>NC_140582.1:964318044-965518044 GCF_964204655.1 Triturus cristatus
CTCCCTCTAATGTGAAGATCTTTACCCACTGATTTACTGCCATTGACCGAGGACAAACATTGGCTAGGTAAGGATAAAGATAAAGTGCTGTGTGCCAAGAAAGGAGGAGCAAAATAAGTTCAAATAACACAGGTTAATTTCAGTTATTTGGAATATTTTAGCTAATTCAGGAAAATAATATGGTCATATATCATAGCATCCTCTAGTGAGACATTGAGGATTACAGCGGCTCTTAAAGGTTTTGACACACTGACCTCAAAGTTAGCTGTGGGGCAAAACCCTCAAATTCCACATTAATATACAAGAAAAAGACTGGGGTTCACAGACCCCACTGACGTTTAAAGATTTTGTGGGGAACATGCTGTTACTTTTGCACTGGAGTGGAGAAGTGTGGCTCAATGATTAGAGCGGCAGACCCTGATGCAGAGGTCTAGCCCGGGACCAGTGTTCAATTCCCTGCCTCGGCGGGTCTTGGGCTCAAAAATTCCACGGACCTGATAATTCTCGCCTCGGTGCCATTCCAATCATGGAGTCCCACTCTGCAACTCTGGGCAATAGCTTGCTTAATCTCCACAACGGCCCCCACAGCGCTAAGGATGCCTGGCCTCCACCTTGGGGGTGCCCAGGAGTGGACGCCTCACAGGGAAAGCCAGGATGGGTTCCACAGCGGTATTCGTACAAGCGCCTTGAGACCCTTGCGGGTGAGTAGTGCGCTATACAAGTATCCATTTACACTGCATATATGCACAGAATACTTTTGATCAACCCGCAGTTAACCTACATCAGACCTTGTCAAAGTTTCTTTCATATGTTTTATGGCAACAAGAATTCTATTTCCCAGAAAACAAGTTAAAAGATGTCATTATCATTTGTGCATACTGAAAATATTGCATCTGTATTTGATATTGGCCCTGATCAAGCAGCGTATGATGTGAAACACGTGCTGAAGTTTCCCATTACCGGTTTGTGGATACTCATTGAATCATCAAGAGACCGCAAAACCAAGTCTGTTTTTTAGAGAGACATAGATGGTCTGTTATTTAGGTTAGTGAAATTAACAAGGAAACATATTATAAGTGTCCTAAAGATTTCCTCTTTATTTTTCCCACAAAGTAATTTCATAAGGATTATCTAACCAATAAGTATCAAAGCTGTTTGCTTAAGCTAAACAAATTACAACATTGTGTCCACTGATTTGTTTCCTTGTTCAGATATTAGAGGCAGTAATGCCTCAGAGTATTCAGAGCAATAAAACCTATTTTATTAAATATAGCTCTGACTCTGCAGACTATTTCTCCATGTGAAATGTCCTAGAAGTCCCGCATAGATATTGAGCAACAAAGGTGCAACCACTAACCAAACTGAAGTACCAAGGAACACAAGGGGAAGTATTTGAAAAGATTATTAATAAGTCCAGCTTAACAAATGTTGAGTTACATCCTGCATCCATGGTAATGAGAACACTATCCTTTAGAAAGGTAACTGTAAAATGAAAAAATCTATTTCCATTTCAAAATGCAAATCATTCTTCAAGTTCCGGATTGGAAAGGTTGAATTATAGTTAACCTAATCATCAATATCTAGCTCATCTGCCTTTAATACTCAGCGCACCGGGCTAGCATATGATAAGGGTTTGGGAAATGAAGATTGAGCAAGGTTTTGTGGCTAGTTTCTGCTTTGGCAAATGTGGTGAGATTATCAAATTGTTCTATTCTGTCCAGCATTTGTTATTCCAGATTTGGGTTTTCTAGGTGTAATTGTGAACATGTATATGTCTATCCCCAGAAGAGGTAAGGAGTGTGTAACATATATGGAAAGGATCAAGCGAGATGGTGGTTCTATGAGTTATTTACATTTGCTGTTTGATGGTGTCACAAAGTTATTATTTTGGCTGCATTGGCAAGTTTTGTGTCAAACTTTTTGTTGGTTCATTTGGGCAAGAGAGCTATTGGACTGCTCAAGTTGCCATTCCAACCATAGATGAACATTTGTTTACACCATTATTATTTTTCCTGCGTTCTACTATTTTGAAATGTAACTGAATACTCCCTAGCATTTCCCTGTAAAGGTTTTATCGCATGAAGAACCAGGGATGGGGAATGATTCACTGACCAAACTTGAGCATTACCCAGCTTCCCGTTTCCTTATGGCACATATGGAAGAGCCTCAGTAAAAAATTATTTAGCGGCTCTAAGGGGAAAGATGTTGGCCTAGCGGATTCCTTAGTGTGGTAGGAATAAACATGCACACATAAACTGAACTACTATTACTCAGTGTAACTCTCTGCAATTCTTCTTTGTTTTCAAGTGGAACCTATAATGTTTCATTTTAGATACTGAGTTCCTCTTAAATAACCTATCCCTAAGGTTGCAATTTATGGGTTGTGAATAAGCAAAAAGTAAATTTTCTCATATTTGAACAGTCTTCTGTAGGTTTCTAAGAATTTATATTGCAAATCTTTGTCCACTGCTTGTGATTGTTTAATTGAAATATGTTTTCCATGTGCTCTTTTTCAGTTATGTGTTATACTGGAGCCAATGCAGGAGCTGATGTCGAGACATAAAACATACAGTTTAAGTCCGCGAGACTGTCTGAAGACATGCTTGTTTCAAAAATGGCAAAGGATGGTGGCACCACCAGGTACCTTTTCCTGTTTGCTGCTTATTCCTCCATTAAATATTAGTTTTTTATTTTAAACATTGAGTAACAATTGGATAGCCTGTTTTGTTTTTAAAGCAAGGGAATGCAATGCATCCCAATACAAAGCATTACTTATAATCTAAAAATGTTTGTTGTTTGTATGTGAATCATGCACAAAGTATTAATATTCAATATAATAAGAGCTTGTAGCTGTCAAGGAGGAGTCCCTCTGTACAAAAATATCTCAACAGGAGTGCAAGAAAGTCACTCACTATTTGTTTGCCTTGTCTAGTGCTCTCGAAAGCGGTATGCCAATTGTAAAGAAAGGCACCCACAATTGTACTACCAATATCAAAGTAAGTGCTATTAGGACTACCAAAAGCCATCTTGAAGGAGAGCCCTGGGACCCGCCTATAACACAGTCATATCTGGCCACAGCTAAAAAGTCCATGGAGGAGGGGGGTCTTTAGAAAGGTGGTTATAGTTTGTATGGTGGCCTTGCCTCAAAATCTTTACCCAAGAGTCACTGTGATATGAGTAAAAGCTTTCAATCAGGGTACACCTCAGTTGGTTCGGTACATAGGGACAACCATGTCCAAATGGGAAGAAGCTTTATTCTAGGCTCAGGTTCAAGGGTGCCAGTTTCAAGGTGATTTGCCTCAGGCTCCTGCTGGTGTCACACAAACCAAGGTCCAATGTCTCCTAGGTAGTACAAATATAGGAAAAGCTTGTCTTTCAGGCTCCAAACAACAGCATCCTACAACAAAGCCCAGCATTCTTTCGCCAACCAGCATCCTACTTCCAAAAGCAATGTTTTCTGCTTCCCGTGTAGTCAACTGTTGACTTTCAGGGAAATAGTCTGGGAATGGTCCTTTTATAGGAATTTCTTTAAGATGGAGGCCAGAACTTTCTTGAACATCGGATCCTGCAGGTTTTTTGGCCAGCTATTTGGTCTTGGGATTTGTGGCTTCTCAATTCTTGGTTCACGGATACTGCAAAAAGTGGAAGTTGTGCTGGTGTGAGACCAACACTGGGACAGGCCAGGGAGGGAGGAGCAGGCATGAAGCAACCTTTCCCTCCTCTCTGGCTCATGTAAAAACCTTTCTGACTACAATGGACTCCACAATATTCTATCAAAGCACTTCTCTATTTCTTTCCTGGTAATCCAACTAACAGGTGCATGTGTCCCTCACTCCCAATAATATCTCACATCTTCTCTTTACTAATCAACTTGAATTACTCTATTCATATTTCAATTATAGGGTAAATGCATGAGAACACAATAGTATACATTTAACAAACATAACACAACTAATACTCAAAGGAAAAGGAAGCACCCATCACTAATCTACTACCTATTCACCTTTAATCTTAGTGTGCAACTTGCCACAAGCGCTTCAAAGCCTTGTCAGGGGTAGTAAGTGCTAAAAAAAATTAATTTACAACTACATGGAGGGACTGGAGAGTTGCACTCTTGCAGATACGAGGGACAGTTGTGAGACTATAATATAAATTCTTCCATGATTATCAACCAAATGATTTCTACTTCCTCTGCAAAATAGATACAGAGTTCCTTCTAAAGTTCAATCAGGAGGTTTTATTTTGTGGGACTAATCTGAAGAGTTCTTTTGATCTACTAATTGAACTATGTTTAGTTTAGACCATGAGTACTCACAAACTTTCTCTTAGGGGCCAAATTTACAGTGTGGTTTGTGGCCGAGGGCCGCACCAGTGGGGGCGGGGTCAGTGGGGTAGGGGGCCCGGGCTGGAGCAAAAGAATACTGACCATGAGGTTGAACACAGGTCCCTGCAGTGGACGCCTTTGTCCACTGAGCCACCAGACCCAGCATACACACATCTCTCTCTCTCTCTCTCTCTCTCTCTCTCTCTCTCTCTCTCTCTATCTCTCCCACCCTCTCTCTGTCTCCCTCCCTCTCTCTCCCACTGTCTAACTCTGTCTCCCTCCCTCTCCCTCCCCCTGTCTCCCTCCCCCTGTCTCCCTCCCCCTGTCTCCCGCTGTCTGTCTCCCTCTCTCTCTGTCTCCCTCTCTCTATGTCTCCCTCTCGCTCTGTATCCCTCTCTGTCTCCCTCTCTCTGTCTGTCTCCCACTGTCTCCCTCTGTCTGTCTCTGTCTCCCTCCCTCTGTCTCCCTCCCTTTGTATCCCTCTCTCTCCCTCTGTCTGTCTCCCTCTGTCTCCCTCTCTCTGTCTCCCTCTCCCTCCCTCTTTCTACCCCTGACTCCCACTCTCTGCCTCCCTCTGTCTCCCTCCCTCTGTCTCCCTCTCTCTCTCTGTCTCCCTCTGTCTCCCTCTCTCTGTATCCCTCTGTCTGTCTCCCTGTCTGTCTCCCTCTGTCTGTCTCCCTCTGTCGCCGTCTCTCTGTGTCCCTCTCTCTGTCTCCCTCTCCCTCCCTCTTTCTCCCCCTGACTCCCTCCCTCTGCCTCCCTCTGTCTCCCTCCCTCTGTCTCACTCCCTCTGTCTCCCTCCCTCTGTCTCCCTCCCTCTGTCTCTCTCCCTCCGTCTCCCTCCCTCTCTCTCCCTCTTCCTACCTCTCCCTCCCTCTGTCTCACTCTGTCTCCTTCTCCTTCTCCCTCTCTGTCTCCCTCTCCATCTCTCTGCCTCTCTGTCTGTCTCTGTCTGTCTCTGACTCTGCCTTTATCTGTCTGTCATTTTCCCTGTCTCTGTCTGTCCCTGTCTCTGTCTCCCTCCCTCTGTCTCCCTCTCCATCTCTCTGTCTCTGTCTGTCTCTGTCTCTATCGCTGTCTCTGTCAGTCTCTGTCTCTGCCTCTGCCTCTATCTGTCCCTGCCTTTATCTGTCTCTCTCTCTGTCTCTCTCTCTCTGTCTCTATCGCTGTCTGTCTCTGTATGTCTCTACCTCTATCTGTCTCCGCCTCTATCTGTCTCTGCCTCTGTCAGTCTGTCCCTGTCTCTGCCTGTATCAAGCTCTGGACTGAGCTCCATGGCCTTGGCTCAACCCTCTGACTACAGGTTGGCAGGAAACATCACATCACATGCTCTTAACGCACACCTCACCCGGCTCTCACTCCCTACTGCCCTCTGTCACTCTCTGTCACCTCACCCGGCTCTCATTCCCTGCAACCTTCTGTCCCTCACCCAGCTCTCACTCCCTGCTGCCCTGTCTCCTCACTCGGCTCTCAGTCCCTGCTGCCCTCTGTCTCCCTCTGTCACCTCACCCCACCCGAGTACTTCACAGGTCTTTAAAAGATCATTTACTTGTTAATGAGGCTTTGTTGTATTTCACCTCTTCTTAGCGCCCCTGCATCTCCACTCTGACTATGGCTGGAATCGCCGGGCCCCCACAGAGCAGAGTCTCTTGGAGTCCACGCTGCAGCAACCGGCGGTGTTTGCTGACACTTAAAAAAAAAAACACAGGTACCTTGTCTGCAAGGTCCGCGGGCCGCCAAGGAATTCTTGCCGGGCCGTACTATGAGTACCCGTGGTTTAGACTCTGGTACACAATTCTGCTGCACACAATGAGTTTATGGTTCCTTCTCAATCAAGGCAAATTCTGCATGTATTGGAAGTCTTCCTTACCACTCCCCCAAAAAATGTAGATTATTCCAGACTACAGTTAAATGTATGGTTGAGGACTGAAAAACACTCAGAATGTCTGTGAACACTGACAATCTTATAACGTTTTAAGTGTTTCTCTCATTACCTATGAGTACTCTTCTGGCACCATTCATGCTTCAATCTCTTTCCCCAAATATATGGCTATCGATCTGCTGAATGCACTATCAACTTTTTGGTTTAAGTAATAGGTGACATTCATTTTTTTAAGTATCCCGTTGAAGGATTTTGTGAATTAAATGCGACATCATCGAAAGATCCCACTTTTACGAGCTTTTCAGTTGTGGGGACAGGCAGCAGAGGCCTCACTGAGGACCTGGTTCACAAAGGTAACTTACACTTTTGAGAAAGTTTACTACTTTTTGGTATTCACAAACTCTGAGTGTAAGTTACTACTACAAAAACAATAGCACGTCCTCCACTACACATGGGCAACCACTATTACTGCAACACCCTCCCATAGAAAATAATAGAAGTTGGGTTTTAAATGAAACCCCCATAGAAAATAATGTTAAATTAACTTAAATTGTGTTAACTAATTAAACATATTTTGATAACCTATTCTGAATTTAAAAAATAAGGTAACAATAAATGTTAAAAATAATTACATTAATTCTAATTAAGCCTTTCCTTATTTTATACAATTATTATGCACATTAAAAATATTTTTTTTCTTCAGGTGGGAATGTATTTTTAATTTGAATTATGGTAAAATTAATATAATTATTTCAATATATTTCTGTTAGACCTGACATCCACCCCCATTTTTAACAATTACCAAGAAATAAAGTTCAAATTTAAAATGTATTTAATATTCCGTAGCATTTAGAAAAATTCAAAGTAAATACATAAAATGAATTTACATTAATATTTAACCTAAAAACATTTTAAATCTTTATTTTCAACTTAAAATACATTTTAAAAATGTTCCTCATACTTTACCATAGTGACTCTGCAGTTGGGACAGTGTGCAGTGTACCTCGTTTTTGTTTTCTATTTTTCTTATAAAGCAAAGGCAACAAATATGGGGTTAACCTGTTTCTTTTCCCACGCTACAAAGACACTTGTACTTGTCTTGTCAGCAATAGATGTATGCAGTTTCAGGATGGCAAATGGCCTATCACTACAGATAACTAGTTTGTAGATGCTCATTGCATTTTGCGTGATCATCCTCCACCCCTTACATCTGCCCCTAGTAATACAGTGCTGTGGATAAGCTGTCATTATGGAGGATTTGAACTTGGGTGCAGCAGTGTTGCACCTAGAGTTGCACATAAGTCATTGGTTTAGAAACTAGTAACTGGGCACTTGGTGATCACCCAACATAAAATCTAAATAAAAGTCCAATGAGAGAGAAAACTCTGTTGTGCCCCTGCACTGAAAGATGACCTCTGTCCCCTGGCCTGTATGCAACATTACACTGTGCTACACAGTTTTGAGCAATGGAAATGGGGACAATAACATCTGAGACTTAAATTGGACACTACTTTGCATTTTTTTATATCAAAAAGGGATGGTATTCAGTAATAATGGCATCTCCCTGGCAACCCCGAATGGAATAATAAGTTGTATTTTAATTTCAAACGGTGTCAATTTGGGGTAATTAATTGCTATCACTTTAATTTAGAAAGGCAAGTTAATGTGGAAAGCTAGTAATAAGCAAACTAGGAGGCCCATGTATTAATTCCTACAATGTTGGAAAACATTAAAGAGGTGTTTTGGATTATTTCTCAAATCAACATTGCGAATGTTCAGGGTTGTTTGCACAAACCACATAGGGTTATGACAAAAGCAAAGATCAAGAATTTCAGCTGATAACAAGATGAATTTATAGAAAAGGGAGGTCAAAACATTGCAGCAGTATGTCCAACATATTTACAGCTGCCTGAAATTCACAAAAGTAAATTTGACTTTAAATGTATGTTTACAACTGAATTAAATGTTTTACAGCTGCCAGAAGCAAAGAGGTTCCTGGCAGTCATAAATCTGCACTCCTAAGTCCCACTAAAGGGTTGGAAAGAGGGTGTTCCAAGGCCTGGTTTGACTTGGAAGTTTGTGAACATACAGAAATATGTATGTTTATGGGCATTCCCAAACTTCAATCCAGCCCCTTTCCTCTTTGGTTCAAGGTTTGGCGAGCACAGAGATGATATAACTCCCTTTCCAGGCTGAGAAGAAGAATTAAGGGACAGAGCTTGTTCTATGGGAATGTAGCTATGCACAGAGGGCTACATTCACCCTGCATGGATTGCCTGGCAATGGAGGACTCCACAGAGGGCACTAGGGAACTTAAATAAGATAGTTAGCATTCCGAAGGGTAAGTCTTGAAATATGTGCATGGGAATATTTGTGAATTTAAAAACCAGAAATACAGGCATACATCTCAGCCCATAATTTTCTGTGCTTTTTGTGAACATAACCCTGTGTGTATACAGGTAGTCAAAGAAGGCAGAGTTTCTGAGAATTCACACACAATTCATCAACAAATCCATACAAATCCACACAAAAATTCAGTGGTCAGGCTTACTCTCAACCTTACGCCTGACACTCGGATCACCGTGCACCTCAAAGGGCTCAACTTTCTCCCAATCCACAAACGAGCTCTCTTCAAAATCCTCATGCACATACACAAAGCCTAAATTGTCCTCACCTCACAACTGCATAAACTTCCACAAAATTACCAGAAACCTTTGCTCTTCCGAACTTGTACTTTTACACATCCTCTGCATACGCAGAATAGGATTCAGTGGCCGTACCTTCTCCCATCTCACTCTTAAAGCCTGGAATGACCTGCCCTGCACATTAGAGCAGTCTTCTCAGTTTTTGAATTCCACAAGAAACTGAGACTTGGCTTTTCACCTAGCCCTTGCCCGACTCTGCCCATACAGATCCTGCTTTGACACTAAAATACCCCCCTGTGAGTTGTACACTATACAAATAAACATAGCGTAACTCCAAAAGACTACACAAACTGCACCCCTACATGGAATCATTATTTACCTTTTATTTTCCCAAACTGCTGGATTATTGTGAAATAACGTAGGTGGCAATCACGTGGGTTTATAGATGTACATTTATTTGTAATGAGCAAATGGGAAGAGGGCAGCAACCAACTAGGTAAATGGAACATCAATACACTTCTTCCTTCTCATGAACATAAAAAACATGATCCATACAAGACAGATTAGCAATTAATATAACAATTCTGCAGCCAAAGATATATACAACTTAACCAAGAAATGGTTTTCTCTAACAGCGGTACTGATGTCATAACTAACAACTTATATACCCTTCTTACATATGTACTCCTAACAACGGAAACGTATTTCACACCAGAGCATCCCACATTACATTTCACTATCCCTCATCTTTGAGGATTTCTTGTGCGCACTCTCCCTTTTGAACCCTTCAGTACATTTTGTCTCTAACCTCCCATCCAAGAATTTAACAACTTAACCCTTCTCAATGAAATACCCTGATATCATCATCGCATTCTTTTGGTTCCACACATTACCGTCACTTAACAAAAGGGTGAATTTGTCCTATCTTAAGACCTTGTGAGTCTGGTATAACCTAACAAAAACATTTCTGGACAACCTTCCTGTTCTCTCTCTGACTCACCAACGTCAAAGAGTGCTTGATGCCCTTATCCCTTCCACACAGGGGTTTATCAACTTGCTTATTCACAGTGCCTTCTTAGCATGTTACCCAACTATATCTATCCACCTTGTTCCCAAGATTTGCCTATTTTTTCTGCACTTTATCAGCTTGTAGGGACTCTTATACAACTCAGCAAACAGGGTAGTTCTGTATGCTCATACCAACGTCTTGGAACAGACCTTCCCTCAAATGTGGCTAATTGCAAGCCTTCTTTGCGGACCCTATTCCACCTCTCTACTAATCCATTGCCTTGAGTATTGTACTCTGGCAGGTTTATGCACTTTATCCTTCTTTTGTTTAGGTATTCTCCCATTTCAACTCTACACCACGTCAGTACTAAAGTTTCAGGGATACCTAATGCGACAAATAATTCTTCAAAAGAGTTGGTGACCTCCTTAGCGGGTTGTAAATCTTAACTCTACCAATGTGGACAATAATCCACTACCACTATGTCATACATGAAAGCCCCTACATAGGTGCAATAAGACAATATAATGTCCGATTATATGTTTTTTCATGGACCCATTGACTTGTCCATATTCACAGGTGGATAGTTCATGGTTCTTTGGAACTTGTCACTCCACGCATATGGAATGCAATTGTTGATTTTCCTTTCCACACCTTGATCCAACATTGGCCACCAAAAATCAGATTGAATCCTTCTATTAGTATCCTCATGCCAATATGACCTTCTTGGGCCAATTTCATTATTTTCCACATCAGATTCACTGCCATTGCCAAAAGTTACTTTCCTTTGTCAACGTCTTCTTCACATGACAGTTCAACACAGCATTCCTGAAAGGTTGTACTTCATCCTCCAAACTACCCTTTTTGAGCCATGTGGCACATATCTACTTGCTAACATCATTCAGAACTTGATCCTGTTTGACCGTTGGCACCTGTTTCTTCTGTAAGATACTACCCTCCGTCACTTCTTGTAGATTTGCCCCATTTTCAACAGACATTCTGCAAACGCATTACACCAGCAAATGTTTCTTACCACACATATATTCTACTCGGAGACTGTGCTCTTGCATTCTTAGTAGTCACCTCAAAACTCTAGACTATGCCCTTGAAACACTCTAAGTAGTGAACCCTTCTACTAATGGACCATGGTCATTTGTTACTACAAATATGGTTCCCCCAAAATATTTCAAAAAACGATGTATATTTTACCAACAGACTAATGCCTCCTTCTTTTTCAAGTTCTCTCAAATGCCTAATTGCAAATGTAATGGTTACTTTATCTCCCTTCTTGACTTAAAATGGAACCATGCTCAACCATGCATTACTGATTCTAGTACTTACAATACTCTTATTCTTAGTGCTAGACCTGGCATCATTGGCATGAGTCTCTCCTCCATTTTTTTCTGTTTGCCTCCTCTGTTTACGATGTTTTTGCTGGATTATTGCTTTGGGCACTGTGCCACTGCTGATCAGTGCCACAGTGCAAGTGCTCCCTATGTTAAATTGTTACATTGATTGGTGTTACCATGATTGGCTTGGTTGACTTACTGTTCAGACCCTAGTCTAGTGCACTGCGTGTGCCAAGGGCGTGTAAGTTAATTGCTGCTGGTGGGCTTGCAGCACTGGTTGTGCCACCCACAGAAGCAGCGTGTAAAATGTGTCTCAGGCCTGCCACCGCAGCGCCTGCGTGCAGTCCTTGACTGCCATGTCGACTTGGTAAGGAAACCTACTTACCAGTCTCTAAACCTTCACTTTGCCACATTTCAGACACCTCTATGGTAGGCCCTAGGGCAGGGTGCATTGTTGGTAAAAGGTAGGTCATGCCCTGATGTGTGTGGCATGACCTAATAGTGAATTACAGCCATTTTCGTTTTTCACTATTGAAGGGCTACCTGCCTCCAATAGGCCAGACTGGGCAGACTGATTATTAACTCCATTATAATCTATCTGACTCAGGGAGCATGGTAGCAAGTCGAGTTTAGTATCCCTGAACTCAGAATTTAATAACACACCCTTTAGGATGGATGGTTTTTAAATTCTATGTTTGAAAATAGCACTTTTAGAAAGTGGCTATTTTCTTGTCCAACTATCTACCGGTCTCTGCTGGTTTGGTGTGTGTGTCAGGGGCTGGGTGGCTCTAGAGGTCTGAATGAGTCAGTGTGGGGTGAATGGGGAGTTTACACATAGAGTGAGGGAAGAGTAGCCTGCCCTGCCTGACACAATACTGGCTCCGCCTCCTGCTGGGCGACTGATAGCCCTGCTCCTGCCAGTGACAATACTGGCTCCGCCTCCTGCTGGGCGGCTGAGGACTCTGCCCTGCTCAGTGAATAGGCCAGGTGCCTCTGCCTGGCAACACCCACAACAAACCTGAGATGGTGGGAATCTCCCTGCTTGGACAAAGGGAACAAAGGGAAAAAGGGGTATAAGAGAAGGACCCCTGAACCAAGAACTCAGATCACTTCTGACAAGGAAACCTGTACCAAGGACAAGAAGCCTGCTGATCTAAGGACTTGCCTCCCCTTTCTGCCAGAGTGCTGTTTTGCTGTGGAGGAACCTGAAAGCTGCTTCTTTATTTTTGCCAAGGAACAAGGAGAGAGGAACTTGGTGTGTACTCTCTGAACACTTGCTAGGAAATCTCCAAGGACTGGAAGAGTGCCAGTCTCCTGCTGAAGTCACAGGGCCAAAGGACTTCACCATTTGCTGAATTGCTGGAAAGTGTTGTTTCCAGTACACAAGGGAAAATCTGCAGTCTCGACGCCAGCAGCAACGCCAGTGAGCAGTGGGTATCGGCCCCGGCTCCAAGTGACCCCGTCTCGACGCCGGTATCAACGCCAGTGAGGAGTGAGTATCGGCTCTACCTCCAAGCGACCCCGTCCCGACGCCGCTGCTGATCGCATCGACTCGACGCCCTTCTCGACGCCGTGAGCGCTGCTCCGGCCCGACATCCCTCGACGCCGCTGCGGATTGACCCGACTCCGAGGCACGATCGACGCCGACCTCGACGCCGACATCTCGACGCCGTGGATCATCGTTTTCTTCGTTTCTCAAGGTACTGTACTTGTGGGGTCTGTTGCGACTCCAGGCTCGACGTAGCGCTCCTCGCGGTCGACGCCGAACCTTGGGAATCGTGTAGACTCGACGTCGTGTGACTCCTGGGGGGGTTACATTGTTGCCAAAGAACTGTGCTCAGAAGAATACTTTGCTAAAGAACTATTTGCCAAGAAGAAACCTTACTTGAACTATTATTTTTCCTTCCAAAGAGTATTTATTGAGACTGTGGTATATTTTTGTCGTTATTTGGTCTTGTGCTAAGCCTTATATAAAAATACTATTTTTATAATAACTTCTGTGTCGTGTCCATCTGTAGTGTATTCACTTTATTACTGTATGTGGTCATAAATGCTTAACACACTGCCTCTGAGATAAGCCTGTCTGCTCTGCCAAGCTACCAAGGGGGTAGCAGGGGTTATCTGAGTGTGTAATCCCCTTTCCCTGACTAGAGTTGGTTGGTCCCTAATTGTCAGAAGTGTATACCTCTGCCAACTAGAGACCGCCGGTTCTAACATTGGTGGTCAGCGGTGAGGATTTGAACTTTGCATTTATGACTCATGTGCAGTGATTAGTGTACGCTACATAGTGAAAGCAGACCATAACGCAGCCACAATCTGTTTTGGTAGGATATCCTATTTTTGTTCTCCGCTTTCCTGGAGCTTATTTTCTTAAACACTGCCAGTTTTTACCATGGAGAATGCCGGAGCTGCTACACCTGTGGAGAATGTTGTGGGGGAATTTGATAAGGAGAAGATAGATTCCTACACGCTAAAAGATCTAAAAGGATTTTGCAAGCAGTTTAAAGTTCCTACCACAGGTGTCTCAAAGAAAGAGGGCTTCCTCAAAGCGCTGAAGGCCTGGTTAGAGGCCAGAAATCCCTCTGATCCGGTGGTGGTACCGGAAGAGGAAGAAGAAGAGGAAGAGGAAGAGCCCACAGGTGGGCCAGTGTCATCTCCAGGCAGTAGTGCGTCCTCTAGGAGCCTTTCCCCCGAAGAATTAGAAGACAGGGAGAAGGAGAGGGGGTACAAGTTAGAAATGGCAAAACTTAAATTAGGAGGGCAGTTGGAATTAGAGAATGCGAGAAGCAAGAGAGAAGCTGAAATGGAGAACAAAAGATTAGATTTTGAGAGAGAAAAATTAGCGTTTGAACGTGAGAAGATGGTGAGGGAGATGGAGCTTAAAACTAAGAGTTTAGAGTTGAATCCCTCTGGTGGCAGCACTCCATCTGTGCCTGCAGAAAGTAGGTTTTATTTTCCTAAAGATGTGATCAAGGATTACAGTAAGAATGAAGATATTAGCCAATGGTTTAAAGCGTATGAGTTAGCATTGTTGGCCCACCGGGTCCCTGAGAAGGATTGGGGAACGGGGTTGTGGAGCCGCTTTACAAACGAGGGGAGAGATACCTTGTTGAGCCTTCCTGCTGAGGATAGGATGTCTTATACTCATATGAAAGATGCTTTAATGCTGAGATATGGCTTAACCCCAGAAAAGTACAGACAAACCTTTAGAGAATGTAAGAAGTTGCCTGGTACTACGTGGGTTGAATATGTGTCTTTTTTCTGCAGAACCATGGATGGTTGGATAAAGGGTAGCAAGGTTGATAGTTATGATGCTCTTTATGATTTGTTTGCTTGGGAGCACTTGTCTAATAACTGTTTTCCAGAGCTACGCCAGCACCTTGTTGATAGCAAGCTATCTAACCCTAGAAAACTTGCTGAGGAGGCGGACCGCTGGGTCAGTACCAGGGTCCACAAGGGTCCAGTGGGAGACTCAGCCAAAGGTGGGCAGGGTCCCCAGCAGAAGAGTGGGGGGGACAGGGGTAAACAGAGGGAGTTTCAGAAAGGGCCCCAAAGTAGTCCCCAAGGGAACCAAGGGAAGGGTTCCCAGCCTCCCCCTGTAAAGAAGCCAGAGGCCCCGACAGGTAAACCTGTTCACAGGGGCCCCATGACCTGCTATGCCTGTAAGCAGGTGGGACACCGTTATTATGATCCCCAGTGTCCCATGAAGGATTCGAATGCACCGCCGCGTGCACCCCCTCGTCAGGTAGCGAGTGTAGCCCTGGGAGGGGAGGAGATGGGTGCCCCCGGTGGGTGGGGTCCCGCAGAAATGTCCCTGGTCTCTTTAGGAGACGTGGAAATGGTCCCTCCAACCCCTCTGCCTAGTAACACTAAGAAATATAGGCAGTGGGTGACCATTAATGGCCATAGGGTGGAAGCTCTCAGAGACACCGGAGCGAGTGTGACAGCTGTCAAGTGTCACTTGGTGTCCAGAGAGCAGGTGGTCCCTCATGCCTTCTACCCCGTTGTAGCTGCTGACAACTCACAGAGTCAGTGTGAGGTAGCTCAAGTTCCCTTTGAGTGGGGGGGGGTCTCAGGTACTCTTCAGGTTGCTGTGAGGCCCGCCATGCCTGTTGATTGTCTCTTGGGCAATGATTTGGAGGACTCCCCTTGGGCTAAGGTGGAGAGAAAATCGCATCTGGAAATGTTGGGTCTGCCTGAGTGGGTGTGTGCGACCACCCGGTCCATGTCAGTTAGTAAGGGTGTTGATGGGGGCCCGGAGCCTGAAAGTATTGCCCAGGTCCCAACCGTGAAGAGAAGAGGCAGGGGGCGCGGGAAACCGTCCCCCATCGTTCCCGCGGTCCAGGAGGGAGCAGACCCTGAGGGGGATGCCCTGGAACCGACAGGAGAACAAGTGGCCGAACTGGGAGACCTGCCCGAGCTGACCCATTGGCAGCAGGATGGTGGTCCCTCCAGGGAGGAATTTTGTGCTGAACAGAAAGTGTGCCCTTCTCTTGTGGGTATGAGGCAGCAGGCCTCAGCCCAAACGACAGGTGATCAGTCAGGATCACATTGGGTCTACTGGGAGAACGACCTCCTGTATAGCGAGCCTAAGGCTGCTGAGCCTGGGTCAGCCCGTGTGCTGGTGGTACCCCAGCGCTTCAGAGCCTTCCTACTGGGGTTGGCTCATGACGTTCCGTTAGCTGGACATCTGGGGCAGGACAAGACCTATGACAGGCTTGTCACCCATTTTTATTGGCCTCAGATGAGAAGGGATTCAGATATCCATTGTAGGACCTGTCAAACTTGCCAGGCAAGTGGGAAAAGTGGGCGGAAGCAGAAGGCTCCCCTCCAACCTTTTCCCGTCATCAGTACCCCCTTTGAGCGAGTGGGAATTGACATTGTGGGGCCACTGGACCCCAAGACAGCCATGGGCAACAGGTTTATCCTGGTCTTGGTGGACCATGCCACCCGGTACCCGGAAGCCATCCCTCTCCGAACAGTGACGGCCCCCGTGGTGGGACGGGCACTGATGGGTGTTTTCTCCCGCATGGGGTTCCCCAGAGAGGTGGTGTCAGACCGGGGCACCAACTTCATTTCGAATTATATGAAGTCTCTGTGGAAGGAGTGTGGGGTAACCTACAAGTTTACCACTCCTTACCACCCTCAAGGTAATGGGCTGGTTGAGAGATTCAACCGGACCCTAAAAGGCATGATCATGGGTCTTGAAGAACCAATGAGGCGTAAATGGGACGTCCTCTTGCCATGCCTGCTGTTTGCTTACCGTGAGGTGCCACAGAAGTCTCTAGGGTTCAGCCCCTTTGAGCTTTTGTATGGTCACCCGGTAAGAGGACCTTTGAGTCTGGTCAAAGAAGGCTGGGAGCAATCTCCCAGGAAACCTCCCCAGGATGTATATAGTTACATGCTGGCCTTTAGGAACCAGACTCGGCGCTTCAGAGATCTTGCTCAGGCAAATCTGGAGGCCAGCCAGGAAGAGATGAAGCGGTGGTACGATCAGAATGCCACTCTGGTTGAGCTTCAACCTGGTCAGAAAGTTTGGGTCATGGCCCCTGTGGAACCTTGTGCGCTCAAGGACAGGTGGACTGGACCATTTGAGGTTGTGGAGAAGAAGAGCGATGTCACCTACTTGGTGGACTTGAAATCTCCCAGGAACCCCTTAAGGGCCCTGCATGTCAACCGGTTAAAGCCCCACTTAGAAAGGTCCGAAGTGGGCATGCTCCTTGCCACAGATGCTGGGATGGAGGAGGAGAGTGAGCCTCTTCCTGACCTCCTGTGTGCGAAAGAAAAAGATGGGTCAGTGGATGGTGTTGTCCTCTCTGACACACTGACCCCTGAGCAGCAGCAAGATTGTCGCCATCTGTTGGTACAATTCCCTGATCTGTTCTCCTTAATCCCTGGTGTCACTCAGTGGTGTGGCCATGATGTGGACAGTGGGGACAGCACTCCTGTGAGGCACAAGGCCTACAGGGTGACTGACAAGGTCAGAGCATACATCAAGGAGGAGGTCTCCAAGATGTTTGCCTTAGGGGTGGTTGAGTCCTCTAGCAGTCCTTGGGCCAGCCCAGTGGTCTTGGTCCCAAAGGCTGCAGCGCCTGGTGCTTCACCAGAACTTCGGTTCTGTGTGGATTACCGAGGACTCAATTCGGTCACCAAGACTGACGCGCACCCCATCCCCAGAGCTGATGAGCTCATCGATCGGTTGGGGGCTGCCCGGTACCTTAGTACGTTTGATCTAACGTCTGGGTACTGGCAGATCGCCTTGACTGATGGGGCAAAAGAGAGGTCTGCATTCTCCACACCAGATGGGCACTACCAGTTCCGTGTGATGCCCTTTGGGATGAAGAATGCCCCTGCCACATTCCAGAGGTTGGTTAACCAGGTATTGGCCGGGCTGGAAGATTTCAGCGCCGCCTACCTGGACGATATAGCAGTGTTCAGCGCCAGCTGGGAGGAACACTTGCGCCACCTCCAGGAAGTGTTGTTGGCCCTGCGCAGAGCAGGCCTCACAATCAAGGCTAGTAAGTGCCAGATTGGGCAGGGTTCAGTGGTGTACTTGGGGCACCAAGTAGGGAGTGGCAAGGTGGCCCCCCTGCAACCCAAGATAGATACCATCCTGGCTTGGGAACCGCCCAAAACCCACACTCAGGTGAGAGCCTTCTTGGGTCTCACGGGTTACTACAGGAGGTTTGTCAAGGGGTATGGCAACATTGTGCACCCCTTGACCTCGCTGACTTCCAGGAAGCAGCCGAGACTTGTGATCTGGACTGACGCCTGTCAGAACGCCTTTGACACCCTGAAAACTGCAATGTGTACCGCACCGGTCCTCCAGGCACCCGACTTTTCAAAAGAATTCATTGTCCAGACAGACGCTTCAGAGCATGGTGTGGGGGCTGTTCTAGCACAGATGAATGAGGAGGGCCGAGACTTACCTGTAGCCTTCATCAGCCGGAGGTTACTTCCCAGGGAACAAAGGTGGAGTGCGATAGAGCGTGAGGCATTTGCTGTGGTCTGGGCGCTGAAGAAGCTAAGACCCTACCTGTTTGGGACTCACTTCCGGGTTCAGACAGACCACAGGCCCCTCAGATGGTTAATGCAGATGAGGGGTGAGAACCCAAAGCTGTTGAGGTGGTCCATTTCCCTACAGGGGATGGACTTTACGGTGGAACACCGCCCTGGTACAGATCACGCCAATGCTGATGGTCTGTCCAGATTTTTCCGCCTTAGTGATGAGGACTCCCTGGGTGAAGGGTAGTTCTCCCCACATTTCAGCTGGAGGGGACACGTGTTAGACCTGGCATCATTGGCATGAGTCTCTCCTCCATTTTTTTCTGTTTGCCTCCTCTGTTTACGATGTTTTTGCTGGATTATTGCTTTGGGCACTGTGCCACTGCTGATCAGTGCCACAGTGCAAGTGCTCCCTATGTTAAATTGTTACATTGATTGGTGTTACCATGATTGGCTTGGTTGACTTACTGTTCAGACCCTAGTCTAGTGCACTGCGTGTGCCAAGGGCGTGTAAGTTAATTGCTGCTGGTGGGCTTGCAGCACTGGTTGTGCCACCCACAGAAGCAGCGTGTAAAATGTGTCTCAGGCCTGCCACCGCAGCGCCTGCGTGCAGTCCCTGACTGCCATGTCGACTTGGTAAGGAAACCTACTTACCAGTCTCTAAACCTTCACTTTGCCACATTTCAGACACCTCTATGGTAGGCCCTAGGGCAGGGTGCATTGTTGGTAAAAGGTAGGTCATGCCCTGATGTGTGTGGCATGACCTAATAGTGAATTACAGCCATTTTCGTTTTTCACTATTGAAGGGCTACCTGCCTCCAATAGGCCAGACTGGGCAGACTGATTATTAACTCCATTATAATCTATCTGACTCAGGGAGAATGGTAGCAAGTCGAGTTTAGTATCCCTGAACTCAGAATTTAATAACACACCCTTTAGGATGGATGGTTTTTAAATTCTATGTTTGAAAATAGCACTTTTAGAAAGTGGCTATTTTCTTGTCCAACTATCTACCGGTCTCTGCTGGTTTGGTGTGTGTGTCAGGGGCTGGGTGGCTCTAGAGGTCTGAATGAGTCAGTGTGGGGTGAATGGGGCGTTTACACATAGAGTGAGGGAAGAGTAGCCTGCCCTGCCTGACACAATACTGGCTCCGCCTCCTGCTGGGCGACTGATAGCCCTGCTCCTGCCAGTGACAATACTGGCTCCGCCTCCTGCTGGGCGGCTGAGGACTCTGCCCTGCTCAGTGAATAGGCCAGGTGCCTCTGCCTGGCAACACCCACAACAAACCTGAGATGGTGGGAATCTCCCTGCTTGGACAAAGGGAACAAAGGGAAAAAGGGGTATAAGAGAAGGACCCCTGAACCAAGAACTCAGATCACTTCTGACAAGGAAACCTGTACCAAGGACAAGAAGCCTGCTGATCTAAGGACTTGCCTCCCCTTTCTGCCAGAGTGCTGTTTTGCTGTGGAGGAACCTGCAAGCTGCTTCTTTATTTTTGCCAAGGAACAAGGAGAGAGGAACTTGGTGTGTACTCTCTGAACACTTGCTAGGAAATCTCCAAGGACTGGAAGAGTGCCAGTCTCCTGCTGAAGTCACAGGGCCAAAGGACTTCACCATTTGCTGAATTGCTGGAAAGTGTTGTTTCCAGTACACAAGGGAAAATCTGCAGTCTCGACGCCAGCAGCAACGCCAGTGAGCAGTGGGTATCGGCCCCGGCTCCAAGTGACCCCGTCTCGACGCCGGTATCAACGCCAGTGAGGAGTGAGTATCGGCTCTACCTCCAAGCGACCCCGTCCCGACGCCGCTGCTGATCGCATCGACTCGACGCCCTTCTCGACGCCGTGAGCGCTGCTCCGGCCCGACATCCCTCGACGCCGCTGCGGATTGACCCGACTCCGAGGCACGATCGACGCCGACCTCGACGCCGACATCTCGACGCCGTGGATCATCGTTTTCTTCGTTTCTCAAGGTACTGTACTTGTGGGGTCTGTTGCGACTCCAGGCTCGACGTAGCGCTCCTCGCGGTCGACGCCGAACCTTGGGAATCGTGTAGACTCGACGTCGTGTGACTCCTGGGGGGGTTACATTGTTGCCAAAGAACTGTGCTCAGAAGAATACTTTGCTAAAGAACTATTTGCCAAGAAGAAACCTTACTTGAACTATTATTTTTCCTTCCAAAGAGTATTTATTGAGACTGTGGTATATTTTTGTCGTTATTTGGTCTTGTGCTAAGCCTTATATAAAAATACTATTTTTATAATAACTTCTGTGTCGTGTCCATCTGTAGTGTATTCACTTTATTACTGTATGTGGTCATAAATGCTTAACACACTGCCTCTGAGATAAGCCTGTCTGCTCTGCCAAGCTACCAAGGGGGTAGCAGGGGTTATCTGAGTGTGTAATCCCCTTTCCCTGACTAGAGTTGGTTGGTCCCTAATTGTCAGAAGTGTATACCTCTGCCAACTAGAGACCGCCGGTTCTAACACTTAGTTTTAACACACAAGCAGAGATAATACATGTTTGAACCACTTAAATCCTTCTTCGCATCCATCACACTAGTTACATTCTTCACTTTCCCCTCAGTTTCCTCACATTTTTGTCCTGCAGTAAACATGGCAATGAAATGAGCATAATAGTCTGCCATCCCCAAGAAAGAATAGGGTTGATCCTTGTATTGGGTAAATGAAAGCTCCTCAATGACCCTCACCCACCAGGTTAAATTTAGGAGAAATGTAATTTTTATCCAGCCTGTGACCTAGATAATCTACTCCATCAACCTCAATTTTACACCTTTACCTCTTTATTGCAAACCATTTTTCTTTATAACTTATAAAAATCACAAAACAGTCTTTCAAAAGCTACATCATGTTCTTCCTTATTCGTACCAAGGATCACAATTCTGTACTGAAAATAGGTTACATTACCCCCTTCTTTAAACAACTGGTGCATAGTCCTGTATGTCCCCACATGTGTGAAAAAGAAGCTAGCAGGATACAATAAGGGTGCAATGCAATTTGGTGATATGCTGTCAACAAGTCCAATTTGGAGAAGAGCCATGGCCTCTTTATTGTACTGAGCTTCTCCCTACTGTTAGTCAAGGGGGTCCATGTCAACCTAGATAGTGGCTTTGAGATCTCTTTAGTCAACACAGAACCTCCAATTACGATTGGCCGTCCGTGCCAAGATGATGGGAGCCAACCACTCCCATTTTTTAATGCTCTCAATAACATCCTCCTTGCACAGCCTTGCAAGGTCCTCATGTGTGGGTTCCAGCATTACAAAGGGCACATTTCCTACTTTGTGTGCTACTGGTGCAGCATTCTCTTTTAATATTATTCTGTTGGTAAACGCCTTTTGCAATCTCAATCGCTCTCTAAATGCTTCTGGTACCTAACCTCCCAGTCCATGGACTTTATTTTGTGTACATGGGCTTCATCCACTACCAAATCAGAGTTAGGATAATTGGGCTCAAGACATACCAGAGAGTCACATTTCTGGAGTCATCTCAACAAGCAAGATCTGCACTTAGCTGCATACACTTTGGATAGAACCTTTGCTTCCTTGAATTCTAACATTACTTCAAAATAAACTAACTCCTCTGTAGGCTCATTTTAATAATCTACAAGCCTAATATCACATGATTTTAGCTGGGGTTTTCCAAGCATGCATAAATCATTTTCTCTAAGGAGGTTATATCGTGCCCTTATATCAGTTTACACTCTCACCCTTACCATCAATCCTTATAGTACAATAGGTGTCATCCTTTTTATTGCTTCCTACCTCACTAATTGGTAGTATGAATTGTTCTTCCACTACCTCTGTATTGTTATTGGTTATGGTACTCACACGACACACACACCCTCTCGCTTTCCTACCATTCTCACTTGGATGGGCTTTTTAAACACAGTATTCATAGATGTGAATTAGGTGGGAGGTGAAGTCATTTGCCTGGGGATTGCAGGCTTCCTTTCTATCGTGATATTGCTGATTTTACTCAGGGTGTCTGAAACTCTAGAAATCATAGTAGCTGCTATGTCTTGACACATCACTTGAATGGTTATTTGCCTCATTCTACATGGAAAAGAGAAAAAGGTACTGTTAATATTAGATTTCAGACCCAATTGTTTTTTTTGTTGCCTTATATTCATAAGGATTATGTGGCAGGCAAAATAATGGTTGAAAATATGAATATCTAAAGCACCATAAGTAAAATATTTCTAAACTTCTAAACTTTTTTAGGGCTACTAAGTCTCTGGCTAGTTGCACTCGAAAGTTTAATATTATTAGTGCTTCAGAACACGTCACAGATATATATGCCAATGGGTTCAAGAACCTGATTGACACTTAAATGCACTTCATGGATGCTCGTAACCTAGACACCAATCATACAAAGACTTATATTTTCAGTATGGGCTCTAGGACCCAGCGATCAAGAATCTTTGAATTAAAAATAACATTTTTGAGAAAGCTCATGCATTCTGTTAACTTTTAATTTGCGACCCGGCTAGTTATTAAATCATTGAAAAACACATGCTAGACACTTACAGAAACAAATGCACTTCTTCTGTAGTTGTGTGAATCTATGCTAATGTAACCAACCTACAGACAAAAAAAGTTAGCAAAAGACTCTTAGGCCAGCCTCATTGCCCCACCCCCTCATTTCTCTTGCTATGAGGAGCTCAAGATGAGCTTTTTAGAACATGCCATTAAATTATCGCCCTTCTTATTGTAGGTGTCAATTTGGGAGATTTCAGCTATTCATAGTGACAACACAAAGTGTGGGTTAAGAATGCTTTTCATCATCAAAGGTTTTGAAGAGGCAGGACACATAAACTGTATATAAGTTGATTTATTAGATGAAAGGAACAAACCCCTGGAGCACCAGCCGCTCTCCACTGCAACTGCTCACCATCTGCCGTCCACATTTCAAAGCCACAACAGATGAAGCAGGTTGCAAGGGTGTAGCAAGCATTCCAAAGCATCATATGAAATACAAGCTATTAATGCCAAGTGAAAGGAAGAATATAACACATCTACCCTCTGAAGAAATTTTACAACACAAACACATTTTACATTATGAACAAACGTAATCCTCATATTTTTTAGGCATCACACGGATGCGTCTTGTACCGGTAGTAACCCTCGGGTGGATGCATCATTTGGACAAGAAATAGCTTTACATGGGTCAGCATCTTGTTGGATATCAGAAGATACCGCAATTTCAGTGTCAGAACAAAGCCACACTTTTCTGGTGTTCCACCATTTTCCATCTGATAGTTTCACGCTGTTCCCTTTAACAAGAACTACTTTCTTGGGGGAGGACCATTTCGAACACCCTTTCCTGGCTTTGTCCCCCATAACACTCTTACAAACATTCCTTGCGTGAACAAACTTTTGGATTTAACAATTTTCTTGTTATGTCTATGACAGTAAGATTTTTGGTAATTGTCCACTCTGCAGCATACTTTTTTTAAATCAGTATTACATTTTCCAGCTCTGTTCATCCAAGCAGGTACAGCCACCGAACAAGGCACTCTGCCCTTGAGTAAAGAGAAGGGTGTCTCTTTTGTCACCGAATGAGGAGTGGTGCGATATGACCATAACATATCCTTGAACTGTTGTTTCCAGCATTCCCCACTCATACACGCTAGTTGGACGCATTCAACCAAAACTCTGCTGAAAGCGTTCCACAAGACCATTTCCCATTGGATGGTAAACGGGTGTTCTAGTATGTTTAATACCCCATCTGACAAGAAATGCCTCAAACTCTTCAGAAATAAATTGGGGTCCATTATCTGTGACGATCTCCGCAGGACAACCCTCCCTTCTGAAGATATCCTCACAAAATGAAATAACATTTGCAGCCTTGACTTCTCTAACGAAAGCTACCTCCGGCCACTTCCAGAAATAATCTATCATGACTATGGCAAATCTCTCACACACGTTCAAGACATCAAAGGGTCCACAAATATTATTGGCCAATTTGTCCCAAGGACCCTTAGGCATGGCTGATGAAATAATGGTGGTTTCCTAAGAAGAATGGGTTTTGTCACTGCACGCACACGCTATGCAATCACGAACATATCGTTCGATTTGAAAGTCCATTCCGGGCCACCAGAAGTCCTCTCCAATTCTTCTTTTCATTGCAGACATTCCACTGTGTCCCTCGTGCATGATTTTCAACACTCTTTCTCTCAGTACCACAGGCACAACCAACCTACACCCTCTCCTAAGTAAATTATCTATAACGTTCAACTCAGACCAAATTAATTTAAATGGTTCCAATTCTTTATGTAATCTCTATCCTTGTTCGTTGCTCAGAACATTTTTTATTTTACTCAACACGTCATCCTCAACAACTGCTTTCTTCCACTCCTCCTCACTGATGGCGCTGCACACATCTTTTATTTCTGCCACCATCCATTCATCATCCTCATCATCTTGTACCACATCTAATGGTAATCTTGACACACAATCGGCATTTACATTTCTTGCACCTAGGATATACTTAATCTCAAAGATATATTCTTGAAGACGATATAATCATTTGGCGATCCTTGGTGTGGCTTTACCCACACCTCTTGTGTAGAACAGATCTATTAAGGGTTTGTGGTCAGTGTGTAGTTGAAATTCTATGTTCTAAAATATTGCACACCCCACCACTATGCGAGAGCTTCCTTTTCGATGGTGGAATATGTGTGTTCTGCACCCCTAAATGTGCGGATAGCGGAAGCTACTACTCTTTCGTTCCCTTTGTGCACTTGAATGAGTACGGCACCAAGACCATGATAACTGGCATCAGTAGATATAATGGTCTGATCTTCAGGATCAAAAGGTTTTAGAGTAACAGCGCTGGTAATGTCCTTCTTAATCGCTTCAAAATGTAGTTGACATGTTTCAGATCATACAAATTTGGCACCTTTTTTCATCAATATCCTCAACTCATGTACTTTATCCGAAAAATGGTGAACACATTTGGAGTAATATTCTGCAAGGCCTAGAAACGACCTGAGTTGATCTTTATCCTCTGGAGCAGGTGCTTTTTCTATGGCTTCGACTAAACTCCATTTTGGTTTTACACCATTGCACGTTAAGGTGTGGCCTAAATGTTCGACTTTACTCACACCAAATTTACATTTTTCTAAGACTATTGTGAGTCCAGCATCCAAATGTTTCTTCAGCACCTCTTCTAGAACTTTGTCATGTTTGATTTTATCACTTCCCCACACTAAAACATCGTCTTGAAACACTAAGACATTGTTCAAGACTTTCAAAACAGATTGCATCACTCTTTGAAATACGGCCGACGCCAAACCAAAAGGCATGCGTATGAATTGAAAAGCCCCCTCAGGAGTGATGAAGGATGTGATGTGTCTAGAATCTTCGTGCAATAATACCTGGTGATATGCGTTGGATAAGTCCAATGTGGTGAAGTGTGTACCTCCTTTCACAGTTGCTAACATTTCGCTGATGCAGGGAAGAGGATGTTCCCCCTCTACCTGCGACAAACCGAAGACCTGCTGATCTTCAGGAGACAACTCAAGACCTGACTCTTCGACCAATAGCAGCAGCACCCTCCCCCCCAGCGCCTTGAAACCCTCACGGGTATGTAGTGCGCTTTACAAATTAATTGATTGATTGATTGATTGTTGGTCTATCCAGATGTTTTCATTAACATCTCCCAAGTCAATGCACATTCTAATATTTCCATTGGGTTTTCTGGCCAAAACTATGGGACTTAACTATTCGGATGCCTCAATGGGCTCAATTACACCTTCTTTACAAAGCCTACACAACTCGCCTTTGAGTTTCTCTCTTAGTATAAACGGAATATTCCTTACTTTAAGTACCTTAGGAACAGCGTCCACCTTTAAGATGATCCTATGCTTAAACCTTTTCAAACATCCTAATTTTTTGCTGAACAGTTCAGGAAATTTGGTAACCCACTCGGAAGTGTTGCCCTGTGATGTTATTAGCACTTGTTGTGGATGATTAGGATTTAACACAATATCAAGAACCCTTTGTTCTTTCCAACCTAGAAGAGATCTACCCTTGTGTACAATGTATAACTTGGCAATTGTTTTTCTGTTTCTACTTACTCCAAAACAGGTAATTTTTCACCACAGTATCCTTCAGGAATGTCATCAGTGGGTTGTAACTCGTCTATTCTGCCTCCCAAACTTTCCCAAATAGATTTGTCAATGATGGTAAATGGGGAACAAGAATCTGCCCAGACTTGCACATCCTTGATTTTAATTATGCATTTGGGTGGGCGATAGCTATCTTGTTTGTCCACTTCACATTTAAGAACCTGATTGGATTCAATGACCATCACCTCTACATTGTCATCATCACTATTATATTGAACGTCTTCTTTATCGGACAAATCTGTTTGATTTACTAGGTTAACAGATTTGGAGATAACAGAAGATTCAGAACTCCTGCATAGTCTTGCAAAATGACCGAATCTTCTACACTTGTGACATCTGCTTTTAGCAGCTGGACAATGACTTGGATCTGCTGGGTGTTTAGGGCTACCACACCTGAAAAAAAATTTGGAATGGAATTTTGGACCTTCTTGTTTCTTAACTGGAATAGTTTTTTCATCGACTCTTTTAACAGATTTTTTGATAATGTGCACAGTTTCATCATGGCCAATTCTTTTTTTACTCTGAATTAAGCTCTTTAACATATCTGGAGGTGTTCTCCATCCTTTTAGCTACAGACAGAGTTTTGTCTAAAGAAGGATCTTTTAAACCCAGTGGTTTTTCCTGAATCTTGAGATTCGACATTCTATTGATTAACTGATCTCTAATTAGATCATCCCTCATGTCGTTGAATCTACAAGTGACAGCCATCATCCTTAAATTTGCTACATACTGTTCAATAGTTTTCCCTGGAGACTGCACTCGTGAAAAAAAATTGTGTCTTTCTACTACAACACTAACTTTTTTTCCAAAATTTTCTTCTAAAGCTTTTAACGCAATTTTGTATACGTCAATATTGCTGTCCCCCCTGCTTCGTCTTCTGCATTTACTTCTATGTTCGTAGTTTCCATCAAAGGTAAGGTTTTAAGAACATTTCTGCCTTCTAATCCTAAAAATTGCTTAAGAATTGCTAATTTCCTTTTCGAAATATACACATCACCACCAATGGCCTCCAAGTATGTTTCAAAGGTCTCTTTCCAATGTTCCCACAACATACATGGTTCACCTGGACTTGCCAGGAAAAACGGTGGTGCTGGAATGACTTGTGATTACATAGTTTAAATGTAGGATAAGCAGCAATACACAAGGAACAGAAATAACAAACATTGCAATACAGTTGCAGAACCAAAAAGGAATGTCACTGCAGAGAAGGGATGCTTATAGTATAGAATTAAACAATTAAACAAAATACCCAAGATGTGACTTTCTTCTTGAAGAGAATGTATTCTTGGGGAGTTTTTCCGCAAAATGAAGAGCGTTGCCTGTCAATGATGCAGAACGATCTTGTTTCTGAATGTGACACGCTAGAAACGGTGTGCGTGTCACATGGAGTATCTTTCTGCCAAACGATGAGCGTTGCGTGTCGCTAGTGCAGACAAAATTTATTTCCAAATGTGACACGCTAGAAACGGTGTGTGTATCACCGTAAAACACAGCTGATCATATGAAAGTAAAGAAGCTGAACGGCAAACTGACATCAACGTTGAAAAAAACTGTGGGCTAACTGGCAGGCGAATTGACGCTTGAAAGTGATAGCTGGAAATCTCCTGTTTGTGTTGGGTTTTCAGCACTCCCAAGATGGCGGCACGTAAATTATGCACGCAACGTGAGTGACGTGTGCGTCAACGTCAAGACGTCCATCCGAGTAATGATGATGTCGGGTCACACAATGGCAGAGACTTCGCAGCGCACGGGCTGCACAGCGCACAGGCCTACAGAACAGACAGGCTCATCAAGCACGGGATGCCTCAACGCATCGGCCTCACAACAGTTGCAATTTGAAAGTAAGCACTTTTCAAACGCGCGATTCTTGCGCAAATGCTAACATTGGGGTGGACAATTCTTAAGTAAAATCCAATCACTGCGAAAGAGTTCATAGAAAAACGCAGGAGAGCGCACAATAGACAATCTACATGGAAATTCAACAAGTTCAGAAGTAATATAAAACCAGTTTAAGTTAAAGTAGCAAGATTTCCGTCTTCTTAATTAAATTTAGAGAAATTGTAGATGTCACAATGGCTAGATGGACACTCTGTGGCTTAGTGTCTGTAAATGTCCGAAAATAAAGACAATCCAGGGGTCTCTTACTCTTTATGGAAATGTTCCTTCTTCAGTAAGTAGTAGAATTAGTTCAGCACATTGGTGTCCTTCTATCTTAAGGCCATCCCATCCTCGTTGCCAGTTTTGAAGAGGCAGGACACATAAAATGTATATAAGTTGATTTATTAGATGAAAGGAACGAACCCCTGGAGCACCAGCCGCTCTCCACTGCAACTGCTCACCATCTGCCGTCCACATTCCAAAGCCACAACAGAGGAATCAGGTTGCTAGGGAGTAGCAAGCATTCCAAAGCATCATATGAAATACAAGCAATTAATGCCAAGTGAAAGGAAGAATATAACAAAAGGCAATATTAAAAGATTCAGAAACCCAGAGGATATGGAATAATATTAAGTTATTTTTGACAATGAATGTTGTTTATTAACCAGGTTTTGAATGGGCACTATACATCATTTGTTATATTTTCAGAAGGGTTGGGTGTTCATTAGGATCACTCAGTTTGCGTGGTGCCAAATAATTTTGTATTTGGCACAACACAGATGGACTTATCCTGGTTATTGAGTCTGGAACACTGACTCTGTCTTTTGACTTTGACCCATCTTGCCTTACCTCGGGCCGAGAACAACTGCTACCTCCACCCAATCATGTATTGAATACATTAGTGGAGTTTTGATTGTCAGATGGTGCTCTTTTGTTCTGAGGAAGCCCTTATAACTTGGGGATTGGGTCACGATACATTACCTCACAGGTTGTCCTATAACTAAATCATTAGATACATCGCACAATATTCACAGAGGACTTATAATGATGTTGAAATGAGGATACCCTTGATTGTATACATATGTGAATCATACTGTAATAGTTCACAGTATTTTCGTTTTTGAGCACTGTACCATCTACACCATCGTCTATTGTTTTATGAATGGAGGAAAATATAATGATTTTTCCAATCAAAAATACCTCTGTGGATTAAGTGACAACAATATTTGGATTCTATACAGGTTCTCATATATGGAACAGACCTGTGTAGGGATGAGTCCCACTGAACTATTTTTTTTTATATATTTGTATACATATATTTATGTATCCCTGTTGACTAGGTCAAGAAAATTCTTATAATTATATCTTGGAAGGCAAAGTTTAAGCAGAAGTAGGAACAGATTCACCCAGTCCCCTAGAGGATATGAAATTATTTGTCTTAGTACAGCAGGAAGGGTAATATAAAGTGCCTATGGATAAGCATGAGGAAAAGCCTGCCAGAACTAGGTGATCCTGATGTAAATCCTAATGTAATCCCTAACAGACCAAACTCTGTAAACATCCACTTTTACTACAGCGTGGTGAAATTTCTCTTCTAGATGTATGCATAGCAGCATCAAAATTACTGCCAGCATCATTCTCCTGTAGATATCTAATACGACTAAGGACAGACTATGGCTATGAAGTCCCCTTGGCCACCCACCAACAGCCACATTTAACCATTTCAGTCTAGTCCAAATCAAAGATACAAAGAACCCTATTCTGACATTATATAAGAATTTCTCACACAGTAGTGTAAAAAGAGATTCTGAAGTACACCCCTTCTTGTACGAAATCCAGTGATAACAGTGTTTTTCATTTGTGAATGCCCAGCTATTAAGCCCGTTTCAACCCTAGTCTTCTAACAGAATCCCATTAGCATTCCATACCTACATACATATGCACGTCAGTGGGCAACCCTCTGCGTCTGGGCATTGACAGCAACTCTCCACCTCTTACCAGTGCCAATGGTCTGGTATGGACTGCTTTATAGATAATGATGATTTTCTGTAACTGTCTAGGCAGTTACTGCTCTGGGGATAGCAGGCTTTCCTCCTCCAAAGACTAGCTGGCTTCAGTGGCCGTTAGAACATTTATAGGGATCGCATTCACAGAGACCACCTGAAGGTATCTGAAAGGGTTTGCTGGAGGCTGATCATGGGTGTCAATGCCAGCTTACTGTCCACCAATGGAAACAAGGGTAATCTCCATCCTAACTCTTTCTCAGTTGGGACACAACCAAGCCCCTTAGAGGACCTACCATCCTGGGGCTTTGTTCAAACACTTCTATACTCCCTTGTTTTGGCTTGGAGTGAAACAATCCTAATGGACACCACCATGCCAGGGAGCATCACATGGCTTTATTCTTATACCACATTATACTGTTTCTTCCCGAAGATATTCTGTGACACTTCTCCTTCTCAAATTCTGGTGACTGTTGTAAAATGTCCTTTCTAATAATATAGCTTTATAGCCCGCCGTAGCGGGCTATATCGGCTATTAAAGGCCCGCTGCAGCGTTAAAGGCCCGAGCCGAAGGCGAGGGACTTTAACAAAGCAGAGGGACTTATGCCTGTTGCCTGGGAGATGCTGCTGTGGGCACCTAGTCATCCTCATATTGCTGCTACGGGGATGCAAAAGGCAGAACTGCTCTCTGATCTAATGAGGATCAAGCTGACTAGTTGTGAGTAAACCTGGAGAGTGTCCTGGCTGGAGTAAGATCTAGTTCATAGCATCAGGAAATATTGTGATTCTTGGTTGAACAAGCAGCAGGGTCAGAGAGCCTATTTCACCACTGAAGCTGTGAGTGCAGTCCACAGTAGAGCACCAACAAGAACAAAAGCATTTGAGTGCACTAGCCTGAAAGACAACTGACTTTGGGCAATACACAATGACAGTGACCTTTGCATCCCCATAGTTCCTCTGGGTATTTTCACTGTAATAATGACAAAAACTCCTAGGCAATATCAATAAAGTAAACAAATTACACAATATCTATGACAATAAGAAGACCAAGGAAGACGGAAAAAATATGTTCAAATTTGGTCACTATTTTAATAAATTCTTCTCATATTATTTAAACAAATTATATTTATACAAAACATCTAAAAAATGAAACAATATTTAACACATTACGTTTAATCAATATGTATAAATAAAAAGTTAAAAAGTGGCAATATCTTTATTAACTCTAGAGTTAATAAAGATATTGCCACTTTTTCTCTTTTTGGCACTACTCCTCTACCTACATCCCATGACACTTCCATGACAGCCCTTCATCAAGGTTTTTGTATCTGTTGCTCACTTGTTTCATATACACTGTACAATATTCTGTTTACTCCATTCCTCCACATTCATTAATGTTGTTCTCACCATTTTCTTCTGGTTTCATTGCTAACGTGCTACAATGTGGTTTCATGTAAAGAGCACTAATACCTTTAGTGCAGTCTCTGTTATAATATGCTGTTAATTAAATAAATAAATGCCAAAATCTGCTCCAAATTGCCAACATCTGATGATCAGCAAGTGAAGCCACCCAAAATGTACTATGTACCTTTGGTGCAGTATATGCATATTGCACTCAGCATTCCCATTGCCTAGAACTGCACAATCCTGACCAACACTAGTCTAGTGCAGCGAGGAAATGGTTGATTTGTGCTATGTAAGCATCATGTCAATGGCTGGCTTGGTATATGTATAACAAATTATAAGGGCCTGATTTAAAAGGTGGCACAAACAGAGAATTCACCAAAAAATGCTAGAACCTTTTCCACATCTCTGGCGGTCAAGAGAGGTCTCTATCTCAGCTATTGAATGTTCCATTGCTCAGTACTAAAGATGGCCGTAGTTCCACACGCCTATCTACAAACACAGTTGTTAGTCAGGGCCAGTCCATTGTAGAACCACCACTGTCCCAGACTTTATGGAAATATGATTATTGTATCCCCACAGAATGTTACAGAGATAGTATGTGGTAGTGTTAACAAGGTGCCCCACATTGACATTAGAGTTCAAGTGCCCACCATTCAACATAAAAACACAAAAGGTGATAGCAAGATCAGTTTTCACCCACTGTACTGCTCTAGACAGAGGCCCACTTTCTGCAAATGTGTACTGTCCCTGCTGCTCATGGAAACGGTCCATCCCGATCTGCCAGGTGAGGCACCCTTCCGGAAGGAAACCCAAGATTGTTTTCGGCCTAGTTGGGCCTTATTAGTGAGCTATAGCTTTGATCCTTTGGCATAGAGAGCACAAGACTCACATCTGAGCATGCCCTTGGCCACTTATGGTGTTGCATTAAACACACAAAAAGTGATGGGAGTAATGCTTGCTAATAGTCTGAACCACTGACAGTCACTCAGGGTACCATTCCAACCCATTGTTTTTCACCCAGTGTACCTCTCTGAATAGAGACCAACCTTAGGCAAATCAGTACTGGCCCTGCTCCTAATTGTAACAGTCCAACCTGACTTGACAGGCTGAGATTAATTCAATCATTCCTTCTATTACCTTGTTGCTTTCTCACCCACCATTCAACACAGGCACTGGCAGAATGCACCACAGACATTCCCTCTCAAATTGTCTTCTCAAGACAGAACTCCCAGTTAGAGGGAGTAATATCATTTGCAGTGGTGGAGATCCTGAGGTGCACTAGTGTGGGAGAGGCAGTACACTTGGATGGAAATTCTGCCACTAAACTATAGACTAGTGGACTACTTGGGACAGACTATTTCTGCTCACCTGTGGTTTATTTGTAAGTGGTACCCTACAACTATTTATATTCAAATGTCTCCAATCATTGATGTATCAAGTTAATTACCCTAATTCTAGCATTCTGCCCAATTTACTACTCTAACTCATCACTTGTGTTTTATGAAGAATGGCTACAGGATACAGTAGATAACTACAAAGCAAATAGACATCTTACATAACGTGACATAAAATGTTCTATGTTAAACAATTGTACTGAATGGAACACACTGAGTCCCTCAAATATATGTTCACTAACACCTCTCCCTGTGACTTGAACACTATCTCAAACTTTGTCACTATGAACTATCTTGTATAAGATAAGTTATAGTTTTGACTTGTTCTTGTGTGTAACAACACCCCATCTTTGAAGAGTTCAGATAAATGTTCAAAAATTGTTTAAAGCTTGATTGCATCAACAAAACAACTTTGTGAATACTTCTCTGAATTCCAAATTTCCTTCAGTAAAAAAACCATTGATAAGCAATGGTAATAACAAATCCAAGGTCCATGTAGCAAGATTCTGGCTGCAGCAACATTTGATCAAACTTGGCTAGCAAAGAAGCCCTGCCCAACAAGGAACATTATATTGTAGTTTTGAAGATAGCAGTCATCTATCCAGAATATCTCAAAGTTCTAGGGTTTCTGGAAATTGTACTTTAATATCAGAATACTGCTGCATACTGCATCCACCCTCCATTTACATCCAGGCCTAGGACCTGATTTAGATCTTGGTGGAGGGGAATAGTCTGTCACAAATGTGACGGATATCCTGAACGCTGTATTACCACCCCATTATATCCTATGGAGATAGTAATACAGCGGCGGGATATCCATCCGCCGAGATCTAAATAAGGCCCTTCGTTCTGACAGAGCTGACACTTGCAATGAGATCAGCTTTTCTTTTCCTGAAAGAAGCCCAATGTAAGCAGATTTGAAATATAAGCAATTCCTCCATTTCCACATCCTAACAGATGATAGTGCACCTGAATTGTAATAATATGTAAATATTTTGGTCAATAATAAGCTAACCTTACAATGTACATATTATTTACAGCTCTATCAGGATTGAATTAATGGATTTTGAGAATTTTATTAAAGACGGCAAACTAGAACTACGGTTAATTAGGAAATTGGCATAAACTAATATTTATTCAATTCCAAATCATTTTCATTTGATATGGTAAAATGATCTGTGCCAGGATTTTTTTCCCAAAACTGCGCGGGTAACCCCGCTCACTTAGTCTGGATAACAATGAGTCGGATTCCTTGAAGAAATTGGCCCTACGGGAAAAGTTTCTACGTAATCTCAGAAAGTGTACGTAGGGCAAATTGTCTCCGAGGTTTCTTCGATGATTACTGTTATAGGCCAACAGTGTGTTCCTTTCCAGTGGTTTTCTGTATAGGGTGGTATATAGCATCCTGTCTTCATTTTTTATCGTAAGATCAATGTATCTGCTCTTTGTTGTAGGCCATCATGAGTTGTATGTCTTTAGATTTAGCATTAAGCCCCATTCCGGGCGTGTTTTCCATCAGCGAGGATGCGAGATACAAGTCAACTACTAAAACCCCTCAGTTTCTAGCGATCCTTCGGTAGGAAAGAACGCATTCGCGGCGACACTGCCAGCGAGCCGATTTCAGGTATTTTTCTCCCTTGAACTGATAATACCAACGTTTTCACGATTTAAATGTGAGGACCTTTCTGCGCACACTGATTCCATTTTATTTTAATATACAGAGCCCACGGAAACGACACCGGGACTCTGCTGTGTTTGGTATCTCAACACAGGGAAATTTGAAACGCCGGACGGCTAAGCTATGTGCTAGCCACTAGAGGTAATTTCCCAATCGTAAATACTGAAATCCTTTGTGAAGTAAGGTTTTCCTCGCACATATTGATTTCACCTTTATGAATATACAGAGCCCACGGGACTGTTGTGCATGAGTCAAATTACCTAATTGGGAAGATTAACGCCAGCATAGGACCATTGAACCTTTAAACACGGAGGTCAGTAAATAGTAATTTCTAAGTCACTAAGAAAATTGTTTTAATTCTACACAATTTCAACACAGAGATTTCTTTTTTCTTCTTTTTAAACATCCTATTGACCCCGTGATTTCACGCATCCTTGACAAAGTGAGAATCTATAACCCATGTTGTTATCTCCCCAAGGCATCACATGAAAGTAATCATAGGTCTGTATTATTTTTAGCTTTATTTCACATAGTCCGTAATTCCTGCAAATATATTGAATTTCTCTGAATTTGAATTTCTCTGACTATGGTCATGCATTTATTTAGAGCAATTATGGCGAGCTCATCCAGGATTGATTTCCTTACCCCAATGAGCGACGTTAGAGCTCCTTGATACAACTACATTTGAGAATCCGTTGAAACATACCGGATAGGTGAGCATAACTTATAAGTCTCAACCTATCACAAACCTGTCTAAACACATGCGATCCAATTCTTATACATCCCCTTTTATTGTTATGCAGGCTACACACTATTCATTTTGTCTTGTCCTGAAGAAGACCCACATGTGATGCTCAACTATAGCACAGATTTACCTGGGTCGAAACGTCGATGCCTAATTAGAAGTAGTACATTCCATTGTGACCTTTACAAATTGATTTAAGAGAATTCTAGGTCCCTGTGAGAATATATATTTGTTTTACACTCCGTGCCTGTATGTTATTATATGCATCCATTGCATTTGTTGTGATATTTGTACATTATACATGTCAATTCACTTTGTCTCACACCCTTCACCGGAGGCTAATGTGTGTAATACTTGTTTTTCCATGAGTAATCATTCTTTTTGACTTAAATAAATTACTGTATGCCACAATCGATTTGTGCTACCTTTGCATGTATGTTTTTAGATAATCTTTCTAGAAACATTTGTTGATATCCCAATTGAGAAAAGGGATTTATGACTTAGAAGTTATTTTTCTTTGTTAAGTGTGTTGTGGCAGAACCACTGTTTGCTTCATGCACTTAAACATGGGCTTAAACATAGAAAGGGAAGAGAGACATTTATGTTGTCACCATCTCCGAGTAAGTAACATGCATGCAACGTACTAGAGGAGTGAAGGATTATTTTTGCCACCAGTAACTGGTTATGTTGCTATCAGCAAAATAAAAGTCAGCGGGCCAATCTAGTGAAATCAATTTCATATTATAGTTTTGTGTCAATTCTTTAAACTAGATTGAAATGATTTCAATGTTGTGTCTTTTCTACTATTTTTACCTTAACAGCAGAACCCACACGACAAACAACAACCAAAAGGAGAAAAAGGAAAAACTCAACTAGCAGTACATCGAACAGCAGTGCCGGGAACAACGCAAATACCAGTAGCAAGAAAAAGTCTCTAGTTGCAAGTCTAAGCCTATCGAGTCAGATACCTGTAAGTCTCAATTTTATTTAATATTAATATTCCACTCTTTTTTTCGGATGTGCTAAAAGGGTATCATCTCAACGCATCCTTTCCTAGTTTGGCAAACTAACGGGACAGAGTTGGAACAATCAATCATATGAAGTCACCTCACTCAGAATCCCCTAAAAATATTGTCTAGGATCAAGAAGTATAATTTGTTGGGTATGGAGAACTACACAGCTTTTTAAGTTAGACTTACTCAGTGTGAGAAAACCTTTTGTGTTCATACTAGGTATTCAGCCAGACTGATAGCCAAATATCTTACATTCAGAAGAATGCTAAGGACATTAAATGTATGAGGTCAAATAAAATGCATGCTACCTGAAATCAATCATATTTGAGAGAAGGCTGTGTGTACTTTCTTTGCAAATAAGTGAGATACATCTTTTGCTCAGTGATCTTACTTTGATTGACTCGCGATAACTGAAGAGAGGGTTAGATGATCAGAACCACCGATGTAGTCCTCAATAGCGAGCATGCTGCACCGCCTATATCCTGATCCAGAAAAAAGAGGGAGATCAATTTTCATGAAACTTTATGTTATTTTTCAACGTGCAGCACTGAAACCCCAATTATCCAACCCCGACAGGAGGATTGAGCGCCCACTGGCACAGTAGGACCACAGGGTTAACTACAAACCAAGCATAATTGTCCATGTGTCCTCCTAACCTTGGTGGCTAGAGTCAGATCGAAGGTGGAGTGTAACCTGTGCAGTTTTGTAGTTTTGGGCATGGTGGTAGGGGTATTGTTCATGGCAGCCGGTGCAGTCCCACAGCTAACTAATAAGGCCATGCCATCACTGCTTTAAATCATACAAGAAGTTTCATTTCATGTAACGTATGCGGAAATCTCAGTGCTTATTTTGTGGTCCGATGGTTGGCACGAGCGCTGGTATTTGGGAACTGAACTTATTTTTCACCCCAGAGCAAGAGACAGGAATCCAAAAAAGGGAGAAATAGGAGGTTTATACAGACGGAAATCAGTCAAAATGTTGAAAGCGGTGATCAAAACAAACCTCCAAAAATTAGATAGACATGATGTTTTGGGTGGTGGAAGAAGAATCAAAACTGAGCGGCCTTAGTATTCAGCAACCATGGCATTTGGCAGCCCTGGCAGTGGGTTCCTGAGCAAAACATGTTTTTTTACAAACTAAGCATTAAAAAAATTAAGGGCTTACGTTTCTCGTGCTCTAAAAGGGCCACCTTTATGTACTTTTGGTTATGAAGCAGTTCAAGGGTTCATGATTGTTGATTGTAAATTAAGAGCTACTTAACACAAAGTAATTTAATGCCGGTAGACAACAAAAATGTGACTTGGTTTCCAGCTATTTTGCAAGACATTTCTCGGGGCTCATGCTACAGCAAGACAATCATCCCCACTCTCCTGCCACTGCTGCTCATATCCCACAGCATAACAAGCATTTGCAATGCAATAGGTCTCGCATTTACGCGAGTTTGAGCTATTGACATCGCAAATGGCAATGCCTTTTATTCTTTTTTCGTTTTTAAAACATAAATAAAAGGCATTATCATTTGCAATGTCAATAGCTCAGACTCGCATAAATGCGAGACCTATTGCATTGCAAATGCTAACGTCTGTCCTGCAGTTCCCCTTGGGCACAAGCAGGCATCCACTTCTGTCAGGACAGCTGATCGCAGCAAAAAGACAGAAGTGGATGCCTGCTTGTGCCCCGGGGGGACTGACATAAAAAAAAAACACGCGAAGGGGCAATTTGTTGCTATGGCAACAAAATGGCGTGGGACTGTCCACAGTCCCACGGACACGCGCATGATGTTTGCAATGGACAAATCGCGAGAGCAGCCATCTTTGTCCATTGCAGACGCGTGCATGAGAGCCCTCGCAGAATTGATTCCAAAAGGTGTTCTCCTGACTAGAGCAGCGCATGCGCTGCTTTCGCCAGGCGAGACCTAAAAAACGAATCTGTTCTTCTAGCTTCTGTTTCAAAATAGCAAAAACAACTGTCTGACTTAAAATTTAATTCAATCTAAAATACTATTTTCGTTCTGCAAATACTTTTCCCCAAAGAAATAAAGACGTGTGTAATTTACTTTAATCCCCATCCTAGAATACTTTCGATAAGGTGCTGTTGCAGGGAGGAGTCTCTGTCCAGGCTCTACCTCTGACACCAGCCCCCCCCCCCCCTTCCCTTCCCCCCATTGTTTTCAACCAGTTGTTCTTAAATGTCTGTAGATCGAATGGATGAAGAGAAGGCTATGTGCACTTCCTTTAAGTAAGAAATAAGTCATACTGCAACCTCATAACATCTCAGCAGTGTTAAAATGCTTGTCAGTGTTATGGTGTTACTAGCTGTTGTAACATAAAGTACACATCATCAAAACACCACCACTGTTATCACGTATTACTATATCCTTCTTCTATATTTAAGGTTGGTTGGTGGTTTTGTTGATTTTACTATTCACAATCAGTGATTCGTGATATTGTACTCTTTTTGACTAAATAAATGATGTACTGAATTCTATTGTCTCAGCAATACTACAGCAATAGGTACCAACAAGCATAATATTTTAAGCAGTGCCTTGGAAAAATAATTACGTTCTAATCTCAAATAGTTCATATTCAGAAACATTATACCTGTACATGCGAATGAATCTTTAATTTTATTTTAATAGTTTTAAGTGATTGTTTTAAAATAAACAGAATGACCCAGCATCTTAAAAATATAACAGATATTAAATGTAGCAAGCTACCACTGGCCCTAAAGCAAGCTAGAACAATGGGCCAAAATCCCCAGGTTAGCATTAACCAAAACAACTAGAAGTGAGATGCAAAAATCCCTCAAATGTCTGTCCCTGGTGCCACTGCACCTGTCTGACTATTGATAGGTAAGCCACTGTTACCAACCTAATAAACATGCACATAAACCACTCTGCAGCTTATTTATGAGAGCCCTGCATCACTTTTTCACCATGTGAAGTGGTACATGCGTGATGCATGTGACGTAAAGATTTATGAAGCCACCCTGAATGGCTTTGAATGGCCTCATAAATCATGAGTAAGACGACCTAGCTCAGATCAGTGCTTCACCTTTCTCTGGCCCTGGGAGGCATTCCATGGGCGTTGCAATTTGATGCTGTCCCAGACTTACAAAGTGATGTAAACCTGGGGAAACACCACATATGTGGGCCTCCTGAGGTGAGGCATAACTAGGAGAAATATGTTTATTTCTCCTCGTTTTTTCCTCTTTCTACGTGCACTGCTTTTTGCAGCTCACATAGAAAGAGCAAAACACCTGGTAGGATTGTTTTTGTGCAGGGAGGTGCCCTTTCTTGCAAAAAGCAATCCTGTATGCAATGGCGCAGGGGCAGGCAGAAAGGACAAGAATGCGCTATATTGCTTAAATACGGTGCATTCCTGCCCTTTCACTTAGGCATAGGGCAGCGCAGCAAGTTGCTTTGCTGCGCTGCCCTACGCCAAAATGCCATTAATGAGGCCCTCTGGGGCATATTTAAAAGCCCTTGCATCATCGGTACGTCACTTTTCCCCATTTTAAAAGTGACGCACGGGCGGCGCAAGGGGATTATAAATAAGCCCCTCTGTATCTTCTAGCTGTAATTAAATTGAATTATTGTAGTTGTTCTCTATAGATGGTTATGAGTATGGGGCGTCCTTTCAAAGGTAAAATGCGTGTGTGATTTATTGCATGATATAGGTATGTCATTATATATTTGTTATTTTGTTGTACTCGACATCACTACAGATTCCCTCATTCTTAGCATATTTTAAAAACCAAGAAGTGAATTTTTCAATTTTGCATTTGTACTGCACTGTTTAAACTAACCCTTCTTTATTTTCAGTGCCTCACCACAAAAAAAAGCTTAAGCAATAAGACACGGCTCAGAAGGAATTCTCGTGCAATACGGACCGGTTTGGTAAGTAATGGGCCGAGGCGAAGCCATGGGCCTGTTATGCCAAACCAGCCCGCATTCCATAATAATGCCCTCTGAGGAAAGTCTTACTGCTATTATAAGTCAAACTAAGACATATACTATGAGGAACATGTTTTTCTCGTATAGTGATGAGACTGCGGGGAGATTATCATGGAATACGGACAGGTTTGGAGACTGTTAACAAAGAGGCTCAGATGTTTACAGACAGCTGTCAAAGGGCATTTGAACCACTGCTTTGTAAAACTGTAAACTTATTGTACTGAACAACAATTGTCCATTGATTTACACTCTCATAAATTCTAATTATGCATGATATGTACAGTGAAAACTGTGCCAGCCCATTTCTTAATCCTAACACTATGAAAATACTATTACATATGTATAGTATATTGTGGGAGTTGTGTTTTTGAATTATTCAAAGACTATGAGTCCTAACAATTAACAGGAAATGTCTTACTAGTACAATTTTTATATGTTTATTTGTGTATATTATTGAGACAGACCTTTTTCTGCCCCCAACATTCCTGAACTGGCATTTTGTGCTTCTGGCCAGGGGCATAGCTTCAGGGGTGGGGGTGATTTGGGTGTTGCACTCCCCCAATAAATGTAGTGCCTTATAAATAGTTGGGTACTGGTGCTATCAACCGGGTACGGTGAGGTGTCAGTCGGATTTCACCAGGAATGTTTACATGCACACAGACAAAAACACACATAAGCTATCTCCCTCTGTTCTGAAATTCCTTAAAAATGTTGGTTATTTTGCAAATTACTGAGTTTTCTCTCACTTAGTGCCCCTACCAATCAGCCTTTTTCTCCCTTTCTCATGCACCCTGCTGGTCGTATAATCTATTTTAACATTATATGCTAGCGTGCTTGTTGGGAAATCTGAAGCTCACCCCACCCGTCTTAATGACCAAGCTACGCCTCTGCTTCTGGCCATCAATGTCAAGCTTTGGAAGCATCTTACGGCAACCGATCCAGTAAAAAGAAGTGTTGGGTGACAGTTTAATATTTGAAGCGTTGGTTGATGGTTTTGTATTTGTAGGTCTCATTTGGAGGTATAACTTCAAACATAGTGCTGGTGTGGGGCTATTATCCGATTGACCCATTCTGCCACCAACGCTCCTACGCTAGCATTTTCTGTTTATGTTGATCGCTGTTTTTTTAAACTACCAGTTTTTAATAATTCCTTCTCCTTATTTTACTGACACTGGCCGAGGTACAACAAATTAGACCTGATCTTGCCCACACTTTACATTGAGAACCAATTGTAGGTGAAAGCGTTGATGATAACTGCCAGTAATTGGTCTATTAATCTGAGAGCAGGGTATCCCTGGCAACCTAAACACAATCGGATGAGGCTCAGAACTTTGTCTATGAAAACCTCTTCTCAAATCATGGTAACTAATGTAACAGGGTACAAGCTGTTACCCAGAGAAATGTATATTGCGTTTAAGCAATAATAACAACCTTAACAGAAAACAACAACATAAAATTCTAAAACCAATGCAGCAAAATAAACACACAAATGTTCAAAACAGAAATATTAAGTTAAAAAAAGTGAAGGCAAAAAGCACCAAGAAAAAGTAGAACATCAATGTAAAGTTTCAGTGAGATTGGCCAGGACATGTGATTTCAGTGTGTGACCAATGGAGGGAAGGTCGACTACACCAAGGAGGTTGACCTGGTAAATGTTTTACATTGACACTTAGTCACTTGTGGAGCTCAAAGTCTTCGAGCATGGCAAGGTCCGAAGCTGAGGTCAGCTAAGGTCCATCACCGGCAGATATGTTGCCTTCAAGCTCCTACTGAATCCAATAGATTGGCGCGGAAAGATCTGGGTAGGACAAACCTGAACATTGTATTCAACTAGGTCACTTCTCTGTGGGATGCATTTGTTGATTCAGCCCAGGACAAGGATTTACCTTCAGACTCGGTCACCATTTTGGTTCTCAAAATCCTTCAGCAGGGCAAGGCTTGAAGCTGTACCCAGAAAGAGTTTCAAGAGGCTGTGTATTTGTACGGTAAGGTCCTGCTGAATCAATTTTTAGTGCAGCAAAAGGCTCAGAGTGGGAAATACCTTGTTGTGGCTAAGTCCTGCTGTTCACCTCTGCAACACTCCTGTTCTTAGGACAGGCTTCTAGGCACAAGGTCTTTGACCAGCTAGAGTTCTTAAAAGTTACATCGATTGACCATATTTGCTGTTCGACTTAAGTAGTTTGCTAAGTGGTTGTGAATATGCTATGACACATCTGTGTCTATGTTATTGATTAGTGCACACCTAGGCAATTGATGTACTAAGACTCTTGTTCAGAAATTGCTAAATTGCAAGACTTAGGGGCACATGCATCAAAGGTTTTTGCGATCGCAAACGGTGAGATTCGCAAAAATCGGCCGTTTGCAATCGCAAATTAGCCTTTGGAGATGCATGAAAGTGTTTCCTAAGCGCAATTTAAGAATTCGCAATTATTTGTGAATTCCTAAATTGCGATTGCATTTAAGGAATCACAATTTGCGATTCCTTAAATGGAATGCTAGAAGCACTTACAAATAGCGATTTTGCTATTTGAGACCGCAAATTACAGACAAATCAAACTTGTCTGTAATTTACAAAAACTTTGAAAAATGCACTAAAATGCAGTTTTAAGTTACACACACATATGCCCTTGGGGCAAGTTTGTGCGCAACATGGGTGCACATCACAATTTCAGGGGTGCAACAGGGTGTCATTTTGACACCCTTGCACCCTTGAAATTGCATGAGCAATTTGCGGGTACCTACTGGTACTCGTAAATTGCGCATGCAATCTCCCATTCATTCCTATGGGCCTGTAGGCATTCCTTAATTGTGACTCGCAATTTGCGAGTCGCAATTAAGGAATGTTTAGGAATCGCTATTTTTATAGCGATTCCTACATGCATAGGCTTTTGCGATTCCTTAATTGCGATTCCTTAATAATCGCACTTAAGGAATCGCAAAAGCCTTCCTTGATGCATGTGCCAGATTATGATTTGCAATTTGCGATTTCTCATTAGGAATCTATTAAAATGGATTTGGTAGAAGTGGGTACAACTTGCACACCGAGTTCTACTGAATGCATTTGTATTCTCTAAACCAACTCATGAATTAATAGGTTGGTTCACAACATACTGATTTGTAGTGGGTCACAGTTCGACCTACCTGATTAATATGCATGAGTTAGGCTACAAATTGAGACCTAGGTTTGGTCGCAGTCACAGGCATGGGGGCCTGCTGGGGTCAGCAGTCCACCATGTCTGTGATTGGTTTTAAAAATAGCAATCTTTTTCTTTTTTTAAATGCAGCCTGTTTTCCTACTAGGAAAATGGGATGCTTTTAAAAAGAAAATGAATACTTTTATAAAGATATTTTAGGAGCAGGCAGTTTTTGTCAAAATTCACAAACGGGAAGGAGTCCTTTGGTGACCCTTCCAGTTTGCACATGGTTAACACAAATATTAATTTGGTGGGAAAATATTAATGTATTTCGGTCGCAAATCATTAATTTATAAGCCAAAGAATAGGTATTAGGAAGGGACACCTTTTACATGCCCCTTCTAAATACTGATTCTGTGTTTATTCTAGAATTCGAATTGCAATTTGGTAACATGTTACAGAATCGAAATTTTAGTTTTGTACATTTGAAAAGTTATGCTGCAGTTGCAGTGGCTCAAATTTGACATTTACGACCGTAAAATCGCAGGCCCTTATTTAGGTGAAGCATCTATAATGTGGATAAACCATGTAAATTCAAGACAACTCATGCTGATGTTGATATGATCAATGCACAGTAAAGGATGGATGATGTGAGGTCTCATGCTTACACTAAAGTGGACACACATTGAATCTCTCCATCATATAGTTGTCAAAATAATTGGTACCCAATAAATCCCATGATTCAAATTCCTATCACCATGCAGTAGTGAATCATGCTAAAGCAGCCTATCCCTAAAACGTTGCAGTGTGGCATAAATATTGTGTCTGCATGTCCTTATGTTAGTGCACTGAATTTGCATCAAGGCAAGGTACTGAGAAGGTTAAAAAACAGTGATTGTGCAGAATGTAGCATACCCAATGTAGAAGATTAAGGGACAGAATGAGAGTTCAGCAGATGGAATTCTCCATCACAAATGTGACGGCTATCCTGTCCACCACAATGCAAATGCCATTGGATATAATGCACTTAAAGTATGGAAGATGGGATCTCTGAAACATATGTGATGGAGTAAGCCCTTCACAAAACTCTAAATCAGGCCCTAAGTCAGAAATCATAGTAGATGAAGCTATAGCAAGAGACACGTAAAATGTATCTTGGTAAGTTATGAGGCTAATAGGCATATGGAAGTGTATTACCTACAAGTATTGTCCGAGTCAGGTAATCCGAAGAGAGCTAGGAAAACATAGGCCAGTGGACCAACCATTCTACTATGTGCAAAATTGAGAATCGTAGTCAATTTAGTAATAGCAGAAAAAAGTAGTGTATGGCCGAAATATCAATTTATAAAAAAGAGATCAGAGTGGGCAGTTAAAAAATAGCACGATAATGCCTGCTAGAAGCTCAGAAGTTTCTGCCCTAGAATGCACATGAAGGCACTGTGTATTAAGTGCCTCTTCTAATGTGGTTTGCTCGAGAAAGGCAAAGTGGAGGCTATGATACCTATTGTCATGTAGTTCCTATAGATCTACATAGGATCTGCGTGTTTAGACGACATAAACTGTGGGATTGGTGTCCAGACTGATTCCAGACACCCCTACTGGATATGTTTGTCTGTATACCAGCTAGCTCACAGTGCCACTGTAAACTCCTCTTACCAAGGAGAGAATAGTTCCTGGCAACTATCGATCATGAGAACCCTGTCCCATCAGGGATTGTGGAAACAGTATAGTACTTTTCCCTCAGTCACTCGTGCACGCTTTGTGATACACAGAATAAGCATTTATTGAGCCAGCATCATTCTAGTGTAAAATAGGTGTGCTGAAACAACCCTAATATATAGATGATTATAAGCACTACCAGAGTAAATGGATGGTAGATTTCTACCACAGTGCTAAAACAATGGATATATGCAAGCATATAAATACATGACAGTAATAATGCGTACTTCTATGTTGCAACCCTAACTAGATGTACCTAAGTATACCTAGCAAGTATGTAGGTGTAGAGCCTAGAATCACCCTAGGATGAGGCCAACCCCATTACCTGGTGCGAGAGAATTAAGGATCCCGTCTTGGTCTCAAGATGGACACCCCGCGAAGTATGTCACACCACTGCATGCTGGAGTGTCTGCGTGCAGGAACCTCAGCGACTCGCGTCAGTGTGTCAGCATGGAAGTCTTTCTCCTCTGCCTACCCCCGCAAAGATGTGGTGTATATATACCCAAAAGGTACCCTCAGGGGATTCTACCTTGCTCTGTCATGTCGGTCGAGGAATGACGGAAGGGATGACCCATATACATAGTTACTATGCAGAAGATGGTAATCCTGCTATGATTCTGAGAATCCTTATGCATAACTAATGGGGCTAGTTTTCAGGGAAAACCACGCTACCTTTATGCAGTGCTTAACTAGGTAAAAGGTCAATACCAAAAAACTGTTGTGTAGTCCAATGGTACGGCAAATGTAGGTGAAGGGTCAGGTAATCCTCATGCATAACTAATGAGGCTAGTTTTCAGGGAAAACTACGATACCTTTATGCAGTGCTTAACTAGGTAAAAGGTCAATACCAAAAAACTGTTGTGTTGTACAATGGTACGTTAAATGTAGGTGAAGGGTCAGGTGACTACCATATTGGGGTACCCTACAAAACATAACACTAAAACAAATAAAAAAGGAATGCAATGACAATATACTACAAATAAAAAGGAATGCGAGTCTTGTTATAAGAATATATATGTGGGTGGCTTGCAGTCCAGTGAATATATTTAAAGTAATAGACATCTTACCATGTGGGTTCGTGGGTCCAATACAAGTGTGTCTAACAGAAATCCAAAGCAGACGCTGTGGTTCAAGCGTGTGCGTCGGAGAAAAAAAGATGAAAACATGAGGCAGTAATAGGAAAGGAGGATGGAGTTGATTTTTTGTAGTACTGGCCTAAAAGCTAATGCATGGCTGCAATACTGAAATAACAAAAGCACGTGTAAGCAGCAGCGTGATGGAATGAGACAGAAATGAAATGACATAGCCCAAGAGTGATTCTTCTTCTTTTTAAACCTTATATTTCAGCTGAACATGCCGAAGATTGTGTGAAATGTGAGCATGCATGTTTCACCATTACTTAGAACATTCATGTATTGTTGAATACGTAGTAATGTGAGGTTGATAGGCCTAAGTGCTTTAACGGAAGGATTCACAGATATTGTACCATTTTAGGGAATAAAAAGTTGAATATCTGAAAATGGCAAGAAAGTCTGAATATAAAGACCAAGTAAATCCCGATAATCCATGAAAGTTCTCAGATTACTAGTCCTATTCCCCAACTAGTCAAGTAGGAATTGTGAATTTTCCAGCTCCACTAGTCAGTTAAGAAGAAATGCAATTCTCATTCATGGTTGAGTTTATAGTCCACTGACATTAGTTTTGTGATCCATGTTGCCTCCAGTCTGCGCAGATGTGTGGCCAGTTGTCCCCTCTTGGGTAAGGTTTTGCCCAAACAATGGCATGGAACTTTTGTTGTGGGATTTTACTGCGATTGTGTTATGATGAGAAATGTTTTGCTAAAGGGTAGTTGGAGTCCATGTTGATAACGGCCCAAATGTGTTCCTGTATCCTCTCTTTAAAAGGGCAAATCATGCTGCCCACACATACAAGATTACAGGTACAAACCATGAGATCTACAATAATTTTGTATTGGAATTGATGAAATGGTGTATCTAATAGGTTTTATTAGTAATGTATGCTAATGATTTGGTTTTGTCTTGAGCATAGGGGCATACCTTTGTGAGAGCAAAACTATATCCCATAATGTCCTTAATTGGTCCTTTGATGGTTTACTCAATTGGAGACATTGCTAAACCTCAATTTCATGTGGCAATGTGTCCCCTCGCTAAGGCTCCTCCTCATACATCAATTAGCAGATATAAAACAGTTCCTTAAATAATTACGTCCACTCAATAATTCAATCAATCAGTTAATCAATCAACATTTGCAGACCGCACTACTCACCCACGAGGGTCTCAAGGCACTAATGGAGGGGAAGAGAAACTGCTACTGCTCGAACAGCCCGGTCTTGAGAAGTCTCCTGAAGGTCAGGAGGTCCTGGGTCTGTCGCAGGTGGATGGGGAGGGTGTTCCATGACTTGACAGCAAGGTGGGAGAAAGATCTGCCGCCGGTGGTAGTTCGGTTGTTGTGTGGGGCGGTGGCAAGGGAGAGGTCGGCGGATCGAAGCTGGCGGTTGGGAGTGTAGAAGGTCAGTCGTTTGTTGAGGTATGTTGGTCCGGTGTCGTGGAGTGCTTTGTGAGCATGGGTGAGGAGTTTGGAGGTGATCCTCTTGTTGACAGGGAGCCAGTGCAGGTCTCTCAGGTGGGCAGTGATGTGGCTGTGGCAGGGCATGTTGAGGACGAGGCTTGCGGAGGCGTTTTGGATACGTTGAAGTATTTTCTGGAGTTTGGCTGTGATTCCGGCGTAGAGGGCGTTGCTATAGTCTAGCCTGCTGGTGATGAGGGCCTGGGTGACCGCCCTTCTGGTTTCGGTGGGGATCCATTTGTAGATCTTGTGAAGCATGCAGAGGGTGTTGAAGCAGGAGGAGGCTATGGAGTTGACTTGCTGGGTCATTGATAGTGATGCGTCCAGGATGAACCCCAGGTTGCGTGCATGGTCAGTGGGTGTCAGTGCTGCTCAGAGCGAGGCCGGCTACCAGGAGGTGTCCCAGGCGGAGGGGGTGGAGCCAAGGATGAGGACCTCTGTCTTGTCCGAGTTCAGCTTCAGGCGGCTGTTCTTCATCCATACGGCGACGGCTTCATTCCTTCGTGGAAGTTGGTCTTGGCGATGGTGGAGTCCTTGGTGAGGGAGAGGATCAGCTGGGTGTCGTCAGTGTATGAGACGATGTTGAGGGCGTGCTATTGGATGATGTTGGCGAGCGGTGTCATGTAGATGGAGTGGGAATAGTAATTTGTACCCCTCCGCTATTCAATATTTTCACTACTGTTGCACTCACTGGAGTTGGAATAATAAATGTAATTCTTCCACTATCCAACATTTACCCTACTTTTGCACTCATTGGAGTGGGAATAGTAAATTTTACCCCTCCGCTATCCAACATTTTCCCTACTGTTGCACTCTTTGGTGTGGTAATGGTAATTTTTACCCCTCCGCTCTCCAACACTTTCCCTACTGTTGTTCTCACTGGAGTGGGAATAGTACTTTTTACCCCTCCACTATCCAGCACTTTCCCTACTGTTGCACTCACTGGAGTGGGAATAGTACTTTTTACCTCTCCGCTATCCAGCATCCCCGCAACAGGTGGCGCCCTTGTCTGAGAAGTGCGTTTTTTGTCTATTGGAGCCCATGTACGCAACGTACACCAGGCTTCCATAGACTTCAATGGGGCTCTGAGCAACTCGAGTCCGTCAGCGCTGCAGCGCATCGTACTCTGTCGCTCGGAACCCAGGTGCACGAGTCGGTCAGAAAGCTCTACAGGCGCAAGTCGGCCGTAGGGCATTCCCAGCGAGATTGGAATTGGGCTCGAAGTAGTTTGAATGAGAGAGGGAGCTGACGCCACTTTGCACCAGGGGCTGCCAGCGGGAGGGTTTTTTCTTCCATACCCTATGGGAATGTCCCCAAATTGTGCCCTTCTTGCGGGAGATTACAGAAGTAATGGCAAAAGTATCCAATGTGGAGGTCACACTGGATGCAAAGGAGCTGGTCCTATTGATTAATGGGGAATCAGACAGGCCCCGATATACTAATATTTGGTTGACATTGGCATCTGGCGTTGCAAAGCGAAATATTGCTATACTCTGGGAAGCGCCCCAACCACCATCAGTGGCCGACTGGGGAAAAGATTTAGATTGGTGCCAGTCAGCAGAAGAAACTGTGTATAGAAGCAGCGGCTGCATTAAAAAGTGGAAGAAGGTCTGGTCGCAATGGCACAAATACAGAGGGAGCTGAGATGCCTATGAGTGTGGGATACACTTATATGTGCTTAAGCAATTTTGCCTGCTTAAAATATGTGTAAAGGTAGCGCTATGAACATAAACCCTTGTTGCGGACCTTCAGGCGACTTTAGGGTAGAAACAAATGTTAGAGCATCCAACAAATGTTTCACAAGTTTGCTGGCTGTGTTGACATGCATCAATAATTATGAAAAGTATGTATTCATCTTGAGCTTGTTTAATAAAAAGAGTTAAAAAAAAAAACATTAACCATGAAGGATGGCTCAGCCCTTACTAGTTGTTATAGGTGCAGAGACAGAACATCGATCAAAAAATATCGAATTGCACAAATATTGTGTCAAAAATATCGTGGGTTAGGAATATCGACAGACACATTCTCGTGGTGAAAAATATTGATTTTAGGTAAGTAATATCGATTTTAAAATGTTATGTATTTTAGTATATATTTTATATGTGTGTGATGTATATTTTTTTGTATAAGAATTGTTTGTATTTTTATTATATGTGTTAAAAATGTTGTAGTTATTAATTTTTTTATTTAAATTTTACGTTTTTAGTTCCGTAGTGGGTTGGGGGTTTATAGGGGAATAGCGTGGGAAGTAATTTATTATATAAAATATATTGATTATTTTTAGTAGTTATTATTTTTTTTTCATTTGAAATTTGCGTTTTCAGTTCCGTAGCGGATTGTGGGTTTCTAGGGGAATAGGGTGGGAAGTAATTTAATTATATAAAATGTATTCATTATTTTTAGTAGTTATTATATTTTATTATTTGAAATTTGCATTTTTAGTTCCGTAGCGGTTGTTGTAGGTTTATAGTGGAATAGGGTGGGAAGTAATTTAATTATATTACATTTATTGAATAATTTGTATGTATTAATATTTGTTTAATTGAGATGTTCTAGTGTTACATGTGTAAATTAATATATTACTAATTATTTAATAATTAGTTGTTAATTAATTTTATTTAATTAATTAGTAATTAATGATGATAATTGTGTAATTCACTTTAGGTGTGTGTTGTGGTGTTTATAGGTGTAAATGGTGGGAAGTAATTTATTTGTTATTGATGAATTATTAATTAGTTGTTCATTAATTTAAAATAATTAATTAGTAATTAATTATGTTAATTGTGTAATTAATTTTAGGTGTGTGTTGTGGATATTATAGTGTTAAAGAATGTCTATTCAATGAATGTTTATTATTTTTAGCAATCATTTTTTTTAAATTCATTATTAATAATGTTAATCATGGAAATAAATGTAAATACAAATGTCGAAGTCTTTTTTTATTGGTGTGGTGTTATAGGGTAGGAAATAAAATAAATACATTTATGTTTTAAATAATTTGTTTATTTATTAATATTTGCTCCTTTTAAATAAATATTGTTTATACATGTATTTATTAATTTTTTTAATATAATATTTGTACCTTTTTGTTATATGTAATAGTATAATATGTGTTCTCTGTGTATGTTTAATATATATAATTGTATATTTTTAAAATATTGTTTATTTATTTCTAAGATGATTTCATTTTTTTCAATTGTTTAAATGTTATTAGTAATTTTTGTTTCTCTGCTATCCAACACTTTCCCTCCGGTTGCAATCACTGGAGTGGGAACATTAATTTTTACCCCTTCGTTATCCAGCACGTTCCCTACTGTTGCGCTCACTGGAGTGGAAATACTCATTTTTCCCCATCCGCTATCCAATAGTTTCCCTACTGTTGCACTCTCGGTAGTGGGAACAATAATTTTTACCCCTTTGCTATCCAGCACTTTTCCTACTGTTGCACTCACTGGAGTGCGAAAAGTAATTTTTACCCCTTCGCTATCCAGCAGTTTCCCTACTGTTGCAATCACTGGAGTAGGAATAGTAATTTGTACCGCTCCGCTGTCTAACACCTTCCCTGCTGTTGCAATCTTTGGAGTGGGAATAGTACGTTTTGCCTCTCCGCTATCCAACACTTTCCCTACTGCTGCACTCACTGGAGTGAGAATAGTAAATTATACCCTTCTGCTATCCAACATTTTCCCTACTGTTGCACTCTTTGGAGTGGGGATAGATATTTCTACAACTCTGCTATCCAACACTTTCCCTACAGTTGCTCTCACTGGAGGGGGAATAGTAATTTTTACCCCTCCGCTATTCAGCACTTTCCCTGCTGTTGCACTCACTGGAGTAGGAATAGTAATTTTACCCCTTTGCTAACCAATACTTTCCCTACTGTCGCACTCACTGGAGTGGGAATAGTAATTTGTACCCCTCCGCTATTCAATATTTACCCTACTTTTGCACTCATTGGAGTGGGAATAGTAAATTGTACCCCTCCGCTATCCAACATTTTCCCTACTGTTGCACTCTTTGGTGTGGTAATGGTAATTTTTACCCCTCCGCTCTCCAACACTTTCCCTACTGTTGTTCTCACTGGAGTGGGAATAGTACTTTTTACCCCTCCACTATCCAGCACTTTCCCTACTGTTGCACTCACTGGAGTGGGAATAGTAATTTTTACCCCTTCACTATCCAATACTTTCCCTACTGTTGCACTCACTGGAGTGGGAAGAGTAATGTTTACCCCTTCGCTATCCAGCAGTTTCCCTACTGTTGCAATCACTGGAGTAGGAATAGTAATTTGTACCACTCCGCTGTCTAACACCTTCCCTGCTGTTGCAATCTGTGAAGTGGCAATAGTAAATTTTGCCCCTCCGCTATCCAACACTTTCCCTACTATTGCACTCACTGGAGTGAGAATAGTAATTTTTACTCCTCCGCTATCCAACATTTTCCCTACTGTTGCACTCATTGGAGTTGGAAGAGTAAATGTAATTCCTCCACTATCCAACATTTACCCTACTTTTCCACTCACTGGAGTGGGCACAGTAAATTATACCCTTCCGCTATCCAACACTTTCCCTACTGTTGCACTCACTGGAGTGAGAATAGTAATTTTTACCCCTCCGCTATCCAGCACTTTCCCTGCTGTTGCACTCACTGGAGTGGGAATAGTAATTTTACCTCTTTGCTAACCAATACTTTCCCTACTGTCACACTCACTAGAGTGGGAATAGTAATTTTTACCCACCGCTATTCAACATTTTCCCTACTATTGCACTCACTGGAGTTGGAATAGTAAATGTAATTCTTCCGCTATCTAACATTTACCCTACTTTTGCACTCACTAGAGTGGGAATAGTAAATTTTACCCCTCCGCTAGCCAACATTTTCCCTACTGTTGCACTCTTTGGTGTGGTAATAGTAATTTTTACTCCTCAGCTCTCCAACACTTTCCCTACTGTTGTTCTCACTGGAGTTGGAATAGTACCCTTTACCCCTCCGCTATCCAGCACTTTCCCTACTGTTGCACTCGCTGAAGTGGGAATAGTAATTTTTACCCCTTCACTATCCAATACTTTCCCTACTGTTGCACTCACTGGAGTGGGAATAGTATTTTTTTCCCCGTCGCTATCCAGCACTTTCCCTACTGTTGCAATCACTGGAGTAGGAATAGCAATTTGTACCCCTCTGCTATCCAACACTTCCCCTACTGTTGCACTGACTGGAGTGGGAATAGCAATTTTTACCCCTCATCTATCCAAAATTTTCCCTACTGTTGCACTCACAGGAGTTGGGATAGTAAATGTAATTCTTCCGTTATCCAACACTTTCCCTACTGTTGTTCTCACTGGAGTGGGAATAGTACTTTTTACCCCTCCGCTATCCAGCACTTTCCCTACTGTTGCACTCACTGGATTGGGAATAGTAATTTTTACCCCTTCACTATCCAATACTTTCCCTACTGTTGCACTCACTGGAGTGGGAATAGTAATTTTTTCCCCGTCGCTATCCAGCACTTTCCCTACTGTTGCAATCACTGGAGTGGGAATAGCAATTTGTACCCCTCCGCTATCTATCACTTTCCCTACTGTTGCACTCTTTGGAGTGGGAATAGTAATTTTTGCCCCTCTGCTATCCAACACTTCCCCTACTGTTGCACTGACTGGAGTGGGAATAACAATGTTTACCCCTCCTCTATCCAAAATGTTCCCTACTGTTGCACTCACAGGAGTTGGGATAGTAAATGTAATTCTTCCGTTATACAACATTTACCCTACTTTTGCACTCACTGGTGGGAATAGTAATTTTTACCCCTCCACTATCCAATACTTTTCCTACTGTTGCACTCAATGGAGTTGGAATAGTAAATTTAATTATTCCACTATCCAACATTTTCCCTACTGTTGCATTTATTGTATTGTGAAATGTACGTTTTAGTTTTTTTTAATAGTCTAATATTTTAATTAATTATAGAATGTTTTTTATTTTAGAATATTGATATATCTATATATTTTATTTTTATATAATTTTAAATGCTTTAAATTAAATAGAGATAATAGTTAATAAATAGTTTTAAAGTAAATATATGTATATGTATAAACTATTATGTTTGTATGTTTAAACTTTAAAGAAACACACATTCACTGGATGATGTGATGAGTGATGTAATATGTGACGTCATCAGCAGTGCATTGCGGGGGCAAGAGTTATAGTTAGCTCTACTAACTATAACAGCCGAATTTCTCTGGTTTTGTACGAGTGAAATGTCCAACTAACTATAACGTCCCTGAAACCTATGGTTTTTTCAGTGAATTTCTAAAGTTTTTTAAATGCTAATTTCTATCGATAATGTCCCTAAAACCTATGTTTTTTTAGTGAATTTCAAAGGTTTTTTAAATGCTAATTTATAACGATAACATAGCAGTCGTGTTTGCAGAGTGGTGGAGAAAGGTGAGCATGGCCTACAAACACCTTTTAGCAATCCGACTGAGTGGGATTTAGCAGAGGTAATGGGAGGGATAGTTAGCCCCCAACGTCAACCTTGGGGGCCAACTACCTCTCCTATTACCACCAGTAAGTCCCACACAGCAGGATTGCTAACTTGTTATATCAGGTCCCGCCCCCTCCCTGTACCACTGTGCAAACGCGCCCCCCCCCCGGCACATTGTAAGTTACATTATTAAGTCCCCTTGAATCCTGAGGGTCCCTGGGGGCCAACTAGCCCGTCAGGTACCTCCAGTAAGCGCCACAGAGCTGCGTTGCAGAGAGGTGTTCCGAGGCCACACCCCTTTTTACACCATGCTGCAAACGCGGCTTCTGGCACACTGCTGCTCGGAGGATGAAGTTCACTTGTTTCCTGAGGTCCTAAGGATACAAGAGGACCTCATCGCCCCACCACCAGTGCACCCCAGGGTGGCGGTCTCCAGGGCCTTCGGTCCCCAGGGCCATCAAGGGCCCCAGGACGGGGGCCCCACCCAACGTTTAAATCCCTGGGGAGGTGGTGGTCCCAGGGGCCCGGGGGTCCGTAATGGGCCTCCACATTTCAATACAGAGTGCCCCGTGGAGGTGGTGGTCCCCAGGGCAGTGTGGGGGCCACGAGCCCCCCCCAATATTTATTTATTATAGGGGGTTGGGACCCCCAATGCATTTATTTTCAAAGCCCCGGGGAGGTGGAGGTCCCGGTGCTGCAGGGGCCCCACGGGCCCCCACAAATTAAATACAAATTGCCCCAGGGGCCTCATTAAAATGAAGCGCGGGAGGCAGCACTTCATTTTTTAAAACATTTGCGTCAGGATTCGTGACCCCAATGCGAATTCCGCCAAACTTTTTTGGGCCCTGGGGGTCCTTGTGGGACCCCCTGAGCAGGCCTAGGGGGTCAGGTTGTTTCTACCCTGCCCCCTTTTCTTCTTTTTTAACCTGTTTTTCACTGTTTTCTTGTGACTCAGTTCTACTGAGTCACAAGATGGCTGCCAACACTTCCTGGTTTGGAGTGTTAGCAGCTAATCAGAGTGAAGCTCGCGCCCGGGAGGGTTCGCGAACCCTCCTTGGTGCTCAGATATATAAATGTTTTATTTCTTTAATTTCTCAGCAACTACTAAAAATGTTATACCATTTAACAAAAAGGGGTCATTCTGAACCAAGGGCTACCTTTTTGCCAAATTTGGTGTAATTCGGTTCAGCAGTTCGGGCTGTAGCTTTGTCTAAAGTTTCCTATGGAAATTAACATGGGGAAAACGTGTTTTGGGACCCCCCTTTTTTCTCGGCCCCCGCTTGACAAATCACCCCGAAACTTTAAAGACAGGAGCTGAACGGAGCGCCCCACTAGTTGTAAAGATTTCGCAAAGATTCGTCAAACGACGCCAAAGTTATTTGAAAAACAAAAAAACTTTTTTTTAATAGAAACGAGGTCCTAATTATAACTACCTACTGGCGACCGCCATATATATATATATATTCACTGAAAAAACCATAGCTTTCACACAAGTTATAGTTAGCTGTACATATCACTCGTAAAAAACCAATGAAATTCCACGTTATAGTTAGTGCAGGCAACTATAACTCACGCGACCGCAATCCTCTGCTGATGACATATGTGTCTTTATGAAAAAAAAATATTTGTAATATATGGATAGCTAAAATTTAATGGAAGAAGACATGGGCAAATAAGTGTCTAAATACAGTATTAGCATCAGCAGAGGATTGCGGTCGCGTGAGTTATAGTTGCCTGCACTAACTATAACGTGGAATTTCATTGTTTTTTTACGAGTGAAATGTACAGCTAACTATAACTTGTGTGAAACCTATGGTTTTTTCAGTGAATTTGCAAGGTTTTTTAAATGCTAATTCCTAACTATAACGTGTGTGAAACCTATGGTTTTTTCAGTGAATTTGTACGTTTTTTTAAATGCTAAGTTACTTTACGCCGCTCGTGCCGTGCGCGCCCACTTCACGCAGTTCGTTCCGTGTGCGCACAGTGCGCTTCGCGCAACGTGCGCCCACTTTACGCAGTTAGTGCCGTGCACGCACGGTGGGCACGCGGTGCGCTACGCGCACCACGTGCCCACGTTACGCTGGATGGGCCATGTACGCACGATGCGCTTCGCGCACCGTCCGCACACGGAGGACATATTATGTGCTTCGTTGTGAAAGGTTATCTATTAAATGTTCTATTGATATATATGCCATGCACATAAGGTGCCCTGCGGGCAAATTTTGCACACGGGGGGGGGAATGTGTGGAGTTTGTTTTTTTTTATTTAATTTTTTGCCGTACGCGTACGGTAAGCGCATTCGGCGTTTTTTCAAAAAAAAAAAATTAAATTTTTGGCCTTGGGGGTCCTTCTGGGACATCCTAACCATGGCTAGGTGGTTAGGAGCTGTCTAGCCTGCCCCTTTTCATGTTATCCAACTTTGTATTTCCTCCCCCCTCAGAGTGCGAGAGAGAAAATGGCGGCCGACACTTCCTGGTTTTGACCGATTCGAATGTTTACATTGATCTAACAACCAATCAGAAACGCGCTCGCGCACGTCACCGTACGCGTACGGTAAGCTTACCGTAAGCGCACGGTAAGCGCACGGAGCGCTGCCACAGATATATATATTGATTTAAATGCTATTTTCTCAGGAACTACTGAACAGATTTACACCAGACCTACAAAAGGCACTTCCTTGACCTTATGGCTACCTCTCTGCCAAATTACAAGTAATTCTGTTCAGCCGTTCGGGCTGTAGCTGTGTCTAAAGGTCCTATGGAAAAATGCATGGGGAAAACATGTTTTGGGACCCCCCATTTTTCTCAGCCCCCGCTTGACGAATCACCCCGAGACTTTCAGGGTAGGAGCGGGGCATAGCGCCCCATTAGTTTTGAAAATTTCGCAAGGATTCGTCAACCGGCGCCAAAGTTATTCAAAATAGAATGTTGCGGATTTCCTATTGGAACAGGGTCCTACCGCCAGTAGGTAATACACATATATATATATATATGGCGGTCGCCATGTGATCAAGACTGCCTGTGTGCAGTCGAAACGCGTCATGCTGGGCACTTGCTCGTTTAGATGTCTGCACTTGCATTTGCACTTTTTTTGAATCTGCTAAATAAAAAGAAGAATTAAATATCCATGCTGTGGTCTGTACCTGGTTGATGTGATCAAGATTACGATTACTTCAGGATGGTGGTTTGCATATATATATATATATATATATATATCCAACTTAGCAGGAAACCCATTTGAAAAAGGCCACAGGAAGATGCAAATAATCTCTCTGATTTTAATGGCAGCATGCAAGCAGATGACTGGACAGCATCATACATCCAAAATAGTTCTTAAGCCAGACGCGTTTCGGGAATCTCGTCAGTCCCTTCTTCTGTGGCAATGTTCTGAGAAGATGAAAGCACTGCTGCATTGCGCACGTTTACATTAAGTACACCTGCCCCAGTGGGCGTGGCCGCTTGCACGGCCTTCTGGGTGTTGTAGTGCGGTGCCTGTAATCCCCAGTGGGCGTGCTGTTCATTTTCACAAAAATACGCAAAATAAAATCCCAAGTGGGTAGGTGCATGTGGCGGCCGACATCTGCCCCGCTTTGTTGCTGTCATGCTGAGTAGGCGGCCCCCGCCCTGCAAGGGAGTCAGCCTTGTCTTCCTTCCTACTGTTAAGGTACCGGTTGGCACCTTTTCGGATCCGCATTCACACGGTGGGCCTTATTTCGCGACCGGGAGACAGCCGCAAATATATCCAACTTAGCAGGAAACCCATTTGAAAAAGGCCACAGGAAGATGCAAATAATCTCTCTGATTTTAATGGCAGCATGCAAGCAGATGACTGGACAGCATCATACATCCAAAATAGTTCTTAAGCCAGACGCGTTTCGGGAATCTCGTCAGTCCCTTCTTCTGTGGCAATGTTCTGAGAAGATGAAAGCACTGCTGCATTGCGCACGTTTACATTAAGTACACCTGCCCCAGTGGGCGTGGCCGCTTGCACGGCCTTCTGGGTGTAGTAGTGCGGTGCCTGTAATCCCCAGTGGGCGTGCTGTTCATTTTCACAAAAATACGCAAAATAAAATCCCAAGTGGGTAGGTGCATGTGGCGGCCGACATCTGCCCCGCTTTGTTGCTGTCATGCTGAGTAGGCGGCCCCCGCCCTGCAAGGGAGTCAGCCTTGTCTTCCTTCCTACTGTTAAGGTACCGGTTGGCACCTTTTCGGATCCGCATTCACACGGTGGGCCTTATTTCGCGACCGGGAGACAGCCGCAAATATATCCAACTTAGCAGGAAACCCATTTGAAAAAGGCCACAGGAAGATGCAAATAATCTCTCTGATTTTAATGGCAGCATGCAAGCAGATGACTGGACAGCATCATACATCCAAAATAGTTCTTAAGCCAGACGCGTTTCGGGAATCTCGTCAGTCCCTTCTTCTGTGGCAATGTTCTGAGAAGATGAAAGCACTGCTGCATTGCGCACGTTTACATTAAGTACACCTGCCCCAGTGGGCGTGGCCGCTTGCACGGCCTTCTGGGTGTTGTAGTGCGGTGCCTGTAATCCCCAGTGGGCGTGCTGTTCATTTTCACAAAAATACGCAAAATAAAATCCCAAGTGGGTAGGTGCATGTGGCGGCCGACATCTGCCCCGCTTTGTTGCTGTCATGCTGAGTAGGCGGCCCCCGCCCTGCAAGGGAGTCAGCCTTGTCTTCCTTCCTACTGTTAAGGTACCGGTTGGCACCTTTTCGGATCCGCATTCACACGGTGGGCCTTATTTCGCGACCGGGAGACAGCCGCAAATATATCCAACTTAGCAGGAAACCCATTTGAAAAAGGCCACAGGAAGATGCAAATAATCTCTCTGATTTTAATGGCAGCATGCAAGCAGATGACTGGACAGCATCATACATCCAAAATAGTTCTTAAGCCAGACGCGTTTCGGGAATCTCGTCAGTCCCTTCTTCTGTGGCAATGTTCTGAGAAGATGAAAGCACTGCTGCATTGCGCACGTTTACATTAAGTACACCTGCCCCAGTGGGCGTGGCCGCTTGCACGGCCTTCTGGGTGTTGTAGTGCGGTGCCTGTAATCCCCAGTGGGCGTGCTGTTCATTTTCACAAAAATACGCAAAATAAAATCCCAAGTGGGTAGGTGCATGTGGCGGCCGACATCTGCCCCGCTTTGTTGCTGTCATGCTGAGTAGGCGGCCCCCGCCCTGCAAGGGAGTCAGCCTTGTCTTCCTTCCTACTGTTAAGGTACCGGTTGGCACCTTTTCGGATCCGCATTCACACGGTGGGCCTTATTTCGCGACCGGGAGACAGCCGCAAATATATCCAACTTAGCAGGAAACCCATTTGAAAAAGGCCACAGGAAGATGCAAATAATCTCTCTGATTTTAATGGCAGCATGCAAGCAGATGACTGGACAGCATCATACATCCAAAATAGTTCTTAAGCCAGACGCGTTTCGGGAATCTCGTCAGTCCCTTCTTCTGTGGCAATGTTCTGAGAAGATGAAAGCACTGCTGCATTGCGCACGTTTACATTAAGTACACCTGCCCCAGTGGGCGTGGCCGCTTGCACGGCCTTCTGGGTGTTGTAGTGCGGTGCCTGTAATCCCCAGTGGGCGTGCTGTTCATTTTCACAAAAATACGCAAAATAAAATCCCAAGTGGGTAGGTGCATGTGGCGGCCGACATCTGCCCCGCTTTGTTGCTGTCATGCTGAGTAGGCGGCCCCCGCCCTGCAAGGGAGTCAGCCTTGTCTTCCTTCCTACTGTTAAGGTACCGGTTGGCACCTTTTCGGATCCGCATTCACACGGTGGGCCTTATTTCGCGACCGGGAGACAGCCGCAAATATATCCAACTTAGCAGGAAACCCATTTGAAAAAGGCCACAGGAAGATGCAAATAATCTCTCTGATTTAAATGGCAGCATGCAAGCAGATGACTGGACAGCATCATACATCCAAAATAGTTCTTAAGCCAGACGCGTTTCGGGAATCTCGTCAGTCCCTTCTTCTGTGGCAATGTTCTGAGAAGATGAAAGCACTGCTGCATTGCGCACGTTTACATTAAGTACACCTGCCCCAGTGGGCGTGGCAGCTTGCACGGCCTTCTGGGTGTTGTAGTGCGTCTGGCTTAAGAACTATTTTGGATGTATGATGCTGTCCAGTCATCTGCTTGCATGCTGCCATTAAAATCAGAGAGATTATTTGCATCTTCCTGTGGCCTTTTTCAAATGGGTTTCCTGCTAAGTTGGATATATTTGCGGCTGTCTCCCGGTCGCGAAATAAGGCCCACCGTGTGAATGCGGATCCGAAAAGGTGCCAACCGGTACCTTAACAGTAGGAAGGAAGACAAGGCTGACTCCCTTGCAGGGCGGGGGCCGCCTACTCAGCATGACAGCAACAAAGCGGGGCAGATGTCGGCCGCCACATGCACCTACCCACTTGGGATTTTATTTTGCGTATTTTTGTGAAAATGAACAGCACGCCCACTGGGGATTACAGGCACCGCACTACAACACCCAGAAGGCCGTGCAAGCGGCCACGCCCACTGGGGCAGGTGTACTTAATGTAAACGTGCGCAATGCAGCAGTGCTTTCATCTTCTCAGAACATTGCCACAGAAGAAGGGACTGACGAGATTCCCGAAACGCGCCTGGCTTAAGAACTATTTTGGATGTATGATGCTGTCCAGTCATCTGCTTGCATGCTGCCATTAAAATCAGAGAGATTATTTGCATCTTCCTGTGGCCTTTTTCAAATGGGTTTCCTGCTAAGTTGGATATATTTGCGGCTGTCTCCCGGTCGCGAAATAAGGCCCACCGTGTGAATGCGGATCCGAAAAGGTGCCAACCGGTACCTTAACAGTAGGAAGGAAGACAAGGCTGACTCCCTTGCAGGGCGGGGGCCGCCTACTCAGCATGACAGCAACAAAGCGGGGCAGATGTCGGCCGCCACATGCACCTACCCACTTGGGATTTTATTTTGCGTATTTTTGTGAAAATGAACAGCACGCCCACTGGGGATTACAGGCACCGCACTACAACACCCAGAAGGCCGTGCAAGCGGCCACGCCCACTGGGGCAGGTGTACTTAATGTAAACGTGCGCAATGCAGCAGTGCTTTCATCTTCTCAGAACATTGCCACAGAAGAAGGGACTGACGAGATTCCCGAAACGCGTCTGGCTTAAGAACTATTTTGGATGTATGATGCTGTCCAGTCATCTGCTTGCATGCTGCCATTAAAATCAGAGAGATTATTTGCATCTTCCTGTGGCCTTTTTCAAATGGGTTTCCTGCTAAGTTGGATATATTTGCGGCTGTCTCCCGGTCGCGAAATAAGGCCCACCGTGTGAATGCGGATCCGAAAAGGTGCCAACCGGTACCTTAACAGTAGGAAGGAAGACAAGGCTGACTCCCTTGCAGGGCGGGGGCCGCCTACTCAGCATGACAGCAACAAAGCGGGGCAGATGTCGGCCGCCACATGCACCTACCCACTTGGGATTTTATTTTGCGTATTTTTGTGAAAATGAACAGCACGCCCACTGGGGATTACAGGCACCGCACTACAACACCCAGAAGGCCGTGCAAGCGGCCACGCCCACTGGGGCAGGTGTACTTAATGTAAACGTGCGCAATGCAGCAGTGCTTTCATCTTCTCAGAACATTGCCACAGAAGAAGGGACTGACGAGATTCCCGAAACGCGTCTGGCTTAAGAACTATTTTGGATGTATGATGCTGTCCAGTCATCTGCTTGCATGCTGCCATTAAAATCAGAGAGATTATTTGCATCTTCCTGTGGCCTTTTTCAAATGGGTTTCCTGCTAAGTTGGATATATTTGCGGCTGTCTCCCGGTCGCGAAATAAGGCCCACCGTGTGAATGCGGATCCGAAAAGGTGCCAACCGGTACCTTAACAGTAGGAAGGAAGACAAGGCTGACTCCCTTGCAGGGCGGGGGCCGCCTACTCAGCATGACAGCAACAAAGCGGGGCAGATGTCGGCCGCCACATGCACCTACCCACTTGGGATTTTATTTTGCGTATTTTTGTGAAAATGAACAGCACGCCCACTGGGGATTACAGGCACCGCACTACAACACCCAGAAGGCCGTGCAAGCGGCCACGCCCACTGGGGCAGGTGTACTTAATGTAAACGTGCGCAATGCAGCAGTGCTTTCATCTTCTCAGAACATTGCCACAGAAGAAGGGACTGACGAGATTCCCGAAACGCGTCTGGCTTAAGAACTATTTTGGATGTATGATGCTGTCCAGTCATCTGCTTGCATGCTGCCATTAAAATCAGAGAGATTATTTGCATCTTCCTGTGGCCTTTTTCAAATGGGTTTCCTGCTAAGTTGGATATATTTGCGGCTGTCTCCCGGTCGCGAAATAAGGCCCACCGTGTGAATGCGGATCCGAAAAGGTGCCAACCGGTACCTTAACAGTAGGAAGGAAGACAAGGCTGACTCCCTTGCAGGGCGGGGGCCGCCTACTCAGCATGACAGCAACAAAGCGGGGCAGATGTCGGCCGCCACATGCACCTACCCACTTGGGATTTTATTTTGCGTATTTTTGTGAAAATGAACAGCACGCCCACTGGGGATTACAGGCACCGCACTACAACACCCAGAAGGCCGTGCAAGCGGCCACGCCCACTGGGGCAGGTGTACTTAATGTAAACGTGCGCAATGCAGCAGTGCTTTCATCTTCTCAGAACATTGCCACAGAAGAAGGGACTGACGAGATTCCCGAAACGCGTCTGGCTTAAGAACTATTTTGGATGTATGATGCTGTCCAGTCATCTGCTTGCATGCTGCCATTAAAATCAGAGAGATTATTTGCATCTTCCTGTGGCCTTTTTCAAATGGGTTTCCTGCTAAGTTGGATATATATATATATATATATATATATATATAATATATATATATTATCTACTGGCGGTCGCCAGTAGATAGTTATAGTTAGGACCGTGTTTCCATAGGAAATCCGCAACATTCTATTTGGAATAACTTTGGCGCCGGTTGACGAATCCTCCCGAAATTTTCAAAATAGGTGGGGCGCTCCGCTCCGCTCCTACCCTGAAAGTCTCGGGGGGATTCGTCAAGCAGGGGCTGAGAAAAAAGGGGGGTCCCAAAACGCGTTTTCCCCATGCAATGTTCCATAGGGACCTTTAGTCCAAGGTACAGCCCGAACGGCTGAACAGAATTACTTGAAATTTGGCAGAGAGGTAGTCCTCAGCTCAGGGATGTGCCTTTTGCATATATGGAGTCAACCTGTTAAGTAGTTCCTGAGAAAATCAAAAGTAAAATCATATATATATGTGGGCGGAGCCTAACCACACATCTCATCCTGAGATCTGATTCGCTGTCAGCACTTCATCCAAGAAGTGTTGGCAGCCATCTTGGGACCAATATACATGATAGCACCTCATTAAAAAGCATTGCAGTTAATAGAAGGTTTTAAGACTTTAGTTACATTATAAATCATTTGTTGATGGTACCATACTCATTTTAGGAATTGTGGTATGTTCTAAGGTGATTTCACCATGTGAAAAAGCCTTCTGCTTGGATATCAAGATTGAGAGAAAAATATTTTCTCATGCTTTTCCCACAGAGGTTTGGAAGGTGATCTATAAGCTAAACTGAGAGCTTATTTTCTGTAAATTCACATTATCTTTCTCAGTCATGTGAGAATGAAGTCTGACATTCTCAGTAAAACATGTACATCCAACAAGGGCAGAGACTGTCAGTTGATTCCTTTGTGTTCTACTGCAGCTTCCCAGAGTGTTCCAAAGAACAACTAGAGCGCTAACAGTCCTACTTATGATAAACGTATGGCACACCTGAAGCCATCTTGCTTGGATTAAAGTGGTAACTCTTAAAACATTTAATTTAAAAAGGAACAAAATGAGGGGGTTCATTTTTCCATAAAAAGTATGATTAGTGCTGCAGAAAGAAAAAATAGGGCACATTTTGAGTGACTTCTCAAATCCTCTTCTATTTCATTAAAACATTCTGACATGCAGACTGAAACATGCACTTTCAATACCAGCAGCAGTTTTCCCTGGTGAGCAGTAGCTTTACTACAGTGATCTAATGAGCAAAATGAGTGCTAACATTCTGAATTTATGGCAAATGTGTGACACATCTGAATGCCTTCTTGATGGAATCAAAGTAAAAAACTGAAAGTATTTCCTACTGAGGAGACTGCAGTAAATTAGGAAATTAGGAAACTTCATAACAAATAAGTCTCCCAAGATGGCCACCAGAGACAAAAGAGCCCAAATGTAGCCCAAATATCACCCAGATGTAGCCCAAGTATAGCCCAATGACAGAATGTCCCAGAGTGTTCTTAAAAACAACTAGAGCGCTTACTGTCTTCATTATGACAAAAGTATGGCACACCTGAAGCCATCTTGATTGGAATAAACTGGTAACACTTAAAACATTTAATTTAAAAAGGAACACAATGAGGGGGTTCATTTTGCCATAGAAATTATGATTAATGCTGAAGAAAGAAAATGAGGGCACATTTTGAGTGACTTCTCAAATCCTCTTCTATTTCATTAAAAAATTCTGACATGCAGACTGAAACATGCACTTTTAATACCAGGAGCAGGCTTCCATGGCGAACAGTAGTTTTACTACAGTGATCTAATGAGCAACTAGAGTGCTAACATTCAGAATTTATGGCAAATGTGTGACATATCTGAATACCTTCATGATGGAATCAAAGTAAAAAACTGAAAGCATTTCCTTCTGAGGAGACTGCAGTACATGAGGAAATTAGGAAACTTCATAACAAATAAATCTCCCAAGATGGCCACCGGAGACAAAAGAGCCCAAATGTAGCCCAAAATCACCCAGATGTAGCCCAAATATAGCCCAATGACAGAAGTGTGCAAAACACTTATTATTTTGTGTTTTTGCAGTGTTATATAGTGCAGACTTGTCAGGTATGGGAGTGCTTTACATGAGCATTGGTTACATCACACAAGAACAAATTCATTTTGGTTGTAGACATGGGGAGACTAAATGATTTGACCAGAATCACAGAATGTCGAGCTGAAGCAGAAACTCCAACCTGGTTCCCCAGTTGCAAAGTCTGCAGTTCTGGAAGTAACACCACATCCTCTCCCCTAAGTGCAACATTTAATCAAGTGGTCAACTGGATAAAAAAACATAAAGATAACAAATAATTTAAAAGTGCTTTGTCGCTATTTGAAAACTCAGAAAATATGTCCTTATTTTAGTCTTTTAGAGCACTAACCATAATTTTGATGCCAATAAGACCCTTTCATATATGTAATTTCTAAAGGAAATGCTCTAGGTATTACAGTTTTGATTACATCAAGATGACGTCAGGCGTTCCACACTTTTGTAATAAATATAGAATGTTAGCAATCTAGGTGTTCATTAGGATACTGTTGAGAGGCAGAGGCCAGGGGCACGGACTCTGAAAATTGAAGGCAGGTAGGAGGGTGCAAAGGCAACAATTTAACCACACTGAGCAGGCAGGAAGGGCCGTGGCAGCACAACAGACTATGGAGGGCAGTGGAAAGGGGGGCAGGGGCAACAAACCAACAATACAGGACTTGCAAGAGAGGCTGTGGCAATGTAATAGACCATTGTGCGCAGAAGGAAGAGGCAATGGTAGTACAACCATACATGCCAACGGACCCGATTCAGCCAGGAAACGTCCAATGTTTTTAAGCTCAAATGGGCTTTATTTGATCTGTCTCCTGTCTACAATCTCCTCTTTTTCAATGTAACTCAAAGGGGAAAATCAATACCCCAGTTTTTTTTCAAAATCTCCCTCTTACCAAGTTCAAAATGCTTGCAAGTATGGTACATTGGATCATGGAAGGAAATGGGGTAGGGACATGGACTTGGATAACAGAGGACAGGAGGGACATGGAGAGGTGCACCAAATTGACCCTGCAGGGCAGGCATCAGGGTTTGCAGCAGCACAATACACCACGCAGGGCATGTGGGACGGGAGTGCAACACAACAATCCATAGAAAGCAAAAGGGAGGGGACAGGACCATACACATGGACAACAGAGAACAGAGGGGAAAGAGGCAATGGTAGCTAGCTGACCATAATGGACAGACAGGAGAGAAAGCTACAGCATAACAGACCATAAAGGGCAGGAGGGACGGATCAGGGGCATTACAATGGAACAGACAAGCCAGGAGGGAGGGAATAGGGGTCTGCACATGGAAACAGAGGGCTGGGGGCAAGGGGCAGGAGCAGCAAGATGACCATGGAGGTCAGGCAGAATGGGCACTAGAAACAAGACAAACCATGGAGAGCAACAGTGAGACTATGATGGCATACACACAGACCATGGAGGGAAGGTGGGAAGGGGTCAGGGGCAGCTAGCTGACCACACAGGGAAGGTGGGAGGGGCCATGGCAGCACAGAAGACCATGCATGGCAAGTGGGAGGGTTAGTGGCAGCACAATGGCTATGATGAGCAAGAAGGAGGGTGCAGGGGCATGCACAAAGGACGATGGAGGATAGAAGGGAGGGTCAGGACCTGTGCACAGACAAGAAAGTTCAGGGGAAGGGGCCTCACAACAGACCGCACGGGGCAGGCAGGAGGAGCAGTTGCAGCACAACAGACCAGGGAGGGCAGAAGGGTGTGGCAGTACAATGGACCATGTAGGACAGGAGGAAGAGGATAGGGGCATGGCATGTGGACAGGCAGGGTGGAGGTGGCAGGGACAGGTTACAGTCATCTGACAATGCTAGGCAGGTGGGAGGGGAGTGGCATCTCAACAGAACACTCAGAGTAGATAGGAGTGGCAGGTCCATGGAACATGGTGGGCAAAAAGGATGGAGCAGGGGCATGCACAAAGACATCGGAGGGCAGGGGGAAGGAGAATAGGGGCAGCAAGCTAAGCACAGAGGCTAAGCAGGAGGTCAATGATGGGGCATAGAATTGGGCAATGGAGGGCAGGAGGAGTGGACTGGTACATCATACTAAATTGAGGGAAGTGGCAGCACATCAGACCATGCATCGCAGGAGGGAGGAGGCTAGTCCATGGATTCAGACAACAGAGGATAGGAAGGAGGTGGATGGGGCAGCAAGCTAACTGTTCAGAGAAGGTGGGTATTAGGAACTTTATTGTTTTTAAAATGTGTGTCTGTGCGAACTACTTAAAATATGAACAAGTATGAAGCATAATCTCACTTTTATTCAGGAAGAAGAGGACGTTTGTGACTGTGACTCCGGGCTCACTTGGCAGAAACACCCCCTGACCCTCCACCCCCTATCGCAAAATGTAATGCCCGTGAAAAGGGTAGGTGAACACAGTGTTATATAGAACATAGTCCTGAGAGCACAATTGAAAATGAAAACTAGATATAGTATATGGTGTAAACTATGCACCAAAAATTGTGATATAAGATGAATCGGGCGTGAAATATAATATGCAATACATTGTGCGCAATCACAGATTCATTGGAGAGCGCGAGATAGCACAGGCACTAGCGCGTGCTATGCAATATGCACCTTGGAGTGTAATATGCACAGGGCAGTGTTGTGTAACCTAACTAGTTTCTTAAGTTGTAATATAAAATATGTGCTGGGGAGTGTAACGTTGCATATGCACTGTGACAAAGATATGGATCCCAGATTGTAATATGTATGGCATAGCGCTGTGCGTTATAACATACACATCGAGGAAGGGACGTTAGATGCGGCAATATAACCCGTGCGAAGACAAGTGTGGCATGACATATTCACGGGGTGGTGTTACAGTGCACATGGGCTAGAGAGTGTCATAGCATATGCACTAGCTAGTGGAATACAACACAGAGGTGTGTGGCACTCAGCAGGCAATGGTGGGTGTAACACAGCATTGGGCTCTGCCAGGAGCGCGCTGTGACTCTCAAGTGATGTTCGTCCCCTTTCCAGAGAGTAAAATAAAAAGTATTACACATCCGGCAGTGGATGTGTGTTTTATTAACCGTGAGGGGGGTTTCTTGCATAGTTTTGGTCGAATTTTTGTCGAATCCCCTTTGAAGGGCTTGGTGTGCATGTGTATTAAGTGTGCCCGTCAATAGCTACCCATGTTTGTATAAATAAACGACAAGTGTGTCTACCGGGATTAGGCACGGTAGGGCATCAGACATGTCAGAGCTTCACTAGTGGTGTAAATACATTCCACGTGGATTCATTGTATGCATAGTCGCCTTTTAATGAATATCACGCAAATCGTCATGGTGATAGGTACGTACGGTTTGTCCAGCATGTCCTAGGTGTGTCTATAAATATATATTTTTTAAAAATAATTAAAAACAGTGGCCGGCCCTGGGGATTGGGGTCAAAAAAATATAATTAGATGACAGGCCCTGGGGGATGAGGTCATGAGGGCCAATAAATTAGAATAAGAAGGGGAACCACACAGCCCCCCTTCTTAAAAAATTAAAATAAATAAAGACTGGCATTGTGACGGAGGCCACGCCCCCTCCTTGCAGCACTCTGGAAACGCGCCCCCTGGCAAGTTGTAAGTTGGGGAATTAATTCCTCTTCAATACTGAGGGTCCCTGAGGGCCAACTAGCCCAACAGGCATCTCCAGTATGCGCCAGGGAGCTGCGCTGCAGACAGGTGTTCTGAGGCCAAGCCCCTTTTTACACCTCTCTGCAACGCAGCTCTGTGGCGCTTACTGGAGGTACCTAGTGGTCTAGTTTGACCCTAGGGACCCTTAGAATTCAAGGGGACTTAATCTCTCAACTTAGAACAGCCACAGGGCGCGTTTACACAGTGGTGAAGGGAGGGGACAGGGCCTGAGGTGACGTGTGCAAACACGCACTATGGCACGTTTTAAATTGGGGATATAATTTCCCTTCAATACCGAGGGCCCCTGGGGGCTAACTAGCCCACCAAGTGCTTCCAGTAAGCGCCACTGAGCTGCATTGCAGAGAGGTGGTCCAGGCCGTGCCACTTTTTACACCTCTCTGCAACGCAGCTCTGTGGCACTTACTGGAGGTACCTAGTGGGCTAGTTGGACCCTAGGGACCCTCAGGATTCAAATTAACTTAATCTCCCAACTAAAAACGGACACAGGGCGTGTTTACACAGTGGTGAAGAGAGGGGACGGGGCCTGAGTTAACGTGTGCAAAAACGCCCTGTAGCCTGTTTTAAGAGGTAGTTTTAATTCCCCTGCCCTATTATATACTAGGGGCTTACAGAGGAGGTCATGCTAATCACAGGGGGACCCCAACGCATAATGTTCCCTAGTGTATGTAGGTGTTTTCACTGTATTCTAAGTGTCTTTTAACATAGCACTGGCTCTAGGACTGGTTAGTCAGACTCAGTTACCACCAGTATCCGTCTGAAAAAGTTGAGGGTACAGGATGATTTTGCAACAAGGCTTCTTTCTGCTCTTCTTTTTGTTCTTTCTGCACGTTATCCTTCTTCCTGCACTTTTCTTCGTCTTTATGGACTTCTGTTGCTTCTTTCTGCACTTCTTTTTTTTCTTTCTGTGCATTTTTCCTTCTTTCTTCACATGTCCTATCTCTGTAGGCATAGTTATAAATTAGCATTTAAAAAACCTTTGAAATTCACAGAAAAAACCATAGGTTTCAGGCACGTTATAGTTAGGAATTAGCATTAAAAAACCTCAGAAATTCACTGAAAAAACCATAGGTTTCAGGGGTGTTATAGTTAGCTGGACTTTTCACTTGTACAAAACCATTGAAATTCCCCCGTTATAGTTAGTTCAGCTAACTATAACTCGCGCGCCCGCAATGCACTGCTGATGACGTCACATATTACATCACTCATGACATGGTCAGTGACATCACTCATGACATCACTGATGACATCTCAAATAGAACGAGATGTAGGGGCATATTATAAAGAAACGGCGTTAAAATTATCGCCACTTTGGCGGCAGAAAATTGCCGCTAAATAATGGGCTTGATAATATGCCCTGGAGAATTCCCATAGAAGCCCAGGTTCTGGTGTGAACATGGGCTTCTATGGGAATTCTCCAGGGCATATTATCAAGCCCATTATCACTGTTTTAGCGGCAGTTTTCTGCCGCTAAACCGGCGATAATTTTAACGCCGTCGTTGATAATATGCCCCAAAGTATTTTGCCATTTCTAAGCATAGGATTAGCACAGTGGCATTCACCCAGAAGCTATAAAATGAGATACGCCTTTGTCACTTCAGGCACAGTATTACAGCTTTGGATTGGTAAAATACCATCCAAGCCAATCTGGAAGCAATATAAGCAACCATTGACACATGTTTCCCTATCTTTACACCTCTTCATAGAGTTTTAGCTTTGTCCAGACACAAGGGAGAAACCAATATAAGTCAAAACAATACCCTTTGAGGCTTAAAGTGCTGTATAGAGTACTCTGGGTAGTTCACAAGTTTATGTGGAGAGCAGCTCCTGTATAGAGCACCTTACAACACCAGCTACACTCTAAATATACTCACCTCAAATGTCTGTTCTTCTAGCAAGGTTTGTGAGCATAGAATAAGCACAGTGCCACCCACTCTCAAGCTAGAAAAGGACAAAGGGTCTGATTTATATGTTGGCGGTAATGGTCCCACCATCGCTTTTCCATCTGATTCCCCATCTGCCTAATAGGTGGTCCACCCGCTCGACTTAGATGCTGTCGGGTTCATGGACCAAAGGCCGCCAGAGTGCCGCCAGCTCTGTCAGAATTTCTCACCTGCGTCGACTGCACCATAGGGAAAAGCCGATGTAGGAGGGAGTACAGCCAATTTTTCTGCCAGGCCAATCACGATGTGCTGTTCCACTGACGCAACGGTGGCAACAAAAACTCCACACCTGAATTGGTGGATTGGAAGGGATATAAGGTGAAACCTTTTTACTTACCTATTTACCTTAGCTCTGGGTTTGTGCAGTTTTAAAATCTCTCTCACAAGCAATAGCATACCAATGTGCAAGGCATATGTGTTTAATGTTGACATTTAAGAAATGTAAACAAAACACACCTGCATGATTACATAGTATTTCTAAATTTGGTGCAAGCTGCCTTAAAAAAAATAGACACACAAAAAAGGACATCAATCAAAAAATCTAAAAGTGACCATACAGGTGTGTTTAAAGAAGTTGTGTAAATTGTCAAATCAAAAGTGTATGCATAGCACATCATTTGGATAAGGGAAACTTAACATAAAGTAGAAATTGCTCTGGACAAATTGTAACATTGAGGGGCCGATTCCGATCCTGGAAAAATTTCCCGCGTACGAATTGTATCCGGATTTTTTTCCGTATAAATCGTACAAGTAGCGTACAAACTGCCAAGTACGATTCGCATGGGAAAAACTCCATACGAATCACATCCGGAACATTTCCCCACACGTCCTCGGGTCGGAAAATGTGTCCGACACATCCCTGGACGATTTACCGTACGATTCGGAAAAATGAAGTCCGACCGCGCAAGTACGATCACTCCCGTCTGTTCGATTTTACAACTGTATGGAAAAAACACCGTACGGACCGAACTCCCATATCAACCATGGAGACATGTGCCCGCATACGCGCCGAACACCCCACCACAGACCCCGCATGTACGCACAAAACGCCCCCCGGCCGTGGATGTACGCGCCGAACCCCCACCAGTGTATGTATGGATCGTACCCCCACCCGTGTATGCATGGAGCGTACCAACTCCCCACCCGTGTATGTATGGACCGTACCCACACCCCACCCATGTATGTACGGACCGTACCCCCACCCGTGTATGTACGGACCGTACCCCCACCCCACCAGTGTATGTACGGACCGTACCCCCACCCCACCAGTGTATTTACGGACCGTACCCCCACCCCACCAGTGTATGTACGGACCGTACTCCCACCCGTGTAAGTACGGACCGTACCCCCACCCCACCAGTGTGTGTACGGACTGTACCCCCACCCCACCAGTGTATGTATGGACCGTACCCCCACCCGTGTATGTACGGACCGTACCCCCACCCGTGTATGTACAGACCGTACCCCCACCCGTGTATGCATGGAGCGTACCAACTCCCCACCCGTGTATGAATGGAGCGTACCCCCACCCGTGTATGTACGGACCGTACCTACACCCCACCCGTGTATGTACGGACCGTACCCCCACCCGTGTATGTACGGACCGTTCCCCCACCCCACCAGTGTATGTACGGACCGTACCCCCACCCGTGTATGCATGGAGCGTACCAACTCCCCACCCGTGTATGAATGGAGCGTACCCCCACCCGTGTATGTACGGACCGTACCCCCACCCGTGTATGTACGGACCTTACCCCCACCCCACCAGTGTATGTACGGACCGTACCCCCACCCCACCAGTGTATGTACGGACCATACCCCCACCCCACCAGTGTATGTACGGACCGTATCCCCACCCGTGTATGTACGGACCGTACCCCCACCCCACCAGTGTATGTACGGACCGTACCCCCACCCGTGTATGTGCGGACCGTACCCCCACCCGTGTATGCATGGAGCGTACCAACTCCCCACCCATGTATGAATGGAGGGTACCCCCACCCGTGTCTGTACAGACCGTACCCCCACCCGTGTATGTAAGGACCGTACCCCCATCCCACCAGTGTATGTACGGACCATACCCCCACCCCACCAGTGTATGTACGGACCGTACACCCACCCCACCAGTGTATGTATGGACCGTACCCCCACCCGTGTATGTACGGACCGTACCCCCACCCCACCAGTGTATGTACGGACCGTACCCACACCCCACCAGTGTATGTACGGACCCTACACCCAGCCCCCCCTGTATGTACGGTGCGAAACACCACCACCGATGGACGGTGCGGACCAACACCCTGCCCGTGTTCGTACGCCACCTACCCCAGGCCCACACACTAGCACCCTCACCCAATATCGCGCATGTACAAGTCGTACTAAGCCAGCAAAGGACAGCACTGTACAACAATATGGCCCATGTACGCACACCATACAGACGCAAAAAACACTCGTACTGAACCAGGACAAACCAAAAAAACACAAGGAGAGTCAATTCGATGCACACAACACCACTGAACATATCCAACAAAGCCAAATACATCCTATACACTGACCTGCAACGGACAAACAGCTAAACAGAGGCCCAAACCACTACCACTCCTTATAACACACCCACCCAAAGTTCAAACACAGCCACACCCACAAATGGACCAATAAAAAGGCCCAGCACACACAAACCATGATCCTTTGCAACAGATCCCCTACTGCCAGACCACAGAGACAGCGCACTGCACCATACTACATACATCAATACACCTTAAACTTGCACTCCTTCACACAACCACCATCACAAACACACCCTCATCACATTCACACACACACACCTGCACAACCACACTCACACACCCACAACCATCCACACCCACAACCATCCACACCCACACCCCACACCATGCCCACTAACAAGAATCCAAAGTTCACAAAGGAGGAGCTGGAGGTCCTTGTCGACGAAATCGTCAGAGTCGAGCCACTGCTCTTCGGAACATTGGTCAGACGGACCAGCATAGCCGAAAAATCTGCCATGTGGGAGAGGATAGTCAATTCCGTGAATGCTGTTGGGTCCACCAGAAGGACCAGGCATGAGTGCCAAGCCAGGTGGTATGATCTGCGGAGGGCGGTCCGCCGCAAAATGACGGACGACCACAACCAGGCCAACATCACTGTAGGAGGTCCGGCCCGCAGACAGGTACACTACCATCCCTGGGAGGAGAAGGTGATGGCCACGCTGCCGCCGGTGGGAGTAGACGGACTAGAAGGAGTCCGAGAGCCTGGTGAGTACACAAACAACTCACCTCACATGGGGGGAACGCCATATACAACCCAAATACCAATCATGCACGCAACCCCCCCAAAGCCTGCACCGTACACAACCACACTCCAAAAACACACACATGCCACTAGCGTCTCCATGCCCCATGCCCCAAGCAAGGCCATGCCAAGTCACAGGCCACACAAAACACCAACACAAGACAGGATGTCCCCGATGCCGGGAGGGTGGGCCTCAAAACTAACATAGACCAACTCTGAAGCACACAACAATGCCCTCAGCCCATATGGCTTAGGGCACAGCCATACAAACAGTCTGTCCCCACACAGTACTCTTTTGCCTGCTAATGGTGGCCGCGTTGCAGGACGACATGGGTATGAAGGCACAATTTGCACATAACAGCAGCTAATGAAGACGCATCACACTGAAAGAGTGTCAGCACACACCGCCACAGCAGCAGCGCAGACTCAGACACTCCGCCCAATGGGTGCCCGCAGAGAAGGAACAAACCCACATGAACAAGCCAATGGCCTTTGAAAGACCTGCAAACTGTGTGTGCCCAGGAAGCTGGGCTGAGGTGACAGAGGGTGACACACAGAGGGAGGGAGAGGGGCAGAGAGAGGGACAGAGGTGGACACAGGGGGACAGACAGAGGGAGGGAGGAGGCTGACAGAGGGAGGGAGAAAGGGAGACGGACAGAGGGAGGAGGCTGACAGAGGGAGGGAGAAAGGGAGACGGACAGAGGGAGGAGGCTGACAGAGGGAGGGAGAAAGGGAGACAGAGGGAGACGGACAGAGGGAGGAGGCTGACAGAGGGAGGGAGAAAGGGAGACAGAGGGAGACCAAATCACCCTTGGGTGGTGTGGCCATGTCCGCTCGTCAGCAGGTGGACTGTGTGCATGTAGACAAGGTTTGGCACTGCATGAACCCCCCCTTCAACCTTTGATAAACACTGGGCCATGTGTCAATCTGTGCACGAGTACATCCGTGCTGCAGGCACAAACAGAACCTTACACCCAGTATACCCACCCACTGTGTTTGTCAGAACCCTGTCACAAATTGTTAAGTTACCTACCTGCATTCTCAAATTGCATGGAAAAAACACCATTTGGCCACGTACAGTGCAACACGTAAGGCGGCTCTGCATGGCTTGCTATGCCCGCTCACTACACTGCTGACTGCGTTCACAAAAGATGCATCAACCAAGATCGTGTCACACATAGGTAAAGTGTCGAAAGCTGTGGCCAAGGGACATATCCATGCACAAGTGCACTGTGAGAGGAATGCTAGCCAAATCCAACCACCCAGAGGAACTGTGCCTAATCAAAAATGAATGAACATGGATGTCGCATGTAACACAATTAACACTGTCTCTCTCACACACAGGTCAATGTCGTCGATCTCCCCCCAACACTGGGGGGGAAGACTCACAGGACCAGTCTCTGCGTGAAAAGGACCCCACCGGCAGCGACGACTCTCACCACTCCGTGGATGACCCAGACCAACCTGGCCCCTCTGGTGTCCAACCACCTGCAGCACCTGCGTCAGGTACAACTGTGCCAACCACCACCCCCATTCCTGCCACATCCCAGGAGACACCCAGGAGCCCTGCCCGCACACGACAACACAGCCAGTCTGTCCAGGAGGGACAAGGTGCTCCGGGCACCCAGGAGGAGGCAGCCGACACCGCAAATGCCATCCCTCAGGGGTCCCGGAGACCCGATGTGCCCATAACGGCAGGCCAGGCGCAAGTGGGCAGGGGTGGTGGGAGTCGAGGATGGCGGAGGCGCGAACCTGACGAGTTAGCTCAGGAACCGGTAATGTCACACGTCCACAACATCCTGGACACATACCGGCGTGACTCCAGAGGCATCGACCAGGTAGTGGAGACCCTCAATGAGATGAAGACCCTGCAGGTCGAGCATCATGCCAGTCATCTACAACACCATGGGCGGATGGAGGCAAGACTGGCTGAGCTCCTGGCGGTGCACAGGGACGTGAGCCAATCACTCCGTCAGATCGCCCAAAGCCTGGCAGACCCTCCCTGTGCCACTAGGCGTAGACCTGCACCAGAAACAGGGAGGGAGGAGGAGGAGGAGGATTCATCTGATGGAGCGTCCCTAGCATCGTCAAGGCCTGCTTCTGAGGGTCCCCGCAGGAAGGTGGGTCGTCCACGCAAAAGACCGTGAGAGTCAGCGGAACATCACCATCTCCCAGGTCACCTGGCCTGGCACCTGGCCATCTGGCCTAACAGCAGCACAGCAGCAAATGACATTCTCTGCCACATGGCCTTGCTGGTCACTGTCTGACCAATGTTGACAAAGACTGTGGCACAGACTCTGATGACTTTCAATGGCAGGATACCAACTCCCCCTGTGAACTTTGGATTCTACACATCCGCCAAGCACCTCTTGTCACCCCCCAAACACGTACCCCAGCACTAATAAAATTCATCACAATCACAAGATGATGCCGTCATTTTGCATTATTACACTACATGTGTGTGTTGTAAAGTCAAACCATGCCTGATTTCAGAAGTAACTCCAAACATCCATACCCTGGGGTCTGAGTCTGGCACAGGACACACATGGGTCACAATGTACCATCCAAGACAGACATGGAGCACCATACTCACCCGTGATGGGCCCAACCAGCTGAGGGGGTGCCCGCACAACTGTGCCTACAGATCTATTTAGAAGAGCAACAGTCATGTGCAGAGGTCAGGGATCATGTGGAATGTCTGGTTCAACATGGCACACACACACACAATGGATTCACATGCAGCACAGTGGCCGTAATGAAGACTGACATGCCACAATACCTACACAGCCATGGACATCATGCACAATACAGAATCTAATCCCTGACAAACAGCTTGCATCTTGCTACTCTACACATAGACTCATATGCACCATCTCTGAGAACAATGCCAGACATGCCGCATGCACAGTGGCAACAGACCACCATTGACAGAGATGAGGCACCTTTATTACTCATGTGGGTCAGAATGCTAATGCAACTCTGTCAACACATACACAGGTCATGTGGATGAACACGTGGGACCAACACTGGCACCCCCCTTTCCACCACAGATGCTGGAAATCCATGGCACTGGCACACAAGTGACAGTTTACAGCTAAACACCCCCTGCTGCTCACGGAGAGGCTGCTATACACCATTGAGCCCCTAATGGGGAATTCACACACCATGTCAACCCGGTGCAACCCGTATGTTTCCGAGGGCAGTGTTACACACATTGATGGCTCCATCACAATCCACATTCCCATTACAGATGACTGTCACCAAGTCTGACCATCAATACAGGTGAATTCAGCTCTATGTCATGTGCCCCATGGTGATTCTACATGTATGTAAAGTATCCAAACATGAACAGGAGCAGGGCACACACATTCAAAACAAATACCACTCCCAAAAAGCTGTGCTGCATGCCTTACCCGAAGGAGATTTTCTAACCTGTCAGTGCATGTAACGCTGATTCAGCACATTTTGCTGTGTTCATGAGGAATAGCAGGAGCACAACAATGCCACCAGCAGACAGCATGCGCAAGTACCTGTGGATGGGAGACACACCAGAAGTCAGCCAAAAGAAGCACATCCGCATGCATGTGCATGTACTCGACACGTATAAGGTTGTCAACATGCTAGGTGACAATGATGACTCTGGAAAAACATTCTTCTATTGCACCATCACTCGAGTGACACATCCAAACACACCTCTGACTCACTTGGCAGACATGCAGATGGACACACATATTGCAACACATGCCACACACGGCCCAATGCGTGCACACTCAGACACTGGAACTCACCACTAAGCAAAGAAGTTGCGTATGAGCCGACTCCGGATGTCCTCTACCGCCTCCTCCTCCTCCACATCACTTGCCTCGTGACCAAGCCCTTCATCCTCCACGGGTGGATGGTCCTGCTCATCTGGATCCAGGATGAGTGGCACAGCTTTCTCCACTGCCATGTTGTGCAGCATGCAGCACACAAGGAATATCTTGCAGACCTTCACCGGTGCATATGGGAGTGCACCACCGGTCTTGTGGAGGCAACGGAATCGGCTCTTCAGGAGGCCAAACGTCCTCTCTATCACTCGCCTGGTCCGCCCATGGGCGTTGTTGTAGCGCTGATCGGCAGCCATGCTGGGGTTGCGGAGAGGCGTGATCTGCCATGGAATGTTGGGATAGCCAGCGTCCCCTACATGGAAACATCATGGACAACAGTGGGTCAGGAGAAGCAGTAAGACAGGAAGATGACGTTAAATACAGGACTGCCAGAGTATACCCACCAACAATACATGCTCGTTCGTTGTGCAGCTGCAGCATCATTACAGGCACCCTGCTACGCCTCATGATGTAGGCATCGTGTGCTGATCCTGGAAAACGAGCACAGACATGTGAAATCACCATGTTGGCAAGACACACCACAAGGGCATTAATGGAGTGGTAATGCTTGCGGTTCCTATACGCTACCTCCTGTGCCTGTGGTGGTACCAAAGCCACATGTGTTCCATCTATGGACCCAATGACATGGGGCATCCCTCCCAGGGCATAGAACGCACGCTTGACACCTGTCAACTGCTCAGGAGTTGGGAATTTTATGAACTCATCCAGGTGATCCAACACGGCCTCTAAAAAATCATGCAGAACACGGCTGAACATGGTTTGGGACATGCCACCGACATGGGCAATGGTATGTTGAAAGGTACCCGTGGCAAAGAAATGTAGGGCTGCCATCACCTTCATCTTGGGTGTCAGTGCAGTAGGATACCTGTGTAGCGGTTGGAGGTGTGGTGCCAGCCGTGTCGTCAAGTCCTCAATCAAACGTTGGGGGAAGCGGTAGCGGCGTATACAGTAATGTTCCCTCAGGTCAGCCAAGTCCGGAATTGCTCAAGGGAGAGGCGGAGCCCTGCAGTGAATTAGAAGGGATAACGAAGAGTGAGTACAGTACACCACCAATGTCAATGTACTGAGCACATGATCAACAGGCAATACACATATGCTACATACAGAGTCAGGTCTGTGCAATATGCCCTGGACATGTATGCCAGGCATGTGACACTCCTACCAAGAGCCAGCTACAAACGTTGATTCTCAACCTCAATATGCCATGCCATGAAACTAGCTGTGGGCCTGTGTAAGTGAGCAGGCAGACGCATTACAGGAGTTACAGACATCCAAATATGTGCAGAAGAAGGATGTTTATTGTACAGACAGGTTACGGAACACTAGAGGCACAGGTCACATGTCATAGAAAAAGGACAGACCACACACCTTGCCATGAAGGATTACATGTCAAGACTGATCACACATACATTGAGAGTATGCAGATATGTCCTTGTTTTGAAACTCCGTGTCGATGCATACATACACACCTTATGTCGGATTACACATGTGTGCTGGTGTGCGTAACAGTGTGCCATGCCCATCTACACACAGACACATGTTGGTTGCAGCAACTGCAGATGCATTTGACCATATACACCTACAGCACACCTATGGGAACACATGACACACACATGACATAGTTACAGCGTGCAACGCGGGCATTCACTTGTCAGGGGTAACAATCCGTGTACCTGGCATCAGGGGACATTTGCGGGTGTCGGTGACTGTGCCATGCCAGTGACGCATGGCTCACCAAGTCTGTACTACATGCACACATGTCAAAGGAGTGAAGGGGATGTGTGGCACATAGGGCACCATCACATATGACATGTGTACACAGCTCATCATACTTGAATTAGCTTCACACCTCAGGAGTATAGTGCCACATCACAGCCTGACCCACCTGTGCCAGACACATGTAGTACTGCACAGACAATGCCTTGATGTCCAGCCTTGGCCAGGTATGACAGCTCAATTCCTTCCTGTGTGTCGCCTGTCACCACTGTCAGGTGTGAAACGCACCGTACATACGCTCTGAGGGCATGTGTAGGGTCCCTATCACTATGGGAGTGCTGGTGAATGCGTACACCACAGTGATACGGACCGTACACGCGTGTGTAGGGTCCCTATCACTATGGGAGTGCTGGCGAATGCGTACGCCACAGTGATACGGACCGTACACGCGTGTGTAGGGTCCCTATCACTATGGGAGTGCTGGCGAATGCGTACGCCACAGTGATACGGACCGTACACGCGTGTGTAGGGTCGGTCCGTATCACTGTGGCGTACGCATTCGCCAGCACTCCCATAGTGATAGGGACCCTACACACGCGTGTACGGTCCGTATCACTGTGGCGTACGCATTCGCCAGCACTCTCATAGTGATAGGGACCCTACACACGCATGTACGGTCCCTATCACTATGGGAGTGCTCGCGTACGTGTACGCCATAGTAGTTCGGACCGTACACACGCGTGTGTACGGTCCCTATCACTATGGGAGTGCTCGCGTACGTGTACGCCATAGTAGTTCGGACCAGTAGTTTGGACCGTACACACGCATGTGTACGGTGCATTTCACTATGGCGTACGCATACGCGAGCACGCCCATAGTGATGGGGACCGTACACACGCGTGTACGGTCCGTTGCAATGCATTTGGGGTGCCCTAGGGCTGTGGAACGCACCGTACCTGTGTTTTAACATAGGATTGACATAGGGGACACATGAGGGACAAGTATAGGGGCCTAAATGCATGCTGGTTGTCATGGAGACCGAGTTTCATGTTTGAATTTTGCATCATGTGGCCAGCAGAAGTCGGTTGGAGACAATATACTTTGTTGCAATGTGGTTGTTGACTTTACATCATGCTCAATTTTTAAACCATGCAAAGCCTGTCACTGGGGTAGTTTTAAAGTGATTGGAGGACACGTAGGATGCAAATGTGACTGACCAATCACTCTGTACTCCTGTAAATGAAACAGGCCAGCAAGGAAGATATAAGGCAGCCAGGTCCCTTGAGAGAGCACTTGCCTGCACATCCTTTCATTCCACAACACTGCTGCTGCTCGTGATTCCTCTGGCACCATGTCCAGGTCTGTGGAGAGGGCACAGCCATTCACCATGGAGGAGAATATGGCGTTGGTGGATGTCATCCTCCCACAGTACCCTTGCAGAGTGCAGAGTCCACTAGCTTAGACTGTGCCCCTTTTTTGTGGCTGTAACTTCTGGCATTGTGTCCAGGTGTGACAGACATGCAGGGTTCTTCATAGTGGGTCCCAGGGGGGGGAAGGGCTCATGTCTCCCATGCAGAGCATGCTGTAGTTCCTGTGTGCACTACGCACTTGCATAGTGCTTACTGTGACGATCACTGCATGGTGCATGCCTCTTTCGGACTGCCTAATCCTCCTGGAAATGTTGTTTCCACAGTCCTGATGTGAGTCTGTGCTCCCCCCAGGGTGACAGGTGCCAGTACCCACAGATGTGTGTCTGTTCAGTGTACCTGTGGTGAGAGTGTCCAAATGATGTGGTCGTCCCCTGGACATTGGTGTGTGTGTGTGAGTCCCCTGTCATGTGGGTGTGTGCATATGTGGAGTGTTGCACCCCAGCTGCATGTGGGATGGATATACCCTGTCCATCTGATGTGAGCAGGGAGCTGTGCTGGATGTCTGCCGTGCTGAGACAGCCCCACATCTGTGACGCCCCCAGTCTAGTGGCACATGTGCAGAGTGAGGTTTGTAGCGGCAGTTGCTAATGCCAGGTGATTGTTCAGTGCCTGTGTGTGTCTGTGTACTCTGCTGAGGTAGCGTAAGTGGGCTGGGGCATGTGACTGCTTAGGGGTACTGTTCAGATTCCTGGTGTAGCTTGGGATGCACAGTGTGAGCCTGCATCATTGATTGTGTTGCACCCCTCATGCCACCTGTGTACTTTCAATGGCACCTACTGCATTTGCCCATTCCCAGGAGGATGATATCACTATGACAAAGGTGCAATGAGTTGGCTGCATACTATGGCCTGTTCAAACATGCATAATTTGTAATATGTGTGTCTCTGTATCATTGATAAGGTGGATTGATGTATTGTCACTTTTGCATCCTCACAGGTAGGCGTCTGTGCCAAGGGGGAGATCTGGAAGCAAGCCGTCAGTGCCGTGAGGAAGACGGAGGGTCGGAAGCGGCGCCTAGCCCAGGTGAGGAAACGCTGGCAGGATATCCGGTGCTGGACGCGGAGGATCGCACGGGTCCTGCTGGGAGACTCACCTGAGAGCCACAAAAACCATGGGCGCTGGCGTCTGACCCACATCCATAAGCGTGTGCTGGCGGTGGTCTTCCCCGACTTGGACAGGCGCTTAGCGGAGAAGCAGCAGCAGGAAGGGGGTAGGTACATGTGTGTTTGTTGTGTGTGACCAGCTTTTGGAAGTGCGCAGTTGCATGGATACACTGCCAGGGTTTAAATGTGCAGTGCATATCCTGTTCCCCAAAGTAAAGCGGTGCTGTTCTTCCTCCCTTCCCCTCCTTGCCATGTGTTCCCTGGTCTGTGTGTAGTCACTCTTGCACAAGGTTTTCTAGGCTGCCAGGTAATCCAAGTGCCCAATGCTTGCAGCATCATGTGTGGGGGTGGTGTGTAACAGGTTTTTGGACGTTGCCTGTGCCCTGGCCAGTTCTGTCATTGTGGGGTCCATGTTAGTTGGCACTGATGCTGAGTCCCGACATGGGAGTGTGTGTTTCATGTGTACTGCCTTACTGCCTGCATGTCGAATGTTGTGCCCTCTGACATGATGTGCTTGAGTGTGAGATATGCATAGTGCAGGGATGGTGGCTTGTGTTCCAGTCATATCCATCCAGGGCCATGGAGTAGTGTGGCCACTACAGTCCCCTGGGGCACCTTTTCCTAGGTATCATGTGTGTCATCAGACAATGTGGACATTCTCTGTGTCTTCAGCATAGTTTGGGCCCTGTGGCATTGTACCCTGGCCTCATTTGTATTCACGTATACTGTGCTACATGTGTCCACTGTACAGGGTGATCTAATTTAGCTGGTGCATACTCACAGGGGCCAGTGCCTGTGTGTCTTGGTACAACTATCTGATGATGGTTGTTTGTCAGTGATATATGTCGACAGGCGCACCAGGGGAAGTTTGTGTACAATCAGGATTTATTGCAGGCCATGTGTTTTTATCCCAGACTAAGAGGTGTAAGTACTTCCTCTGTCTCAATCACATTGTCTCAGGTAGGGGGGGGTTGGTGCGGGCAAGGCCTACATGTCCAAACCTGAAGTCTTCTTGCTCGGTCTGGCCAGTGTGTGATGTTTGTGTGGACAAACACTCAAGGTGCAGTGACCCAGTCATGTTGGCCATGGTTTTCAGTATTACCTTTGCAGCATGTCCCAAGAGTTGATAGACATGGTTCCTGCTCATCCCTTTTTTGGCTACGCTGTGTGTCGCAGATGCTGTGCTAGATTGTCCCCAGAGCCTGGCTCTTCTGTACAATTTGATATCAAGTTATTTGCTATTGTGTCATGCTCTCCATATTTTAACAGTGGCATGGTGGGTCAACAAACTGTGTGTTGCAGGGACTACATATGTACCTTGTATTGTAGATGTTACTCTTGTTGCTTTTCAGGCTATGCACTGTGATCTATGTAGAGTTGACTCATGTGACATATGTATACAGGTGTCTGATTTCTCCTGTCTCTTCACCTTGCCCACAGCATCGTCGGGGGACTACGAGGGAGACACTGGCACGGACCGTGAGGAGGGAGCGAGCACCAGTGCCAGCAGTGCTGAGTTGGCTGGCACATCGAGTGGCACGGAGGCCGACAGGAGTGCAGCGGAGGACCTGTCCAGTCAAACCACCACCGACTATGACGCTGACGGGTCCGAGGCTGAGCTCTCCGAGGGGGCGGAGGCTGTTCCCACAGCTGACAGCAGCACTCCATCACTACCCGCCCCCTCCATTCCGATCACCGGCCTCCCACTTGCTCGTGTCCCTTCCCGCCGTGCTAGGTCACCACATGTCTCCTTCTTGCCAGGCACCGCACCCCCTGCCCCTGTCTCCACTGCTGCCACCAATGCCGAGTCTGTGGACATCCTGCGGCAGTTGCAGGTTGGTCAGACTGCAATGCTTAATGTCCTCCATGGCCACAGCCGAGTGCTCAACCAGATGGAGGCATACATGGAGGGCATTTCAGCTGCACAGTCTGACCAATGCAACTTGCTGAGGTCCATAGACTCGACACTGACTGCAGCAGTGGGTCTCCTGCAGCGCTATGTCCCCCCCCCACCCCTGCACCATCCACACCTCCCACTCCCATGCCTGTCCCAAGCACACCCAGACGTTCCCATGCACGCACCCCACCAGACACAGGCACCACACCACCAGGGAAGGCAAAGCGCACACCTCCTGGCACGCACACACAGGGTGAAGTAGGCACACCCACTGGGTCGGGGGGGAAACGGAAGACACACAGCCAGAGCGGGAGTCCACATTCCTCATGACCACCACCCTCCAAATCCACTCCCCTCAGCTCTCCTGGCCAAGAGTCGGACACAGGGTCAGTCCTGCCCAGTGTGTCCATCAGCCCCAGTGTGGCACCACCCCGCAAGCGGTGGAGGCAGGACACCGGCAGGGGAGTTGAGTCCCCCCCCCTGTCCACACCCTCCCCCAGTAGTGCTGCGACCCATCCCTCCGACCCCCGCCCCTCCTTGGGGCCTGTGGTTCCTTCGGGGGCAGGGGAGACGCTGGGCGACCTGGCAGTAGTGTGCAGCGCCGTGCTCGAATCCACCTTTGGCGCTGCCCCACCCCCTGTGTTGGAGTCGTCCGTCCCTGCACCCACAACACCTACCCTTGCCCCTCCTGTCCCTGCGGTGCCTGGTCCCCCCCCCCACATGATGCCCCCCCCCTGTGGATGACAAGGTAGTCTGAACTGTGCAGGCAAGCTAGGGGACACACATCCCAATGTGTCCCCCACCTGGATTAGGACTATGGACTGCCCTATGGGCCTTGTGCATATGGAACTTTTCATACAATACATTTTTGTTCATTGCTGAATAAAGCTATTTTATTTTCCTTAGCACACTACTGCTTTTCTGGCATTGCTGTTGGTGGTGCTGCTCCATGATTTGGGGTGGCGATAATGTGTTAGGTGTCTGGGATATGTTGTAGTGTGCTGGTCGTGGGGTGGACCCTGTTATCTGTGTGCCATCACACTGTATTTGCTATCAAACTTTGCTCATGTAAGCTGTTACTGCATGGTGACATTGTCCCAAGGTGTGTACCTTCCTCTGTGGACCCTGACATCTTCCCTGCAGGGTGTTGTGAAGACATTTGTGCAGTGCTGTGTCTACATTTGCTGGGTGTGTGACGGACCCCTTCAACTTTGGCCATGCATGCTGGGCAAGGTCTCGACCTGCATCATTAGTGGCATCCTTGGGGGTCACTGTACTTGTGACTGGAGTATATTGACATGACTTCATGTGTACATGTTACCTTTTCCGCACTATGCATGTGTGTACTCCCAGCCTCGCACACATGTGTTTCGTGTTCTGCAGGGTCTTTGAGCACCTGACTGACAATTGTGGGCATTGTATCTGTGGGTACTCCACCCCTTTCTTTCCATGGGCACAGCTGGGAGGACTCTGCACCCACCCCTCCTATGTCTGGGCACTGCTGGGAGTGATAGACACCCACACCTCCTATGTCTGGGCACTGCTGGGGGTGATAGGCACCCACACCTCCTATGTCTGGGCACTGCTGGGGGGACTCTGGACCCACCCCTCCTGTGTCTGGGCACTGCTGGGGGGACTCTGCACCCACCCCTCCTGTGTCTGGGCACTGCTGGGAGTGATAGGCACCCACCCCTCCTGTGTCTGGGCACTGCTGGGGGGACTCTGCACCCACCCCTCCTGTGTCTGGGCACTGCTGGGGGGACTCTGCACCCACCCGTCCTGTGTCTGGGCACTGCTGGGGGGACTCTGCACCCACCCCTCCTGCGTCTGGGCACTGCTGGGAGTGATAGGCACCCACCTCTCCTATGTCTGGGCACTGCTGGGGGGACTCTGCACCCACCCCTCCTGTGTCTGGGCACTGCTGGGAGTGATAGGCACCCACCCCTCCTGTGTCTGGGCACTGCTGGGGGGACTCTGCACCCACCCCTCCTGTGTCTGGGCACTGCTGGGAGTGATAGGCACCCACCCCTCCTATGTCTGGGCACTGCTGGGGGGACTCTGCACCCACCCCTCCTGTGTCTGGGCACTGCTGGGGGGACTCTGCACCCACCCCTCCTGTGGCTGGGCTCTGCTGGGTGTGATAGCCACCCACCCCTCCTATGTCTGGGCACTGCTGGGGGGACTCTGCACCCACCCCTCCTGTGTCTGGGCACTGCTGGGGGGACTCTGCACCCACCCCTCATATGTCTGGGCACTGCTGGGAGTGATAGGCACCCACACCTCCTATGTCTGGGCACTGCTGGGAGTGATAGGCAACCACCCCTCCTATGTCTGGCCATGTACGCTCCATGCATACACGGGTGGGGGTACGCTCCATACATACACGGGTGGGGGTACGCTCCGGACATACACTGGTGGGGTGGCAGTACGCTCCATTCATACACGTGTGGGGGTACGCTTCGTACATACCCGTACCCACGCTCTGCGGGCCTGGGTACGGGCCGTACCCATGCCTTTGGAACATGGGTACGGTGCGGACCCCCAATGTTGGCGTGCCGTAGGGGTCCGCGCCATACCCAGGCCTTCTGGGCGTGGGTACGGGTCAGACCACGCGTACCCCTACATCACCCCAACAATGCTGGTACGGCCCGTACCCAGGCCTTTCGAACATGGGTACGGGTCGTAACGCCATTGTTGGGGTGACGTAGGTGTGTGCGTGGTACGGCCTGTACCCACGCTCTTAAGGCGTGTGTACGGTACGTACCGGATTTGTTGTGTTGGCGGTTCGCGTCATCACCCACTTCCGTTGTGGTGGACGCTGGCGTTGCTGGACACGCCCCCAACCCCTCGAGGTGACCAGGCCCTGGAGGTCAGGTATGTGCAGGGCATGTATGACTTGTGACATGGGTGGGGGTTTGGTTTCCTGCCCCTGCTCCCCCCTTTGCCCCTGGGTGTGGTTCTGACCTTCTGCGGCGTCTGCGTCGGTACCTGTAGAGCAGGTGGACTGCTATGAGGGCCGGGATGACACGTAGGTTCGGGTCCATGGCTGTCTGTCGCGTACAGGTGTTCCTTGTGCGCGTCGTCTTGATTTCCCGGCAGTTTTTGGCAGCCGGAAAATATAATCCGTGCGGGGTGACGTCGATACGGATCGTACTTCCTGGTTCGTGTAACGCTGCCTGAATGCATCCCGACGTCACGTCGGCGCTTTCCCGGATCACATTTGTATGTTTATTTTGTTCGGTCGGTGTTTTGTACGATTCGTACGGAAATAGTGTTTCCATACGAATCGTACTTGCATTTTTGTAATGTTTTTTAACCGGGTACGAGTCGGACGGAGAATATGCTCTGTCCGACGGTTCGTACCCGGTTTTTACAGGATCGGAATCGACACCTGACTTTTTAAATACCTGTAAAATCAATATCAGTCCCAAACTTGAATCAGTTAACATATGTATCCAAGTAACATTTCCCCTTGTCTAGTGCAATTCCTATATTTTATCAAATTTCATTTGTCATATAATTTTTTAAGGTGTAATGCATATGTTTTTATTCTATCACTTATCAAGTTGAATAAACACACCTGATTTAGCACTTTAAATTAAAAGAGCTATTTGTTGGTGCAATTGTCCATTATCATGATCAATGCTTGCACCCAAATTCAACTTACCATCACATACTATTTTAACCAGTGCATGCCCTTGACAAAGTAGACATTAAAAACTCGCTTGCTTTTCCTGCCATTATGGAAAATAAAATACGTATTTTTCATTTTAGTCATAAACACTTCTAGGAATAAATCAATTGCAAATTAAAATTAATGTCAGGACAAACTTGTTAAAATGAAAAATCTTGATTTATTTGAGATACTTGTCTCAGTGCTCAACTTTAAATAATAATATAGTCAAATGACAATAATCATATTGCACTGTTGTGCTCTTGTTGGTAATTTGCCTCCTATATAACTGTCATGGGGAACCTCCTTAGGGAGGGACATCTATTGGGCACAGGGAAGGCACCTCAATTATCTTTCACTGGAGGAGTGGGTTTTGGAGGGCTGGTTTGGGGTTTGGGAGTGATGGGTTTGGGAGGGGTGGGTTTGTGTTTGGGAGAGGTGGGTTGAGTTTGGAAGGAGTGGGAGAGGTGGGTTTGGGTTTAGAACGGGTCAAGGCCAGACCAAATAAATAATTGGAATAAGGAGCAAGGTCAGGATGGGTGGAAAAAGATTGGGTTTGGAAGGGTTGAGGGAGCTGCAGTGGGTGACGTGTGTATGTCAGTCTGTTGTGCAGTTGTATGTGGGTCTGGTGCATGTTTTGTATGTTTGGGTGTGTTTTTCTTGGCAGGTGTTTGGTATTTGGGTTAGTGTGTGCATTTGGATTTGGTTGGTGTTGTGGGTGTAGGTGTGGTTTTGTGTGAGTATGTATGCTTAAATGAGTGTGTTGTTGAGGTGGTTGGTCTGGTTATGGTCCATGTCGAAGTGGGTTGGTGGTGGTTGAGGTCCTTGTGGTTATACTGGTGCTTGTGGGTGTGGTGGTGTTAGTTGTGGTTGTAGGTGGGGTGGTGATTTTGGGTCTGGTGGTGTGGTTGGTGTGGTGGTGCCTGTGGGTGTGGTGGTGATGGTTGCGGGTGTGGTGGTGTATGGGACAGGTGTAGGTGTGATGGTTGTTGTGGGTGTGGTGGTAGTAATTTTGGGTGTGGTGGTGGTTTTGGTGTGTGTGTGGATGTGGTGGTGGGCATGGTGGTGGGTGTGGTATCTGTATGTTGTTTTGGTGTGTGCTTGTGTCTGCTGCAGTGGGTGTGTGCAATGGAATGAGTGTGCTTGGGACAGGGCTGGGAATTGGTAATTGAGATGGGGAAGGGGCCTGAGTTGGGGCACAAGGTTGGGCTGTGTGGGAGGCTGCAGTCAGGGAGGAGGCTAGTCCTGTAAATGATCTCCGCAGGCCAGATATAGCACTATGAATGCCTTCCAGGTATGCTACCATCTGTTGCATTTGGCAACTAAAGCCCTGGATGGCACTCCGGAGTGCAGTCTGGCCATAAATATGCTGTGTAGGAGATCAATAGCCTCCTCAGTGCAGCTCGGGGACAGGGGCAGGGGGTGAGGTGCCTGCTGAGATTGAAATCCCAGCCCTTTTAGGTGGGCAGGTTTGGCCAACTAGGGGAGAGCAATAGGGAGGGTGGAGATGGCTCACTGGGTGGTGGACAAGGTTGTATGTAGGACAGTTGCTGTACGGCCCACCACCACTAGGGACTGGTCGCTTGTGGGGGCCTCCGAAGATGATGTAGAGCTGATGGCCTCCGGGCCAGTCTACTCACCCTCAGTGCCACTGTGTCCATTGTGGTTAGTGGTCTCACCAACCAAAACACAGTGGCCAGCTGCTTCCTCGCCTATGTGGCCAATTTCTGCTTCACCTACTCCAGATGATGCTGAAAAAACATATACATTTTTTTTTTTAAACATCTGTGTAAATAGAAGTGATCATGAACTTTGATCACAAAACATCTTCCACATGTTCATATGTCACCTGCTCAAGGCTCTCAAACTTGTATTCTTTAGTATCATTATCTCATGCATGTAGTGAACCTCTTCAGAAATATTTAGTCACAGTTTTGTAAAAGATCTTAGAAATATTTGTTGGTGGATTGACAAATGGCTTCTACAGCATAAGGAAATATATAGGGCTTGATACATTTCAAATCCCCTTTAGTACAGAGCACAAATATTATCACATTTGACTCCTAAATATCTCATGTTATATTAAGTTTGTTTTACCATTGTGAAATTGTTTTACAAAATATGCTGTGTTTTACATCAGGCAAAAATTGGTACATCATCACTTTAAATATTACATACACCGATTCATATATAATTTTTACATCAAAGAGTCAAATGCAGTTCATAATATGCAACAGATTACACCTTGACGCATTTCTACATTTTCCTCATGAGTGATGAGTTGGGCCTAATTTTGAGTTTTCCAGATGGGATACTCCAACATACATCCAATGGAATATTCCATCTGCAAAAGCCCCATTAAGTATCCCATTTTTCACCATCATTGATTTATCAACTGGACACAACAAAAGAGACTGAAAAATGGTATTGGGTATGTGTTACTATGTCACCAATGTGTACACATTCCTGTCTGTGTTTTTTCAAAAACTAAATGCCTATCACAATTATTTTCTACAAAAACCAGACTGACTTACATACACATTTGTGAAGGAGTAAGACATCAGGCAAATCTGTCACTTTTTACATGAATGAAAAAGTATTTTTGAATCAAAAGACATGTAGGATATGTTTTGATTGAACAATGTAGACATTTAATCTGATATTACTAGTCATTTTGGCTCACATGCTCACTCTTGTTTGTGTATAAACCCACCTTACATGATGTTTGGAACATCCACTGTATCATAAGAGCATTATGTGCTATGTTACCTGTAATATGGCTAACATACCTTGTTCACAATAGTGAAGAAGCATCACACCTGACACACTAAAGACTAGTGTCCCGTTTGGTACGACTGTCCCTTATAGCTTCAAACAACCTGATGTATATTTTTTGGTTTAGGCAGGCATGTGTCTGCCCAAACCTGTCCTTTGGTAGGACACAGATATCAGGTGGTGTTCTTTTCCACAAATTCATATACAAAACACATCACTATACACCTTTTGCGAAACCTACACCTTCAAGAACTCTTCTTGTGCATTGGACATGTCAACCTTAAAGTTGATGTCAAAATTCTTTGCTGTAACAAAAAATAGTTATTTAACATTTTAAACTCAAACTAGAGTTTACCTCCTTGATGTTGCTGTTGGGCTCTCAACTCCCCATCCAGCTCCGGCTAGGCCACTGCAAGTATGTGGGCCATTAAGTGGGTCAAGGTGTGGTGCACACACTTCCCATGGTGGAAGTACCGGCCGAGCTGGACTTCTGATGACTTTATAGTCCAGCGTTGTAAGTTCCCCCTCTGCTGACAATGAATGCTGCACTGCTTGTAGACCCCCATGGTCCTCACATTCTTGGCAATGACCTTCCAAATGGCCTTTCTCTAATGGGCATTGACATGTATGGATACAAGATGTGACTTGTTATTTGTCTGTATTGATGTAGCACATTTTTACTACATCAATCACAAGCATTAGTCAAAGGTTACTACACAATATAATTAATTTTTCAATCTGCCAGAATAAACCAATGAATATTATTTTGTTATAACCTGTTGACTACCCGTATCCCTTGTCTTGTCCTAAAATCACCAATCCCAGCCAGTGACATAATCTGAGCCAAAATTTAAGTTTAACTGAGACAAAGTTTCGGTCTTAAGTTTAAGTTTTGGTCTTAAGTTTAACTTAAGACCAAAACTTAAGTTTAACTGAGACACAATCCTAACTTTACTACTCCTAAATGACCTTTGTGAATACCGATAGTCATAAAGTTAGGATTTTGTCTCAGATTACTTTTGTGAATTGGGGTATTATGAAAGGGCTGCCATGTGTGTCAGTGAGAGCGTGGTCTTTGGGGATGTATGAACTTGTGTGCCAATGGAGGGGATACATTTGTACAGGTGACTGTGTCATATGTTCTTGCAGCACAGGACATACCTTTCACCATGTGTGGCACCGTTACATTAATGACACAAACATACAATTGGATGTTCTGTTTCATTTGGTGAAATTAAAAGTGTAGATAAATATTCTAACAAACACTTCATATCATGGAACATTTTTCTGCACTTTGAATTGGTATACGGCCCACTGGGAGTAAGGGAGCTGCTGTTTGTAAAAGCAACATTTTGAAATGGGAGGAAATTGAAATGAAGTGTTAACTCTATATTGAAGGTAACTCTCTAATATTTTATTTTTCATCCATTTAAAATCATTCAGAAGTAACATTTAGTTCACACACAACTCCAGTTTTGAGTTGACAAGGAATTATTTTTAAGAGTCGAATACCTCAGTGCTTCAGTTGTTCACCACTGGAACGCAGCACCAGCCTGGCCCATACATCTGTCTGAGCACTGCCCATTGTCAGGTCCTGCTATCTGCAGCCTGATGATCATGATGTCAAATGAACATAGCCTTCACTTAACTGTGAAATGAAAATACTACCTTGTTCTAATTTGAAAATGAATTCAAGGCTGTGAGCTACTCTGGAGACACCTGATATAGGCTGAATGATATGTGGGATAATACACATAGCAAACATTTTTATTTTGGTATGTAAATATATATATATGTATAGTTATAAAGAAAATATAATGTGTTTTCTAATTTTATATTATGTGACATTTCTACATTTTCATTGAAAATATACATATACATAGATATATGTCACAATATACACCAGATAAAATGTAGAGCTTAAAATGCACATACAAATGTTATTGCCTTCTCTAATGATAAAGTGCTTAAAAATCCACACCATCGTTGTTCTATGAAATGTATCAAATAAATGACAATTCACTTCAATCACTACACTTCACCCAGTAACTTGATGGTACATTCTAGCCTGTGTTTAAAAAAAAACTGTTAGACAGATTTACAAATACATTGTAAACATGTACCTGTTCCTCTGGTGACCCATAGAGCTGGCTGGTGACCTCCATTGCCAGCAGCTCCAGCTCCTCTGCAAGAAGGCTGGGACCCTGTTACCTGCTCTTCCTGGCATTGTGGCCCCCAGAGGTCGGAAACAACAGCAAAAGTTGAGGAGGTCTTGTTGGCTGCGGTGTCAGGAGGCAAGTGAGCTTTTTTGGAAACATTGCATACCTGTACACGACGTACACAATCATCGACTGAGACGGACACCTCCATTGGCTTTCGTACATTGCTATTACACATACTGGCCTATCCCGTGTCCCGGTCAGGTAGCTGCCATTTTAGATAGTCAAATAGTTTTTTGTGAATGTTTAGTGCATCACCACTACTCAAAATGGTGGCTAGTTTCATTACACTTACGAAATGCTAATGTCACTCAGTAATATAAAAATAAACATTTATAATGTAGTGCCTTACTCTGGTTGCACGGTGTTGTTCACACTTCCTCTGATGGTATTTTGGTTGAAAAACTTAAAAGAAATGTGTAAATAATACATCTAAAATGTATTATTCACACAATCTTTTTTTAAAACCATAGACAGGTAAAAAATGGATTTGTTAGGAAAAAATGTCAATATTACATGTTGTGTTAAATTAAGTTTAAAAGCCATATATATTTTTAACAAAACATGACATTTGTGTTATTTATCAAAACTAAGTTTGTAAATGTTTTAAGATGTTGACAATTTTCCAGTGCAGACATATGAACCCAGGAAGAGTGAGGAGACAACAACCGCAAGTTTTCCAACCATTTCCAGACTTTGCCACCATGGAAGAACGGGATATTATCAAACAATTCAGATTATATAGGCAAACTGTACTGGATTTATGTCAGATCTTCTCCCTCACAATAGCAATCCCACATCTATTACACAAATTGTTAAACTCATTGCAGTACTTAGGGGTCTATTAGGGTGGCGGTCAGAAAATCACCCTGACCGCCATGGTAGCGGGAAAAGACCGCGGTCTAATTAGTATGCTCCGCAGTCGAAATCTGACCACGGCGGTATGATCGTGGCCTTTAACATTGCGGTGGTTGCTGCTGCCAGCAGCACCGCCGCGATGTCAAAAGGAGCATGTCCTGCATATACCTGCACTGCGAGGCAGGCACTGCACAGTGCCTGTCACCTGGTACAGGGACATGCAGGGGGGTACCATGGGTACCCTCCAGTGCACCCACACCACCCCAACACATTGGGGGCCCATAATGGGCCCCCGGAGACATTCTCTGCATGCCTTTCCATTGCGGTTCCACCGCAGCGGAAAGTCTGGGTACCACCAGCATCATAATCATGCTGGTGGAGCCTGGCCCTGCACCAGCCCCATTTTAGCGGTCCAGCTCCGCCCGCCATGCAAGCGTGCGGACTGCTAATGGCGGAAAAGTGGTAGGCGGAATTTCTCACCGCCGCGATCATCACCGCCATGCTAATGTGACCAGCGGTTTTCCGGGTTTCGATCGCGGACAAATGGCCGCCACGGCTGGCCCGGCGGCGGCCATCCTAATAGACCCCATCATTTTTGGGCCACAGGATCATTCCAATACACTGTGGCAGTAGCTGGTGAAATATCACAACCAATTTCAGTGGTATGCTACTGGAAGTTCTTTCATCAATGATGAGACACATCAACAGCTTCATCCAGTTTCCACGACATGAGGGTTTTGCAAATATGAAGGGAGATTTTTATGCTCTGGGTTGATTACCTTATGTGGTTGGAGCAATTGATGGCACACATATTTCCTTAGTGCCACCACATGCCAGAGAGCAAGTCAACTGGAATCAGAAAAAAATCCATTCAATCAATGTGCAAGTTGTCTGCTTACCTGATTTGTACTTCATAAGTGTCTGTGTATTTTTCCCCCATCAACCCATGATTCCTTTGTACTACGGAACAGCAGCATACCCCAGCAAGTGTCACAATTTGCACCAGAGAGGGTCTGGCTTGTTGGTAAGTACAATCTGACATTATATTGTTTGGTTAATTTAAAGTGCAGTGATATAAAATTGCATTACATTTTTTGCCTCGTTTTATTTTTTCCATATAGGAGACTCAGCTTATCCCAACCGACCATGGTTGTTAGCACCGCAGAGCGATCCAACTACGCCAAGGGAAGTCCGCTTAAATGAGGCCCATGGAAGAACACGGAGGCCAGTGGGGCAAGCTTTCGGGCTCCTAAAAGCCAGTTTTCGATATCTGGGAAAGACTGGTGGAGCCCCCATTTACTCACCCGATAAGGTACTCAAAATTACCATGGCATGCTGCATGTTGCACAACAAAGCCCTGCGACAGAATATCCCATACAATGCAGATGAAGAAGACCATGAAAGACCACCGGGTGAGGATGTTGAAATGACAAATGAAGATGATAGTGGTGAAGAGGAAGGAACTGACGTACATCAAGATGTCATTGACAACTTCTTCACATGAGTGTAAGTATATATTTACATTTTATTACATGAAATGTTAAAACAACTTGTAAAGTAATGAGGATAAAAGTCTGTGCTGGACATTTTTTAGAAAGGCCAAATTAAGTGAAATCCAGGGCAAAGATGTTTGTTGATCAACGTTTTGACACATTGACTACTGTAGTCATTTACATTGTTTATTTTTGATGCTCTTAGAAACTGTGTCCTCTAAATTATTCATTTGCAAGGTGTCTATTTTGTAATGCAATGTAATTAATTTTTTTGTTTTTATCTGTTTTAGGACCCTTCACCATTTGAACATTTCAATGATGTTACATTTGCAGTGATATGCTGCTATTGCAAAGTACAAAGGGAACATGGATTGATCCTGTGAAAGACACACACATACACACTTTGAGTGTACATATCTTGTATAAAAACAACTTGCACATTTAATGATATGAGGTTTTTAAGATTGCAGTAGACGTGTTTTCTGTTGAATGTTGCCACAAAGTCCATATGTTCTGCTTAAATTACTCTAACCACATGTGCTCTTCGAACCAAAGCACAGTTGCTAAATCCTCATTTTGTGTAAAGTGTATGAAGCTGTTGATGTGTCTCATCATTGTGTAAAGAATGTCTTTTATCACACCACTCAAAGTTGGTTGTGACATTGCACCAGATACTGCAACCATGTCTTAGAATGATCTTGTGGCCACAAAATGGAATAATGCCAGGCTTTTCACTATTGCTGTTATCGATCTGGGATTGCTATTCTGAGCCAGAAGATCAGGCTCCAGCAGATGACAGAAATAAATTATACTTTGCCTGTTGAAATTTTGTTTTTTGGGATTAGATCACGGTCTTCCATGGTGGCAATGACTGGAACTGAAAAATGTTAAAATGACACTGATGATCTGGATTATACATGGGTTGCAATGTTTTAGTAAACCATGACAAACCTTTCTTTTTAACAATTTGATAATGTGCATCATTTGGGTTTGTGCTATTCATTCTTTTGGGTCATTTTTGGAGATTGTGAGAAATATTAACTACATTGCATTTATTTATAAATAAAGAATCATTTTATTTTTTTACATATTAATATGTGTGATGGAAGGAAACAATTGATAAAGAAATTTAGTAAAACAATCAGCAGCAGTCTTTGACTTTGTTAGTTTAATTTTGATTGCACAAAACCAAATAAACTAAACCAGGATGTAAACGAAATAATCTAATAAAAATGTATAAAAGTAATTCACTGTGAATTCAACTATTATTGAAGAGCACATTTTTGAAATCCAATGTCCAAAATACAACTGGCATCAGAAAGGTAAATGAATCCAGAAAATAGTCCACAGAGTGAATGGTAGTCACACTCTGGACGAAATTAGGTTCTGTGTCTCTTGGTGGGTTTGGTCATGCCATTCTCTCCTGGTGGTCCGGATGAACCTGTGCTCCTACGGGGGACTCACAGTTGCAGGGACTGAGTTGGGTGCAGGTGCTGCCTCTTTGACAGGGCCACCCTTTCTGTGGCTAAGGCAGGTGTAATTGGCTCTTGAGTTGTTGGACCATAGAAACTTGAAGATGGTGCAGAAAAAGCCTTGCACATATGGGTGTATATGTCATGCACCACCCCAGTCAGGGTGCCCAAATTAGAGTTCAGATTCTCCAACTGTACATTGTGGTCTCTCTGCAACTGCTTCATCTCCTGGAGCTCTGATGGAAGGATCCCTAGACTTGGCATGGCCTGGGTAACAGTAAAGCCAGTGGCCTCACTTGGCTGGCTCACAGATTCCCTCCCATGCCCCCTACCCCCACTACCCTATGGCCATGGCCTAGTGTGCCCCACCTTACTGGTTCCTGGTTGAACTGGAGGTTGTGTTTTTTGAATTGCAGCCAGGACTTGGGGGCACAAGAGTGGGGTAATGTTGGTTTGGACACAGGAAGTGGAGGCATACAGAGGCTGAGAAGTAGTAACAGCTGGGGTGGGAGCTGTAGGTGTGGGCTGAGTGTGACTCATTGGAGATGTCTGCCCAGGCAGACCAGATGAACCAGGCTCCTCTTCGTCATCCGAGCTTTCATGAGTGGAGTCATCCCTGAAGGCATGTTCCTCGCCTGGAGGGGAGGTATCCTCAGTGGCAGATTGTTGTCCATGTACGCAGGGTGTTGGACTGAAATGAATGTAAAAGAAAGAAAAAAGTTGTAAAAGTCTGGGTTGTACGTCAAATGAGTTTGAAGCAAAAAATGAAGAAGAATAAAAGGAAACATTTAATGAATTTACTGAATGTACCTTTCAGTGGTGTTATGATAAATTACACAAACAGTTTAAATTAAACACAAAACTGCTTCAAAATAGCAGGTAAAATAGATGTCCTGAAATGAAAATAAACTAGTAAGTATACATAAGATATACCAAATGTTCCACACAACACAGTTGAGAGGAGAAATGTGGCAGAAACCATTCCATGGCATAGCAGGCAAAAAGTCTGACAATTTCCCATAGGAGGATATATAGCATTACTCATCATACTCATACTCATCATAGAAACATTGCAGAGTACATGTATCAAAACATCTTAAAAAAAGTCAACTGCTATTCAGCATGCAAAATTCAATACCTTCACATTTGTAAGTCAGAAAACTTTGATTTGTGAATTAAATAAGATACCAAGGATAGGACAACATACACCATTAAACACAAGCACATTCAAAAGAACAGCATAAACTAGAGACTAATAAACCACACAACACTTCATCATATATGACAATTTGACATAAAAGAGAGAAAGAACAAACTAACATTGCAATAGTTTTTTCACATAACAAAAACAAGGCATCATGGTAGCTGTAGTCATTTCAATTAAACTTGCACAGCAGTTGCAAATAAGTAATTTAAACATACCTAGTGAAAATATGCATTAAAAAAGTAGAATATTGAACACATTTATGAAATATGTTATTTGGTGTAAAATCACCATTACATCATGTGAACTGTGATGGGGATTGACACCTGTAATCTTAATTACAAAAAAGTACATTCAGACAAACAAGGTAACAAATATTATACTAAAATATCTAGGTTTATATGTTTAACAAAAATGCAAAAGGAGATTAAGGTTTAGTGACACATTCCAAAGTGTAATTTACTAGTCTCCACTCCACCAGGGATTCCTGTCAAGCCTTCAGGATGTTAGATCTTCAAGATTTTCTCCTCCCAGAGAAAGAGTTGTAAAGGGTGGGGCTGGGAGAACTCCCAACAGTGGTCTGGGTCTCCAGGTGACGTTTGGAGGCCAGGGAGCACACTCTCCCCAGCAGGTCATTCCACCTCTTATGAATTTACTCTGGTGTGCGCAGGCTGTTTGCTACAGCATTCACTCTGGCAACTACTCTGGCCCACATTTGACTTTTCTGAGATAGGGTTATATTTTGGACTTGGGCTCCAAACAATTGTGGTTCTACTCTAATAATTTCATCCACCATGACTGACAATTCTCCCTCTATAAAATGGGGAATTCTCCTCCCTGCCATTATAATGCAATCAAATTAAATACATTTGTGAACCCACAAGTAAAAGAAAATAAATTGTAAAATGCACAAGAAACAGAGGGAGCAAAACTATAATAAACATTCAGACAAAACCTTTCGATGAAAATGTTGTTCTGCGTTGAAATGGCACAGGATCATGGTCTGAAATGGGATGTGTTCTATAGTGTGGTATGCATGTGCAAACAATCAGGCAAAACACATCAGCTGTGTGATGCTACCTTCCATTCTACAGCCACTGAATAGTCCAATGTTGCTTCCGTCCTGCAACGGTATCATTTGGTCGGCAAATTGCCACTAGAACACCACCAGCACAACTGTGAAATCTAAATAGGCTCGGTGAAATCCCACCACCCTGACGATGACGGAGTAATGTTAGCCAGCAGAGAAGTCTGCCATGTCGACAGCGGAGAACCATTTACACAATAGAAAACATGATGCAGTCAGCGATTAAGCCAGCATACATCTAAATAGAGCAGGCGGGATTCCGTCAACTTGGTGGAGTACTTGTAAACTCTGCCACGAAGAGATGACAGTAGTCTTACCAAGATCTAAATCAGGCTCAAAGTCGTTTGCCATTTATACAGCAAATCGTTAGGCATAGGATTGGCACAGTCGCATCCACACCAAGCTGCAAAATGACAAAAGCCTTTTGACCACTCCAGGCACAATATTAAAGCTGTGAATTGAATACAAGCAACCACTGGCACATATTTCATTAACGTTATAGCTCTTTAGAGAGGGTTTGTTGGACACAAGTGAGCACCCAGTATAAGTCAAAACAATAGCCTTTCAAGCGAGGAGTGACGCATGAATTATGGAAAAAAGAAGCAGAGAACTCTGGGTAGCTCCCAAGTTTAGCTGGACAATATATATATATATTTATATATATATATATATATATATATATATATATATATATATATATATATATATTACCTACAGGCGCCAGTAGGTAGTTATAGTTAGGACCAAGTTTCCATAGGAAGAGCATTTTTTCCCAAAACATGTTTTCTCCATGTTAATTTCCATAGGAAACTTTAGACAAGGCTACAGGTCGAACGGGTGAACGGAATTACCCCAAATTTGGCAGGGAGAAGGGTCGTAGTCTAGAAAGCACACTTTTGTTTATTTGGTGTAAATCCGTTCAGTAGTTTTTGAGAAATATCGAAATTTACAGATATCGATATTTGGGAATTCTGCCATCTGATTGGCTGAGGCATTACAAGCACGAGCTTGCTGCTTATTGGCTGCGAGTGCTGCGAGCGGTTGCAACTAGGAAGTATTGGCTGCCATTTTGTGATTCCGTCGAAGCGAGCAAGGGGAAAAAAGGGCGAAAATAGTGGGAAAGAGGAGGGTAGGAGCACTGTAACCTCTGTGGGGTGTTTAGGGTATGCTATAGACGGGGTGTGAAGCGAAGTATTCACCCCTAGCGGTGTGAAAGTGCTGGGCTACGGAAATTAAGTGAGGTATTGCCAAGAGTCTGATGCTGCTAAGGTGAGCTGTTGCGGAAGACGGGGATTAAAGCGTGAGCCTAAATTGTGTGTCTTATGCTGTGAAGTCATGTGCCGTGGCAGCTGCACTACACTTGTGGAAGTAGTGTCAGCATGTGTTTATACTTACTAGGATGAACTACTGATCCGTACTGGTCTGAAAGTCCTGGGGTACGGAAAATATGTGAGGTATTGTGTACAGTCTCATGGTGCTAGGCTGAGCTGCTGCCGGACTCGGGATGAAAGCATGAGTCCAAACAGTGTGTCATATGCTGTGAAGTCATGTGATCTGGCCGCTGTGCCACATCTGTCCAAGTAATGTCAGTATGTAGTTATACCTACTCGGAGGAACTTTTGTTTCGAACATTGTAACGTGTGTATGGTGCTTAGGGGGTGTTACATAGGGAGTGCGAAGGTAAATTTGCACGTATCATATCAATTCGGTATTTGTAAAGTGCAAACTACTCACTCCTATGGGTCTGATGGCGCTGGGGGCGTAAGCTGAGCTGCTGACGGACTCGGGGTAAAGCCGGTGAACTACTGACCCCTACTGGTCTGAAATTGCCTGGTACGGAAATTAAGTGAGGTATTGCCTAGAGTGTCATGCTGCTAAATTGAGCTGCTGCTGGACTCGGGTATGAAACCGTGAGCCTGTGTTTGCTATGCTGTGCTCTGGGCCACACTTGTGCAACTTGTATATGGTGCTTAGGTGGTGTTGTACAGGGAGTGCAAAGGTAAATCAATACGGTATTTGTAAAGCGTAAACTACTCACCCCTATGGGGGAGTAGATGTGGTGATCAAAGCGAGAGCTCTGTGCTGCAAATTCAGATGGTCTGGCCGCTGCGTCACAGCTGTGTGGAGAATAGATTTTGGCGAGGGTGTGGGAGGTGCCATTACCTGGCCCTAAAATAGAGGGCCTAAGTTGTCAGTTATAAGGTGGCTCTAAAAAGAGCCCTTGTGTTGATTAGTTGGAGCTGCATATAAGTGCGGATGCACAGCTTCAAGTTATTCTGGAAAACCCGATTTCCGTGATCTGTGAAGTGTATTCCATCACTTCTGTAGATGTCAGCCATATCAAAACATATGTTGTTGTTGTAGATTGACCACATTTTGTGGTCTCTGAGGTATGCAGACACAGCTTTGTTGAGTTTCTTCCTAGATTTTTCAATCTGAGGACAAAATAGTTTTGACCATTTCCACTTCTGTCTTTGGCATATATTGGATATACAAAGACTCTTTGAAGGAAAAGTAACATCAGTTGTCCAAAAATGTCCTTCATAAGCATGTCCAAAAATGTCCTTCATAAGCATGTCCAAACCTACCCCAGTCATTGTGCCTAGGTCATTTCCGCAACAGTGCACAATGATGAGGTCAGGGTGTTGGAGATGCAAACAGGTTTTAACCAAAGGCAACAATTGGTGCCACTTCAATCCTCTCTGTGCAAACCATTCAATGTCCACATTTTGTAAACCTAGGTCTAAGTCAATACGTCTCTGTTCTGCATACCTCTTGCACCAGAAAATATAGCTATGTTCTACGATCCACACTAGCATTTTGAAGGTATGGCTGGAAGGTATTGAAAGATGTCTGTAGCTCATGCAGTTCCTTGGTAGAATAAGAGATATGTTTAAAGATGGGGAACTACTTTTTATTGCCATACAAAACGATACGTGATTGGGAGACGAAAAGCATTCTTTTTTAAAAGTAGGGTGCACATTCGTTTTGTGGAAAAGCATCTTTGTGATTGGTTACAAAAAAGCAGTTTCAATGTGGAGTACATATCATAGGATAAAAGTTGTCAACTCAACCACACCTGCTACTTGCATTTGGAAGGCACTGTTCGAACTTAAAACAATCGTGAACTTTTAACCTGCATGTGCCGTTAAATGTTCGAGAAAATGCGGCAAAAAAATATGATTACGTTTAAGAAGATTGATGAACTTTTAACCTGCACATGTTGTAGAATGTTCTAGAAAGTTTGTTGATAGAATACGTTGCACTTCTGACTTCTATGTGTTGTTGAATATTAAAAAAACTGTTTATATGGAAAATTAAAAAGAAACCAAGAGAGAGAAGTTTTGAAACTTAAAAGAATCAAGGAACTATTCTAATTTGTTCTTTACATGTATTTATGTGTGGAGCAACAAAATTATAGACAGAACAGCACCAGGAAGAGGAAGAAGCAGGGAGTGGGGGGACGGGGGAGATGGGCAGAATGGCAGACATGCACAATTAAGTATAGCGCAAGTATAGACAAACAATGGCCAAAATGAAATACACCAACAAGGAGCGCAAGTCACACAACTCGCCAACATCACACCAGTGAACGAGCATAGAAGTGAAAACCACACTGCATTCCTAGAGGATGTGTACAAAGGTGGGTCATTGGTGTTGTGGGATGTCTGCTACCGTGGTCATCATGGATGAGATGCCCAGCACGTGGCACATGGGTGAGTTCACTCTCTGTTACATTGCAAACAGCTGCTCCTCCCTCCCACGAGCTCCCACACTTTTGTACGGTGCGCTGTTGTATCTCGTGCACTCGTACGGCACACCATTGTAATGCCTATTTGCGCATGTGCTGCTGCATTCCAACTACACCATCACAGTGCCGTTTGGAGGTGGTGCATGCCACTTTACAACATCGACTGCTGCGGCCCTTGTGGCAGGCCACAACAGAACACAGAGACACACTTACCGCACTTCCTGTACACGGAGATGTCTGAGACACCCTGTTCCCGTTGTTGGATGCAAAAAGACCTATTGATGGACAGAATGCCGAACAATGTCATACATTAACCCCAGTACAGAGATCTGGGCCTAAATCCATCGTTTTTTTGCTCGCCATGCCATTCCAGTTTGGACCCAGCCATATGCAAGTCAGTCTTGACCCTGTGCCCGATGGGAACAGTCCAGCCCGAACTGCCAATTCAGGTCCTCCCTGGACTGGAAACAAGCATCCTAGGACCGGTTGGTGGGTTCCGGGTGGGATGGGGAGTTGTGGGACAGTTGAGCGGACACCGCTCCTCTTGAAAACAATTGTTCATAGGCAAGGAATGTGGAGCACAACACTGGGATAGAATGGTGACCATCCTAGCGGTCTTGTGACATTATAGTGATATATTGTGGACAACAACACAATTGGAACGGATGACGCACAAAGTCTGAATTGTATCCGATGTCCCCGGAATACTTAAATGTTTACTGTGATGTGTACTATGTTATACCCGCACATGAAAATCCCAATAAAGTTTGTTTTAAAAAAATCCTAGGACCGGTTTCACCCCTCTTCAGCCAGGATAGATTGATTCCAGTGGCATGGAGAGCACGGGACTCACATCTGAGCATACCTATCCCACTCAGGGTGACAAATGCAAAAAGAACTATGGATGGACAGAATGCAGAACAATGTCATACATTCACCCCAGTACAGAGATCTGGGCCTCAATCCATTGTTGTTTTGCTCACTATGCGATTCCAGTTTGGACCCAGCCATATGCAAATCAGTCTTGACCCTGTGCCAGATGGGAACAGTCTAGCCCGAACTGCCAGGCCAGGACCTCCCTGGACTGGAAACAAGCATCCTAGGACCGGTTTCGAGGTTTCACCCCTCTTCAGCCAGGATAGCTTGATTCCAGTGGCAAGGAGAGCACGGGAATATCGTCTGAGCATACCCGTCCCACTCAGGTTGACAAATGCAAAAAGAACTATTGACGGACAGAATGCAGAACAATGTCATACATTCACCCCAGAACAGATATCTGGGCCTAAATCCATCGTTTTATTGTTCACCATGCCATTCCAGTTTGGAACCAGCCATATGCAAATCAGTCTTGACCCTGTGCCAGATGGGAACTATTGATGGACAGAATGCAGAACAATGTCATACATTCACCCCAGTACAGAGATGTAGGGCTAAATCTACCGTTTTTTTGCTCATCATGCCATTCCAGTTTGGACACAGCCATATGCAAATCAGTCTTGACCCTGTGCCCGATGGGAACAGTCCAGCACGAACTGTCAGGCCAGGTCCTCCCTGGACTGGAAACAAGCATCCAAGGACCGGTTTTTGGGTTTCGCCCCTCTTCAGCCAGGATAGCTTAATTCCAGTGGCATGGAGAGCACGGGACTCACGTCTGAGCATACCCGTCCCACTCGAGGTGACAAATGCAAAAAGAACTATTGATGGACAGAATGCAGAACAATGTCATACATTCACCCCAGTACAGAGATATGGGCCTAAATCCATCGTTTTTTGCTCACCATGCCATTCCAGTTTGGGCCCAGCCAAATGCAAATCAGTCTTGACCCTGTGCCCGATGGGAACAGTCCAGCCTGAACTGCCAGGCCAGGTCCTCCCTGTGTACTCTGGACCAGCACACGCCGGTTGTGTATGCAGGAGGATGCGTGCATAGCTACATGTCCAGGCTCATTGCCAACGCTGAGGATGATAGCACACTGTGATGTTGCAGGGCTGGTGCCTATCATGCTAACACAATGACCAGAGGGACACACTTGCTCAGATGCGGGTTTGGGGGGCTTTGGCGGTCCCGGAGTTGTTCTGAAGAGTCTTGTGGCCTCATGGGTATCCCTGTATCATGCTCATTTATTCTATGGCACCTGTGGGTGTTCTGGTGTGGCTCTTGGCTGTGTTCTCTTTCATGGTGCAGGTAGTCGTCCTGCTTAACACCATCAAAAAGCAGGTGTAAAATCCCTGGTGCTAACGTGGCTTATCGCCGGAATTTGTTTCGCAGTGGAGTTGGTGTGAAAGTTGTGATGTGATTTTTTGCGTGTGCAGGACAACATACGAACTGGGCAGTGTATCTCGTCAAGAAACAGCACCTGACGCCCGATTCACAATCAATATAAATACAATGAGGTTTCGTAAATGATTTTGTGTGTACACTGTGAGCGCAGCCACTATGTTAGTGCAATTCAATACAGGATTTTACTATTTAGAATAAATCGCAAAGGTGCACCTTGTGTCTTTTTGCAGGAGAACGGCTAGTCTGCATTTCATTATCAGCACTTTAATGGAAGTAAAGTTGAGATAAATCTAACACACTATTCAGAAGGAGGTGGAAACTGCAGACATCACCAGTATTCCAGCGATATGTCCTCCAAAATTTAAGACCATGGTGAACTTCATCAAATAACAGTAATAAGAACAAGAAAGAGTTACACAGCAGTTGAGAAAACAACCAGAAACGTTATTAATTTTTTTTTCCAAACTTAATTTTTTTATTAACATATATCAACGATAAGTAATAAACAAAGTTTATCAAAAAATAAATAAAATAACAAGGTGGAACACTGCTGTGGGGACCATGGATGTGGACGACAGAGCCTGGAAAACAAAGCACAGAATAAGGACGTGTGTAATGTGCATATCAAAGGAGAGTGACTTGAGAAAAAGAAAAGGAAAAAAAAAGCTAGAGAGAAAAAGAGAGGGAAGGAAAGAAAGGGAGTGAGAAAGGGAGAAGGAAGAGAGAGAGTTAGAGAGATAGAAATAAAAGAAGGAAGAGAGAGAGAGAGAGAGAAAGAGAGAGAGAGAGGGAGAGAGAGAGAGAGAGAGAGAGAGAGAGAGAGAGAGAGAGAGAGACACTGCCGCCCTGGCGCATCCATGAGCAAATAATTACCTGGTGCCACCGGAGTGTGCAGCAGTGGGCACTCCACGTGCCCATCAAAACTCATCCCAGATATGTCTCTGAGTCCTGAGTAATGAATGGCGGAGACCACATCAGGTGCTTGGCGGATCGCACAGATGTCGCTGAGTCATGAATGGTGGAGACCACATCATCTTCTCCATGACGCGGCACATCTCACACATGTCGCTGAGTCCTGAGTCATCAATGGCAGAGAGTACATCAGCTTTTGGGGCCGCTAAGCCTGGGAAGTTAAGTTCGTGCCATGTGGTGGTAGGCCCCTGATGGCCATATGAGCTTTGGGTGGCATTAACCCTGTGCATCTGAAGTCCGCGCCAAGGGGGTGGTAGGCCCCTGAGGGCTATACAGATTAGGGTGCGAGTAACCTTCTGCGCAAGTTTTGAAAGACTCTTTATGGTTGAGACACGTGGAGCGTCCGTCATCTAGTCAGCACAGGCAATAAAGGATGTGACGTTGTCGATCTATTATATTTGCGTGGTCACATGGCCTGTGACGCATGTGCCGGACGGGTGTGGTGTGTGTGCAAACCTGCCCTCAGGGAGTGGGCGGGAGATGTGGAGAACTAGACCACTGACCTGCACACCAACAGCGAGTATGCCTGCAACAGGCAGCTATGTGGGGCCATCGTAGGAACGTAATCTGAGTGGCGTGGTGTGGCGTACGACGGAACAGGGCAGGGATAGCTACAATGGTGTGGACGGCTCATAGTACTGCGTCTGTAAGTGGAGTGGACAGACCACAGTTGTCCCTCTGCGAGCCTGGGTGTGAACTGTTCATAACTCACACTACATAAGTATTGAAAAATATTTTGTGATTCAGTCTGTCAGCTGGTCTGAGGTGTTTGTGAAAACATATCGGAGTTCTTTCTGTGATAGATACCTCTTTGACGCTGGCTCTCCCCACATCAGCAGGTAACGCACCCTCTTACCACATTACCATCATACCCCCAATAACCTTCTTGGGCCCGGAAGTGTCCCTGTGCGGTTGGACAAAGAAAAGTCTTAGACATGTACAGATTTACATATAAAAAAAAATATTTAAAGAAAAGAACAACAAATAAGACTGAAGGGAGTCTGGTACTGTGGTCGCTGGCACGAAGTTGGGGTGACTGCCATTCAGGATTCAGGACACAGTTACACATGTGGGATCGGTTTGTGTTAAAGAGGGTTAGTGGCACGACATGCTGTTTGCCTTGCATATGGAAATATGCCTCACTGATCAGAGGGAGTTTGGTGCTGTGGTCGCTGCCACGGACTTGGGGTGACTGCCATTCAGGACTCAGGACACAGTTACACATGTGGGATCGGCTTGTGTTAAAGAGGGTTAGTGGGACTAGATGTCGCCGGCCTTGCATATCGAAATATGCCTCACAAATCGAAGGGAGTATGTTGTGTGGTTGCTGCCTCGGACTTGGGCTCACTGCCATTTAGGACTCAGGACAGTTACACATGTGGGATCGGCTTCTGTTAAAGAGGGTTAGTGGCACCAGACGTATTGAGAGTGTATAAGCCTGTGATGATGCTTGGTGTGGACGGGCTGCACTGGGAGCAATGTGTCTTGGCTATAGGACTGCGTCATGTGGAGTCACAACTCTATCTGAATTGTGAGGCCTGCTGATCGTCGTGTACGCCAGAGGTAGCAGTGAGCAAGGGCCCACAGCCATGTGGATACATTGGTGGCGTCACCGGCCTGTGTAGTGCAGGTTCAGTGGCACCACTTGTCGGCAGCCTTCAATATGAAAATACTCCTCACTAATCGAAGGGAGTGTGGTGGTGTGGTCGCTGCCATGAAGTTTTGTGTCACTGCATATGGAAATATGTCTAACTGATCAAAGAGAGTTTGCTGCTGTGGTGGCTGCCATTGACTTGGGGTCACTGTCATTCTGGACTCAGGACACAGTTACACATGTGGGATCGGCTTGTGTTGGACAGTGTTAGTTGGCACCATGTGTCCAAAATTCAAATTGCGAGGTCTGCTGCCCGCAGTGTAGACTGCTGAGTGTTCGTCTGTACTTGAAAATGAATTTGGTGATTGTACTAAAGGTATAACCGTTATAAAAAATTTTCAAGAAGAAAGGATACTAAAAGGATATTATGTAGATTTGAGTCCTGTAAAAGTTGCTTGCCTAGTGGACTCTGTAGTTAATGAATGAATAAATAATTTCCATTGGGAGCCCTAGTGAGTGCAGTGTAGGCTTATGATGAAAAGGTGAAATAAGTATAGAATACACTCACGAAGTGTTGTATTTTCTGAGTACAATCTTGTTGTTAGAAATTAGCATTTAAAAATGGAATTGCGAGCTGTACTGCCTGCAGTGTAGACTGCTATTCCATTTTAGTTTTCATTTGAAGATTAATTTGGTCATTGTAGTAAAGCTATAACTGATATAAAAAAAAGTTCTTGAAGCAAGGATACTAAAAGGATAATATGTAGGGTGTAGGACTGTGATACTTACTTGCCGACTGGAGTCTGTAGTTGCATATGGAAATACCCCTCACTGATCAAAGGGAGTGTGGTGGTATGGAGTTGGGGTCACGGCCATTCAGGACTCCAGACACAGTTACACATGTGGGATCGGCTTGTGTTGAACAGAGTTATTAGCACCATGTGTCGCCGTTGTTGTATATGGAAATATGTCTAACTGATCAAAGAGAGTATGCTGCTGTGGTTGCTGCCACGGACTTGGGGTCACTGCCATTCAGGACACAGTTACACATGTGGGATCGGCTTGTGTTAAAGAGGGTTAGTGGGACTACGCGTCGCTGGCCTTGCATATCGAAATATGCATCAGTGATCGAAGGGAGTGTGGTGCTGTTGTCGCGGCCACGGACTTGGGGTGACTGCCATTCAGGACACAGTTACACATGTGGGATCGACTTATGTTGAACAGGGTTAGTGATAGTACATCTACATTCCTAGTTTGAATTTTATAATGAGTACGTCGGCAATAAATATAAACATAGTTGGGATTTTCACCAGAAACTACTTTAAACTTTGTTATTTCTTTTTCAAACTTCAGAACAGTATTATCTTCCATTTGTTGATCAACACCTAGACATATCCAACTGTTATTTTCTGTACAGTTCTTTTGACTAGCAAAGAAACGTAAGTCTATATCATCACAAATTTGTTTTATAACATTTATATTAAAACTCGATTTCGTGCCACAGGAAAACCTAGACTTATCCAGATGGTTCCTGTTGACTCTGAATATAAACTTGCAGATGTCTATCGATCCGAATATTGGTAGGATCCAATTTCTCGATGTGAAAGTATCTTCAAACTGAAGCTGTACATTTTTTTCCTAAGTGTATTCTCCTGTGAAATTTCTTCCCACATTTCTTAGAATTCTGTCTTCTCAGAGTTGGTAATATATGACGTGACATAGTTAGAAACAGCAATTGAGTTATGTGCATCATATTGTATGTTCATATTTGCATTTCACATCTTCAAAATCTCCATATTGTAATCATTATTGTACTTTGATGCTTCTGTTCTTTTTAAAATATAAGTATTTTTGGGTGATTTTCGAGTGATGGTATGTCTCATTGCTGACATAAAACTGTTCACTCTTCCTTTGGAAATTACTGGACGTGGAAAGGGAAATCAACAGTTTGTGTAAAATGTATCTTTTGCATTATCTTTTCGTCGGCAATACTGACCACATTGATGACTTCCATATGCAAATACGCCACACTAATCGAAGGGAGTCTGGTGCTGTGGTCGCTGGCAAGAAGTTGGGGTCACTGCCATTCAGGATTCAGGACACAGTTTCACATGTGGGATCGGCTTGTGTTGAAGACGGTTAGTGGTACCATTTGTCGCCCACAGTGTAGGGCAGAGGTAGCGGTGAGCTACGGTCCACAGCCACGTGCATACGTTGGTGACCCAAACAAACCTTGCATAGTACCGGTTCAGTGGCACCATGTGTCGCTGGTCTTCCATATGGAAATACCCCTCGGTGATCGAAGGGAGTCTGGTGCTGTGGTCGCTACCATTGAGGACTCAGGACACAGTTACACATGTGGGATCGTCTTGTGTTGAAGACGGTTAGTGGTACCATTTGTCGCTGGTCGCCCACAGTGTAGGGCAGAGGTAGCGGTGAGCTAGGGTCCACAGCCACGTGCATACGTTGGGGACCCAAACAAACCTTGCGTAGTACAGGTTCAGTGGCACCACGAGTCACCGGTCTTCCATGTGGAAATACCCCTCGGTGATCGAAGGGAGTGTGGTGCTGTGGTCGCTGCCATTGAGGACTCAGGACACAGTTACACATGTGGGATCGGCTTGTGTTGAAGATGGTTAGTGCTAACATTTGTCGCCGGTTGCCCACAGTGTAGGGCAGAGGTAGCGGTGAGCTAGGGTCCACAGCCACGTGCATACATTGGTGACCCAAACAAACCTTGCGTAGTACAGGTTCAGTGGCACCACGTGTCGCCGGTCTTCCATGTGGAAATACCCCTCGGTGATTGAAGGGAGTCTGTTGCTGTGGTCGCTGCCATTGAGGACTCAGGACACAGTTACACATGTGGGATTGGCTTGTGTTGAACAGGGTTAGTTGGCACCACGTGTTGCCGGTATTCCACAGTGTATTTATTTTGTTTATTTTGGTCACTTATATCGCGTACAAATCATCCCCAAGGGGATCTCTCGGCGCTAGAAAAAGAGATCAGCGGTCAAAGGGGGAGAGCCTTAGAAAAGCCATGTTTTGAGCATTTTTTTAAATAGGGCCAGGTTCAAACATGGGCGGATTGGTTCAGGAACGCTGTTCCACAGCTTGGGGGCCAGGTAAGAAAAGGAACAACGTGTTTTCATGTAGGCCGGAGGCAGCGGTCAGCAAAGGCCCACAGGCAGGTGACGTTGACTTGAGCTGCACAGATTGGGAGCATTTGGTCTTCTTAACTCATTATAGTCTCTTACACAATTTGCGTCGCTACTAATGTTGAATTGTGAACCATGTAACTCCAGTGTAGGGCGGAGGCAGCGGTCAGGATGGGCGCATAGCCACGTGGCGTTGAGTTGAGCTGCACAGTTAGTGGCACCTGGAGTACTCAGCGTGTGCGCACCCTGCGATGAGACGTGGTCCCGGCGGGCCGCACTGGGAGCAATGTCTTTTGTCTAATGAATTCTGCGTTGATAAGGCCATGTGGGGATGACTTATGGTGCAGTGAGTTAGTAGCACCTGAAGCACACAGCGTGTGCGCAGCCTGCGATCATGCGTGGTCCGTCCGGACCGCACTCGGAGCAACGTGTCTTGCTAAATGGACTGCGACATCTGCAACTGCCACTGCATCTGAATTGTGAGCTGTGCTGTCCGTAGTGTAGATCAAAGGCAGTAGTCGGTACAGACATAAGTCTGCAGTGCTGTGCCACTGGGTTCGCAGGGGCCCTGTGTCGAGGAGGCCCACGGTTATGGCGGCTGCCACGTGCCAGGGTGAGGGCTGCTGTTCTGACAGACTCGTTGGTCTTCCCACAAGTGAACCACGCCTAGGGCCTGGTCTATTTATTCATACTCCTACGCTGGAGTGGCGTACGTTGGAGCAGCCCACTCCACTTCCGCTTCCAGTGGGGGACAACACAGCTACATGACCGAGATCTTCACCACTGTCCGAGGTAACATGGTTGCATCCACTGTGCACTACACTACAAGTATCAATAGTATATCTCCACATGGAGAGGTTTGTGCTTTGCATAGTGAGGTCTGTGCAGCACATGAGCGTTACACTTAGCATTGTGTGCTTAATCAGTGATGGGTGACTTGCCTCCTTCATATATAGTTGGTTGCTCATCTCCCAACATTCAGCTATTGTGTGGATGAGGGGCATGGCGTTTTGGGAAGGTCCGTTGTTCTGTTTTGTGCTGCCTCGGTGGTAGTAGGGAGGGTGGTCCGGGGCGGAGGTTCTGGTGGTGGTGGGGCTGGGTGTTGTGGCGTTGTTGGGTGTCGTAGCTGCATGATCAGTATCTGTATCACGTGTTGGTCTTTAGATGTGGCTGTGAGTTGGGTCGAAATAACGGAGTAGATAGTCGACCTCCTTACACTAGTTAAAGGTTGATGTTAATTTGTTACTGCTAACTCGGCTTATCGCCTGTTTTTTGGATCGCATTGCAGATTTGGCTGGTCGTTGAAATTATGGGGAAGTGGTGTTTTCGTGGTTTTTTTTGCACGGGAACGCCTACTGTGCATTTCATTAGCGTTAGATGTAGCTCTTGTTTGTGGCAATTTTGTTGGTGTAAGGTATTGATGGAAGAGTGGTGAGATTTGCAGTTTTCACCAAGTTGAGAATGGGATGATAATTAAAAAACACAGAAAAAAAAGATAGGTTTAATGAACGTTATAAATAGAAATTAGCATTTAAAAAAACCTTTGAAATTCACTGAAAAAACCATAGGTTTCAGGCACGTTATAGTTAGAAATTAGCATTTAAAAAACCTTTGAAATTCACTGAAAAAACCATAGGTTTCCGGCACGTTATAGTTAGAAATTAGCATTTAAAAAACCTTTGAAATTAACTGAAAAAACCATAGGTTTTAGGCACGTTATAGTTAGAAATTAGCATTTAAAAAACCTTTGAAATTCACTTAAAAAACCATAGGTTTCAGGGACATTATAGTTAGGAATTAGCATTTAAAAAAACCTTAGAAATTCACTGAAAAAAACATAGGTTTCAGGGACGTTATAGTTAGTTGGACTTTTGACTCATATAAAACCAGAGAATTTCGCCCGTTATAGTCAGTTGAGCTAACTATAACTCGCGCCCCCGCAATGCACTGCTGATGGCGTCACATATTACATCACTTATGACATGGTCAGTGACATCAGTTTCTCAGTTTTGGTGCTTGTAGGGCAATCTCAGCCCCCCGAGCACCGAAACAGATGGGAGGGGTATCGTTGAAAAGGGGAGAATCTCAGCCCTTTCTAATTGTACCCTTGCCTAGAGGATCCCTGGTTGGGGATCACCCCAGGAGGGCTATCCCCAAGCAGGGATCCACCCACTAGCACCAAGGAGGGGGGAGCGGCCCCTGGGGAAAGGGACTTTGCTCCACCCCATATTTGTTTGGGCATAGCAGTCTTTCTTCCCCCCCTGGGGGGCAGATTGGGGCAGTAGGCCCCATCTGCCTCCCAGGGGGCAGAAAGCCCACTAGAAACCAGGGATTATTTTATTGACATTGGGGTGGGGACTGGCCAAAAAGGGCATGGCAATGCTCCCACCCTCCCCAGAGAAATGTCAGTCTTTCTGCTCCACGGGAGGGCAGGAAGCCCACTAGAAACCAGGGATTTTATTTTGGGCATGACAATGCCCCCACCCCCAGTGAAATTCCAGTCCACCCACCCCGCATTCCCCAAAGTCTTCTGAGAGAAATGATACCTCACTTGTGTGGGTAGGCCTAGTGCCCACGACAGGAAACGGCCCAAAACGCAACGTGGACAAACCACATTTTCACAGTGAAAATGGACCCTTTTTTTGCAAAGTTCCTAGCTGTAGAATTTGAACCCTAGCTCTGCCGGCACCTAGGGAAACCTAGCAAAACCTATGCATTTTTGAAAACTAGACCCCATGGGAATCCATGAGGGGGTGATTTGTCTGGCTCTCACCAGGTTATGTTACCCAGAATCCCTTGCAAACCTCAAACTTCATTAAAAAAACTAATTTTCTTCACATTTCTGTGGTGGAAAGTCCTGGAATCTGCATGGATCTACAAAATCCCACTCATCCCGCATTCCCCAAAGTCTTCCGAGAAAAATAGTACCTCACTTGTGTGGGTAGGCCCAGTGGCCGCGACAGGAAACGGCCCAAAACGCAACGTGGACACACCACATTTTCACAGTGAAAACAGACCCTTTTTTTGCGAATTGCCTAGCTGTAGATTTTGAACCCTTGCTCTATGGGCACCTAGGGAAACCGAGCAAACCTATACATTATTCTAAAAGAAAACAAAATGTAGCTGTATTTTGGCTCATTTCTGGGTCCCCTCCAGGGGAATCCACAAACCCTGGGTACCTTTAGAATCCCCATGATGTTGGAAGAAAATTTGGTGTGGATACCTTATGTGGTCAAAAAGTTACAGGAGCCTTAGCTCAAACTACCCCAAAGGGGTTAAAGCGGCTCTAGTCTGACTCAGACAACATGAATTCAGATGTGAGATAATCTGAACATCAATATATAGGCCAATTGGTATGTACCAAATTCCGTCAAAGCAGGTCCAGCTATCCTAATTATATTTACAATTTATGGCAGAATGTAGCATATTGGTCTTTGTGTGCACAACTGCAAACTACATTGAATACACTGTATTTCAAACTACATTAGGTTCATTGCATACTATTGCGACAAAAGGACTAAACATACAAAAGACAGGGTTAGATCATGTTCCTGTAGATTGTTATCACAAGAATAAGAATTCCTAATAGATACAGTCTATCTTTTGAGGAAGCACCTATAGTGGCCATAATGAGACAGTCACACAATTTAGTTCTCAAAAAAAGGTGAATACTACAAAAAGAGATGGAGCTCACTGATGGTATTTAAGCCAAACACAACTGAGCAGAGACGGCATATCTATCTTGCTTCTGCTTGTCTAAGGGCTGCTTCTCTATCACTCCCTCGTACATGAATTGCCACATTTTCTATTGCATGAAACTGAATATTCATATCATGCGGGTGGTATCTGTGTATATGTACGGCAACTGAATATTTGGCATTATTGTTCCTAATGGCCCTTACATGCTCCTGTATTCGCAGTTTCAAGCTCCGTGTACTGCTTCCAATATATATTTTCTTGCAGGAACAGCCAATGACATAAACGGTAAACATGGTGTTACAATTGATGAAACAGTTAATTATATAATCTTTGGACTTGTTGTATTTAAAGGTTATCAACTTATTCAGTTCCAAGTTGCATATACAGCAATTACTGCATACATAGCAACCTTGTGGTCTTTCTGGCAAACAGGTTTTTTTTTGTTGCATGTGTGTTTGACATAACTTGGGCATAGCATGTTCTTTAAAGATTTGCCCCTTTGGTATATAACCTTATTTTTTATTTTTTTTAAATGTTCCCTTTTGGCATAAAACTGGAATTTTTAATACATACCAATTTTTTCTCAGAATATTTTACACATGACTGCTGTATGTGTTATATTACGTAATAAATGATATCTCTGTTTGTTCGTTTTCTTAAATCTCTGTTTTTGAATTTAAATTAGGTATTCATGTTTGTTTTCTGTCCAGCTTTTTTATTCTAGTTTCTGCATTAGCCAGACATGTAGCACCATAGCCCCTATCATTGAAGTCTTTTATTTATCTTACTGACGTTCTTCCAAAAATCAGGGTCCTGGCTACAATTACGCCTGGCCCTGACCATTTCTCTGTATGTTATTGCTCTTATTGTTGACTTAGGATGAGAGCTAGTCGCATGCAGAACACTGGTATAAGAAGTCTGCTTTCTATAGACCTCACTGTGTATGGCATTCTTGTCAATATATAATCTCAAGTCAAAAACTCAATCTCTTTTTTCGAGTATTTGATGGTCAATTTCACATTGAATTTATTATCATTTAGATATTTGTGATACATGATCAGTTCTTCAACACTGCCATTCCAGATCATTATTATGTCATCAATGTATCATCCATAGAAAATAATGTTGTTGCACCAATCCCAAGCTCCCGAGCCCCAGGCGTGCTCCACCTCATACAAACCCATAAACAGGTTTGCATAGGATGGAGCAAACCTGGAGCCCATCACAGTCCCCTGCTTCTGCAAGTACCAGGTACCATTGCGTAAAAACACATTCTGTGTTAAAATTATCTCTGTCATTTCCAACAACATCAGCGTGTGTTCCAAGTGTGCATTGCGTTTAAACAAAAAGAACTTCAAAGCTATATAATATAACTTCAAAGCTCTAAGACCATATTCCAAATGGATACAAGTATAAGGGCTTTCTACATCCATTGTAACAAAGATGAGGTTATCACTGTTCCACTTAAAATCCTCCAGCTTACACAACAGGTCCCTGCTGTCTTTCAGATATGAAGGTAGATTTTGAGAAAATGGGTGAAGGAAGCCGTCTACATATTCTGTGATGCTGTGAATATGTAATACCCTCCCTGTAAAAGTAGGAAGGAAGAGGCAGGTAAAGCAGTTGCTGACCATTATCTTTGAATACAAATGTTATCTTAAAATCCACTCCCTGTATTTTAATGTGCTGTGTTTCACTTCATTAGGTAGCGTTATTAATTCAACTCTTGTGGAGACATTTCTCACTGGAAATAGTGAACACAACAACAGGCTAAATGAAACTATTATTATTGTTAATAAAACAATTAAACCAATAATTGTACAGCATTCACTGTACTCGATCTTCTATTAAAAGAAAAATTGGATCATAAGGCGCAAAGTTAAAAATGTAACAACCATTTTCTCTAAACAATGATAGATTTCTTATTTTCTTCTTTTTTCTTTCAAAACAATAATATAAACAAAATGTTAAATAATATTTTTTTATTAAGACATCCTTCAGTTCATTCTCTCAACAAGTTCTTCTTTCATTTGATTCCCTTGAAAAATTAAATCTCTACCATCCTTAAATATTTTCAAGGTGATTACTGTTCTCCTCCTTCTGATTCACTTTAAAACTTGCTTTCAAAAGTGTATTGACAACCATTTGTTGGACTGTAGAGCTCTGATTGATACTCATTATTCTTCTTCTGACTCTGTAGCTAGATACATTCATTCAGGTTTTGCAAAGTTTCTATTTCATGTTCCCTTTCTAAGTGGCCTTTTAGCAACAAATGATTCACTCCCACTATTTTCTGAATCTAGTTCAATCACTTCAAAGCTTTTGTTGGTTGGCTTTAGTTTCTCTTGTTTCTCTGATTGACAATATTTTATTTTGTAGGTTCTTTTCAATTACATATTTCCTTCTGGTTTCTTTCATTTGTTTCTTCGCTCACTGATAGATAGACTTGAACTTTGACCAATTGCAACTACACGACTGACTGTGAAATTTTTTCTTCCTCTGGAGGTCCTTGTGACTCAAATTTCCAACTTCAGTGTTTTATGGTTTGGATCAGGGACTACTTCTTCTTGCTACTACTCATTCCTTTGACTTTGACATTGCAATTCTCAAGTTTGAAATTGGACAGCAGCACCACTAATAAAGGTACCAGGTTCTTCACCTGAACTTTTACTTTCACCGATCTGGACTTTTATGACTTTATTGTCTTCATTCATTTAAACACGTTCATCACCACCCCACCACACCATGAGCTTGACTCTGCAAATCAGTGGTTGTCTTTTCATGTTAGTGGCTGGATTCCCCGTGGGCTTCCAGCACACTTCACCACAGTGGTTGTAATGAAGATCACTTGGTAGGGTCCACACCAATTTTCCTCTAAGTAATTTTCCCTCATGTTTTCTTGGACCACTATCCTGTTTCCAGCATTCAGTCTGTTGCACAGTACCTCTTTTGTTGCTTCTGTTGCCACATTCACCTGATGAAAGACAGATTTAACCATATCATTCAGACCTTTGTAGCAATCTATTACAATGTCATCAGTTACTGAAACTAATGCAGCAGAAGCCAATATCATTGTTCTGCCCTTGATAACCCCATGAGGTGAGGGACCAGTCTTTTTGTTTGGGGTACATCTGATGCTCATCAGAATTGGGGGCAACACGTCTGTACATTTTATACCAGCAGAAGCACTTTGGCCAGTTTGTTACTGAGAGTACTTAAAACAAGGTAAGAGAGGGGCTCTATATTCTCGAAAAGGAAATAGAGCTCCGACAAACTGTGAAGTAAAAAATGTTTTCCTTTTCGAATCCAATGTTTGATACATTGGATTCGAAAAGGAAAACATTTTTTACTTCACTGTTACTGAGAGTTCCATTAATCCTCTTAACCACTCCGGAAGACTGAGGATGATAACTACAATGGAACTTCTGATTGATTTGAAAGGCAGTACAAATTATTTACAAAACCTCATTCTTGAAATGCAAGCCACGATCTGTCTCAATAGAATTTGGCAACTTAAAGCATGTTATTAACTACCTCAACAAACTTTTAGCAACTGAAAGGCTATCCGATCTCTGAGTGAGAAAGGCCTCAACCCATTTACGAAACAGACAATGAAAAGGCAAATGTTAAGCCATTGCAACTTCCATCTCGATAAAGTCTGCCTGGAGTCTTGTAAATGGGCCTTCTGATTTGCCCATGTGATTCACTGCACTCAGTGTGATTTTCACTGATTATTGAGTTGGCATAACAGGCACCCGGAGCACAAACCTTTAACAACATTTTTAAAATGTTTAAAAGCAGATAGATTATAAATTAATCTAAAATCCAAATGAAAAACATGGCTGGAATGGCAAACAATAGCGACAAGAATACAAAGAAAGGCACAGCATAATTTTACAATAGGACATCGAAATGTGCGCTCATCAGATCAGGAAATACATCCTGAACATAACAGTGCATTGCACAATAAGCAAGTCATAAAAAATGTATGTGTTTAAGCAAACAGTTTTGTGCAAAGATCACAGCCACCCACAAAACCGCATGAAAAACATTCTGGAGTTTGGACCTAACTTTCAGCAGACGCTGGGGTATCTTGTAAGAGGCGACAGCAAAAAATTGTGCCAAGTCAAGGAATAACAATATTTAAAATGTGTGCCACGGGGAGTTTGCTAAGAGCATTAATAACGTTCTAGAGCGGGCGTACATATAAATACTTTAAAAAAAGATTCTTGTGGCAAGGGGAATAGACCAAAAGTGTCTGAGTCCAAGCTGGGTTAGAAAACCCTTAACATAGCTTACCTACTTTATCTTGCCTGATTTGCCCAGGGTGGCCACTTACTGTAGAGCTTTATAATAGTCCTCAAGGGACAGGGTGTATTTAAGCCTCCGCCAATATAAAACCAGTCTTAACTGAGCCTTGTAAATCATTGGGTCAATACCCATCTCCTGGCGTAGCAGTATTGGCAGGGTATTTCTAAGTGCTCTCAGGAATGTGTTTTCAACCACCCCAAGCAGGCCAGGTTTGCATTGCCCCATACTTCTGTCCCATACAGAGCAAATCCCTCAGCCTTGGCCCTATAGATCTTTAGTGCAGGGGAAATGTGCCTGGATTGAGAGGACTTATAAAGTCTTAGACTAGTGGCAGAATGTTATGTACAGTTCAGACTACTCTTTTGAACCTGGTGCGGCCAAGACATAGAACTAGTTAATTTGATTCCCTGGTAGTCAAATTCAGTGACCTTGTCCAATGATTTACCCTCAAGCATTATCGACCCCTTATACGCTTTAAGTTGGCTGACCGTCGTGAACTTTGCTAAAGAATGGTTAATCACCAGCCCTCACTCAGAGCAAAAAGCCACAAACCTATCCACCTGATGTTGTAGGTCCCTAGGTTCTTTGACATCAATAAGGTGTCATAAGGGGGCATTGTTTGGACCCTCCATAAAATAGGAAACCACATCGTTTACATATAAAGAGAATAGAATTGGTGCATGGTCGCACACCTGTCGGACCCCTTTATGGACACCTATCCAACATTATATTTCCCCACCCGTACCCCATCGTACTTGTGCAAATGTATCCTGTTGCAGATAAACCGGGATATCCAAGAGGACAGGCAGGATCTCGTTTTCCTTGAGGACCTCCCACAATTTGCCATGGGGGACTAAGTTGAATGACCAGGTGCAGGTATGCCTTCTGGAGGACTACTGTCTTCTAGTAAATGGATTAGAACCTAAAGACCTGATCAGTAGAGCTTATTCTGTTTCTGAACCCCACTTGCAAGTAGGAGAGGGCCTGATGGTCCTCAATCCAAGAGTCCAATTTCCCCAGACCTTGCCTACGGAAGACTTTTTAGGCTACATCCATCAGCCTGCAGTTTAAGGAGGAGTCCTGTGTGCCCTTTTTTATATTAGCAATTTCAGCTGCCTTTCAGCTGCAAGGAATACTTGCCCCCTCCAAAATGTAATTCGACAATTTATTAAAGGACCCATCCCACAATGTCAGATAGAAAAAGGTTGCCTGGTACACCGTCTGGCCCAATGGCTTTACCTGCAGCTATGGCTTTCATTGCACTTACAGTCTCACTCATCTCAATCTTGAGTGGCCTGCAAGGTAGAAGACTCATCATCATTGACTGAGCCTCTACATTGGCTGATTGCCTCATTGGCTGTTCATAAAGGCCCGAGAAGTGGGACTGCCATGCCTCCAGGGAAATAGAATCTGACAGGAGCTTTGACACTCGCTGCCCTCCATTAGCCACTAAACTCCAGAATTTCCTGGTATCTTCCTGAGTGGCTGTCTTGTAGTTTTTTCCCAGACTTGTGTGTCCCACTCTTTATGAGCATTAAGTTTCTTCTTGTTTTTATAAGCCAGGTATCCCCACTAATGAGATCTCGACAAAGCTCGTTCTTCCTATCACTATAGTTCTTGTTGAACGAGGTATGATCAGGCTTCACACAAGCCCAGGTGAACTTGTGGCGCTGTGTAAGGCATTCCCCAAGAGTTTTAAACAGGTTTTCATTAGTTCTACCGATTGTGGAATTTCCTGCCTGGTCAATAGCCTTGGAAAGCATATGGTTATCCAACCCAGTTAAAACATCCCTAAGGTCCTGGTTCATAGTGGCTTTAATATGCAAATTCGCAACTACACTCCCTCAACTGACCTTATGTCTGTCATTCGCAGTGATCAAATTAGTGCTCAGTAATATGGGTACATTAGCCAGGTAATAGAAAAGGTCTTTTAAAGAGTAGTCAACAGCATTGCGGTCTCTGTCTACCCTACTGAGTACCTTCATATCAGCTAGATTGTCCCAAAGAGAGATTAAAAAATAATCAATTCTGCTTGTTTATCTAGGTGGGTTAAAAGCATGAGCAGCTTGTGGGTCAGATGCTGAGCGGCCATTGCTTACCCTCAGGCCATACAGTAATGTGAAGGACAGGAGCTGATAAGCAGAGCCTGCCCAGTGTTTAACTCGCCCCGCTGAGGACCCCGCCCAGCAGCCCCGGCAGCAAGAAAGCCCCATGGTTCACCGACGAACTCAAGAGCTCCAAGAAGAACTGCCGAGCCCTCGAGAAAGTCTGGAGAAGGGAACCAACACCGGACAACAGGACCACCTTCAAGCTTGCCACCCGGAAGCACCATCAGCTGATCCGCGCCGCCAAGAAAACTGCATTCAAGGACCGGCTGGACAACAACGCACACAACTGCAAGGAACTCTTCAACATCGTGAAAGAGCTTTCCAACCCCAGCGCAGGAAGCAACGACATCACCCCATCGCAAGACCTCTGCAACTCCCTCGCCTCATACTTCCACAACAAGATCGCGGACATACACAACAGCTTCAACAACCAACCAACGCACACCACGACCGAACAACCACCCCCCACCACCACCCTCCACGCCTGGACTCCGATCAGCACCGAAGACACCATCCGCACGATGAACTCCATCCACTCCGGATCGCCGACCGACCCCTGCCCTCACCACGTCTTCAACAAGGCCGACGCTGTCATCGCACCCCACCTGCGAGACATCATCAACACATCCTTCGACACCGCCACCTTCCCTGAGAGCTGGAAGCACGCCGAACTCAGCGCTCTACTCAAGAAACCCACAGCGGACCCCACCGAACTCAAGAATTACCGCCCCATCTCGCTCCTCCCGTTTCCAACCAAAGTCATCGAGAAGACCGTCAACAAGCAGCTGGCCGCCTTCCTTGAGACGAATGGATCCCTCGACCCCTCACAGTCTGGCTTCCGAGCCAACCACAGCACAGAGACCGCCCTCATCGCCGCCACCGATGACATCCGAGCCCTGATGGACAACGGAGAAACAGCGGCCCTCATCCTCCTAGACCTCTCCGCGGCATTCGACACTGTCTGCCACCGCACCCTAGTACAGCGCCTCAGCAACGTCAGAATCCAGGAGAAGGCTCTGGAATGGATCATCTCCTTCCTCGACGGAAGAACACAGAGAGTCCGCCTACCACCGTACAAGTCAGAGGCCACCGAAGTCATCTGCGGCGTCCCTCAAGGATCCTCGCTGAGCCCCACCCTCTTCAACGTCTACATGAGCCCCCTCGCGGCCATCGCACGCCAACACAACCTCAGCATAATCTCCTACGCCGACGACACCCAGCTGATCCTCTCCCTGACCAACGACCCCGCCGCCGCCAGAGCCAACCTGCACGAAGGGATGAAAGAGGTAGCCGAGTGGATGACGACCAGCCGCCTGAAACTGAACTCAGACAAGACGGAGGTCCTCATCCTGGGCTCTTCACCCTCTGCCTGGGACGACTCCTGGTGGCCTCCCGCCCTGGGCACCGCACCCAAACCGACAGACCACGCACGCAACCTGGGCTTCATCCTGGACTCCTCCCTCTCCATGACCAGGCAAGTCAACAACGTCTCCTCGGCGTGCTTCAACATCCTACGCATGCTACGGAAGATCTTCTGGTGGATCCCCACCGAGACCAGGAAGACCGTCACCCAGGCCCTCGTCACTAGTCGACTGGACTACGGCAACGCCCTCTACGCCGGTACCACCGCCAAGCTCCAGAAGAGACTCCAGCGGATCCAGAACGCCTCAGCCAGACTCATCCTCGACATCCCACGAACCAGCCACATCTCCGGACATCTGAGAGACCTACATTGGCTCCCCGTCAACAAAAGAATCACCTTCCGCCTCCTCACCCACGCACACAAAGCCCTACACGACCAAGGCCCGAGCTACCTCAACAACCGAATCAACTTCTACGCTCCCAAACGCCACCTCCGATCAGCCAACCACGCCCTCGCCGCCGTCCCCCGCATACGAAGAGCGACTACAGGAGGAAGGTCCTTCTCCTACCTGGCCGCCAAGACCTGGAACTCCCTCCCGACCGACCTGCGCCTGACCCAAGACCACCTCCCCTTCAGGAAGAAGCTGAAGACCTGGCTGTTCGAGCAGTAGCGGCACCCCCCTCCCCCCAGCACCTTGAGACCCTACGGGTAAGTAGTGCGCTCTATAAATGTCTTGATTGATTGATTGATTGAAGTGTTCAGGGGAGGCACGTCCAATCCTTATTTTCTTCGGCAACAAGGGAGGTACTATCGATATCAAATGGCTCATATGTGGTGTTAAAATCACCAGCAATTATGACAATATTGTGGGAATCATATAGGTCCCTGTGCAAAATAAAATAGCGGAGAAACCGAGTCTCCTTTCCCTGGCCACCCATTTGTAGACATTGTACAAATAATAACTCTGTGAGTCTTCCCTGGTAATGGCTAAGTCTAGAACATCGTGAGAGATGAAAGGCAGGGAGCATATTTTTACATTGAGGGACACTTTTACCCAAATGAGGAGGCCCCTTCTAGCATGATGGGCCAGCAACTGATTGGACACATAGCTCAATCTGTGCACTAGGTCAAGGTACCAGGTTGTCTGAAGGAAACTTATATCAAACTGCACAATAAAGGTCCCCCAGCCCGGGGCACCAAGCTTGGACTTTACCCTTGCAGTGTTCCATGATAACAGGTTAATAAAAGTACTGGTTGCGGGGTGGGCATCGTCCATTGTGGCCAAGTGCAGATGATCTGTATTTGAGCAAAGTGTCTCACGGTGAGGTGAAGGGGCCCTCTCCTGACTACTACATAAGGGAACAGGGTCATCTATCATAGATGCACCCAAAGTCTCAGATTGATCAGGGGGCTCCATTGCCCCATAGCCATTACCTTGATGTGATATGTTCGCGCTTTACAAATATGTTTTTTTTATTTATTTAGTTGTTATTTCTGATGGACTTGTGGAATACCTGTGAGGGGAGGGTTGATATCCTAGCCAAACTACTGTAGTTCCTAACCAAACCATATGGGCAAAATCACCCCTAGGAGTAAATGAAGGGGTGGCCAATTGCAGCTTGCTACATGGGGGGGATCGGTTACTTGGATCTAATGATATGAGGGTCAAGAAATGGAACCAGAGACATCATTTTGGGTGACACTCTGATTTTTCAAGCCATTTCTTTCAGCAATTAGCGATTTATAGGTAGGGCATAACAATACTGAGGAGGGTCTGGGAGTTAGCGGCTTAACAAGAGACCTTAGTTTGCCGATTTCTGCAGCTAGCAAGGCTAATTTAGATCTCAGATCAATTACTTCAGCTGGGATGCATTGCACCAACTGAACTGCAGTGGTGGTACCCGACATCACAGTCAGATTAGTGGCAGTGGTGACTGTCTCCAGGGGGAAAAGTATCCCGGCTAGCAGGAGCAGTAGCCTCCTGGGCCTTCGGAGAACCCTTCTTGCTGCTAAATTTAGATGGAGGGGAGGCGAGAGGGGAATATATGTTCACACAAGTTATCAGAGGGGACAATGGGATGGAGTTATGAGTGTCAATAACAATATTGAACAAAACAGTATTTGAGTCAACCAACGGGTCACCCGTGATTGGGTTAGTCCTTATTGTCAATATTGGGCTGGGCTTACGGTGGCGCCAGTGACTTGGCCAACCGGCTCTTCGAAAAAATAGGAGCAACTTCAGGACTAACCTTCTTTTTTTCAGGCTGTTTTTGGGTTGTGAACCACTGGGATTACCACATCCCAGGAGGGTTTCCGATTCCTCTATTAATTAGTCTCTGTCCTTGACGGTTGGGTTAACTTGAGATCTATCAAGAGGAAGGGACGAGGTGGTATTAGGATTCCTGACCCTCTTTCCCGGGGACTGTCAGTGGCTTGGCGTTTCCCCATCTCGTACTGCAGCCAATACACTTGGCAGGCCAAAAGCAGGTGAGGCTCATTGCAGGGCTCCTCCTCTGTCCTGATGGTCTCTGGGACAGGTAGTCCCTCTAGTGCAGTTGAACATGGCTCCCCACTAATGCAGTTGAATGCAGCTACAATCATGTCCATTTTCATTACCTCATCCTCATCAGTGTCTCTGTCTTCACAACTTTTGTCTGGAACAGGAACCAGTGTTGCTGGATTGAGGGTATGGCACCTCTTGATTGAAATACTTTCTGCTGCAAGGATGACTTGCTCATACCTTCTTAGAAAACTGTTTGTCATATGCTGAGTCCTCTTACATGTCAATAGGATCTCAACTGAGTGGGAGACATGTACAGTTAAAGTATGGCCCATCAGTTTTCCTTCCTAATAACAACACAAACAGCTGCAACTGATTTCAGACAGCCAGGAAGACTTACAGCTACTGGTTGCAATACAGCTGAGGGATAGGCTACTGATATCATCATCCCACTGTGTCTCTGTCTAAAGATTGACAACCCACCTTTCTCATGGTAGTACAGAAAGAAAGCTAAATTATGATCAGGCATTGCAAGGGCGGGTGCATTGCATATACTCTTTACCAATATTTGGAATGCATCTGAACATTCTTTGTGAGACGGTACACGCTCTTTTATGTCATAGTGTGTTAACCATATTAGATGTTTTGCAATCAAGTAAAAATGTAGAATCTAGTGACAACAGTAGCCAACAATTCCAATGACATCCTCACCTCCCTCTGGTTGGTAGGAGCCTCATCTTTTTTCAAAATGATGTCTAAGATAAATTACTTCCTTTTTACAGTACTGCATCTTTGCTAGGGAAACGTTATGGGGCACATTTACAATTAGAGCTCCTGGTTCTCCATTTATACGGATTTTTACATATGAATACAGATGGAAAACTATTTTTCCTTTGACTGTATTTATATTTAGAAACGGCAAAATACTAGTAAATATTGCCGTGCTGCTGTGCTTCAGAGTTGCCGTGCCACGCCCCTGTTCCTGATGCTTGAAATTCCTTTCAGTTCCTCCCAATCCGCAACAGGAGCCAGTGTGAGAGGGGGCAGCAGTGCAGGGAACAGCGGTAGGTGTCAGCGAGGAGCAGGAAGTGCTGGGGCCGCTACTCCGCTCTCCCAGGGCCTCTCGCAAGCCCTCCTGCACCTCTTAGCAGTCGGCCTCGTGCACCTCGCACCCCAGCCTCCGCTGCTTGTCCCCTGTGCCTCTCGCCCCACTATGGAGCCGGGCCAGGGCTCCTCCTGACTCCCTGGAGGCCCACTGTTGCTTGCCGTACTTCGGCGTGTGTTGTTGTTTCACCACTGACCTTCCTGGAAGACAACAGGTGTAATTATGGGAGCTTGCTTCTGATCGCGGGGAGAGCTGCGTTGAAAATTGGTGGGTGTCACCTTCTGGAGGAGAAAGTGCTGGACAAGTGACCGGACAAGATAGTAATTGTAAGGGGGCTTCATTTTATCTCCCTCGACGGCCATTACACCAGCAGTCCCTTTCCACTAGTGTAAGGTGAACTTTCCGTTTTGAGTCATTTTTTTCGGGGGGGGGGGAGGGAATGTCAAGACATGGTGAAAAGTACAACATGTCACACCTGCCCCCCCCCCTTCCTTGTTTTGTAAGGCACAAGAGGACTGCTGGAAGGGTTTCTTAGAGATTGGCAGTCAGACCCTTTGAGAGCCTGGCAGGCTGTGGAGTGTTAGAGCTCCAAGGAACATGTTGGGATGTTATTTCTCAGCAAAGTAAACCACATGAAAATAGCAGGCCTCTTGTAAGGATGAAAGGAGGAGTAGCCGTGCTTAAAATTGATCACATGGCCTGAGGTCCCACTTGGTGTACACAACAGGTGCACCAACCCACTGTGCTATAGGATACCGATGTTCCATACTCTGGGTCACCGGTTAGGGTATGCAGGCGCTGGGACACCCCATTTCATCTCCTATGATCTAGCAACGCCATTTAACAGGAGCCCAAAGTAAGATTTAAGCAGGGATCTGTGCTTCCATCATAAATATGGTGTCAATTTAAATAAATGTGGAAAAATACTAGCTGTAGCATCGTCTTTTGCTTGTCGCAAAAATAAATGTGGATAAATACAGATAAAATGCCCAAAAAATAAATATGGATAAATACAGATGGAAATGGCAAAAAAAAATACCATAAAACCGGGAGCCCTATTTACAATAAACTGGCGAAGCGTGATGTAGCTCCAAAATTGCTAATGTTGTGCTTCGTCGGTTTATAAACGCAGAGATGCGCGTATTCACAAGAATACGACGCACCCCTGCATTTCCTCCTAATGCTGGCTAGCACCAACTAAGGGATCCTTGCACCAGAGTTCAAGGGTGTCTGCATTGCAGTGGATGATTGTTCATGTTTAGGAAGGTGTCCTTTACTGCACATAAACAATCCATAATGGTGTTTTGTAACTTCAATGCTTGCTGCTTTGTGCAGCACACATATAATTTGCATCTGGTCAATTTTATATAATTGTTTATGTGCAGGAAGAGACGCCTTCCTGCACATGAACAATCACTAATGGTGATTTGCTGTTTCTCTGTGTGCTGCATAGTGGAGCACACATAAAACAGCAAAAACGAGGAAATCAATAATTTCTCCTCGTTTCGCCAGGTTAAGACCAGGTTTTCCCTCGTCTTATTTTTGACGCTGCCCCATATTTAAGCCACTCTTGTAAATAGGGGGCAGCATTAAAAGCAATGAGTGTTATGGCAGGACGCCCACCACAACACTCATTGCCCACCCCTTTTACGCTAAGTGCTGCTTCTCTATAAGGCAACGTTCTGGTGGTGATAAGCCCTTGTAAATATGTCTCTATGACTACTATCAGCTAAATGTTTCAGCAAAGCAATTGTGTCAAGTTCTCTTTTGTCTTTGATGTGGTGCTGCACTAAATTGTCCATCCTTCATACATCACAAATACTTATTAGATACATACAATGAATGTGCACTTAGCACATGTTTCTTGTATGGTATAACAATTATAATAGGTGTTGCACTTGACATTATTTTTAGAGTGGATTTACTGTAGGACTAGTGAACTTACTTATACTATGTGTTTTATCTGAATCACATGAGAAATTAATAAATCATCCTTACTTAGTGAATATGTATTTACTATAAAACAAGTTCGACTTGCATAATGTTTGCCTTAATTGACATTTACTCTTTAGGTGATTAAATAGAAACCATAATCATATATGCAGAATGTGATTTCACTTAAAATGATGAAGAGAGTGTGTAATGTGTGCATTGATATTTCACATATTTGATTTAAATGTGGTTCCTAGCCATACTTACACATGATTATATTAAAGATTTACTATATGTTACATGCATTGTGATTCTAATGCACTAGAAACATATTAATTTGTGGTTAAATGTGAACACACATATTACAAATGCACCCAATTCTTTAACTTGTCTTGACTAGGCCTGTTTTTCACAATGCTGCACAAATACTTTCTTTCATTTTCTGTTTACATGACATTTCTTGTTCACATGCTTTGTCAGTTTGATAATAGATACATTACTGCATTAGCAATAAAAGAGAGAGCCTGAGGAGAAGACATTGATGAAAGAACATGAGGAACCGGAGTGTCATATGGAAAGCCTATTCAGCGATGTTGCGATCTAACCTGTCTATGAAAAGGAGATGCCATTCCCATGTCTAGTGTGAGATTTTTCCCTGATGTAGTTTAGACCCTGTTTGACATCCGCTCAGAGACATTCATTTGAATGCTTATAATATTTTGAAAGGTTCAGACCTCTAAGCTTACCTTTGATTTTTGCTGAGTGTGGTTTAGGCTAACACTTACTTGCATGACCCAAGAAGATTCTTGACCAAGCTTCTGAAATGCTGAAACCTTCCCTACTTATTTTTCTCTTGCCATGATCTTATTTCATTTATGGAGATGCCTGATTTTTTTAGATTCTTTAGAGTAGAGAACAATCTCTTGAGCTGGAACTTTACTTTACTAGCACATCGGATGGTTTTCAATTGAAGTGCAGGAGTTTGGTGTCCTATTTAGAAATTTCCCATGCCCAGTCCAAGCCCCAAAAGTCCATGATTCGGTCGTAGGACTGATGGAGTTCCGGCGGTTATGAAATGGCTTGTAGCAGCGGAAAAGTGTGAGTATTAATAGGGGTGCAAGTTGCTCGTGCTTTGGTTAGATTGTGGTATTTTGCAGTGATTGTGAGGTGTTCTGCAGAGATGATTTCAGTTGATGTGTGAATGTGGCGCTTAATGCAGAAACGTCGAAGCGGTAATCGGGTCCATCATGGCCTATGATCCCGGGATAAACAGATGAAAAGTCAAGTATCTCTGAAGCAGACATTGGTTGTAGTTGTTTGCTGGGTTGTCATGCTGATCGTGAGACGTCTTCAACAACATTAATGGGATAGGGACTTTATCTTTGTGTGATTGTGAGATATGGTTCGTATAGTTGATCTCAGTGCACAGGGAATAACTGTATCAATCTGAGTGAGAGCCTGCTGGTCAAGGTTTCACTCGAAGGGAATGTTAGAATAGGTCGGAAAGTGTTGTCCCGAATTGCCTCTTGTCTGTGTTAAGTTATCTTTAATTTCTTTAGAGGAGCACAGAGTGAGTTGTTGAAATTGCTTGCATTTGTTATGCGTAAATTGCTTAGAGAATGCTCTTGAGAGGAATTGTAAAGGAGGGCGAGCTTCTGCAAGGTGCGAGATTGACGCACCAGTGTGCCGTCTTGATATAGGTCAGTTGGTGTAAAGCTGCACTGGTATTGGTTGAATACATCATAAGGAGCTGCACTGTGATTAGTTGTGATCATGGAACTGAGAATTGTGGGGGGAAATCATTTTCTGGTCTCAACAATATCTGTGAATACTGCATTATGTTGATTGAAATTTAATGTATTTAAAGCATTACAAAACCTAGTAAAGGGAAATGTGACTGTGCCTGTTAGAAAAGGGAAGGGGCACTACCCAAAGGTATGTGAAAAGAACAATTGGTCCCAGGGTGCTTGTTTCTGGTCCAGGGAAGACCAGGCATGGCAGTTCAGGCTGGACTGTTTCCATGAGGAACAGGGTCGAAACTGATTTGCATATGGCTGGTTCCAAACTGGGGTGACCTAGTATGCAAAAGAATGATGGCTTAAACTCAGATCTTTATGACTTGGGATGAATGTTTACATTGTTCAGCATTCTGTCCATCAGTTGTTCTTTTTACCACCCAAAGGTCTGCCTGACCACACTATCACGATAAATGTGGGTCTTCACACGTGTTTGACTCGCACAATGGCATAAGCTCACTGAGAAAGATGGTGCAATAACATTTCCTTGTTATAGGACATTCAAATTGAGAATCTTTGAGCATTTAAGGAGGATGCTGAATGAAATGAAACCGCCTCCTAAACCTACACAACATGAGGCACTTAATGCTTGGGAACATACAGCAATTCTTAGACAAAGAGAGAGATTTCAAAGAAGGGTCACAAAAACCATACCCACTTGTGCGAATGCTAGATGGGATGCAGAACAGAAATCTTGGCGAACTGACATGATTGTGGGAGCTAGATTATATCCTGCACTAACAAGTGAAGAAGAAGGGAAGGGTAAATACAAGTATAAGAAAAAGAAGAACGAGACAGGTGACACAGAGAATATATCGGAGGACAGTGACCACAAATTAAATGAGGATTTTATAACTGAATTGTTGTTAAACTGTCCACCTCCATACAATGTAACTCAGACTGGTGGAGTGAATAATGTACCGATGAGTGAGACTTTTGATGTGCCTATGGCACCAGTGAATATGAACCATAATCCCATGGGAGAGAATTCAGGAACAACAGCCCCTTCGACTTCACATGCTTTAAATGCCCCAGATGCATCGCCCGTTCTGTTCCTATTGGTCCTGTAGGATCTGCACTCGCTGCACATCTCTATGGTTCTGACACAAGGGATGTGCAGCAAGTACAGACCCTACATAAAATCAGACAGGGTTTAACCTAACAAGGAGATTTCCTCAGAGATCATCACCTTTTTTATGCCCAATACAAATACACCTCTGAATGTGAACTTCTGTACTCCAAGGGCAGAGGTGCGTATGGGACCACCAATTTCTGACATGTAGCTTTAGAACTCACCATCTGGCACAAGTAGTGGTACCTATAGCAAATATTAATCCTTCATACTCCAGCAGAACTCCCATTTGCAGCCAAAGTTGCAGAGAAAACAGTCAACAGGAAACTGACACGATTCATTGAAGACAACGCCGTCCTCGACCCATCCCAATCTGCATTCCAAAGCAACCACAGCACAGAGACCACCCTACTCACTGCCTCAGAAGACATCTGCACCCTCCTGGACCAAGGTCACTCCGTAGCGCTCATCCTACTCGACCTACCAGCGGCCTTCGACACCGTCTCCCACCGCACACTAGTCGCCAGACTACATGACATAGGCATTCAAGGAACAGCCTTGGACTGGATCGGATCATTCCTCACCAGAAGAAGCCAAAGGATCAGACTCTCACCCGTCCTCTTTGACCCCACGAAAATCACCTGTGGAGTCCCACAGGGTTCATCACTCTGCCCCACCCTCTTCAACATCTACATGGCCCCTCTCGCAGCCATCGTCTGACAACACCGCCTCAACATCATATCCTACGATGACACCCAGCTCATCCTCTTCCTCACTAAAGACCCTACCACTGCCAAACTCAACTTCCAGAAAGGGAATGAAAGACGTTGCAGTCTGGATGACAAGCCTGTAGCTCAATGCCAACAGAAGTCCTTGCCCTCAATACCACTCCTTCTGCAAGGGACAGCGCCTTGAAGTCCACCTACCCCCTCAGACTATGCCAAGAACCTCGACTCATCACTCACCATGAACTGGCAGGTCAAAGCCATCACCTCCAGCTGCTTCAACACCCTCCACATCCTCCGCAAGACATTCAAGTGGATCCCCCCTGAATCAATCAAGGAAGACAGTCACCCACACGCTCATCACCAGCAGACTGGACTATGGAAATGCACTCTAGGCCGGCATCAACAAGTCCCTACTCCGCAAACTCCAGACAATACAGAACACCGCCGCTAGACTCATCGTCGGCATTCCCTGTCACGAACACATCAGCCAACACCTACGAAGTCTCAACTGGCTCCCCGTGGAGAAAAGAGTCACTTTCAAAATCTTCACTCAGCCTACAAATGCCTACACAACAATGGACCCAAATACCTCAACGACATAATCAACTTCCACATATCCAAAAGAAACCTCAGATCTTCCAACCTCGCACTGGCTGAAACCCCACGCATCCACAGAGCCAGAGCAGGCAGGAGATCCTTCTCTCACATTGCAGCCCAGACCTGGAACGAGTACCGGCAGGCATCAGATGCGCCCCCTCCCTGAACACCTTCAGGAAGACCCTAAAGACCTGGCTCGTCGGCTAAACAGATCTGCGGACCCCCCTCAGCACCTTGAGACACTCACGGGTGAGTAGCACGCTTAGAATTCCCTGATTGATTGATTAATTCATACCAACTAGGTCTTACTGACTGAGAACTTGATGATTGGTTTAAAGGTATAGACATCCCAACAGGTAGTGCAAATCCTGGCAAAAGTGGAATGAATGCTCAGGTCCCAAAGAGAGAAATTGTAATGGATGTGGCCATATTAAAAGTAAAATTAGAAGAAATGATAATTGGAACTTTTGGTTTGTCACAATTGAATGCTTACCAGGATGATGAACTATTGTTCCTGTGTAAAGATATTTCCAGACGGGAAGGACAGGCTCATGAAAGATTATTTGGATTAGCTGATGGAATAGATTTGCAGAGATCCAAACCTTACAAAGAAGTTACAGGTTAATCTTCAGGGACTGAGACTTTGACAACAAGCGACCCCCAGGAATGAAATTACAGAACAAGGAATTCATTACATACGTTAGAAAGTGGATTGAATTAGATACATGGGAAGGTAGATGGTCAAAGAAAAAGGAACCGAAGGTAGTCAGGTTGCAAATGTCTCTGTCTGGAACAGAGAAGGAAGAGGAGGATATACACATGCTGCCCATGAGAGAAGTGCCTGGTGGAGGAGGGTATGCCCATACACCATGGAGCAAGACTGATTTTGCTTCATTCACAAGTGATTTTCCAAAATTGAGAGAGAACCCAGTGGAATGTTACAGACAGATTGATGGGTTTATAACAATATCAAATGTTCTATGGAAGAATCTAGATACCTTGCTTGAAATTGTGGCTCTGATGATCTGTGGATTGAATGCAAACTTTCTGTGGATTGGCTAGGGGTTAAGCCGATGAGACATCCTCAATCACATGCTCCACCACCACTGGTAATGAAAAAGTATAATCAGGTGATTACATTTCTAAAGTCGAAAATCTATCCTAAGGATATTAATTAGGTCAGGATTGACAGAATTACCCAAGCCTACAAAGTCAATACATGCTTATTATGAGAGACTGTTGCAGGCATTTAAATAGTTCAGAGACTATTGAAGCAAATGATATGGGAAATTATGTTTACAGATTTGTATATGGATTGAAGCCTGAGTATGTTTCATGATACAGCAGCATTTGATTTGTTGGAAGAGTAAACTCATTGATGAGATATTGAGGCATGTCAAATACTGCAGCCACGAATTGGAGATAAAACACAAGAAATTGATGAAAAAATAAATGCTAGTACTGATGAAAACTGCACAGCAAGGTCAGAATCAATAGTTTGCTGGGAATGTTGGTCCCATTTAGCAAGTGTATCAACAGGGAGCTCTGATGATGCAAGTTGGTAATAGATTTCAACAGCCACAGTTTCAACCACAAGGGAGAGGAAGTGGTGTCCCGACTGAGCCGATTACAGCCGTTGATGTTCCAACTTTGAAGAAGAAAAATCCCTGCCACATCTGAGGCAGGTTAGAGCATTGAAAGCGTGAATGTCGATTTAATATAGTTAACATGGTTAATGGAAAACTGGTTCAGAATGGTGGATTTGCGCAACCACAAGGAAGTAATATGGTTCAGACACAGCAAGTACAGAGACAAAGAATTCATAATCCCAAAGTACCCCAAGCTCAGGTGATTCAGCTCCACAGGCCCTACTGCCACAACAAAATTCAAATGTTCAAAGATACAATGCAAATCAGATTCCCAATGGAAATACCACTCCTTTTGTGAATCAGGGTATGTCTGAACAACACTCTATGATTCAAGGAGACGATGATTTCAGCTCATACCTGTGGTAATGATGAGGCCTGAGAGGGGAGGAGGATTACGTACTTGGCCCAACCTTAGAGGTAGACCAGAGTGGTCCATTTGTGGATGGTAAGGTAAATCCTGCTTCATTTCTTATTGGCACTGGTGGGACCCGCTATATTGTGATAACAGCAGAGGTTTACAACCTACCCCTCTAGGGACAAAGAATCCAAGCTGCAGGAGTTGCAAATAAACAAATAGTTAGCCAAGTTTCAGAAGCGGTACCTGTCACGATAGGATCCTTTGTGGAGAATCACTGATTTGTGGTGTGTGATTTGAGCCTTGTAAATCTGCTTGAGCTCTTGTGTAAGTTGAATTGTTCTATATACTGTACTACAAATGGAGTTGAGTTTCAAACTCAAGATGAGGACTTTGCTTTCAAACTTGTCAGACAAAGATCAGAAATCAGAATATACCCTATGTTGACAAAGGATGATCTGCCTCGAGAGACACAGTGTTACCTGGAGTCTGAGACTTTTTGGGTAAAGACATCATACTTCTCAGAGGTGTTGAACCAGTCCGCATTACAGTGAAGCCAAATGCTGAGTACTTGAAAATTCCACAATGCAATCTGACCCCTAAAGACATTGTTGGGATTTCTCCTGTACTGACCGAGCAAGGCATTCTGAAGGAAATTGTGGGGAGTCCATCTAACACACTATGGGTTTGCAAAAACTGAATGGCAAGTACCACATAGATACAACTCACACTAGGTGTACGACAGTGCAACTTGATGTGAAGGAAAGGGAGGTGTAATGGTAGGCATAAACATTATATGGATGTAAACCCTCACTCACCCGAGAGTGACATGCTTCATCATAGGATTCCTCAAACACACTGGGACCGCAAGGTACCCAGTGTGGGCTACAACACCCCTTCCAGGAAGGAGCCGGAGTGTTCTCAAAAAGGCACGTGAATGTATTTGCCTCAAAGGTGGCAATGAGGGGCAGAGTGCAAATTAAAGAAAATAGTGTGTGAATGTATAACTACCTCAGTAGAGACAACCAATCTTTATTTTCACATCCTACTGGATAGATTAAAAACAGCAACGTGAGACAGGGTTATACATATCCACCCTGTTTGGTCAACATGTTTCTGCCCTAGGTCACAACTATGTGTTCGGGGCATTCGTCAGGACCAATTCTCTAGTCACTCTGCTCAAATAAGTGTATAAACAAAACAATAAGGAAAACCTTTTAGACCAACAATACGCAATAATCGTAATTAGTTTCGGAAGGTCGGAGCATCCTGAAACAAAATCAGAAAAGGAAGAAGCAGTCAATGTAACTTCAGTGTGCACCACCACCACTTTTTCACACAAGGTGCTCCACACCAATCTTATAATAAAATAAGAAAAATAAGAAAAATAATCTTACCTGTTGGTATTGTTTATGAGCCGACTCTACCAAATCCAGAGCCTCATCACAAGCAGACCCTCTATTAAAATACAACAAACTTGTATGAAATGGCAACATCTAAAGAACCATCTACAGGTCTAAATAAACAGATCATACATCTAGGTGGTGCCTGGAGGACAGGCCTCCTCAATCTATTCCACCTACTTAGATGGGGAGTGGCTTCAAAACAGAGCGTGAGGTCATTAATTATAGTCACTCTAGTATTGGCTATACTGTCTAGCACAGCACAAGATCCAATTTTAGAATACACAGGTAGAGTGCTAGCCTTTTAACAACCTTCCACTCATACAAGCATCTTGTGTGTTATCAGGCATGCATTCTAGATTAACAAGGTTTTGCTTGTAGAACTGCACTAGCAATAGAAGAGAGAGCCTGAGAAGAAGACATTGACGAAAGAACACGAGGAACCGGAGTGTCATATGGAAAGTTTTTCAGCAATGTTGCGGTCTAACCTGTCTATGAAAAGGAGATGCCATTCCCATGTCTAGTGTGAGATTTTTCCCTAATGTAGTTCAGACCCTGTTTGACATCCCTTCAGAGACTTTCCTTTAAATGTGTATAAGATTTTGAAAGGTTCAGACCTCTAAGCTTACCTTTGATTCTTTGCTGAGTGTGGTTTAGGCTAACACTTACTTGCATGACCCAAGAAGACTCTTGACCGAGCTTCTGTAATGCTGCAACCTTCCCTACTTATTTTTCTCTTGCCTTGATCTTATTTCATTTCTGGATATGCATGATTTTTTAGATTCATTAGAGTATAGAACAATCCCTTGAGCTGGAACTTTACTTTAGGTGATTTAGACGTACCCATTTATAGACAGAAAAACTTGCAACTCTTTTCTTAGCATCAAATACTTCTTTTGATCTTTTGTACTGCTGTGACTGAAATACGTGTTTACCTTATTTTGCTCCACCTCAATTTCTTCTGTAATTTGGGCCCTCCTGCTGCTATTTTGTACTTTTATAGCATAGTGTAAAGAGTCGTGTATCGTAACTTGATTTTCAATTTGTAGTACACCTTCTTAAACCTAGCTACTGATTGCTGGTTCTCATTGTGTAGCCAAATGGATTACACTGTTAATGGAATTTGATTGATGTAAATGTCTCTCTCTAATCACCTCTCAGTCTGACAAAAAGATCCATCTGAGGACCAATGGTAAGGAAGTGGGCCCAGGAATTGCTGTAACAAATCTGGTAGCACATCGGATGGTTTTCAATTGAAGTGTGGGAGTTGGGTGTCCTATTTAGAAATTTCCCATGCCCAGTCCAAACCCCAAAAGTCCATGGTTCGGTCATAGGACTGATGGAGTTCTGGCGGTTCTGAAATGGCTTGTAGCAGCAAAAGAGTGTGAGTATAAATAGGGATGCAAGTTGCTCGTGCTTTGGTTAGATTGTGGTATTTTGCAGTGAATGTGAAGTGTTCTGCAGAGATGATTTAAGTTGATGTGTGAATGTGGCGCTTAGTGCAGAAAAGTCGAAGCGGTCATCGGGTCCATCATGGCCTATGATCCCGGGATAAACAGACAAAAAGTAAAGTATCTCTGTAGCAGACACTGGTTGTAGTTGTTTGCTGTGTTGTGGTGCTAATCGTGAGACATCTTCAACAACATTATTGGGATAGGGACTTTATCTTTGTGTGATTGTGAGATATGGTTCGTATAGTTGATCTCAGTGCACAGGGAATAACTGTATCAATCTGAGTGAGAGCCTGCTGGTCAAGGTTTCACTCGAAGGGAATGTTAGAATAGGTCGGAAAGTGTTGTCCCGAATTGCCTCTTGTCTGTGTTAATTTATCTTTAATTTCTTTAGAGGAGCACAGAGTGAGTTGTTGAAATTGCTTGCATTTGTTATGCGTAAATTGCTTAGAGAATGCTCTTGAGAGGAATTGTAAAGGAGGGTGAGCTTCTGCAAGGTGCGAGATTGACGTACCAGTGTGCTGTGTTGATATAGGTCAGTTGGTGTACAGGTGCACTCGTATTGGTTGAATACATCATAAAGAGCTGCACTGCGATTAGTTGTGATCACGGAACTGAGAATTGTGGGGGGAAATCATTTTCTGGTCTCAACAATATTTGTGAATACTGCATTATGTTGATTGAAATTTAAATTATTTAAAGCATTACAAAACCTAGTAAAGGGAAATGTGACTGTGCCTGTTAGAAAAGGGAAGGGGCACCACCCAAAGGTATGTGAAAAGAACAATTGGTCCCAGGGTGCTTGTTTCTGGTCCAGAGAAGACCTGGCATGGCAATTTGGGCTGGACTGTGTCCATGAGAAACAGGGTCAAAACTGATTTGCATATGGCGGGTTCCAAACTGGGGTGGCCTAGTAAGAAAAAGAATGATGGATTAAACTCAGATCTTTATGACTGGGGATGAATGTTTACATTGTTCAGCATTCTGTCCATCAGTTGTTCTTTTTACCACCCAAAGGTCTGCCTGACCACACTATCACGATAAATGTGGGTCTTCACATGTGTTTGGCTCGCACAATGGCATAAGCTCACTGAGAAAGATGGTGCAATAACATTTCCTTGTTATAGGACATTCAATTTGAGAATCATTGAGCATTTAAGGAGGATGCTGAATGAAATGAAACCGCCTCCTAAACCTACACAACATGAGGCACTTAATGCTTGGGAACATACAGACATTCATAGACAAAGAGAGAGATTTCAAAGAAGGGTCACAAAAACCATACCCACTTGTGCTAGATGGGATGCAGAACAGAAATCTTGGAGAACTGACATGATTATGGGAGCTAGATTATATCCTGCACTAACAAGTGAAGAAGAAGGGAAGGGTAAATGCAAGTATAAGAAAAAGAAGAAAGAGACAGGTGACACAGAGAATATATCTGAGGACAGTGACCACACATTAAATGAGGATTTTATAACTGAATTATTGTTAAACTGTCCACCTCCATACAATGTAACTCAGACTGGTGGAGTGAATAATGTACCTGTGAGTGAGACTTTTGATGTGCCTATGGCACCAGTGAATATGAACCATAATCCCATGGGAGAGAATTCAGAAACGACAGCCCCTTCGACTTCAAATGCTTTAAATGCCCCAGATGCATCAACCGCTCTGTTCCTATTGGTCCTGTAGGATCTGCACTCGCTGCACATCTCTATGGTTCTGACACAAGGGATTTGCAGCAAGTGCAGACCCTACATAAAATCAGACATGGTTTAACCTAACAAGGAAATTTCCCCAGAGATCATCACCTTTTTTATGCCCAATACAAATACACCTCTGAATGTGTACTGTACTCCTAGGGCAGAGGTGCCTATGGGACCACCAGTTTCTGAAATGTTGCTTTAGAACTCACCATCTCGCACAAGTAGTGGTACCTATAGCAAATAATAATTCTTCATACTGCAGCAGAACTCCCCTTTGCAGCTAAAATTGCAGAGAAAACAGTCAACAGGAAACTGACACGATTCATTGAAGGGAACGCCATCCTCGACCCATCCCACTCTGCATTCCGAAGCAACCACAGCACAGAGACCGCCCTACTCACTGCCACAGAAGACATCCGCACCCTCCTGGACCAAGGCCACTCCACAACCCTCATCCTACTCGACCTATCAGCGGCCTTCGACATCATCTCCCACCACACACTAGTCGCCAGACTACACGACACAGGCATCCAAGGAACAGCCCTGGACTGGATCCGATCATTCCTCACCAGAAGAAGCCAAAGGATCAGACTCCCTCCCTTCCTCTCCGACCCCACGAAAATCACCTCGGGAGTCCCACAGGGTTCATCACTGAGCTCCACCCTCTTCAACATCTACATGTCCCCCCTCGCAGCCATCGTCCGACAACACGGTCTCAACATCGCATCCTACGCCGACAACACCCAGCTCATCCTCTCCCTCACTAAAGACCCCACCACTGCCAAACTCAACTTCCAGAAAGGGAATGCAAGACATTGCAGTCTGGATGACCGGCCTGAAGCTCAACGCTGAGAAAACATAAGTCCTCGCCCATGGTACCACTCCTTCTGCATGGGACAGCGCCTTGGAAGTCCACCTACCCCCTCAGACCACGCCAAGAACATCTGCATCGTACTCGACTCATCATTCACCATGAACCGGCAGGTCAACGCTGTCACCTCCAGCTGCTGCATTACCCTCCGCATCCTCCGCAAGACCTTCAAGTGGATCCCCTCTGAGTCAAGGAAGAGAGTCACCCGCACACTCATCACCAGCAGACTGGACTATGGAAACGCACTCTAGGCCGGCATCAACAAGTCCCTACTCCGCAAACTCCAGACAATACAGAACACCCCAGCCGGACTCGTCGTCGGCATCCCCCGTCACGAACACATCAGCCAACACCTACGAAGTCTCCACTGGCTCCACGTGGAGAAAAGAGTCACTTTCAAAATCCTCCCTCAGCCTACAAATGCCTACACAACAACGGACCCAAATACCTCAATGACAGAATCAACTTCCACATATCCAAAAGAAACCTCAGATCTTCCAACCTCGCACTGGCCGAAACCCCGCGCATCCACAGAGCCAGAGCAGGCAGAAGATCCTTCTCTCACATTGCAGCCAAAACCTGGAACGAGCTACATGCAGACATCAGACGCGCCCCCTCCTTGAACACCTTCAGGAAGACCCTAAAGACCTGGCTCTTCGGCTAAACAGATCTGCCCTCAGCGCCTTGAGACAATCACGGGTGAGTAGCACGCTTACAATTCCCTGATTGATTGATTGATTCAGACCAACTAGGTCTTACTGACTGAGAACTTGATAATTGGTTCAAAGGTATAGACATCCCAACAGGTAGTGCACATTCTGGCAAAAGTGGAATGAATGCTCAGGTCCCAAAGAAAGAAATTGTAATGTGATGTGGCCATATTAAAAGTAGAATTAGAAGAAATGATAATTGGCACTTTTGGTTTGTCACAATTGAATGCTTACCAGGATGATGAACTATTGTTCCTGTGTAAAGATATTTCCAGACAGAAAGGACAGGCTCATGAAAGAGTATCTGGATTAGCTCGCAGACATGGAATTGATTTACAGAAATCCAAAGCTTACAAAGAAGTTACAGGTTAATCTTCAGGGACAGAGACGTTGACAACAAACGTCCCCCAGGAATGAAATTACAGAACAAGGAATTCATTACATATGTTAGAAAGTGGAGTGAATTAGATACATGTGAAGGTAGATGGTCAAAGAAAAAGGAACTGAAGTTAGTCAGATTGCAAATGTCTCTGTCTGGAACAGAGAAGGAAGAGGAGAATATACACATGCTGCCCATGAGAGAAGTGCCTGGTGGCGGAGGGTATGCCCATACTGATGTTGCCTCATTCACAAGTGATTTTCCAAAATTGAGAGCGAGCCCAGTGGAATGTTACAGATAGGTTGATGGGTTTATAACAATATCAAATGTTCTATGGAAGAATCTGGATACCTTGTTTGAAATTGTGGCTCTGATGATCTGTGGGTTGAATGCAAACTTTCTGTGGATTGGCTAGGGGTTAAGCCGATGAGATATCCTCAATCACATGCTCCGCCACTACTGGTAATGAAAAAGTATAATCAGGTGATTACAAGTTTTAAAGTCGAAAATCTATCCTAAGGATATTGATTGGGTCAAGATTGACAGAATGACCCAAGCATCCAAAGAGTCAATACATGCTTATTATGAGAGACTATTGCAGGCATTTAAATAGTTCAGAGACTATTGAGGCAAATGATATGGGACATTTTGTTTACAGATTTGTATATGGATTGAAGCCTGAGTATGTTTCATGATTCAGCAGCATTTGATTTGTTGGAAGAGTAAACTCATTGATGAGATATTGAGGCTTGCAAAATACTGCAGCCACGAATTGGAGATAAAACACAAGAAATTGATGAAAAAATAAATGCTAGTAATGATGAAAGCTGCACAGCAAGGTCAGAATCAACAGTTTGCTGGGATTGTTGGTCCCATTCAGCAAGTGTATCAACAGGGAGCTCTGATTATGCAAGGTGGTAATAGATTTCAACAGCCTGGGTTTCAACCACAAGGGAGAGGAAGTGGTGTCCTGAATGATACGATTACAGCTGTTGATGTTCCAACTTTGAAGAAGAAACATCCCTGCCAAATCTGCGGCAGGTTAGAGCATTGAAAGCATGAATGTCGATTTAATATAGGTAACATGGTTAATGGAAAACTGGTTCAGAATGGTGGATTTGCGCAACCCCAAGGAAGTAATATGGTTCAGACACAGCAAGTACAGAGACAAAGAATTCATAATCCCAAAGTACCCCAAGCTCAGGTGATTCAGGTTCCACAGGCACTAATGTCACAACAAAATTCAAATGTTCAAAGATACAATGCAAATTAGATTCCCAATGGAAATACCACTCCTTTTGTGAATCAGGGTATGTCTGAACAGCACTCTATGATTCAAGAGGAACGATGATTTCAGCTCATACCTGTGGTAATGATGAGGTCTGAGAGGGGAGGAGGATTACATACTTGGCCCAACCTTAGAGTGGTCCATTTGTGGATGGTAAGGTAAATCCTGCTTCATTTCTTATTGGCACTGGTGTGACCGGCTATATTGTGAGAACAGCAGAGGTTTACAACCTACTCCTCTAGGGACAAAGAATCCTAGCTGCAGGAGTTGCAAATAAACAAATAGTTAGACAAGTTTCAGAAGCGGTACATGTCACAATAGTATCCTTTGTGGAGAATCACTGATTTGTGGTGTGTGATTTGAGCCTTGTAAATCTGCTTGGACGAGACCTCTTGTGTAAGTTGAATTGTTCTATCTACTGTACTACCAATGGAGTTGAGTTTGAAACTCAAGATGAGGACTTTGCTTTCAAACTTGTCAGACAAAGATCAGAAATCAGAATATACCCTATGTTGACAAAGGATGATCTGCCTCAGAGTTGAGAGACACAGTGTTATCTGGAGTCTGAGACTTTTCGGGTAAAGACATCATACTTCTCAGAGGTGTTGAACCAGTCCGCATTACAGTGAAGCCAAATGCTGAGTACTTGAAAATCCCACAATGCAATCTGACCCCTAAAGACATTGTTGGGATTACTCCTGTACTGACTGAGCAAGGCATTCTGAAGGAAATTATGGGGAGTCCATCTAACACACTCATTATGGGTTTGCAAAAACTGAATGGCAAGTACCACATAGATACAACTCACACTAGGTGTACGACAGTGCAACTTGATGTGAAGGAAAGGGAGGTGTAATGGTGGGCATAAACATTATATGGATGTAAACCCTCACTCACCCGAGAGTGACATGCTTCATCATAGGATTCCTCAAACACACTGGGACCGCAAGGTACCCAGTGTGGGCTACAACACCCCTTCCAGGAAGGAGCCGGAGTGTTCTCAAAAAGGCACGTGAATGTATTTGCCTCAAAGGTGGCAATGAGGGGCAGAGTGCAAATTAAAGAAAATAGTGTGTGAATGTAAAACTACCTCAGTAGAGACAACCAATCTTTATTTTCACATCCTACTGGATAGATTAAAAACAGCAACGTGAGACAGGGTTATAAATATCCACCATGTTTGGTCAACATGTTTCTGCCCTAGGTCACAACTATGTGTTCGGGGCATTCGTCAGGACCAATTCTCTAGTCACTCTGCTCAAATAAGTGTAGAAACAAAACAATAAGGAAAACCTTTTAGACCAAAAATACGCAATAGTCGTAATTCGTTTCGGAAGGTCGGAGGATCCTGAAACAAAATCAGAAAAGGAAGAAGCAGTCAATGTAACTTCAATGTGCACCACCACCACTTTTTCACACAAGGTGCTCCACATCAATCTTATAATAAAGTAAGAAAAATAAGAAAAATAATCTTACCTATTGACATTGTTTATGAGCCGACTCTACTCTAAAGTGCTAGCCTTTTAACAACCTTCCACTCATACAAGCATCTTGTGTATTATCAGGCATGAATGCGAGATTAACAAGGCTTTCCGTGTAGAACTCATTTGATTTTTCTGTATGTAGCACGGGGATATCTACTTAAAAGCTGTTTCTTGTAGGAGTATAATTGTAAATATACACAATAAACACAGTTTGACTAAACCGCTTCTGAGCCCGACTTGAGTGTCATTCTAAACATTTACGGAAGTAAGGTCCCAATAGATCAAGGTATCGGACAGTGGAGGAGCAAAAGAAAACCAGAACAAATGGAAAACAGAACCAGGGCTTAGAGGAGTCTCATCTGCGTAATGATGTGTTGTGGCTTACTCTGACTTTGGAAGGGAGTAGCAGGCAAGATTACATTGGAGCCCTTTATCTTGGCGAAAACACGTTGGTGTTGATCTGCCACGCTGCTAGTGCGCATGTGTGAGTACGTACTGATGTCAAATGCCATCCCGCGCACCTACTTTTTGTATCACACCAACAATATACCACTCCAAACCGCTAAAAAGATAATTAGACAAGTAAACACTATATGTTAAAAGGAACCATAAAAAAACATACAAAAAGATCTTTTTATTGAACAGCCTATTCTCCCTCATAGAGGTTGACAGTCAAGGTCATATTGGCATGAAAAATTTAATAAATCTTAGTGCCGTGACACAATTGTAACAGTGTATGTATGTATAGATCCAACATATTACAATTTAATAACATATGTCACAGTTCGTGATTACCATTGTGATGGAAACAGTTGTCTACCTAGTTGTGGAAAGGGCAGTGAACAGTCGTGTAAAGCTTTAAGGCAGTCAAAGGATATGTATATATATATATATATATATATATATATATATATATATATATATATATATATATATACACCATTGTGGAAAAGAACACTTGTATACTAAATACTGCACCACGGTATCTTATTGTTCATTGTTCAAGCTGGTGCGATGACTAGCCAGTCTGAACACCCAGCGTTGTTCACGATGAAATAAAATAGCATCCAGAGGCCCCATCCCTCTATGGTAGTAAGGTTTATCTAGGACTACCCATCGGATGTCCTCCTCCGTGTGGCCAGTGTACAAGAAGTGACGTGTTAGTTTAGTGTTGGATTTTTTGCATTTAATTGAACTCCTATGTTCTATCATTCTCGTTTTTACTTTGCGCGTGGTTATGCCAACATACATCAGGTCACAGGGACACCTGATGAGGTCCACCACTGCCTCTAGGTTACAATTAGTGTGATGAGACAAAATCCAAGGTGTTTTGAGACCCAATTCTAATTGAGTACTCCGTGTTGTAAGATGGCATACCACACATGAACCACACGGGAAGAGGCCCCATACTGGCAGACCCTTTCAGATGGTACGTGGCAGGCCTGCCGTTCGGTATTGTCGTAGTCTAGTGTGCACCAGGATGTTACCCAGATTCGAGCTCCATTTAAAAGCAAAAAAGGGTTTCTCACAAAATTTGTTGCCCTTGTTAAGAATGTGCCAGTTTAAGTTAACAGCTTTCTTAATAGTATCGTTCAGATGGCACCAGGCAGGTCGCTCCCCCCATCCGCCACGCAGCCCCCTGTGGGTTGAACCTCCGTTGCCGCTTTTGCCACCTGACTGCTCGCTCCCTCTTTTATTCTGTACCCCTGCGCTTGGCTTTCTGTGCCACTTTATTTTTTCATTCTGTGCCCCTGTGTTTTGCCTTCTGTACCCCTGTGCTCTGTTGTCCCTCTCCCGCTGTCTTTTCCCGCCATTTTTTCCCCAGGTTTTCCCCCGCCGCTGAGCCCCTGCGGCCCCGCCCCCTTCACTCCCATTGGCCGCCCCGCTCCCACCTCCCAGCTGCTCCTCCCTCCCTCTGCCCTCATATGGGGGCCGCAAAGCGGTGGTAGAGAGTGACCTTTGACCCTGTCACCAGGCAGGTCGCTCCCCCCATCCGCCACGCAGCCCCCTGTGGGTTGAACCTCCATTGCCGCTTTTGCAGACTGACTGCTCGCTCCCTCTTTATTCTGTACCCCTGCGCTTGGCTTTCTGTGCCACTTTGTTTTTCCATTCTGTGCCCCTGTGTTTTGCCTTCTGTACCCCTGTGCTCTGTTGTCCCTCTCCCGCCGTCTTTTCCCGCCGTTTTTTCCCCGGGTTTTCCCCCGCCGCTGAGCCCCTGCGGCCCGCCCCCTTCACTCCCATTGGCCACCCCGCTCCCACCTCCCAGCTGCTCCTCCCTCCCTCTGCCCTCATAGAGGCCGCGAAGCGGCCGCGCAGCGGACGCGTGCAGCGGGCGCGTGCAGTGGGCGCGCCGCTGGCGTGCCGAAGGCGCACCTAAGGCAAGCCCGTCTGCGCCTGGAACGCACCCAGCACCAGAACCCCTGGACCCCGCACCCCCCGCAACACCAGACTGCACTACGACGCAAGCACCCTCCACGCTCTCAACACCAGACGAGACCACCCGTGCTACCGGGCCACCCCGAAACGCACCAAGGGGCCTTTCACCTGCCGGAACTGCAGATTCACCAGCATCCAACCCTCCACACCACCAGCCAGAGAACCCAAGCACCTCCGCTGCATCCTCCTCAACACCCGCTCCGCTCGCAAGCACGCAATCGAACTCTGGGACCTCCTACACTCCACCGCCCCTGACGTCGCCTTCCTGACGGAGATCTGGCTGAACGCCACCTCAGCACCAGACATCGCCATAGCCATCCCACAGGGCTACAAGATCTCCCGCAGAGACCGCACCAACGGAGACTCCATCAAAATCTCAACGAACACCGATGACACCCTCACCACTGCCGAGCACATGCACTTCCAGATCCACACCGACCCCAACACCACCCTCAGAGGAACTCTCATCTACAGACCTCCCGGACCCCGCCCACAGTTCAGTGACACCATCGCCGACCTCATCAGCACCCACGCCCTCGCTTCCACGGACTACATCCTCCTCGGGGACCTGAACTTCCACCTCGAGAACAACAACCACACCAACTCCACCGCCCTGATCGACCACAGATGCGTCCACTTCACCTTCAAAAAACCCACCACACACCACCGCACCCAACAGCTACCACGCCGCTGCTGGGGCAAGGTCACCGAGGACCAACTGACTACCGCCCTCGCCCTGAGACCACCCACCGACCCCACCGACCCAGACACCGCCGCGACCAACCTCACACAGTGGATCAACAACTGCGCCAACACCCTCGCCCCTCTCAAGACCTCTACAACCAACCACACCAACAAGAAAGCCGCCTGGTTCACCGAGGACCTCCGGATCTCCAAGCACACCTGTCGGAAGCTGGAGAAGAAATGGCTCCACGACCGAACACCAGACAACCACACAGCCCTCAAGAGCGCCACCCGCAGATATCACCAACTCATCAGGACCGCCAAGAAGACCGCCTTCAAGGACCGCCTAGACAACAACGCACACAACACCAAAGAGCTCTTCAGCATTGTGAAAGAACTCTCCAACCCCAGCTCCAACACCAACGACATCCCGCCATCTCAAGACCTGTGTGACTCCCTGGCCACCTTCTTCCACCGCAAGATCATCGACATCCACAACAGCTTCAACTCCGACTCCCCCGCACCCACCACCGAGTCCACCACCCCTGCGACTACCACTCGCACCAGTCGCCTGACCGTCTGGTCCAGCGTCAGCGACGAAGACACCATCAAAACCATTAACTCCATCCACTCCGGATCCCCATAGGACCCCTGCCCTCACCACGTCTTCAACAAAGCCAGCGCAACCATCGCACCCCACCTCCAGAAAACAATCAACTGTTCCTTCGAGACAGCAACCTTCCCAGAAAGCTGGAAGCACGCCGAGATCAACGCCCTTCTGAAGAAGCCCAAGGCGGACCCCAAGGACCTCAAGAACTTCCGGCCCATCTCTCTGCTCCCTTTCCCGGCAAAAGTGACTGAGAAGATTGTCAACAAACAGCTGACCTGCTACCTCAAAGTTAACAAAATCCTGGTCCCTTCCCAATCCGGTTTTCGCAGCAACCACAGCACCGAGACCGCCCTCATCGCCGCCACTGACGACATCCGGAACCTGATGGACAAAGGAGAAACAGCCGCCCTCATCCTCCTGGACCTATCAGCAGCCTTTGACACGGTCTGCCACCGCACCCTACCAGCACGCCTCCATGACGCCGGTATCCAAGAGAAGGCCCTGGCCTGGACCACATCCTTCCTCTCCGGCAGAACCCAGAGCGTCCGCCTCCCACCCTTCCGCTCCAAAACCACCAAGATCATCTGCGGCGTCCCACAGGGATCTTCCCTCAGCCCGACGCTGTTCAATATCTACATGGCCCCCCTCGCCCCGTCGCACGACAACACAACCTCAACATCATCTCCTACGCCGACGACACCCAGCTGATCATATCCCTCACCGAAGATCCCCACACCGCCAAAGCTAACCTCCACAGAGGAATGAAGGCCGTAGCCGACTGGATGAAGGACAGCAGACTGAAGCTGAACTCAGACTAGACAGAGGTCCTCATTCTCGGACCCACCCCATCAGCCTGGGACGACTCTTGGTGGCCCACGTCACTAGGCACAGCCCCGGAACCCACAGACCACGCACGCAACCTGGGGGTCATCCTCGACTCCACTCTCTCCATGACCAGGCAAGTTAACGCCGTCTCCGCGTCCTGCTTCAACACCCTCCGTATGCTCCGCAGGATCTTCAAATGGATCCCCATCGACACGAGAAAAACCGTTACCCAGGCCCTCATCACCAACAGACTCGACTACGGGAACGCCCTCTACTCAGGAACTACAAACATGCTCCTGAGACGACTCCAACGCATCCAGAACGCCTCGGCCCGACTCATCCTCGACGTCCCCCGCCGCAGCCACATCACACTCCACCTGAGAGGCCTGCACTGGCTCCCCGTCAACAAAAGGATCACCTTCAAGCGCCTGATCCACGCACACAAAGCACTGCACAACACCGGACCCACCTACCTCAACAACCGACTCAGCTTCCACACCCCCACCCGAAGCCTCCGCTCAGCCAACCTCGCCCTGGCCACAGTCCCTCGCATCCGAAAAACCACCGCCGGTGGCAGATCCTTCTCCTACCTCGCCGCCAAGACCTGGAACACTCTCCCCACCATCCTACGACAGACCCAGGACCTGCTGGCCTTCAGAAGACTCCTCAAGACCTGGCTCTTCGACCAGTAGCACCCCTCCCTCCCCAGCGTCTTGAGACCCTCTCGGGTATGTAGCGCACTTTACAAATGCAGTGATTGATTGATTGATTACACAGACCAACCGATCAGAAGGGGTCTTGGGGTAAGACTCTAAGAGAGCATCCCAGTTGTTATTACGGGCCCTCTTGTAGGCTTGGCGTATCAAGGAGGCCGGATATTGTACCACATAGTGCAGGGTTTGCGAAGGTTAATTTTATTGTTGTTCCATGTTGTCCTGTGGTACCGAATCCAGCTGTGATTTTGTTTCAGATTCCTAGTGAGACCGAGTGGCTCTCTGACACTGATTTGAGTCAAGCCTTCTTTTCTATACCATTGCATAAGGATAGTCAGATTATTTTCCCTTTTGGTTTCAGCAGTTCTGTTTTGGCATGGTGCTGAGTCCCACAAAGGTATAACGAGAGTCCATTAATCTTTAATCAGATACTCAAAAAGAATCTGGAGTCCCTGGTGATGCTTTATCCCTCAATCCTAGTCCGATACATTGATACTGGTGCCGACAAATATACAGAAGGCTTGTAAAAGAGACACAATTCTCTGTTGAACCACTTAGCTGAGAATGGATGTAAAGTGTCTCCAACCATACTGCAGTACTGTAAGACAGAACTCCTGAATTTAGGACAACGCGGAATATGTCATTGAAAATTCAGATGCCACAAACTGCAATCTGTTGTTAACACCAGTTGATTCTTGGGAGGAAGCTAAGAGGTTACATGAAAAAGTGCCAGAAGCAAAACAGCAAGGTTGGATCAGAGCAGGTTGTGTCAAAAGAAATGAGGATGACAATTGGTGTTTTCAGGAGATGGAAGACTTGTGTTGCCAGATAGTTTGTTACCATCCATCATTGCAAGACATTATCATGGACCTGCACATGTAGGGAGAGATGCTGTGGTGCGCCTGTTTAGACAAACGTGGGTTAACTGCAGATTTAGATTCATGGCTGAAAGTTTGTGTCACCGGTTTGTTGTGTGCAAACAGCAGAATGTAGGAAGAACAGCAGTAACACTGAGTCACATAGGGAGATCAGGAGGGTCCTTCCACAGATTGAGATGCCTGTGTGCTGTGTGTATCTTTTCACAGTGGGTTGAAGGTTACCCGACTAGGAGGAAAGAGAGTCTCACAGTGGCTAAGTTGTTGTTGAAGGAGTTAATACTGTGTTTTGGTTTCCCGACTTCTTTGGAGTCAGACCAATGAACTCATTTTAATAATGAGGTTCTGACGATGTTAAGTGCAGCATTGCAAGTCGAACAGAGGCTCTACTGCAGTTACGAAGCAGATGATTCTGGAATTATGGATCAAGTCAATGGTACTTTGAAATCCAGATTGGCTAAAGTGTGTGCTTTAACATTTCTAAAATGGCCTGATGCATTTCCCCTTGTACTAATGAGTCTACGCAGTACTGCAGATAGGACAGGATTGCCTCCCCATGACATCATCAAAGGAAGGACCATGAGACTGCCAACTCTGCCTGCGAATGCACTTCTAACCATTACAGATAACATGAATCTTGATTACTGCAAAGGACTGGCTGATGTGGTGTGTTATGTGTCTCACAAGGTCAGAGAGGCTACAGCCCCACCTCAGCAGAAACAGTGCCATGATCTCAGTCCCAGCAACTGGGTTATGGTGAAGAAGCACCTGCGCAAGTCGTGCTTAGACCCTAGGTGGCGTGGCCCGCACCAAGTGATATTGACCCCCACAACTGCTGTGAAGTGTGGAGATCTCTCTAATTAGGTACACGCTGCTCATGCATGCAGAGTCCCTTGTCCCCTTGATTATTTCACAGCACCTGTTCCTGATGTGCTGGGCGTTACAGTGAGACAGAGGGAGCAGGTTAGACAAGCTGTGGGGGACCCACAAGAAGTTGGGACAGCACTTGTTCTCCCTGAGGGGGTTCTGAGCGAGTCAACAGTTGAAGTCGGTACAGAAGGGTCTCATCCTGAAGTGTTGACTGCACGAGATGCAGACCCTGGCAAAGGGCCTAGTGCAGTAGAAACACGCGTTATACCTGGAGACCTGTGGTGAATATGACAGGAAAGAGGGAGATGCCGTCTGTCTGAAGTGCATACACCGCACACTATTCCAGAAGATACTGAAGGATTGGCCTAAGTGACAGTGATGAAGAAGGGTCAACAGTGAACAGATCAAAGAGAGCTATAGTACCCTGTCAGAGATAGTCTTCACCTGAACGGACTTACCTAGCAGTCAATGCCTTGGGAGAGCATTTTTCACCTTTTGCTATAACAATTCACATCCAATTTAGCCTCCATGAACTGAATCCTGTGGCTGAACTGAGTTATTGAAATTGCAAAGCCACCAAATAGACTGAGTCAATTTATCCTGGAAGTGATTATTAGTGCAGCTAGAACTGCTCATTTATTAGAGACACAACTTAATAGATTTGCTCAAACTACAAAGAAGAGTACCAAGGCCTGAGTTGGTGAAGGGGCGTAAGGCTGTCCCTTAGAAGAACACGGATTAGGGGTAAGGAAGTCTCATGAAGATCATTGTACAAATCTTACTGCAAATTAAATTTGAATTTTGCTTTGCTATTTGTGCAAGTAGAACCTAACTGCAAGTACTGTCCTGCAATCTTCTAGTTAAACGGTCTGTCACCAAAGAACTCATGGAGTTTAATGCAACCACTAATAGACGTAGCTGCATATGTGTAGGTGTATTTGTTGGTGTGACTTTAGTGCTAATTACTTTGCTTGTAATTTTAAGCTTACCCCATCCTTAACATGTAGAAGAGCTTAGATCTACTCATGCCTAAAACACCATTTTCTACTGACAACAGTTTACCTGCAATAGATGAGAAAGAATTACATGTAGATTCTTCTAGAGGAGATTATTAATGGAATGTTTATTAAAATTTTCTTTAAGAATATGTTCACATTACTGTTAGAGATTGCTACGTTTGCATGCAATTACCTGCATCAGTTGCTAAGGGGATAACATGTCATCACCTCCCTTGGCATATGGAGTTAATAGTAGCTTATGTTGAGCTTATTCTATGGAAAGGGTCATTTCTAATATTATTTTTCGAATCATGACTTGGTCTTTTCAGAAGTTCCTGTGCTGAAGCACTTAAATCGACAACCTGATGCTAACAACATTGAGAAAGTGGGACATTTCTTTAGGCCCACCATGACATTAGATACAGTTTATGCACATAGACACAACTTAACCTGCTCTTTGACAGGTGTTGAAAAGAAATTCATAGATTCAGTAGAAGACAGACAAAGAGATATATTAGCTAAAGCACCAAATCACACAAAAGTGCCGTAATGGGCTAAAGACAAAAGTGAGCATAGGTTAGTGGAAAACATGGCTGCATTAGCTTTAGATTGGCAACATAAAGGGACCTTATGCATATTCATTAGCAAATCCACAACTGACATGAATTTTGAAGGTAATCATGGATGTTATCATACTTTTGAAGTTTGAGGGAATTGGGGATTATACCTAGATGAAGCAGATCCTGCATTTCCTGGAGTCTATTACATTTGTGGGAAAAATGCATTTTACAGGTTACCCAATAGATGGTATGGAACATGGTATATGGGGATAGTTTTCCAAAGCGTTATGTGGGACAATATGATGATTCAACAAGGGAACAACGTGAGAACGAAAAGACGTACTAGTACTAGTGAAATTGTAGGAAACATCTTTGGTGCATTGAAACCATCGGTAGGAGTGTTACTCAACTCACACAAGATTAGAAAGCTTTCTAATATAGTTGATAAGTTATCCACTGGTACAGCTGGAGGATTTTTTAGTTAGTTTAGCCATCAGAACCATGGTTTTGCACAATCGACTTGCATTAGACGTTCTTCTAACAAAAGAAGGCGGATAAAAGTTCAACAATGTTGTACCTACATTCCAGATGTGAGTAAGGATTTGAAAAAATACATTAGCAACATTATCGACTTAAAGAAAGATTTGAAAGGGTTAACAGCAACAGGTCCCTGGAAAGCAATGGGGAATTGATTTCTGCTATAGGAGGATGGTTTGAAAAGAAAAGCCACGTAAAGTGGCCTTGTAATTATGCTGCAGCACATTGCGCCACCTAAACGTCAAAAAAATGCCTCTCCTGCGATGCAAAAGTGCTGCTAGGGACGAGCTAATGAGGCCCTGAGTCTTCGACTTGTGTTTCAATTGCAACTCCATTCGGTGTGCAATAAATCACACAATTCATTTCGCAGAGCAGTTAGGAGTCCAACATGCTCCCAGGTCTTAAATCACACAAAATGCAGTGATGCTTATTATCCATTTGTCCTGCTTTAACTGGGATATCTGTTGTAACCTGATTAACAATGCATTTATTACTGATCCCTACAGCTTGGACTTCTCTTCCTGAAAGGGGTAGGTTTCGAACTTCCACAGAAAGAACTGTAGAATGGAGGCCCCTGTCTCAATTACAAATGAAACAGGGTGGTTATTGACTTCACCATCAATGTATGGGCAACTCTGGCCTACCTCTAAGAGTGCTCCAAGTAAGCAATCTTCTTCCCCCTTCAAGCATCATCACTGTGAATTAGAACCTGAAGAAAACTGAGAAGAATCATTACTCAGAATCAGTGGATTCTGTTGGTACCCTTGACTATGTGGCATTTTATTTTTGATGTTTTTCTACATTACTGAGGATGATGGCATGCTCGTGCGAAATATTTTGGTCTGCACAAAAGTCAATTGGGTTGCAACCATGGACAGTGTATTTTTCTGCATCTCATCTGAGGAAAAAACTCAGTCTGGATTCCACTGGATTTTGTCTGCATTCCTGCTTCTAATGCCAAATGTTACCACGGAAGTGACAAGCAGTAGTCCTCATCAATGTTCCAACATTTGTATTCAGTCCAGTATTATTTGCCATTCTCTTTTCACTACCTTACAATTGCATTGATCTACTTTGCATTCTCACACCCTGCATTTGAGCCATTCCACATTTGAGCCATTCCATTCATTCCAGCTTTTCCAGATTGAAAAATAACCCATGTCTGAACTCATCAACTGATTTTGGGCATTTCTCTCAAAGTGCTTTGCCTGAGCAACCATCAGCTTCTTCTTGGTTCTCTTCTGCTTCGTATCAAACCAATCACTACTATATTCAGCCAGCTTCAAGATCTCATCAATACATTTTGAATGCCAACATATTCCCCTTTTTTGTGTATGACTGCTCAGATCTGGACCCAAGCCAAAAGAAAACCACTGACACCATGTTTCTCAAGGTCATCAACTCCACTGTGCCTCTTGAAAATCTGCATGAGCCTCTCCTAAGAAGCATGAACTGACTTGTTTGGTTCTTGTGAAGTTTCTTTTTCAAATGTTTAATCATCTGTCTGAATTAGTTAGCAAACTCCTCAGAAGGAGCAATATTAGGAGCAACCTTAGCTGGTTCTTCAGTTGGTCAAGCAACAGCAATTTTACATTCAGACCACAAGTCATTAGGTATGACAATCTCAAATAAAGAAATCAAATCAGTCCATGGCATCAGTGAAACCATTTTCATTCTTTGAACCTCCTTGTACCACCTTTCAGGCTTGTCTCATAGTTTCTGAACATTTGTAGTAAAATCTTAAAGATAAGCTCTCGTCCATGGCACATGCACTAAATTTCTCCCATGTACTTATTTCAATGGAAATTCCAAAACAGGTCTTGATCCCTCTTCTGATATCACTAACTTATCACTTTGAATTGTTCCCTGATTCCTTCACTTTCTTTCTACTTGTTGTTTCCCTCTTCCATCGTTCTCAGTATTTGTTGAAAGCACTGCATTCCCTTGTCTTCTCAATTAAATTTTTAATGTGGGCTCTTAAAGTCATCAAACCAAGTCAACTCCATTTTATTATTCTTTCTCACATTTTTCATTTTTGTCAGCTTCGCATTCATCAGCTCATTCTTCTAATTTGTCATGCGCCTCATTTGCACATCTGACTGCTTCTTTGATCAAATACTTTATTTCATCAACATTGTATGACAATAGCCAACCAGATCAATTGTTCTTTGCAACATTTTCCCAAATTCAATGTTTATAAGGTCTACATTAATAGTTCTTTCTTTCAGAGTCTCTTCTACCATGACTGTAGTAACAGGTGGATCAATTTGAACATGAGAAACAACTGGGCTAACTTTGCTAGCATTTGGGAATGTTGTCATTACAATTTTGGGTGGAGCAATTACTCTGATGCTAACAACAGCTGTAGGCAGACTCTGCATTTGTACTGCTGCATTATCCCCTGCTGTTCCCATATCTAGTACCGAACCAAGACCCGCACCACTTTCCTGTGCTCTGCTGGTATGTGGAGGAGTTCTGGATTTCAAAAGGTCAATCTTTAGAAATTATCCTCCTCATCTGAATCATGATTTTGTTCTTTCCCCTCATTAGTTTTCCTTCTGTCTTCAGTTTCTTTAATCATTGCAGGAAAAACATTCACACCGACCATCATATCTTACCTCCAGCATTTCTCCTATTGAGCCCACTTATTCTCTAAACACTGTCTAAAATAACCCTTCACCTGCTTTGTCATTTTCTTTCTTTTTCTGTAGCTATTGGTCCCATTTGTTTAATGCCTCAAACTGTATAGGTCTAGGCAACTGCTTCTTTTCATTCATTGTTTGTCTCAAGAAATCTAGCTTTCCACTATTAAAGGTGAAAGGGCCAGGCCCGTAAACTCTGGACCTATTCTAGATACACAATCTGATGGTTCTTTATAGCAGCATGTAAGTGTGGAGGGGAGAAAGCTCATTATTACTACCAATCAATTAAACAAGAATTCTCTTGGACACATAGTAACCACAGGCAACTATGCAGGGTTAGTTGATTTATTACAAAGCCAATAACAACTAGACATAAAAACACCTTAAGACAAGAGTGTACAAATACACCGGAATTAGCATAAAGCCAAATCTTTGTATCCAATTGAGACGATGTAGCATAAGTAAGACAATTAATTCAAGAAATAAAATGTAGAGGATCAGAAAGCATGAGTCTAAATTTCCCTGCATCGAGGGTTGATGAGTAAAAAGCATTAATCTATCCCTGCTCTAGCACCAATTTGACATCCCTATTTAAGCATTTTCAGGAGGAAGGATAAAAAGGTGTCAGCATGTGGAGTCTTCCTAAGAAGCTTCTACACCATGAATTGGTCATTTAGCATAAAGCTACCAAGACAGAGCTTGTTCTAAGATGCTCTCTCCGAAGGCAAGGAAAAAGTGGGCGCTTTCCCTACTCCCAACATCGCATTATTGTAGGTAACTTTCCCAGAATGAATTGCGGATCCCCTCATCTGCTTTGGGTACAATCTTGAAGGTAACTTTCCATGGGACAATGGTGTTCTTTACTTGTAACAGTTTGTCCTTGGTTCCCAGGCCTTCTCCTGTGTGAAGCACAACGGCCTTCCTTCATCGACTCAAGCCACACGATTGTAACTTCTTCTCTCCTTGCCTGACAAGTAAGACAAAGACATTATTTTAGCTAACAAGAGCGCTTCTTTAACCTGCAACACAAAACGTGAGAAGGAACTAATTCCACAGCACACATGAAATTCAACTGTTAATTCTAAAGCAAGAGTTTCCAGGGAACTGCATTTCAGGCCTATGAAATTCAGCTAACATATGAAAACAGCATGTGAGCTTTTATGAATTGCATAAGAAATAAGGCACATTCAATTAATGCATTTACCTACACGAAAAATGACATGATTAATAAACAGCTTTAGTACATGAATAATTGTCAGTTTCACAACACAAGTTCTACACGTTAATGTTTCCTGCTAGTTATTTTCACCTTCTACATTTAATTCTCTGTGTTCCTTTAAATGGCCTAAGCACATTACGTTTCTGATTAATACTTTTTAAAATTCTAAGACCTCACGTTAACGCGTCAAAAGATCATATGCAGGTGCACTCTACACATGTGATAATAATGCACCCCTACAAATAGAACGTGATTTCCGCTACATCAAAGGTACTTTCTAAAGGAAATTGTAAGTCTTCATCCATAGAAGAATAGTCATGACATTCAAAAATATAGGTACACGTATGGAACCCAAAGTTTGTCAGTAGTTCATATGTAGGTGTTCCCTCTGCAAGTAATTTCTGACCCTCAATAGAAGGTACAACATAATTTGTAGGCTTTTTCAATACAGCACCCATTATATTTTGCTCTAAGTGATATAAAAGATCACATAAAACAGCTCAATCTATCACAATGCAGCTCCATTAGAAACCAACTAATGACAGCATCTGAGAGCCTTCATGGCATTGCCTCTGTACGAGAGAGAGAGATAGATAGATAGATAGATAGATAGATAGATAGATAGATAGATAGATAGATAGATAGATAGATAGATAGATAGTAACTTAATTAATCATTAGTTCCTGTTATCTTAATTTCCTGCCTCCTTTGTTTTCTTTGGAAGTGTGTTGCATTGCCAGAGGTTGGCCATGTGCGGTGCTTAACTTGCTTAACTTGCTTAAGGCTGAGCTGGAGTACATTTGAGTTTGTTTTGGCACCTTTGTGAATTCAAATGGTATTAGCATGTCCCTCCCAACTCCCTCCTTAAATTTATCTATGCCCCTTCCATTTAGTTATTCTGTTCTCCCATTTTGCCAACACTCTCCCAGTCCCTCTCATATTCACAACTAAACTATATACCTCTATGTGTGGAGACCTCTACCACAAAGAAGGAGATCTCTGTACAGAAAAGGTAGGAGAGGTGGAGACCTCTGATGCTAGGTTTGTGAATTGCATTCTATAGTAGGGAAGTGGTAATAAATGTTTATGGTCAGTAGTTGTGTTGCACACTTCACAGCTAATACCAATGTTATGCCTTGTCCAGAGTAGTGACACTGCAACCTTAGGACTTATTTACAAGCCCAGTGCGCTGCCGGAACGTCACTTTTCTTAACATTCCAGCAGCGCACTGGGTTTAACCATATCTAAGAGGCCACGTAAAGCCACCCTGCATGGCTTTACATGGCCTATTAGATATGGTGTGAGGCAAAGCAGTGCAAGTCGCTGATTTGCCTCACAATGCAATGGGGAGGCACGCCATGGGCGTTATGGTGGGTGTTCCCACGTAACACCCATGGCATTTGACACATTCCAAGATTTACAACATGCTGTAAACCAGGGAATGAGTAAAAAGCCTACACCTCCCAAGGGGTGTTGTAAAGGTTATTTTTGTGAAGGAAAGTGTCCCTTCCCCCACAAAAACAACCTGATTTCAATGCAGACACCCTTGCACCGTGGTGAAAGGGTACCTGCATTGGCTCATGGCAGCCATTTTCTTTTGACATAGGGCAGATCAGCAGGAAGGCTTGCAGCACTGCCCAATGCCAAAATATTGTAAATACAACCTCAAACTGGTGCGACCCATGAGAAGATTGGGGCTGTTGTTTTTCTTTCCACAAACGTAGAAAGTGGATTTAAAACTGTGTTTAGTAAAGATTCCTTACCTCCTACAGGTATCAGTTTCAATTTCAGTTTATTTTTTTTTCGTTTGGTTACTGCGATTATAATTGGTACTTCATGTCTTCATAGCATGTCTTTTGCTGCTTCGATTGGTGCAGAATTGCATACTCTGGACAGCTACAAGCAGCAAGAGATAACAGATGGCAGATCTCGTGCTTATTGTCAATCAGCACTGTTTTCTAATGATTTAATTAGCTATGCAAATTGCCTAATCAGCGTGAACATTGTTTTCATTGAAATCTTTACCTAATTTAATTACTGCATTTAAGTAGATGAGTGTCAGACATACAGGTGGTGAATAAAGACTTCAGCCCTCTAGAGGAAATGAGTTGTTTTCTGAAAGCCGCTAAGTAGATTCTAGTCAATGCTACCTTGTAGGATCCGTACAAAAATGGGAGCATTTATAAAAAGAGTGCGTTGTCTCACAATGCATTAGTCGGATTAATAAAAAATAAAAAAGAAATCATAACAATTCTAAATATGCATCTACTGAGTACCATGCAGCGTGTGGGTAACTGCTCCATTGTAGCTATTCATTCTTTGCATGGTTACATATAGTACATGTTTCCAGTTCTTATCTACGGTCACAGTTGTATACCCTTAGAGCAGTAGTGTCCCTCGCATGGTCAGGGGTCAATCAATCATTCAAATTGCACTTGTACATCACACGGCTGCTTCCAAAGAATCGTCCTGGTGCTAAAAGCTAGAGAAACTAAACTGCTGTTAAAAGGACAAGATGATCTAGGCCTCATCAAAGAGGAACGTTTTTAACCTCTTTTTGAAAATGGGCTCAGTGGGAGCTATACAAAGGCTGGTGGGCAATGCATTCCAAACTTTGACTGTGAAAAATGAGAAATATCTGCCCTTTGTTTTTAGACTTGAACATTTTCGGAACCTGCAGAAGTCTAAGGTTGTTTGATTGTAGAGATGTAAATTTGGTAATAAGGCCCGAGTCTTTTTCTTAAATAGGGGGTCCATGTCCTGATAATGCTCTAAAAGCAAAGGTGAGTGCTTTAAGCTTGTTACGGTTGGCTATTGACAGCCTATACAAGTGTTTCAAATGAGGCAAGATTGATTGCTAATAAGGAATTCTTAGACTCAATCTTGCCGCAGCATTTTGTACAATCTGGAGTCTTTGGATTAGGAAGGCGGGAAGACCCATGTAGGTACTGTTCGCATAATGCAGTTTAGACATTACCACTGTGTGGACAAGCAGTGTACTCCAGAACCAAACGTAGCATTTTCTTCAGAGATTTGAGCTTTGAATTTGCAATGAAAATGGCAGATTTGTATCGAATATTATTCCGAAGTTTCTATCAGTAGAGGTTGGGGGAGGATTAAGTTCCTCCACATGCTTAAAGCAGGTGGACACTTTGATCTAAGAAAAAGATTTTGTTTATTTCAGAATTTAATTTTAAAAAGTTAGCATTCATCCACCCTGCAATTTCCTGCAGGCACTATGTAAAAGTATTAAGGGCAATGTCATTATGCTCCTGAAAAGACAATAGGTGCTGGGTGTCATCAGCGTATGACACTACCTGTGCACCCGAGGAATCAATCGGCTTAGCCAGCAGATCTAGATATAAATTAAAGAGAGTGGACCTCAGGGATGAGCCCTGTGGGATTCAATACTCAGGGGTTCCAGGTTCATACCAGAATGGTGGCATGGATCCGGCCCTCCTGGACATCCCTGCTTTAGAGGTAGTGTCAAAGAATGCAGAGAAATTTGGAGTAGGCTCCTAGGTTATCATGTCCCTTGCTTATAGTAAGGGGATACGTGCAGTGGGTATAACCTTCTTTTCCATTGCACCCGCAGTGAGGTTTTGTTAGTGGAACATTGTTCTATCAAGCAACAAATAGTGTCTAACTGTTCAGCTATGAAAGGCCTAGGGGTTTTCAAGTAGTGCAGTCAGTCTGCCTTAAAGGTTGATCTAATTTTTGCATTAGTGGAGGCATCATCCCCATCCCTGCATTTTACTTCCTGCTGACCTATAAGAGAGTCATGTCCACAAGGATGAAGCTTTGGTACTCTTTCAGGTTGACCAATGACCGTAATTGATTTCCATCTAGAATATTTGTATTTACCATTATCTGATTGTTGAGATTCCAACCTGAAGAGTGGCATAGCACCATAGACCTTTTATTGTTCAATGCAAATATGCCTCCACAGTAGCACTTTCTCATCTTTGTGCACTATATCTTCCTCAGTTTCCATTTACTAATTGTCGTGTTCTTCACAGGACGTCATGGTGGTTGGAGAGCCAACGCTGATGGGTGGCGAATTCGGGGATGAAGACGAAAGGCTCATCACCAGACTGGAGAACACACAGTATGATGCCGCAAATGGCCTGGATGACGAGGAAGACTTCCATAGTTCACCTGCTCTGGGCAATAGCAGCCCATGGACCAGCAAACCTCCTCCTGGCCAGGAGACCAAATCCGAAAATCCAACACCTCAAGTTTCACAGTAGATCAAATCCAAAGCTATGAGCCCCTAGCGGGTACAAACATTGGCCGAAAGCTTTCTGTAATTAAAAGAAAACATTCCACAGATAAATTGTTCTGAATTGCTGCTGCTTCTTAATTGAGAGTCCATGCATGGGCTGGATGGATGGGACAGAGTTCATTGCTCGCAGATAATGTACAATGGTTTAACCCTGTTTTTCTCCATCAGGTTCACACCATGTCGCAAGACTTCCAAATACTTGGGTTCTCAGTGATTGTCAGCGGACTGCATATAAGTGACTTTCTGACCTTGTAGGCTATTTTGTGCATTCCGAGAAGCACCGCAGGTTGGTTGCAAATATGCTCATCTAAACTATTTTATGCTTTTTGATTTTCTTCTATGATCGCTGTCATCTTTGTTATCCTCCAATAGGATTTTACCTTATCCCGTTGGCCAAAGGTGACAGAAATTGATGAGCATGCAAGTTCCTGCATCATTTTGTAAAAAAACACAAACAGCAACACTTAAAAAGAAATCATTTTTTGTCAGTATGACTGATTTTTTTATATAAAACTATCAGTGTTGGGAAAATACCACGGCGGTTCCGCCATGCTTTGAAAAATCACCATTGACCTTGGAGTTTTAAAGCCATGTAAATTATCAATTTTGTGGGCAAATTCAACACATTTAATTTGTTAGTGTTTTTCTCTATTTTAGTCAGTTTTGTTGTAGCTTTCTTTTTTGAGGTCCCTTACAATACGTTAATGAACCTCTAAAGAGGATAAACTGGTTTTGCCAGTGAGGGGGTGCAGGGTGGGGGAGGAAAACGTGTGTATTTATGTGAAACTTTATAAGAGAACTTTTTTTTATTTCATATGAACAATTTCAGCACAATACCTAAACATGCAGTGAGTCGATGCTTTACACTACAGTTGTATTTTGTGTATGCTTTGCCAATGAGTGTGCCAATAAACTGTGTAACAAATCATTGCTTTTAAAAAATGGTTGCATCTGTCTTAATTTTAGCAATTGTAGCTCACATGGTAAATAAGATAAAAGATTGACATATTTTCATCAATGTAAGAGAAACATAAAAGTTCATGTTCCTTCTTTGGAGTTGTCACATGTCAAATGTATTGCCATTTGTATAGTTGTATACAAATATATACAGCTTTTCTTAATATAATATGTAATTGTATTTATATAAAGCTTACTACCCTCCACCACTGCAAACGCGACTACTACATACAAATCTATAGAAATTCACTGAAAAAAGCAAAGGTTACAGAGACGTTATAGTTAGAAATTAGCATTTAAAAACCCTTCGAAATCCCCTGAAAAAACAAAGGTTACAGGGATGTAATAGTTAGGAAATAGAATTTTAAAAACGTAGAAATTCACTGAAAAAAACAAAGGTTACAGGGACGTTATAGCTAGGCTCAGGTTTCACTCATACAAAACCAGTGAAATTCAGCTGTTATAGCTAGTGAGCTAACTATAACTCACGCCCCCCTATGCACTGCTTATGACCTCACATATTACATCACTCATTACATGGTCAGTGATATCACTGATGACATCTCAAATGACATCACTGATGACATCACTTATGACATCAAACAGTGACTGTGAGTGTTTTTAAAAATGTTATGATTGTTAAATATAAATACCTAGTTGATTTGATTAATCAGTGGGTGTATGAGTGCCTGTTTGGATGTTTCCGTGGAAGCGTGCCTGACTGCATAAAGCTGAATTTCACTGGTTTTGTACGAGGGATTTTGAAGAAAGCTACCAATCTGGAGCAGAGGTTACTTTGTTGTATTTATTTGGTGATTTTATTCCTGATGAAAAGGGGTCCTGTTCCATGGATTGCTTTGTGGGTGGTACAAAGCAGCTTGAAGTTTGACCTTCAGGCAACTAGTAACAAATGTAGGGCCCTCGATCCAGGAGAAATGTCAGCTTGTGGCTTTACATGCGGGAGTAGTGTGGCAGCTCAGTTCTAAATTCATTGTAGTGTTTTCGTAGTTGATAAGGATGATCCATGGTGGAGCCCATTGGCGTAATCAAATTTTGACAGTACAAGAGAGATAGTAGCCTGGACCTCGTGTGGAAATCATTGATGGGGGAAGAAGCCACACAGAGTTTTAATAGTGATGAAGCTTAATCTTGCTAATTTGTCCACCTAGGCGTTCATTGATAGTTTGGAGTCCATGGTAATTCCAAGGTTTCTTCCTTCCTTAGATACTTTAGGAGGTGGTCCCAGATTGTCAGGCCAGGCGCATAGCGAGTCATATTTTTTCTACTCACCACATGTGAGTATTTGAGTTTTAGAAGCATTCAATTTGAGATGGCTTCATACCATCCACTGACCAATGGCTATGAGCCAACTGAAGATTTGTGAGTTTCCAAAGTCTTTGGTGCTTTCTAGTTTAAGAAGTATTTGTGGGTCATCTGCATTGTTACAGCATGTGAGCTGAAATTAATTGATTATTGCAGATAATGACTTCATGTAGATGCTGAAAAGCATGGATGAGAGGATACATCCTTGAGGGACCTCTGCTTTTGTGAAGTATGGTTTGGATGAGAAAGGGGCGTATGGATGACATTTGTTCTGTTTGGAAGGTAGGATGGGATCCAGTCGAAAGCAGTTCCCTCTATGATAACCTCATAGAGTCTTTGGAGTAGAGTGTCATGGTCAACTATGTTGAAGGCAGCTGAGAGGTCCAAGCGAAGTAGTGCAGCAACCCCGTTCCAGTCTACTGTGCTTTTAAGGTCATCCCAGATGGCAATGAAGGCAGATGTCATGCCTCTTCCTGGATGAAATCCTGTTTGGAAGTTTGAAAGTATGGAGTTATCTTCAATTAATAATTGTGACATATGGGTGAATGCTTGTCTATCAGTTTGCCCAGGAAAGGTCTATTTGCAATTGGTCTGTAGTTGTTGGAGTCATGCAGGTTAAGCTTTGTTTTCTTTAATAATGGGTGTATGTATGCCTTATTAAAGTATTCTTGAAAGATTTCTGTGGTAACTGAATTATTGATGACTTTGCTCACTGTTGTGGCAGGAGAGGTAGTTAACAGAATGTCTTCGAAAATTTGAAGTGGACAAGGGTCAGAAGGGCAGCCGGATGACCTACTCTCTTTGACAAGATCCATAAATTTACTTTGTGATAGTTGTTTGAAGGAATGTCTAGGCTGGCTTAGCATACTCTTGGAGGGTACTGTTGGAAATTGGTTGGTGCTGGTGGTTTTCCTTTGTTTTAAATAGGAGTCTGACATATCTGCTTTGGTTGGGTGATGTTTTGCCAGTTTGTCATTAAATTCTTGAGTAGTGGGATGAGTTCTGTGAGAATTTGATTAAAGTCTTTATTTGCACATTTAGAATTTTGAATTCTTTCTGAATAGTACCTTTTTTAGCTTTTTTGAATATTGACTTGTATGTTTTGTCCAGTGTTTGTACGTGAAGTTTGTCTTGATTGCTATTTGTTTTGAACAAGGGGCATTGCAGCTTTGCAATTTGTTGTTTTATCCTTTTAGTTCTGCATTTGTCTTGTTTTTTTGTTCTTAGTTACCAGTTAGGATAAAAACCTTCCTAGAGTCACTCAAAGTTTTTTAACTAAATTTATTGTGTCTAGATCTGTGTTGGGTGTTAGTTGTGTTTTTAAGTATTCCAAATTGAGTTTGTTCCATGATGGATAGGTGGATGCATGTGTAGTGGCGTTAGGTGGTGGAAAGCTACCAGATGGTGGTCTGACCATGTGACTGGAGTAATGCTTTAAAAGATAACTAGTTCTGGATTTGCAAAATGGCATCTAGGATGTGATGAGTGATGTGTGTTGGTTTGTGGATGATCTGATGTAGGTTCAGTGTGTTTAGATCATTGATTTTAATTTTGGGATGGGGCATATTTGGTCCGTCAAACCATGGGGCAGATTTACAAGCCCCTTGCGACATCTTTACAACACCGTTGCGTCACGCAGCGGCGTTATAAGCAATGCATCACTATGCGACATATTTACAACGTGACGCATCTAGGGAGATGTGTCACATTGTAAAGCCCTCCGCTACATTATACCTGCGTCAGGTATAATGAATGCAGGGTGGGCGTTCCATCGCAAGGAAGCCTCATAAAAGTGACGCAGTGAAATCAACAAGATTTCACTGAGTCACTTTTACGACCCCGCTGCGTCAAAACCTTATGCCTGCTTGCAGCAGGCGTAAGGAGTGACGCAGCACAGCAAGGATAGGCTGCCCCTGAGCAGTGCTGGAGTTGCGTCGCGCTTGCGACAGGACTCCAGCACTGCGTCACCTTTACGCCGACAGATGCGTCACGCATCTGTCTATCCTTGCACCACGGTGCTCTGCATTGTAAATGTGGCGCATCCATGGTGGCACAAGGCTATTTTTCTGTCACGCACAATAACTGGTGCATCCCTGCTAATATGCAGGGATGCGCCAGTTATTGTAAATCTGCCCCCATATGTTTAGGTCACCAAGAATGCATAGGTTGAAGTATAGTGTCATAAGGTTTGAAACTGTGTCTAGAAATGTTGCATTGCTTGGTGGTGGTCTGTAAAGAAGGAGGAAGTTACAGGAGGAAGCTGGTGTAGGGTTGCATCTGGTGATGGTATGGAAATGTAATCAACTTTGGTGAGATTAAGGGGCATATTTACAATAGAATGGCGGGTGTTAAACTAAAACTGCTAACTCTGCGCTCCACCATTCTTCAAACAAGGGATGCACCATATTTACAATGATACGGCGCACCCCTGCATTTTCCTTAGCGCTAGTGCTAAATTCAGCTGCCTAGCGCCAACGCAGGCACCTTTGCACCACAATGCAGCACACATAGAAACAGCAAAACAAGAAGAAATTGATCTTTTATTCTCATTTCGCAATGTTAAGACCTGGTTAGTTTTGGTCTTAACTGGAGGAATGACTTCATGCAACACTGGAGCCATGTCCTTCCCAATCATGATTCAGTTATGAAGAGAAAGTCAGGTTGTGTGTCAGTGAGTAGGATGTAGATGTAGTGCTGGTTTTCAGAGAGTGAGCAAGTGAATTAAAAGTAGGCAGTTTGGAGAGTGTGTTTTGGAGATTGTATGCCAGTGAGTAGTTTTTTTTTAACTTGTAGCAGGTGTGTTATTAGTGCTGGTATTAACTGTATGAGTATATCAATAGGGCTGTTTGTCTATATCATGATCCTCGTCCAGCAGGCTTAGAAGGCATCTTGTTGAGTCTGCGTGTGAAGGCAGTGGAGATGGTGGTTGAGAGTGAGTTGGTAAAAGGTTTTGTCTTTGTAGAGTACTTTTGTTGCGTAATAGACAAGGAGATGTAAAGTTGTAAAGAGTGGCATGTTGGTTATTTTGTTTGTGTCTATTTACGGTAGAAGGTGTATGGGGTGGAGGTGGAGCATGTGGATCATGTATTAAAGCTCTAAATTGTGCAATGGATGAGAGGCGGGTGAGTGAGGGTTGTTGTGTTAGGGTATTTGTGGTAGGTGTTGGTGAAGATAGAGCATTTGGAAGTAAAGACAGTTTAGAATCTGTATTATTTGTGTAGTCATAAGGGTGGGAGTGGGTGTTTTTTCTATTTTCTAACGGAATGTAGTATGAAATTGTGTGTATATGAGATTTTGATGTGCTGGTGTGTGTTATGTTTTGTGTTTGTGGAGTAGTGAGATGAGATATTGATATATATTTCTGTGAAGGATTTGAATGTAAAGTACTGTTGATGAGTGGAAGTAGAAAAGGGTGGTAATGTGCATTGGAGAAGATTGTATTTGGTGTGTGAGCGGGAATGAACAGGAGTTATGAGTGTTTGTGTTAGAGTTGATTGCAGAAAGAGGTAATATGTGTGGTGGAGTGGAGTGTAAGAATTGTTTGGTTGTGTATTTCAGATAAAAAGAGAAATAGGGTGTTGTTGGTAGATGATATGAGGGAGGGTTGAGTATAGGTTTGGTGGTGATGGAAAGGGTCTGTTATAAGCAAGTTGAAGGTGGAGCAGGTGTTTTGTATGGACAGGGAGTGTGTGTGTTTTTGAAGGGATTATGGCTATGTATAATGTGGGTATGTGTTGTAATGGTGATGTGTAGTCATGATAGTGGTATGGGACAGAATGGTGTTTTGTGTGAGAGTGAAGGTGCCATTGTGTTACATTTCTGGTAGAAGGGTGTATGGGTGTGGTTTGCATGATGTTGTAGTGGTTGGTGATCTATTCAAATGTGGATAGGGTTTGGTAGTAGTAAATTAGTGGTTACATTTGCTGAGACTGTATTATTATCTTTGAGTATGTGGATGGCTTAAGGTGGAGGCTGGTAAATGGAAAAAAGGGCAGCATCTCTGGCCCAAGGCCCAAACAGGCAAGTGTCCTTGTCCTCTTCACCCTTAACCTCGACGCCTAGGCTGAGATGCCCTGAGCCTTATGGTTAAATGGCCTTAGGTCAGGTGACCTTTGACCAATGGGAACTCTAGCCTAACCCCACCTAATCAAAACCCTAGCCCTAAACCCTAGTAAAATTGGGAATCCTGGCCCTATCAACCAATCACAGAACTCAAAGCTCTAAGGCCAATAGAAACCCTAGATCTAGGAACCAATCAAAACCTCAGCCCTATCAGCCAGTTAGAACTCAAGACCCTAATCACTACGTCTAATCGAAACCCTAGCCCTCGGAACCATTCAGAACACAAGTCGTGTCAGCCAATCAGAACTAAAACCCTGAGCCCTTAGTCCACTAGAAGCCCTAGTCCTAGGAGTTAGTCAGAGCACAGATGCAGCAACCCGTAACAAATGTATGTAAGGGGTATGTGACCTAAAGGACAAACTGGTATGTTGGGGGAGGAGGTGCTCCTGAAGTCAGAATCTCATTAGACACAGACAGGCTCAATCCACACATTGTAGTTCCGGTTCAACCCTGCAGGTAAGGCCAACATGTAAAGCCACAAAAAATACTGCTTCTTGTGCACTTAAACTAAACACTTTTTCTATGTAAAAACAAGTGCTACATATACTTTCTAAACACAATTTAAACCACACAGCAGATGAAGGAGTCTCTTAAACGCACTCTGGTTATGGTCTTTGTGTATTTTGCCTTTTTAGCTTGTAAAAAGGGGGGGGTTGCCTTCTAGAGTCTTTAGCACAGTTTAGGGGAAAAACCAGGAGAGAAATATAAACAGTCACGCGTTGAAGAAAACAGCAGTTTTACAAGTACAAATTGCACAGAAACCTAGAAATAAATGTAAACAGTCACTGCTAGAGGAAAGGTCAATTTTATAGTTTGGAACTACAAAGCACCTAGGCTGTGTTCTTACCATCTTCCTTTGTTCTTATTCACTGGGCTTAGAGAAGCTAGGGTACAAAGTGGAGGTGCCTGTCTTGGTGTTCCGTCCACAAACTTAACGACCTGTGCAGGTGTGAGGGGAGGGGTGAGGGCTGCTTAGAAGCTTGAGGGCCAATCATTAAAGCACAAACTGGTGTGCAGGGGGTAAGGAGGTGCTCCTGAAGTCAGAATCTCCTTGGATACAGACAGGCTCAATTCACACTCTGTAGGTAAGGCCTAAATCTCAAGCCACAAAAATACTGATTTTCACACAGTTAAATCAATCACTTGTTCTAACCAAGTAGTGGTACATACACTTTCCAAACACAATTTAGGCTGCAAAGAAGATTAAGCAGTCTCTTAAAAACACTCCGGTTAGGCTCTGGGGTGTATTTTGACGATTTAGCTTGTAAAAATGGGGACGGGGAGGCCCTCTACAGGCCTTAGCATGGTTTAGGGGAAAATCAGAAAATTCAAGCAAGGAAACAGCTAGTTGTACGCCAGGGTAAACAGCCTCGTTTTGAGTAGTTTCATGAACCGCATGTAATCCGCCTCACGCCTAATAGAGGTAGGCAGTGAGTTCCAAAGCTTCGGACCCAGAAAGGAGAACCGTGTCCCACCAATGTGTTTGTGTCTGATTCTGGGCACTGTCAAAAGATTCAGATGCATTGATCTCACATCACGCTGGGGCATATGCTTACAAATACACAAGGAAATGAACCTAGGGCCTGTTTCTTGAATGGCTTTGAAAAGGATGCAGCCAGTTTTTAACATCGCACGCTGCTCCACTGGGAGCCAGTGGAGATATTTAAGAATTATCTGAAGGCGATGTCCCAAATATAATGGGATCCCAAGGTAGAGGGCATTTCCGTAATCGATTTTTGAGAGAACGAGGGCACTCACAATTTGAATACTGGCCTCTTTACTAAAAAAACGTCTAATATTGTGCATTTTTCAGAGTTGGACGAAGCAGGCAGAAGTGACTGAACTAATTTGGGCACTCATAGAAAGGTCTGAATCAATATGGAGACCCAGGCTCTTTATCACAGGTTTAGGAATTGGGGCCACACCTAGCTCTGGGAGCCAGTAAGAGGGTGTCCAATGAACCAGTGTGTTGCTAGGAATGATGATCTCCGTTTTTTCAGAATTGAGTTTCAATTGGTTCTTGTCCATCCAAGTTTTTATATGCATCATGGAGCTCCTGACAAAATCATTAGATTCAGTAGTATTCCACAGAGTGAAAATTAGCTGCATGTCATCAGCATAGTTGAAGATTTTAACCCCCAACTGCCGGAGACTCGAGATTAGGGAGCGTATGTAAATGTTGAACAAGATTAGCGAAAGAGAGGAACCCTGTGGGACCCCGCACCTCATTTCAACAGAATTAGATTTATAAGAAGATAGCCACACTGATTTTACAGTCCTCTAAAAAGGAGCGGAACCAGTCCAGCTGGTTCGTTCTTAAAGTAACTCCTCCAACATACGTTGCATTAAGCACAGTGCTAATTAATTGAAAGCTAATCATTTGAAATTATTATAGAATGAATGAATCTTCCCCTAAAGCAGTAGTACAAAAAAGGTAGTTTTTGTTTTACATCTGGTGCAAAATAAAGCTTTATTATCTTTTCAGATCCCTTGATAATTATACCTGTAGAGGGGAAGGTAGCTACAGATCAGTCCCCTTCAGACATTGATCAATTGGATTGTCATTCACATGTTGGATCAGCCCTCTTTGCAGCATATAGAGATTTGGACAATGGCCAGCCCCTTTCAGTTATTAGCTTTATTGAAAGTGTCATTCATGTCTGGCGCAGGCTAAAGGAAAATCAGTCAGTGATTGAGGTATTAGGCAGTGTAATTGACAGCATTCTGCGTGTTTACTGTTGTCAGAGTTCACCTTCTGAAGGGGCTGTGAAGGTCTATACAAGTCTGAAGTGCATCTCCCATTTGCTGTGGTAAATGTTGCTTTTAATTGATCAAACACTGAGGATAATTAAAGTGAACTGGGGAGGAGAGAGACAGAAACACAGCCACAGTGATGTTTCTTCTAATGGTTATATATGGAGACCTTTCTCTCTTGCTACTGCTTGTTCCTCAGGTAAGTATTCATTAAAATACTCAAAGACCTCTCTTGCATAGGATAGTATTGAAGGTGACAAAGCATACTGGTAAGACCACTGTAGTATCCTTCATTTGGTAATGTTATGTATTTTATTCCTCCTGCTCTGCCAGTGTTTGTCCAGTAGGCCCAATAGAATGTTGGAGTCTGATGAGCCTTGGAATGTTGGGACACTGAGATCCGAAGTGACAGTTAGGCATGGGCTGAGCAGCAGACAGGCTGCTCCTGGTGGGGCTCTCCCTCACAACTTAACTACTTGTCATACTACTTGTTACCTGCTTGAAAAAATCTTACTAAATTACTACTTCCTGCGTGGACCTTCATCAATACATTTGATGGCGACGAGGATTTACATGTACATGGCTACCCTCACTCAGGGTGCATCTTATGGGTTTTTGACCCATTTCTACTCTGCACTGCATTGAACCTCTAAATGGGGGTTGTCCTTTCATGGGCTTTCACACTATGGGTCATAGTCCCATTTACAGTGCTCATCACACTCTTGCATAGGAGTAGAGGAAGGTCATGGGTTTTAGTCCCATCGGCTGATTTTGCCTTTCTACATTTAGTCACATTGCTGTTTTTCGCTCTGCTTTTTTAATGCAATGTTACTCTCATTATCGATCTATTGTATTTTTGAAAATTGGGAGAGGATCAGTTGCATTATTGTATTTCTTTTCCTCTTCTCTGTTTTCTCTTATGTACAGCTTTCCTCGTGATGTCATACCTATTTTCATCCTTGGTCTCTGGACTTACGTTGCCTGTTGTCTTGCTTTGTCTCCAGCCTTTTCTTCTGTTATTGTTCATTCGTTTTCTCCCCTGTTCAGGAGGAGATCCACTTTCCCTCCTCTCTGTGTCTGTGTGTAGGCTGGTGTCCGTTTTGCATCATGCCTAGTTCTTCCTTCCCTTCCTGCCTGCCTCGCCAGTGGGTGCGTTTGGAGGTTAGTCTTTGGTGCGTCTGTGTCGTTCTGCCCCTTGTTGTTTCCATCGACTGGTTACTTGTTTTCTCCTCTCACCTTTTTTATGTCCGTGAGTTTGGGTTATCTCCATCGGCCATCGCTTTACTCTTTGCTTCCTCCTCGTCTTCTTCCTCCTCGTTTTCTTCCACCTGTCTTTTCGCTCTGCTTTGCTCACTCCTTTCCTAGATGTTGTTTCTGTTCCTCTGTTGTACTTCCTTGTTATCTCTTCCTTGGTTCTCTCTTGCTATTTGTTATTCACATATTGGATTTGTGCTTCTGTTAGAAGGAAAGAGGATATGTAGTATCCTTCATTTGGTAATGTTATGTATTTTACTCCTCCTGCTCTGCCAGTGTTTGTGCAGTAGGCCCAATAGAATGTTGGAGTCTGATGAACCTCGGAATGTTGGGACACTGAGAGCTGAAGTGACAGTTAGGCATGGGCTGAGCAGCAGACAGGCTGTTCCTGGTGGGGCTCTCCCTCACAACTTAACTACTTGTCATACTACTTGTTACCTGCTTGAATAAATCTTACTGAATTACTACTTCCTGCGTGAACCTTCATCCCTACAACCACACCTTAAATACAGAGGAATTCCACATCAATAGAAAACCTGCCTGATAGCAAGAGTTATAATAATTCACAGATGGTGTCCCTCGATTTTCAGTAGTGGTGGACACTGAAGAAAACCAGGAGACATTCCCAACAACCAGGTGAAAGTCAAAGATGTGGATGCAAACAACTTTAGAAGTAGGAATCATACAGAAGGAACAACAACAACCTGCATTACTGAGCAGGTACAAACAGAACTGAAAGGAATGGAACAGGAGACCAAAACAAACATGAAGGAAGGGAAGGCTGTGTGGCAAACTGGAGCAATAGCAAAAACATTTTTACAAAACACACAATTTTTTTACTGGTCTATATGTCCTCTTATACCCATGATGGCCCAGTAATAAAGGTCACATTTCCAGAACCAGCTTCTGTCTTAATATGGGGCAGCAGGGGGTTGGGAGCACACTTCCTGACATCCCAGCATAGTTCGCCCCTTAGCATTGTGGTAAATGCAGTGCAATTAGCGCTTACTTCAGATGGTGTCGATAGTGCTGTACATCTCTGAATACCTGTTTCTGAATTTCATCCTTCATCAGTAAAGAAAAAAATATGATTTAATCTGGGGTTGCTGGAAATGCTGCCAAAGTCTTCACAGGTCTCACTACCATTCATAGGCACACAGGTGCATCTCCAAAGCTCATCAGCTTGCTCGCTCAAGGGAGCATTTTAAACAGAAGAAGGGTTGGAGGCACACTGCCTCACACCCCAGCTCAGGTCGCCCCTTAGCATTGTGGTAAATGCAGGACATAGTTAGCGCTTACTTCAATTTTAACTGCAGTATTTCACCGAAGTTGGTGTAGATAGTGCTGTACATCTCTAGACACGTGTTTCTGGATGTCATCCTTCATCGGTGGAGAACAAAAAATCATATCATCTGGGGTTGCTGCAAATGCTGCAAAAGTCTTCACACGTCTCAGTACCACACTATACTACATCAACTTTACAGTAAGCATACTGCATTTACCAGAATGCAATGGGGTTAACTGTGCTGGAATGAGAGGCAGTTTGCTCCCTTCCCCTGTGTTTTTAAAAAACTCCATTAAGCCAATGAGCTGACAAGCTCATCTGGGATCCACCTGCATGCCTGTCGAGTGGTACTGTGACCTGTGAAGACTTGGGCAGCATTTCAGCAACCCCGGATGACTTTTCTCTGCTCTCTACTGATGAAGGGCTAAACCCAGAAACACATCTCTAGAGATAACAGCACTAAGTGCACCAACTTTGGTGAAAAACTAAAAGAACTCTGAAGCAAGCATACTGCATTTACCAGAATGCAATGGGGTGAAGTGTGCTGGGAAGAGAGGCAGTGTTCTCCCTCCCCCATTGTACGTCAAAATCGTGGACCACTAATATATGCCTAAGGTACCATCTTCCCATTTTCCACAATTCCCAGGTTTTACTGCTTCAAGCTAGACCTTGACTCTCCTTAACTCTGAATGGGAAGAGTAGCAAAAAGTGAAGGAAGATGTCCCATTATTTCCAGCCAGTGGAAGGTGGTTTGACAGGGGAAGTGCTTAAATGGTGCTGGTGGTTGTAGGTGGGGCTCGTTTTTGTGAACCAGCACTTATTTTCCTCAAAAGGCTTTGATCCAGAGCAAGAGAGAGAACAAACACAAAAGGAGGAAAGAAGGAGAAAGTAAAAGATGGAATACAGTGACAAGGGGAGAAAGCAGCAATGAAAAGAACCTGCAAGAGTGACAGTAAGAGGCAGGGAGTGTCTGGTGGTGGATTAAAGCACATGAGATGACAATAAAACTACACAACCTTGGTATGTGGCACCCCAACCTTCGATATCCCTGCTGTGGGCTACCGAACAAACCTTTGGGACCCAACACTTAATGGTATATTTATGAGGGGGTGTGAATTGTGTTTGCACCACACAATGTTGAACATGCATGACACACACCTGAAGTATGATTTATAAAGCCACGCAAAGCCACTCTGTGTGGTCCTGAGTGGCTTCATAAACCTGGAGTAGCACAGACCAGTGCATTACTCTGCCCTGGGAAGACATTTCATAGGCGTTGCGTGGGTGTTCCCCCCCAACTGCCATGGTTTTTTATGCATTCCCAGATTTGCCAGAACTGGTAAACCTAGGAATGCGCCAAAGTGTTAGCCCTTCCCAGGGGATGTATAACAAGGAGAAATATTTATATTTCTCCTCGTTTCTTCCTCTTTCTATGTGTGCTGCTTTCTGTAGCACACATAGAAAGAGGAATATGCCTCCCAGGATTGCTTTTGTGCAGGAAGGTGCCCCTTCACGCACAAAAACAATCCATGCAATACAGGCCTCCTTGCACCTTTGTGCAAGGGTGCCTGCATTGGCGATAGGCAGCCCATTGTGCGCAAGTGCTGGAGCGGGTAGTACAACATTTTGTATACCCCCCATTCTGCATGTTTATATTAATCTGAATAATTAACTAATAGTAATTTATTAATTGGTTTGCAGTGAAATACTTATCAATCATACTAACAAAAGAATTACACATGGGAATTGCACTTTGCATGGCTATACTAATTGTAAACTAACTTGAGTACGCATACTAATAGTAGAAAATTATAATATTGCATGTTATATGTTGCTTTGGTGATGTATTTGTGATTTGTGCTTTATTAAGTGAGTATAAACCCCTCTGAGTGTTGCTTCTGCTAGATAAATACACACACATATGGGTATTAGCGAAGGGATAACATTTTATTAGCCATTTCTATGTTTTAATTACGTTTTTGTGTTTCTTTTGCTTAAGTTGACCATTTCGGCCTAGACAAGGTGGCTGAATGAGACGTTGAACGTGACTTCCCGGACAATACGATGTTCTGGGTGAAGTGCGCAGGCGTCACCGCCAGCAGCAGTGGCCTGGACCTGACCCTGGGAGAACATGTACCCTTCAAGGTTGCTCCGGGAACGTCGCCAGTACGAAAGACAATGACCGATTTAAAAACCGGAACCAGCAAGTGCGATGAGTTCATCTCACGGACACCCTGAGAACTTCACCTCGCTACCCCAAGTTGACCAATCAGGACTTTCTAAACCTCGATCTTGATACTTTTTAACATTATTTTCATTATAGAAGTAGGTAGGGAATTGAACTAAAAAACACGCTCTTCTTTGACGAACTCGATTTCCTGACGTTATGCTGACGGAGAGGACGGTGACACTGCTGGACAGCTGTTATCATGAATCTTTGAGAGACTGAATTGCGGCCTAACTTTGCTGAATAAAAATTCTTCCCTGACCTGACTGACTTAGAGGACGACTTTTAGCCAGAATAGATAAATATGATGCTCTGAAATGCTAATGATGATTTCTAACGATTCTTGCAATATTTCTTAGATAATGAATACTTGATTAATTGACAAATATGTTGTGTCGATTATTTAATGAAGAGAATTTAGTTTAATATTTAAAGAGTAGATAAATGATTGTGACACTAAACCTACAAACAACTAAATGATTCATTGCCTTATGAGGGGAATATCTTAGAATTGAAAGTCAACGTATTTAGGGTAAGGTAAAGGTATTCCTTTCATGTCAGCGTTTGGAAGTTTAGTTCCCTAGGAAGGCAGATCAACGGAGTGTAAGTTTTGGTGTTATGGGCCCCACCAATGGATGTATATGAGTGAATTTGATGTTGAGGTATTTGGTCTGTGACGAAAGGGGAATTTGATGTTCCACGCTGCAGCACAAGCACATTAGAAAGGACACCGGAAGTTGCTGTGGATTAATTCCCCTACGGACAGCGGGTCTCTACGGTGCACCCCACCGACTGCTTCCACAAGACTCAAGTAAACGACCGCGAACGCCAGCCAGGAATCGTTTCTCTCCCAAATCACTACGGACGCCCGAACCGAACGTAATGTTCACATGCGGCTCTCACAACTTCCGGTGCAAGGCAGGCACTCTGCTTAATTCCAGATGCCCTCTCTAACTGTACCTGATGCTGCCCAAATCGCTACAGCTTCCTCAATTCTTTCTGCTCACACTCTCTCGTCTTGATGATGATCTAAATTTTATGAGATCAAAACGTCGTCGACCTCGCCAACAAAAACTCCATTACTGTATTCAATTGATTTAGGAGTTTTGAAGATTATTATTGTGGTTGTTTTTCAATGTGATGTATTTTTAAATGTCACCGGCACTTCCCCACTTCACGCACGTCCACTTTATGTGTGAGCACTAGAACTATTAGTGCAGTATATGATACTCCATTTATGCAGTTAATAAATGAGTTGTCATTTCAAACCTTGCGTCCCAACATATATTGAGTATAAAACTCCCTCCGGGACTTCCTTGTATTATTTCATTTGACTAACACTACCTTTAAATCAGTAGTAGCCCAGGCTACTTGTGGACCCTTTTGGCCTCTACTAGACCTTTGTACTAAATAAACCAGAGCTTGACCCCTGCCAGGCATGGCATGGAGCATACAGGCTTAACCTAAAGCCAATCAGTAAAGTATATATGCAGGACCATGACAGAGATAAAGTCAAAATGCAAACCAATAAAAATCCCAAACTGAGACAAATATAGTAAAATGTACACAAAATGACATAAATCCCTATAAGAGGAGATGGAGGGATGTTTTTTTGAATCTTTAAGTAGGAATAATGTCAGGAAGCACAAAGTGTCAATGATAGGAAATGGACATGGTTGACTGGGACCTCGGTGCAATTTGATACTAATCCACCATCCAGGTTCAACCTGGTCAAAGATTTTACCTCCTAACTTTAGTCCTTTAAGTCCCAATCCACAGCAGGAGTCTGCTTCTACAGGACCCCAGGAACTCATGGGAGGCATGTAGAGACTAACAGGGTGTCAGGCAAAGTCCAACAGCAGAGTCCAGGCCAGATCCAGTTGTCACTTTTCACCTGGACAGTTTCAAGAAAGTCCTCTTGTGGCTTGTTGTATTCCTCCAGCATGAAAGGAGGTCAGCCTTTGACCATTGGGGCTCACTTCTTTGGCTTGGGTTGAAAAGTAGCAGGCTGAGTCCCTCAGGACTCCTCACAGGTCACAGACAGCAGGTCTGGTCCTCTTCTGTTCCTCTTCAGGTCCAGGAGTGTTCTAAAGTGGATGCCTGGAGGTGCCACATTTGTGCCTAGCGTGAGCTATTGGGTGGGAATAACTCCTGGGCACACTCTAACCAATAGGGTAAAAGTTCCAGGGGCCAACTCTTCCCACTTTGGGTATTTTCAAGATGACAAAAGTCTCCAACTACGCTAAACCTGGACTCTGAAGGCTAGGGAGGCAGTGGGGTTGGGTAGTGCACTATGGTAATTCTAGACTGCAACCACAGCTAACACTAAAATCCAGTTTGGGGCAGCCACTGTACCCGCAAGAAACTGAGAAATGGAAGTCTGTTGGAACAAAACAGGATTCTTCAGCAACCAGACAGTAGATGCACCGGAATTGATTTGCCATCCTGTTGCCGTACTTTCAAGTGCACCCCCAGTGTTATATGTAAAACTCAAAGACAGAAGTCTGGTGGAACAAAACAGGGTTCTTTAGCAACCAGACTGTGGATACACAAGAGTTATCTTTCCATTCTTATATCTGTCTCTTAAGTGTGACCCAAAGTATAATGTGGAAACTCAGGAGACCTATCAAGCTGACCCTGACTTTCAAGCAGGATATGATACTGTAATGTCAAAAAGGATACTCACAGCCCTATCCTGCATATTCAAAGAGGTTCAGAGCCCCTTGAGGTTAGCCTATTAGCTGCTCCCGGGAGGCATTTCACACCTTTTTCCAAGCCTATTCAATGCTAATCCATGGGTTTGAGAGCAAATGCAAACTGACCTCCAGGAAATTCAGTCAGGGAAAAGGAAACTTTCTAAAAGTTACTTTTCCCTAATAGTATTAAGAATCCAACTTCACCATTGAAGGATTATTAATAATGATTAAAACGAGTTGTTTGATTATTTTTCTAGATAGTCTCATTCTGGATTCTTAATCTGCACTCTGGTTTCCTACATGAGACAGCCAGGCCTGTCACAGTGGAAACTTTCCTTTGGGTACTATTTAGTGTAAGGACATGTTAACATTACATTTCTACATGTCCTACTTTTAAATACCATGCATCCTGCCTTGAGGGTATTAAGGCCTACATGGGGTAAATTATTAATATTTAAAAGGGAGGTTTTGATCTGTCAAAAGAGTTTATTTTGACAGGTCGACATGCAGTTTTTACACTACTAATGACATTTAACTTATAGGCCCTGGGTAAATGTTGTACCATACACTATGGACTTATATGTAATTTAAATATACCAAATAGGAATATGCCAAATTGACAGTGTTTAAACTGGGGGAGCACAGGCACTTAACCACTGTTTAGCAGGGTAGAGTTCAGCCGCGGTCGGTAGTAGGAGTTCCTGCAGGGCGGTGACGTCGGGAGGGGGAGGGGCAGGGTGGGGGGTAGTAAACTATGGATTATGGAGGTTTATAGGTAAGTAAACATACAAATTAATAAAACGAATTTCGTCGCGTGCACTGCATCCCCAAATGCGATGCAGTGCACGCAACGAAATTCGTTTTATTAATTTATATGTTTACTTACCTGTAAACCTCCATAATCCATAGTTTACTACCCCCCTCCCTGCCCCTCCCCCTCCCGACGTCACCGCCCTGCTGGAACTCCTACTATCGACCGCGGCTGGTAGAGTATACAGAATTCTAATATCAGAAAAAATAAAAGCATAAAATATTGGTGATCACACAGAAAAGGCATATTTCCAAGGTATATAATACTCAGTCAGTCAATCAAAGAACTGTATTCGCAATGTTTCTTTGCATAAAAGAATATACATCAAAATCAATAAATATGATTTATTATTAAATTATCTCAAAAACATCACAGCAAAACCATATAAAATAGACTAAATAAAAGGAATTATTTCTAACTCATTAACTACAAATTTCATAATTAGTTAGTAACGCCTCCTATAAAGTTGATTTAAAATTCAAAGGTTAAAATGGGTGCCCAATAAACTACACATTGTTCCTTTTAACGAGTAGAAATCTCTTCCCATGTCAATACATTCTACTTTCAGAAATCTAAAGTGCTTTCTTACGTTTTACTATTGCCCACAGATAAGTGGCCAAACCCAAGCAGGCTTAAGGGTTCTCAAGCTGTTGAAAATGGGACAATGCTTGCCTATATGGTCTTAAATTGGTGCTACACAATTTTGGTACCATTATTCTTTTTCTTTGTTGGGAATAATATAAACAAACGTGTGTGATGGGCTATTGGTTCAGAGACACCTTCACAGGGACATCGAGAAGAATTTTTATGTGCATAGGTATTTGTTGGAAAGCCCATTATAAGTGGGATAAAAGTTAACTGGACTCTAGTCAGCATAAATCGATGCTGTAGGTTATGGACAAAAGTCAGGTAATTTTGAACATTACACCTCATTGGAAGAGACCTGTGATAGAGATCAACACTAAATTTGTTTTTATTTTTCTCCCATCTGATAGCAGCTGCATTTCATTTTCTATGAATATCTGCTTCAATCTGGCTTTAGGAAAATTAGAGCAAGATAATGGAGACTCAAGTAACTCATGCAGGCCCAATCTTTCCAGTGTGGAACCTACGTATCACAGCCAGGGAATCTCTTTAGCATCACCCAGTCTAAGGCAATCCCTTAATACTGCTTGATTTAGGGCCATTCTCTCTCTCTTCCTAATAGAATGCCATAGTATCAGTGGGGCCAATCTAATTGCATCACTAATGTACAGGAATCCCAACTCACATATGTATATTGAGCAGCTTTTAGGCAAAAAAAAGAAGCCTTTTAGCAAAAGCGTCTTCCGTATTTTGTAAAGAATTTATTTTTACTATGCCCCACACTGCCGTCCTGTATGTAGCTACTGCCTTTGCTTTTAAAGAATAAATATGTAAAATTTCAAGGATGGTTTTATTTTTCGAGAATGTAAAAACAGCTGCAACATTTCTCTCCAAGCAGAGGGCTCTCATAGTTACCATATCCTTCACAAAGAGATTCCCATCAAATAAAATCCCAAGGTATAAAAACAAATCCACCGCCTCCACTCTACTCTGTAATTAAAACATATGATTTGGACTCATTGATAAGCAAATCCAGATAGGTCATAAAACTGGTAATACTCCATGAGGCTCTGCAGTGCTCTAGGAGTACGCGCCAAGAGCACTGCATCATCTGCATAGAGGAGAATCGGAAGAGGGGCACCTTCAATGCACGGAACATCTCTGGTACATTTTTCTAAGGAGAACAAGAATGGAGCGAGAACACATCCTTGTCTTACTCCATGCTTAATACCATAAGGCTTTGTGCATTCACCATCTCTAATAAACCTTACGTAGGCTGTGGCCCTACATAAAGCTGCCTTATAAAATTAATAATTGCTGTGTCTACTCGCATGGACTTCATGATTTCGCACAGCTTACTATGTACCACACAGTTGAATACGGCTCATAGGTCCATAAACGCCATGTAGAGCTGGCCCTTTTTCACAATTGTGTACTTGGCAACGACCATGCTTAAATTAGGACATTGGTCTATAGTCCCTTTTCCCTTTGTGAACCCATATTGAACTATGGAAAGACCTTGTTTCTCTTCAACCCATTCCTCCAATCTATTTGGAAGTAGGCAGTCCATCAATTTGACTGTGCTATCGATCAACAATATCGGCCTATAATTTTTAAAGGTGAAATGAGAATGATGGTAGAGTGTTTCCATGAGTGAGGGGGGCCCACTTTGGCTATTGCGTTAAACACATTGGTCAAAAGAGAGATCCACAGATCTAGGGGCTCCATAAAAATGTCTGCGGGAACCCCGTCAGGACCAGGGAGAACGCCTGGGAGATCTCATCCAGCTCAAACATTATAAAGATGTCATTTTCCTTCTCTACTGAAGAGCTAATGAGGGTCATAATCTCTAGGGAGTTCTGAAAGATATTTTGAAAGTGTGTAACCCAACCTCAACGTGGGAGTCGACAGATGATTCTACAGCATCCCTGAGAAAGGGGCTGATTACAACTTTCCAGAAGCCTCTACTATCTTTTCTCCCTGTGGCTCTCCTCAGATCTGCCCAGGAATCCTCCCTTAAAGTTTTTAGTCCATTCTCTCTGGTGGCCTTATATTTAGCCCTTAGGCTCCGGATCAAGGGGACATCTCTAGGTGCCATATGCAGAGCTTTGTGGAGGTTCGATAAAGCCTTAGTAGATGAGGCATCGAACCAATGATGGTGGGGATATTTTGAGCTGAAAAAGGCCTTGCCAGATAATGTGTAATTTAATCTAAAAATGAGACAAAGTGAGATTTAGCATTATGGGGTCCAGACAAGGGTCTAAACAGGCCATTGTCTCCGCCTGTTTATGATGTAATACCACAGGGAAAAAGTTCTCTTTGTCCACTTTTTCCTATTTTAAGATATAACCATTTTCCCTCGCTAATAGAGTTTTCGGCAATTTGTTTGGACAGATCTTCCATCTTCCTTCCCATTTTATATCACAATCAAGGGCAACATGATCTTTAAGTCCCAAAAGGTTTGTCTGGATGCTCACCACTCTGGACTTCTTGCTTGCAGTAGTGGTGCGAGTTTGTTGGCCTTGATACGATCCTTTCCGTGGCGGTTTGTGTGTGCACTTATTGGTATAGTAGGTCGGGCTGAGGTGTGCATGCCTCCTCGGGTTGTGTATTTTGGGTGGAAGTCTTCTTTTTTTGGGAGCTCGAAGGTTGGGTTTGATTGTTTGTGGTGTACTGTTCCAAGATGGCGTGCAATAGTGGCGGTAACGGGATAGTCCCCTTTTCTCTTTCTTAAGATGACCTGACACACACCACTACAAGATGGCGCTGACAATAAATCCCTTCTCTGTAATTAAGAATCGGTGTGCCGGTAAGTCATGGCCTTCACATAGACCTTTCTTGCTTATTTCAGGCATGATACTAGTACTTATACTCTAGAAAACCCTGTCTTTGTACAGTATGCATACTAAGTCGGACTAATGCGGTCTCTGCTGATATAATATATTACACCTTTCAAAGATGGCGCTTTGATTAGCGTAAATTTGTTAGTCCCTTTTTAGTGACTGCCTGATCCACTTATTGGTATAGTAGGTCGGGCTGAGGTGTGCATGCCTCCTCGGGTTGTGTATTTTGGGTGGAAGTCTTTTTTTGGGAGCTCGAAGGTTGGGTTTGATTGTTTGTGGTGTACTGTTCCAAGATGGCGTGCAATAGTGGCGGTACAGGGTTAGTCCCCTTTTCTCTTTCTTAGATGACCTGACACACACCACTACAAGATGGCGCTGACAATAAATCCCTTCTCCGTAATTAAGAATCGGTGTGCCGGTAATTCATGGCCTTCACATAGACTTTTCTTGCTTATTTTAGGCATGATACTAGTACTTATACTCTAGAAAACCCTGTCTTGGTACAGTATGCATACTAAGTCTGACTAATGCGGTCTCTGCTGATATAATATATTACACCTTTCAAAGATGGCGCTTTGATTAGCGTAAATTTGTTAGTCCCTTTTTAGTGACTGCCTCACCCACAGGTGATACGGTTTTTGACAATCTTGATTACGGAGGGAGGAGTATAAGTAGAGACACGCATTTGGATGTAGGCTCACTTCTTGACGGCAGGACGATCTGAGGACGCCTACGTTTGGCTGAAGGACTTAGATGTTTTGAACGCTGGTGAGTTAGGAGTAAAAAGCTTGAATTTTTGTTTCCTTTTTTTTAAACTGGGGCAATTTGTATGTTTGCTCCTTTATTCCTTGTCAGTAATCCAAGCTAGCGCCTACTTCACTATTACCTTTGGTTAGTTGGGTACCCAATTTCACTAACAAGTTTTTAATGACTGCCTCTTTCACAGATGATACGGCTTTGACAATCTTGACTACGGAGGGAGGAGTAGAAGTAGATACACGCATTTGGGTGTAGGCTCACTTCCTGACAGCAGGACGATCTGAGGATGCTTACGTGTGACTGAAGGACTTAGATGTTTTGAGCGCTGGTGAGTCAGGAGTAAAAAACGTTTGAATTGTTTTTTGGTTTTTTTCTCTTTAAACTGGGGTAATTTGGGTCTACTATTGCTTGTTAGTACTCCAATCCAGCGTTTGCCTTACTATTATCTTGGGCTAATTGGGTACTTAGCTTTATTTAAGAGTTAAGCATTGTAACTTTCCACCAAACGAAGGTAGGCTTACACCTATATAGAATGGTGAAAAATAGCAGGTCTCTATCGAAAGTGCACTTACTTTTAAGTAAAGGGTGCATCTTGACATACCCCCTTATACTCATCCCCACTACTTTAGTGAAGCACAGTCATGATCTTGGACGTCCGCTGACTTTACTATTGGTCCCATGCTTTGGGACACAGACTTTATATATGGGTCATTAATATTAATTAGAACATTGGAACGTTGGCAGCTCCATTGAAGACAATGGAGCGCTCCCGGCTAATACTGGCTGGTATAAGCCCGGAGCTCCAACATTCCAATGATTGTCTTTGTTCACAGCTCTGGCTGTGAACAAAGACTTCAGGGAGCCGGAGGGGATTTGAATCCCCTCGCGCTCCCTGAAGGGCTTCGTTTTGTTAGAACATTCTGCCCTCTAGTGGCAGAATGTTCTACTAGCCTTATAGCCCTTCGTAGCAGGGCTATACCGCTGTTAATGTCCCGCTGCTGTTGTTAAAGTCCCTCGCCTTCGGCTCGGGCCTTTAACGCTGCAGCGGGCCATTAACAGCCGGTATAGCCCGCTACGGCGGGTTATAAGGCTATATTGACCGATATCGTTTTGGCTGTCTCTCTGTATCTCTTTTAGGGACACCGTAAAGAATTGCAACAGCGTGTATTTGTACGGTTGAGACTCTGCCCATATCTGGTTATGGATGGAAATAATATAGCCTTATAGCCCGCCGTAGCGGGCTATACCGGCTGTTAAAGGCCCGCTGCAGCGTTAAAGGCCCGAGCCGAAGGCGAGGGACTTTAACAACAGCAGCGGGACTTTAAAAGCCGGTATAGCCCTGCTACGAAGGGCTATAAGGCTATTAGAACATTCTGCCACTAGAGGGCAGAATGTTCTAACAAAACAAAGCCTTCAGGGAGCGCGAGGGGATTCAAATCCCCTCCGGCTCCCTGAAGTCTTTGTTCACAGCCAGAGCTGTGAACAAAGACACATTGGAATGTTGGTGCTCCAGGCTTATACCAGCCATTATAAGCCCGGAGCGCTCCATTGTTTTCAATGGAGCTCCCAACATTCCAATGTTCTAATATACTTTGGTGATCTTTAAACAAACTTTCTTTTAAAGGTATTTACAATCATTTAAATCTGGTGATAGTGAGTAACAATTGATAAATAGGAGACAGACTATGATGCAGTATATTTTTAACTTCCCCACACAGATACATGGAGTACTACGGAATCATTGTTGGATGTCTCCTAGCCGCATACTACATTTAGTGGGATTTAGAGTCTAACCACTATCGGTATGTAAACTCTATGTGGATATCGTTGCCCTCGGCCAATATAAAAAGAACTAGCAGTACCTAAATAGAGAACTTGGAGCGATAATTAAAATATGCGATAATCTTGATTTAGGTTTTTTCTGCCTTAAATTTTACTAGGACATCTACAGATAAACAGACAAATAAGAGGAAGAATTTCCACTGTGATTACGTCTTACAGTATAAACAGCAGGCTTTGTAGGGTGATATTGTGCCCCTAAATAGTAAGTATCCTTCTTTACTGTATTTATAGGACTATTACCAAAAAAACAGGATTTTCTTACATAGATCCATACCTTTCTGATCAGAGTAGAGTAGAGTATTATAGGGATTATTTCCACTTACACACTTTCTCTTTTTAATTTCTGTCAAAGGTAACTCTCTCTCATTAGAAATTGTACTTCATATCGTACTAATTTGTGTGTTGATTCTCTCAGACTATCTTTATTATTCTTTCTTCTTCTCATTTTTACTTGAATGCTCAGTTGTATAGATTGGCCCAACCGGTGTCTTTTATTATAGCACACAGTATTGACAATAATAATGTTTAGAGACTAGTGACTAATTTGTCTTTTGTATGTAAAAATTCTCTTTTCTTTAGATACCCCAGGTTTTGAGAACTTGCGCTAAGAGAAGTAGCTGGTCCTGAAGAAGGTGGTTTCCACGTTTGCTTATACCACCGAAACACGTTGACCAAATCTTCTTGTAGATCCTACAAATTTTTTTTGTAGCAGCTCCTTTTTTTGGGGGCTATTAGGACTACCTTACCACTCATTATGTGTTAAGTGGTAAAGCTACTGAGATATATGTGTACGGAATGTCTGATATGTGTCTGCATGAATGAAGAGTTTGTATGTGCAGTGTTCTTTCTCCCTGGGTTTTGTTTTCCTTTTTTTGTCATGAATCAAAAGAATATCTTTGTCTTATCGAATTGACATGAACAATGTGTAAAGTATAAGTGAAAACGTTCATTTATGAAAAATTGATTTATCTGTTCAAAATTGATTATATTTTTATACAGAAAAAATGAAAATATAAAAATACGAAAAATAAAAAAATAAAAAATATTAAGAATACACTTTTGTGCTTTGTGTGCTAGTTTATATATAAATAACTGTTGTTTAGGTCAAGAGAGAGTATTATTAGGTAGATTGGCTTCATTTTCCCCTTTTCTCCCTGACCTATTGGAAAATTATCTCGTATAAAGGGGGTCCCAGTATTTTCTGCATTGCTCACCACTCTCCCACTGAGGGTGGTTGAGAAATTAATACCATATTTACCATATTCCTGAAGTGGTGCGAGGCCAAGCCCGTTTACTGGTATTGACCACTATATGCTAGTTGCAGCTCTGTCGCTCACCTGAGTCAGTCAAATTACTTTATTTCGGTCATAGACCATAAAAGCGGTAGAGGACCTTCCTGCATGATTTTTTTTAAAAACAGCAGTACAACAATCATAAATAATACAATGTAAAAGTATTTTTGAAGGTTCCTAAGCCTTAAATGAAATATGATGCCACATTTAAACATAATACAAAACAATATAAAATAGTACTTCCATAAGACTTATATAAAACAAACTGACATATAAATGTGCTTTAAAAGCAATTGGTTAAGAAAAGGGGAACCAGCCATTCGTCTAGCGGAAGTAGTTCTGTGCAGACAATAAATCATTGTGATTATAATAGTTTGTTATGAGATAGCACAGTTCCATTGACTATAAGACCCAACAGAAGCTAACAGATGATTTTTCTCCTAGTGGGTAGTTAGATCTCATTGACGGGAGGAGCAGTTACTGCTTTACAAGTTTAGAGTAAATGGGTCAAACTGATTCTAGATATTTGGCAACAGAAAAAACAATGCATGGCCTGGTATCTGACCTACAGATCCTCAGGGCTAGCTTATAGTGGTGTCTTCCTAAGTATCTACACAGAGGAACAATCCAACACCTATGCTGTCTTATATCTAGGACAGAAAAAAAAGGAGATGGTCGTATGTTTTATCCGCTTTCCCACGGACAGAGTCAGTCCTCACGGCAGCATTTCCAGTTGCTAGTAAAGTACACTAACCATAGTGTGCCCAGTCTACATTTAATGTACAGTAGCCTTAGTAAACGGAGGGTCAATCTCATTGAGAAATTTTTCAAACTTTGGCTCGTACTTGTGGTTTAAGGGGAGCTCTGCGACCCTGACATGGCTTGTGAATAAAATAAGCTACAACCATTCGCTGTCTCTGCACACTAGAATTGCTTTTTTGACAGAGAAAGAGGTAATTGATTCGACATCCAGCTCTGCTCTAAAAAAGACCAGAGGTGTGCTCTGGGAGAGTTTTAATACAGCCCTCAAGAGCTTGTTTTAGACTACCCCTATAGCCTCTGCATTGTTATGGCCCCAGAGCTCAGAGCCATAGGTGGCAGTAGCCACTGCTTTGGCTTTCCATATTTCCATCAGGGGCACATTGGACGGAACATAGTGTTTTTTGCAAGGTCATCATGGCAGCTGCACTGTGTTTCAGTAGAAGCACGCTCTTAGTTAGCTGGCTGTCCCATGTTCTACTGCTAGATAGACGAACACCCAAGTAGTCAAAGTCTACTACTCTTTCTCACTCACCCCTATCCCACCATCTTGTGAAATCTACGATGAGGATGGATTGCCATAAACATAAATGTTGTTTTGTTAGTGTTAATGGATTAATCATTTTTAGTACAGAAAAGATTACATCTTTCCAGCAAGACTTCCAGTCCCTTGGAGGTTTTCAACACCAAAAGTGTGTCATCCGCGAAAACAGTGCGGGGATCTTTATGCCACCCAAGACCAGAGAGATGTTTTCACAATCCATCAGAAACTCTATGCAGTTGTTTATGAATAACAGGAAAAGAGTTGGAGCTAAGAAGCAGTCCTGCCTGACCCTCTTTTCGACTGGTATGTGGTCCTTAAACCTACTCTCTTTCTAACTCCCAATTCAGCTCTACTGTACTACCTCCTGCAACTATATTGGATGTTGGAGCCCCACACCCAGATGTTTATCCTATGCTTTGGGTGTAGCTATGGATGAGATCCATTGAAAATGTATTTTTGATATGTCTGTAACTTTTGACCCGATGGAAGGATCTGCGCCAAAAACGGCAGTCATTTAATGTAGTCAGCATTGGGCCGGAATGTCAATTTCCATGCAGATCTGTTCAGGGGACACAAGAGGTGTTTTCACATTATAGCTCCCATAAGAAATTTTGCCCATGCCTAAAGGCAAAACAATAGATTTACACCAGTATTTGATATGAAAGTAGAGCTTTCATTGGAAAGCTCACTTTATTGGTTGTATATAAATCTGTGCATTTCAGATCAGTTGACTGGGGGTGAGTGCTTGCAATGTTCAACACTCCGTCCATCATCCCCTTTGGTTTTGCTTTGTTTGCCCTAAATTGGCAGGGTATGCCCAGACGTGGGTCCCTTGATCACAATGAGATGTGCCTAAAGGTTCAGGCACGATGTGATGAGCCTGAAGTAGGGCACTATTGAGGGGTGCTCAGAAGTGTGAGAAAAAGGTTAAACGCAAAAAATGAAATCCATAACTGCAGAAAATATTAATCAAATTGTAGAAGTGAAATGGTTATTAGTTAATTTGGTACTGTCATTGGCAACATTGGCATGGGTAATGGGTGATGCAGGCTGCAGGAGCATCAAGAAAAGGACCCTGGCACTTAATATTTCACTTAATATTTTACTAATTAATCACTGGGCCTGTGTTAATTCTTTTAAATCTTGTAAGATGTTTTCCTTGTTGTCCAGTTTAAGCAAACAATTGGTATGATGTTTGAGTAGCTACAAATAGGGAGACATCAAGTAATCCAATGTATTATGGGGTATTATGGAGAGGCAGGTATTAACACTAAAGCTATCATAAAGTATTGCTAGTGTGGATTCTTAAACATGATGCCTCTATGGTACGTCCTCTTTCCATGTAAATTGCACACTGTTCTGATATGGGACATGAACTTGTAATAGGTCAATATATGATAATTCAGGGAGGCAAGGCTTCATCTTCAGCACCATCACCTTCACCCTCCTCAGAGACCATAACTTTTACCTAGAAGACCGCTGTGACCTAAACTATATGGCCCTTCTAGAAAGCCTCTGTAACCCTGGCCTCACCCAGCACATTAACAAACCCACCAACACTGCCAGACGATTATTGGGCCTGATTTGTTCTTCAGTCAGCAACATCACAGTCGAGAAGCCAACACCTATAACCTGGACAGACCACATCATTTTCAGTTTCATCATACCCATCCTGCACCATTATGGACCAACCACCACCACAACCACCCGCCCCAGCTGGAAAAGCATTACATGAGAGGATTAGGCGTCCACTCTCGCAGAGCACCAGCCCAAGCACATCAGTAACTTCCCGAAAGCCACCAAGAAAATCAACAGAACTAACGTGCTGACATCTTGGCTCCCTTTAAGTGCAATCAGTTAGCAAGAGCCCAAACACAGGCCAGCTAGTACACAGAGGAACTCAGGCTGACAAAATGCCACTGCAAGCAACTGGAGTGAAAATCGAATAACAGACAAGATACCACAGAAAAAGACATCTTCAAACTAGCCCTAAGACGCTGCCACCAGCAGATACAGAATGCCAAGTGCACAGCTCTTGGAGAACACACCAAAGACCACAGGATCAGCCGCAAAGATCATCAAAGATTTCCCCGTGCCTCCTGCCTCCTCCAACAACACCACCCCCTCACAAGACCTTTGCAACAAGTCTCTGGACACTTCGGCAACACAATCACCTCTATATACAGGAATGTTGACTCTCAACCGGACCACGTCACAGTTGCAACTCAACTTCCCATCAGATCCAATAAACAAACCCTGACCTCGAGTCCCGCTTTCACCACCATCAAAATCACTGCTACCATGAATATCATTCACTTGGAGGCTCCTTCTCACCCTTGCGCACACCATGCCTTTACAAAAGGACTCCTATCAATCAGTGAAGCACTATCGCCTATTTTTAATGCCTCAAATGACTCACATTCCCGGACACCTGGAAACTTTCCATTGTCATGCATCTGCTCAAGAAACCAACTGCTGACCCAGCCAAGCTTTTCAACTACAGACCTATCTCCCTCCTCCCATTCCCAGCAAAGGTCTCAGAGAAACAAATCCACTGACAACTCACTACAACCTCAGCAACCACCAGCTCCTCAATGCCACACAGTCCAGTAGCAACCCAACCGCAGTACAGAAACAGTACTCATCACCGCCACAGACGACAGCTGCAGGATCATTGACAGAGGAGACAAAGCAGCCCTCTTTCACCTGAACCTCTCCATAGAATTCGGCATGGTCTCACACCCCATCCTCATCAGGTGACTGTACAAGATTGCCATCCAACTAACCACTTTCTGCTGAATCTGCTTCTTCTTAATGGATACAAGCTGTTAGCATGGCACCTTACTCCTTAAAAGTCCGCAAACTCATATGTGGAGTACCTTAGGGTTCCTCACCCAACCCCATTCTCTTCAGCGCATACATAATCCCTCTGGCCAATGTCAAAGGTGCACACAACATCAACATCCTCTCCTATGCTGACAACACTCAACTCACACTCTCCCTTTCAGACAAGATCCCCAACACCAGAAACAAGTTCACTGCCTGCATGATCAAAATCATCACCTGGATGAAAGTCAACTGTCTCAACACTGACAAGACAAAAGTAGTCATCTTCAGCTAGAACACCTCACCATGGGAGTCCGACAGGTGGACGGCCGAACTCAAAAGCACACCCACATCCAGAACCCGTGCTAGGAACGTTGGAATAATTATCTACAGCATACCTGACATGAATGAACAAATCAACAACGTCACTGCATCTTGCTTCTACACCCTTAAGATGCTGAGGAAGAATTTCAAATGTACCCCAAGCAGCACTAGAAAAACCACCACTCACACCCTAGTCAACACCAAATTGGATAATGGGAACACCAAGCAACTCCCTATAAGACTACAAACTGTAGTGTAGTTCCTATATCCCTGATAGGCTCTGCGCATTGGAATAATATACACTATAGATTTGACATAGGACTGAGGTCAGTATGTCTCATTACATGTACATTAAACTTAATTACTTGTGTGTGCCAGCTAACTTAGAGGTCACTAGAAACTTCTCGAATAAACAAGAAGGGATTAGTTTCTGACAACCGCATAAACGTGACAACTATTTTCCCTTAGAAACTGAACAATCTCAGAACCGTGGAAACAATTGGAAACAGTTTCACTCGTGCATGCTTTGTTTCTACAGAGTTGCACAGAAATAGAGAGATGGGCGTTTCAATAAAAAGGGTTTATTGAACAGCCTTATTTCTCATGCAAGAGATATGAACTGCCACAATCGTAAGCCAGGCTGCGAAGTACAATATGTACAGAGTTAGCAGTAAGATAAAATAATACTGCAACAGCATGGTTTATAGTTCTGACATATATTCATAAAATACATACCTAAATAACGCAGGCTAAAATGTGAATACTCATCTGATGCTTCTAAATTGTTCTTCCCCAGTGTACCTAACCTAAGTGTAGTACGAGGTAAGAAGTAGGTGCTGTTGTCTAAAGTATAGCTAGCTATAGCTATAGTTTTGCCAAGAGTTGCCAAAAGTTTCTCTAAGTTCTAGTCTGCTCCATACCTTAGAATGTGCGAGGTTGGAATCTCTTTCCGGGACTCGATATCTAACACACCGCAAGGGGAGTCAGAAACATTGGAGCTGGATTTTCTGCGAGGAGGATGACAGCGTCTGGTCAGTGCATCAGGCTGGGACTCGATCGCCTTCCAAACATGCCATGGCGAACCGCAAGAGGGCAGTCGAGCTGGACAGTACCGTAACCGTGGCTTGCCAGGGCAAGTGCAGGTATATTTATACCTTGAAGGTGTTTAGGAATGCCTGTATTGACGTAAAAGTCGGGCATCGGAACGTCATGAATGAACCCCTAAGGAATAGATGTTCATGCATACTAAATGAGTGCTTGGAGAAATCAATATCCAAGCAAGGGAAATTCCTAAAGGCTTAAGAGTCTGGTTTTCCAAGAACTCATTGTTACGTGGATGGACGGATGTAGGAGACCATGCCTCTATTTGGTTAGCATGGACAATGCCTAATTAAGGGCTGGATTTTCTACCCAAATAAGGGCAATATGAATTGTACCTATATAAGGGCATAAATCGGGAAACCTATATACGGAATCTAAATCTACACACAACACCCACTCCAGTTTCATATGAACGACATTACTAAATCCTAAACATACTAAACATGGCTAAAAAAGAGTATCACATGAAAATCTAAGACATGCTAAAACATATCTAAAAACATATGTCCTAAACATGCATTACAAAAACCATTGCTGTGCATAAGGTGCTGTGCATATTAAAAACAATGTTTCTTCTAAGCATCTGTGTGCATTGAAAATGCCAACAAGAATTAACCAGAAATATATACATATGATGAAATGGAAAAAAAAAAAGAGAGGCCGAAACCATTTCATATCAGGTTAACACAAATCAATCTTTGTTGTTGATGTGACAAGGTGGCATAATGTCCCTGGAAGATTTTCAAAGAATTCTGTTCTCTATGAATAGTTCTACTATAAGCAGATTACTTGTGCCAAAAAATAAAAAAAAATTACAAATTTGGAGAAAAAAATTAATCATAGGAAAAAGTTCCAAAGTTAGTCCCTTGCCGGAAAAGAACAAAGGACACATTCTGAGTCTCATCGGAACACTGTGTGCCTGAATCAAAAGTCAGTGTGTGGGCCTGGAGAAAACATTAAGGTGCCGATCACGATCCGGTAAAAAATTCCCCCGTGCGACTCGTATCGGGTCTTTTTACCGTACGAATCGTACAAGTGCCGTACGAACTGGCAATCACGATTCGCATGGTAAAAAGTCCATACGAACCGCACTGGGAATCATTCCCCACACGTCCCCGGGTCAGAAAATGTGTCCAACACGTCCTCGGACGATTTACCTTACAAACGTGAAAAACCAAGTCCGACCTAGGAATCACGATCCATCCCGTGCGTCCGAGGTTACAACCGTATGGAAAAAACACCGTCCGCACCGAACTCCTACAGCAACCATGGAGACATGTGCCCGCATACGCGCCCAACACTCCCCCCAGCCCCCGTACGTCCGACACGTACCCCCGTATATGTATACCCCCACCCGTCTAGGTACACCCCAGTACGTTCCAGTCGAACCCCCACCCCAGGACGTGTCATAGCCCCGTCCACCCACACCCCAGTACGTTCCAGTCGTACCCCCACCCCAGTACGTGTCGTACCCCCCCGTGTACCTACACCCCAGTACGTGCGAGCCACACCACCACCCCAGGACGTGTCATAGCCCCGTCTACCCACACCCCAGTACGTTCCAGTCGTACCCCCACCCCAGTACGTGTCGTACCACCGTCAATGTACACCCCCCCACCCCAGTACGTGTCGTACCACCGTCCATGGACACCCCCCCCCTGTACGTGTCGTACCCCCCGTGTACCTACACCCCAGTACGTGCGAGCCACACCCCCACCCCAGGACGTGTCATAGCCCCGTCCACCCACACCCCAGTACGTTCCAGTCGTACCCCCACCCCAGTACGTGTCGTACCCCCCCGTGTACCTACACCCCAGTACGTGCGAGCCACACCACCACCCCAGGACGTGTCATAGCCCCGTCCACCCATACCCCAGTACGTTCCAGTCGTACCCCCACCCCAGTACATGTCGTACCCCCACCGTGTACCTACACCCCAGTACGTGCGAGCCACACCACCACCCCAGGACGTGTCATAGCCCCGTCTACCCACACCCCAGTACGTTCCAGTCGTACCCCCACCCCAGTACGTGTCGTACCACCGTCAATGTACACCCCCCCACCCCAGTACGTGTCGTACCACCGTCCATGGACACCCCCCCCCTGTACGTGTCGTACCCCCGTGTACCTACACCCCAGTACGTGCGAGCCACACCCCCACCCCAGGACGTGTCATAGCCCCGTCCACCCACACCCCAGTACGTTCCAGTCGTACCCCCACCCCAGTACGTGTCGTACCCCCCCGTGTACCTACACCCCAGTACGTGCGAGCCACACCACCACCCCAGGACGTGTCATAGCCCCGTCCACCCACACCCCAGTACGTTCCAGTCGTACCCCCACCCCAGTACGTGTCGTACCCCCCGTGTACCTACACCCCAGTACGTGCGAGCCACACCACCACCCCAGGACGTGTCATAGCCCCGTCCACCCACACCCCAGTACGTTCCAGTCGTACCCCCACCCCAGTACGTGTCGTACCACCGTCAATGTACACCCCCCCACCCCAGTACGTGTCGTACCACCGTCCATGGACACCCCCCCCCCTGTACGTGTCGTACCCCCCGTGTACCTACACCCCAGTACGTGCGAGCCACACCCCCACCCCAGGACGTGTCATAGCCCCGTCCACCCACACCCCAGTACGTTCCAGTCGTACCCCCACCCCAGTACGTGTCGTACCCCCCCGTGTACCTACACCCCAGTACGTGCGAGCCACACCACCACCCCAGGACGTGTCATAGCCCCGTCTACCCACACCCCAGTACGTTCCTGTTGTACCCCCACCCCAGTACGTTCCTGGCGCACCCCCAACACAACCGCCTAAGTACGGAGCGCACCCCATGCCCCAACATCACAACCGCATGTACGAGTCATACAAAGCCACACACAAGGACCAAATCGTACAACCAAATGGCCCATGTACACACCGTACACACGCTCAAAACGCACGTACACAACAAGGACAAAACAAAACAACTCAACAATACACCATTCGAAAGGCACACAGCCACTAAACATGGCCAACAACCACTAAAATAACACAATCACTGACCTGCAACTGTCAAAAACAAACAGAGGCCCAATACACCACCACTCCTTATAACACACCCACCCAAAATTCAAACACTGCCACACCCACCCATGGACCAATGAAAAGGGCCCACACACACAAACCATGAGCCTTTGCAACAGACCCACTGCTGCCAGACACCACAGAACCAGACTACAAGCGACACCACATCTTACACTTGCACACCTTCACACGACCACCCTCACAAACACCCTCTCATCACATTCACACACACACAACCATCCACACCCCCCCCCAACATCCACACACCCCCCACACCCACACCATCCCCACCCACACCCCTCACCATGCCCACTACCAAGAATCCAAAGTTCAGTCACCGAGAGTTGGAGGTCCTTGTTGATCAAATCCTCAGAGTCGAGCCACAGATCTTTGGAACATTGGTCAGAAGCACCAGCCAGGCAGCCAAAACAGCCATGTGGCAGACCATCGTCGATGCTGTGAATGCTGTTGCGGACACCAGGAGGACCAAGCAGGATTGCCAGAACAGGTGGTACGATCTGCGGAGGAGGGTCAGAGCCAAGAGACAGGAGGAACACGACCAGGCCAACGCCACCGGAGGAGGGCCCTCCCGCAGAGCCGTACAGTACCATCCCTGGGAGGAGAGGGTGATGGCCATACTGCCGGTGGAGGCAGTTGAAGGAGTAGAAGGACTCCGAGACCCGGGTGAGTACACAAACAACGCACCTCACATGGGGGGAACTGCAACCACAACCAAAATTAATAACAGGCACGCAACCACCACAAGCCATCGCATTACTCAACCACACTCCATGAGCAGGCACATGCCACTGCTGCCACCATGCCCCATGCACCCAGCTGGACAATGTCAAGTCACAGGCCACAGAATACAACAACACATGACACGGTAACCCGGATGGCGGGAGGCTGGGCACCAAGAATCACATAGTGCGACTCCAAAGCAGACAACAATGCCCTCTGCCCATATGGCCTAGGTCACAGCCAGACAAACACTGTGTCCCAACACAGGAATGACTTGCCAGCAAATGGCGGACGCCTTGCATCAACACATGGGGGTGAAGGCACTGTTTTGCACATGCCAGCAGCTAATGAACAGCCAACAGTGTGAAAGAGTGGCAGCACACACCACCACAGCAGCAGCGCACAGACACACAGCAGACAAAATGGGTGCCTGGAGATCAGAAACAAACTCACATCAACAGGCCAAGGGCCACTCAAAGATCTGCTAACAGTGTGTGCCCAGGAAGCTGGGCCAAGGTGACCGAGGGTGACACACGGAGGGAGGGAGAGGGGGACACAGAGGGAGGGAGAGGGGGACTGAGAGGGAGGGAGACGGACAGAGGGAGGAGGCTGACACACAGAGGGAGGGAGAGGGGGACAGAGAGGGAGGGAGAGGGGGACACAGAGGGAGGGAGGGAGAGGGGGACTGAGAGGGAGGGAGACGGACAGAGGGAGGAGGCTGACACACAGAGGGAGGGAGAGGGGGACAGAGAGGGAGGGAGAGGGGGACAGAGAGGGAGGGAGACACAGGAAGATGGACAGAGGGAGGAGGCTGACACACAGAGGGAGGGAGAGGGGGACAGAGAGGGAGGGAGAGGGGGACACAGAGGGAGGGAGAGGGGGACTGAGAGGGAGGGAGACGGACAGAGGGAGGAGGCTGACACACAGAGGGAGGGAGAGGGGGACAGAGAGGGAGGGAGAGGGGGACAGAGAGGGAGGGAGACACAGGAAGATGGACACAGGGAGGAGGCTGACACACAGAGGGAGGGAGAGGGGGACAGAGAGGGAGGGAGAGGGGGACACAGAGGGAGGGAAAGGGCGACTGAGAGGGAGGGAGACGGACAGAGGGAGGAGGCTGACACACAGAGGGAGGGAGAGGGGGACAGAGAGGGAGGGAGAGGGGGACAGAGAGGGAGGGAGAGGGGGACTGAGAGGGAGGGAGACGGACAGAGGGAGGAGGCTGACACACAGAGGGAGGGAGAGGGGGACAGAGAGGGAGGGAGAGGGGGACAGAGAATGAGGGAGACACAGGGAGAGCAAATCAGTCCTGTGGTGTGTGGGAATGTCTGCTCGTCAGCAGGTGGACTGCGTGCATGTAGACAAGGGTGGCCAGTGCCAGAACCCCCCCTCTTCATCATGGCAAACGCAGGGCCATGTCACAACCTGTACACGAGCACAAGGACAGCCACCTGCATCATATAAGTGTGTGGATCCACTCCATGTGCACATGTACAGTGCTACAAGGAAGGCGCAAATGCATAGCTAGGCACACATGCACACTCCACTGCTGACTGCAGTCACACTTGACGCAGCAAGTAAGACTGTGCCACACATAGTTAAAGGGGCCAAATTGGTGCCCAAGGGACACACACATGCACAAGTGCACTGTGAGTGGAATGCAAGACAGATCCTAATTCCAAGAGGAAATGTGCCAACTTTGTAACGGATGAAACATGGATGTTGCATGGATCAAAATTAACATTTTCTCTCTCACACACAGGTCAACGTCGTGCTGCACCCCCCAACACTGGGGGGGAACACTCACAGGACCCGGATCTGCAGGAGACCGATCCCACCGGCAGCGACCACTCTCACCACTCTGCGGACGACCCCGACCGACCTGGCCCCTCTGGTGTCCAACCACCTGCAGCACCTGCGTCAGGTACAACCGTGCCAACCACCACCCCCACTCCTGCCACATCCCAGGAGACACCCAGGATCCCTGCCCCAACACCACAATGCAGCCAGGCTCGCCAGGAGGGACACGGTGTCCCGGGCACCCAGGAGGAGGCAGGCGACAACGCCAATGCCACCCCTCAGGGGTCCCGGAGACCCCATGTGCCCACAAGTGCAGGCCAGACGCAAGTGGGCAGGGGTGGTGGGAGTGGAGGACGGCGGAGGCACGAGCCTGACCAGTTGGCTGGGGATCCGGTATTCTCCCATGTCCGTAACATCCTGGACTCATACCGGCAGGACACCACGGGCATGGCCCAGGTTGTGTCCGTCCTCGAGGGGATCAAGGTCCAGCAGGCCCAGCAACATGCGGAGCTAATAGCCTGTCTACAGCTACACCAACGGAGGATGGAGGACAGACAGGCTGAGCAAGTGACGGCGTCCCAGGGGATTCACGCTGAACTCCGTCGGATGGCCGACACCATGGCCGACCCTCCCTGTGCCAGAAGGCGGAGAACATCACCACCCACAGGGAGGGATCATGAGGAGGAGGAGGAAACATCCGACGGAGCATCCCAGACGTCGTCACGGCCTGCTGCTGAGGTTCCCCGCAGGAAGCCGGGTCGTCCACGGAAAGGACCGTGAGGGTGGCTGCTACATCACCATCTCCCAGGACACCTGGCCTGGCACCTGGCCCACTGGAGCAACAGCATCACAGCATCAAGAGACATTCTCTGCCACATGGCCCTGCTGGTCACTGGCTGACCAATGTTGACAAAGACTGTGGCATGGACTCTGAGGATTTCCTATGGCAAGGACACCAACTCCCCTACTGAACTTTGGATTCCCTAATCCCGGAAAGCCCCTCACTTTGTCCCCCCCCCCCCCCAATAATAAATCACACTATTAAGAGTAGATGCCTGCTGGTATCATTATCACCTAACATGTGTCTTGTACAGTCTAAACATGCCTGAGTCATCTGTTCACTTCAACCATCCACACCCTGGGGCCTGAGTCTGGCACAGGACACATGGGTCACAGTTTATTAGGCAAGACAGACATGGAGCACCATACACACCCGTGATGGTCAGAACCAGCTGAGGGGGTGGCCGAACAACCGTGCTGACAGACACATTGAGTACAGCAACAGTCATGCGCAGAGGTCAGGGATCCTGGCCCGTGTCCTGGGGGGCACCCAGGTACGTGTAGACAGGTGGCAGAACCATGTCCTGCAAGCTTGAGTCCGGTGGATGCAGAGAATGGGGGCCTGGACAACGTTGGATGCATGGGGATGGCACATGTCACACTACCCACACAGTCATGGACTTCATGCCCAATACACAGTCTCAGCACACACACACAGCTTGCATCTTGCCACTCGACACATTGACACATAGCCACAATCAGGGAATACCATGCCAGACATGCAGGATGCACCGTGCCAACACACCAGCATTGACTGAGAAGAGGCACCTTGGAGGCATAGGGACACCTTTAATAGTCATGTTTTTGGGATTGCAGAGGCAACTTGAAGTACACATGAACACATCATGTGGAGTAACATGTGGCTCAAACACTGGCACCCCCCTTCTGCAGCACAAATGCGTGATAGCCATGGAACTGGCACACAAGTGTCGGCTAACAGCTAAATACCCACAGCTGCTCACGGAGAGACTGCCATACACCATACATCCGCTGATGTGGAAGTCCCACGCCATGTCAAGACAATGTTAACCGTATGTGTCCGAGGGCAGTGTCACACACATTGATGCCTTCATCACAATCCACTATCCCATCACTGATGACTGACAACCAGGCAGCCCATCTATTCAGGTGTACCCAGCTGCATGTTGTGTCCCATGGGGATGCCACATGTCTGTAGAGGAATCAAACCCCGACCGGGGCAGTGTGCACACATCGTGAACAACTGCCACACCCAATACACCCCAGATGCATCCCTTACCCCATGGAGACTTCCAAACGTGTCCGTGCCTGTAACGCTGAGTCAGCCCACGATGCCATGTCCATGAGGAATAGCAGTGCCACAACAATGCAACCAGAAGACGGCATGCGCAGGTACCTGGGGAAGAGAGACACACAAGAAGTCAGCCACAAAAAGCACAGCCACTTGCATGTGCATTGACTCGACACATGTATGGATGAAAAAATGCTAGGTCACAATTATGAGTGGGGAAATACTACCATCACTGCCACCATCACTCCAGTGACACACCCACGCACACCTCAGACTCACGTGCCATACATGCAGGTGGAGACACGCATCACAACACATGCCACACGGGGACCAAGGCGTGCACACTCAGACACTGGTACTCACCACTAAGCAAAGAAGTCGCGTATGAGCCGAGTCCGGATGTCCTCTTGCGGCTCCACATCCTCCACATCACTAGCCCCATTGCCAAGACCTTCGTCCTCCACGGGTGGATGGTCCTCGTCATGTTGATTCAGGATGAGTGGCACAGCTCTTTCAACTGCCATGTTGTGCAGCATGCAGCAGACCATGAAGATCTTGCAAACCTTTGCCGGGGCATATGGGAGTGCGCCGCCGGTCTTGTGGAGGCACCGGAATCGGCTCTTCAGCATGCCAAACGTCCTCTCTATCACTCGCCTTGTCCGGCCATGGGCGGTGTTGTAGCGGAGCTGGGCCGGCGTGATGGGGTTGCGGAGAGGTGTCAGCAGCCAAGGCATGTTGGGATAGCCAGCGTCCCCTAAATGGAAAGCACATGGATATCGTTAGAACTGGCGAAGCGGTAGTGCTGCTCGGCCAAACAGAATACAGGACAGACAGACTGTACCCACCAACAACACATGCTCGTTCGTTGCGCAGCTGCATCATCATATCAGGCATCCCGCTACGCCTCATGATGTAGGCATCGTGTGCTGATCCTGGGAAACGAGCACAGACATGTGAAATCACCATGTTGGACAGACACACCACAAGGGCATTGATGGAGTGGTAGTGCTTCCGATTGCGGTACGCCACCTCCCGTGCGTGTGGTGGTACCAAACCTACATGTGTCCCATCTATGGACCCAATGACATGGGGCATCCCTCCCAGGGCATAGAAACCACGCTTGACCTCAGTCATCTGTTCAGGGGTTGGGAACTTGATGAAGTCATCCAGGTGAATCAACATGGCCTCCAAGAAATCATGCAGCACACCGCTGAACATGCTCTGGGACATGCCACCAACATGAGCTATGGTATTTTGGAAGGTACCCGTGGCAAGGAAATGTAGGGCAGCCATTACCTTCAGCTGGGGTGTCAGTGCCGTAGGATACTTGTGCTGCGGTTGCAGGTGTGGTGCCAGTCTCGCAGTCAGCTCCAGAATCAACGGTTGGGTGAAGCGGTAGAGCCGGATCCTGTCATTCTCCTGCATGGTGGCCAAGTCTGGAATTCTTCGGGCAACAGGAGGCGCTCTGCAGTAATTTGGAAGTGACAAGGAAGAGTGAGTGCACTACGAGAACAACTCATGTCTACTGAGCACATGTAAATCTGGCAATACACACATGCCACATAGGGAGTCAGGCATGTGCTACATGCCCAGGACACGTATGGATGCAAGGTGACCCTCCTTCCAAGACCCAGCTACACACGGTGATTGAGAACCTCCCCATGCCACGCCATGGAAATAGCTGTGTCCCAGTGCAAGTGCACTGCCCGACGCAAGACAGGAGTGACATACACCCACACATCAGCAGAAGTGTGATGCCGATTGCAGAGACTGGCAGCGGAACACTTGAGCCACAGGTCACATGACATTACACTAGTCCAGCCCACACACCTTGCCATGAAGGTGCACATGTCATGACTCACCACACATTCCTTGTGAGTTTGCTGACATGGCCTTGTCACGCTACTCCGTGTCCCTTGCATACATGTGCACCTCACATCCGAGAACACATGTGGCATGGTGTTGGGAACAGTGTGCAATGACAATCTACACACAGCCACATGTTGGTTGCTGCAACGGCTGCAGCTTTTGAGGGTGCTACAACATCAACCTGATGTAAATCCCGGACACATATATGGCATAGTCACATTGTGCACTGTGGGTAGTGATAAGTCATGTGTCATGACCCCTGTACCGGGCATCATGGGACACTTCCGTGTGTTGGTGTCCGTGCCATGCCAGTGACGCTCACCCCAAGTGCGCAGTCCCACATGCACACATGTCAAAGGAGTCAAGGGCATGCCTGGCACACATTGCACCCTCACACAGTACACATGTACACATCTCATCATACATCTGGTGCCTTCTCCACTCAGGAGGCATGTTCCACATCACAGCCTGTGACACCTGTGCCCCACACATGTGGTAATGCACAGACGATGCCTTGATGTCCATTCCTGGACAAGTATGTCCATCCATGGACAAGTATGTCCGCCCTATTCCTACATGTGTGTCGCCTATCACCACAGTGATGTGTAAAATCCGCCGTACTGCTGCTGAGAGGGCCTGTGCATGTTCCCAAATCACTGTGGGAGTGCTGCCGTATGTGTACCCATCGTGATGGCGAGCGTAGATGCGAGTGTACGGTCCGTGCCACTACGGGTACGCATACGCGTGCAGACCCATAGTGATAGTGAGCGTAGATGCGAGTGTACGGCCCTATCACTATGGGTCTGCACGCGTATGCGTACCCGTAGTGGTACGGACCGTACACTCGCATCTACGCTCACTATCACTATGGGTCGGCACGCGTATGCGTACTCGTAGTGATAGTGAGCGTTGATGCGAGTGTACGGTCCGTACCACTACGGGTACGCATACGCGTGCAGACCCATAGTGATAGTGAGCGTAGATGCGAGTGTACGGCCCTATCACTATGGGTCTGCACGCGTATGCGTACCCGTAGTGGTACGGACCGTACACTCGCATCTACGCTCACTATCACTATGGGTCTGCACGCGTATGCGTACCCGTAGTGGTACGGACCGTACACTCGCATCTACGCTCACTATCACTATGGGTCGGCACGCGTATGCGTACTCGTAGTGATAGTGAGCGTAGATGCGAGGGTACGGTCCGTACCACTACGGGTACGCATACGCGTGCAGACCCATAGTGATAGTGAGCGTAGATGCGAGTGTACGGTCCGTACCACTACGGGTACGCATACGCGTGCAGACCCATAGTGATAGGGCCGTACACTCGCATCTACGCTCACTATCACTATGGGTCTGCACGCGTATGCGTACCCGTAGTGGTACGGACCGTACACTCGCATCAACGCTCACTATCACTACGAGTACGCATACGCGTGCCGACCCATAGTGATAGTGAGCGTAGATGCGAGTGTACGGTCCGTACCACTACGGGTACGCATACGCGTGCAGACCCATAGTGATGGAGAGCGTAGGCATGCATGTACGGGCCGTTGCCATGCATTTGGGGTGCCCTAGGGCCCCCACACGCACCGTACCTGTGTGTGATGCTCCAAATTACATAGGGGACAAGTATTAAGGCCTACATGCATGCTGGTTGTCATGGAGACCAAGTTCAAAATTCGAAATTGTTCTGGAAGGTGCACAGCAGAAGTCAGTTGGAATTTGTCTACTTTGTTGCAATGTGTTTGTGGGGCTGACATCATGCAGGAGAATGAAACCGATAGAGAACCCACAGACTGCTAGGTTTGTAGGGATTGGTGGAAACATAGGATGCAAATGTGAGTGACCAATCTCTCTGTACTCCTGTGCATGAGACTGGGCAGAAGGGCAAATATAAGGCAGCCAGGTCCCATGAGGGAGCACTTGCCTGCACATCTTTGCATTCGTCGACCCAGCTGCTGCTACTGATTCCCTGGAACCATGTCAAGGGCTGTGGAGAGGACACAGCCATTCACCCTGGAGGAGAACATGGCTCTGCTGGATGTGATCCTCCCACAGTACTCCATGCTGTATGGGCGACCAGGGTATCAGGTGAGTGCATAGGCCACTGCCACAGACTGTCCCTATGTGGTGACTGTGACTTCTGCCATTGCGTCCAGGTGTATCACACATGCCATGTACTGTCGGGGGGGTCCCAGGGGGGGGGTGCCTGATGTCTCCCAGCACGGCCCTGAGACAGGAGGGGTGGGGGCCTATCACTCACAGCAGTGCCCTGAGACAGGAGGGGTGGGGGCCTAGAACTCACAGCAGTGCCCTGAGCCAGGAGGGGTGTGTGCAGAGTCCTCCCAGCAGTGCCCTGAGACAGGAGGGGTGGGGGCCTATCACTCACAGCAGTGCCCTGAGACAGGAGGGGTGTGTGCAGAGTCCTCCCAGCAGTGCCCTGAGACAGGAGGGGTGGGGGCCTATCACTCCCAGCAGTGCCCTGAGACAGGAGGGGTGGGGGCCTATCACTCACAGCAGTGCCCTGAGACAGGAGGGGTGGGTGTGATGCACAGTGTGAGCCTTGATCATTGATTGTGACATTGCCATCATTCCACCTGTGTACCCACTGTGGCACGTACTGCTTTTTCCCTCACCAGGGGATGTTGTCCCTATGACAAAGGTGCAATGCGTTGGCTGCATGACATGCCTTGTTGTAACCAGCTAATTTGTACCCATATGTCTCTCTGTGACATGTGGCTGGTGTATTGATGTGGTGTCACTTGTTCCTCCTCACAGGTAGGCGCCACTGCCAAGGAGCAGATCTGGCTGACCGCCGTCAGTGCCGTGAGGGGTGTGGATGGTCGGAGGCGGAGCCTGCCCCAGGTGAGGAAACGCTGGCAGGATATCCGGTGCTGGACGCGGAGGATTGCACGGCTCCTGCTGGGGGACTCACCTGAGAGCCACAAGAACCGCGGCCGCCGCCGTCTGAGCCACCTCCACAGGCGTGTGCTGCCGGTGGTCTTTCCAGACCTGGAGAGGCGCTTACAGGCGATGCAGCAGCCGGAAGGGGGTAGGTACATGTGTGTTTGTTGTGTGTCACCGGCATTTGTAAGGGCACAGTAGCATGAATTCACTGGCAGGGTTTAAAGGTGCTGTGCAGATCCTGTTTGCCCCAGTATAGCGCTGTGCCCCTGCCACCCTTCCCCTCCTTGCAATGTGTTCCCTGGTCTGTGTGTAGTCACTCCTTCACAGGGTAATGTAGGCTGGCGCTTTGTCCACGGGAACAATGTCTGTAGCATCATGTGTGGGGGTGGTGTGTAACAGGTTGTGGGACATTGCCTGTGCACTGTCAAGTTCACAGCATGTGGGTTCCATGTCAGTTGGCACTGATGCTGACTCCTGACATGGGAGTTGGTCTCTCATGTGTCATGCCTTACAGCGGGCATGTCCCATGTAGTGGCCTGTGACATGATGTGCATGAGTGTGCGATACACATAGTGCAGGGATGGTGACGTGTGTTGCAGTCATTACCATTCAGTAGCATGTAGTTGCGTGCCCACTACTGTCCCCTGGGGCACCTTTTCCTCAGTGGTGTATGTGTCATCATAAACGTGGCCACTGTCAGTGTCTACAGCGTAAGTTGTGCTCTGTGCCATTGTCCCCTGTCACCATGTATATAGACGTGCTATTTTGTACAGGTGTCCACTGTGCAGCCTGACCTGATTGTCCTTCTTCATACTCACAGTTGCCAGTGCCTGTGTGTCTTGTTATACTCATCTGAGGATGGGCACTGGTACCTCATTATTTGTACAGGCGCACCTTGGCTGTTTGGCGTCCAATCTTGCTTTTTGCCTGCCCCTGTGTGTATCACCCAGACTATGAGATGTTGGTGCCACCTGTGTCTCAACAATTTGCCTCGTGTAGGGTCTTGTTGGGGCGGGCAATGCCTATGTGTTAAATACTGATTACCACTTGCTGGGTCTGGGCAGTGTGTGATGTGTCTGGACACACACGCAATGTGCAGTGACCGAGTCATGTTGTGCATGTTTTCAGCATTACCTATGCAGCATGTGTCTCAAGTTCATGGATATGGTCCCTGGTCATCGCTATTTTCGCCAACGCTGTGTGGTGCAGATGCAGTGCTGGATTGTCCCCAGGGCCTGGGTGCTATGTCAGACTCCTTTTCCTGTGTTTAGCTATTGTCTCATGCTCTCCATGGTATTTCAGTGGCATGGTGGCTCAACCAACTGTGTGTTTCATGCCCTACATCGGTACCCTGTTCAGTAGATGTTAGGGATCTTCCTTTTCAGGCCATGCAATGTTACCTATGTAGATTGGACTCATGTGACAGATGTGTACAGGTGTCTGATTAATTTCTGTCTCTCCACCCTGCCCACAGCATCGTCGGGGGACACAGAGGGAGACATGGACACAGACCAGGCGGAGGGACCGAGCACCAGTGCCAGCCGTGACATCGGGTCTGGCACATCGAGTGGGACAGAGGCGGAGGAGAGTGTGGCCGAGGACCTGTCGACTGGCACATCAGACTACGAAGCTGACAGGTCCGGGGACGATGTCTCCGAGTGGGCGGAGGCTGCACCAGCAGCTGACAGCGGAACAACACCTCGCACCGCCCCCTCAGTTTCCACCAGCCGCCTCCCACTTGCTCGTGTCCCTTCCCAGCGTGCCCGGTCACGGCATGTCTCCTTCCTGCCAGGCACCGCACCCCCTGCCCCTGTCTCCACTGCTGCCGCCAATGCAGAGTCTGTGGACATCCAGCGGCAACTGCAGGTTGGTCAGGCTGCGATCCTTAATGTCCTCCATGCCCACGGCAAAACCCTCACCAACATCGAGGCGTTCTTGGAGGGCATTCATTCATCGCAGGCTGACCAACGCAACTTGCTGAGGTCCATCGACTCCACACTGACTGCAGCAGTGGGTCTCCTGCAGCGCGACCTCCCCCCACCTACCCCTGCCCCATCCACACTTCCCACTCCCATGCCTGTCACACGTACACCCAGACGTCGGCATGCACCCACATCAACGGACACGGGCACCACACCAGCAGGGAAGGTCCACCGCACTCCTCCTGACACGCACACACAGGGTGAGGTAGGCACACCCACTGGGTCGTGGGGCAAACGTGTGACACGCAGCCATAGTGGGAGTCCGCATTCCACCCAGTCCACTCCCTCCAAATCCCCTCCCCTCAGCTCTCCTGGCCACATCTCCCCCAAGGACTCCTTCATGGCCGCTCTGTCCCTGAGCCCCACAGTTACACCACCACGCAAGCGGTCAAGGAGGTCCCCGGTCAGGGTGGTTGAGTCTCCCCCCCTGTCTCCACCCTCCCCCGGTGGCGCTGCGACCCATCCCTCTGACCCCCCCCCCTCCTTGGGGCCTGAGGTCCCTTCGGGTGCAGGGGACTCCCTGGATGACCTTGCAAAGGTGTGTAGTGCCATCCTGGCCTCCGCCTTTGGCACTGACCCGCCCCCTGTGGTGGAGTCCTCCATCCCTGCACCCACAACGCCGCCCCTTTGCCCTGATGTCCCTGCGGTGCCTGTTGCTTCCCCCCCCCCTGATGCCCTCACCAGTGTGGAAGACGATGCCATTTGACTGTGCAGGCAAGGTAGGGGACACGCATCCCACTGTGTCCCCCATCCAGCTGAGAATCATTGACTGCCCTATGGGCTTTGTAAAGATTGAACTGCCTGCGATCCACGGACATTGTGCTCATGCTGAATAAAGCTTAATTTTGTTTTCATTATCACACTACTGCTATGCTGGTATTGGTGTTGGTGGGGCTGCTACATGGTTTTGGGTGGTGTGTAAGGGTTTTGGTGTGTGGGATATGTAGTAGTGTACTGCTCATTGGTGGGACCCTGTGATCTGTGTGCCATCACAAGGTGTTGGCTAACTTTCTTTGTTCATGTAAGCAGTTACTGCATGGTGCACTTGTCCCAGGGTGTATTCCTTCCTCTGTGTACCCAGCTTTCTTCCCTGCAGGGTGTTCCCAATGTTTAGCGCAGAGCTGTGTCTACATGAGCTGTGTGTGTGACGGAGCCCTTCTACTTTGGCCATGCATGCAGGGCCATGTCTCCACCTGCGACAATCGTGGCATCCTTGGTGATCACTGTACTTGTGTGTGGAGTCTGTTGACATGAGTTCATGGGGACATGTTCCCTTGTAGCCAGTATGCATGTGGATAATTCTGGCCTCACACACATGTGTTACACCCCTCCTGTCTCAGGGCACTGCTGGGAGGACTCTGCACCCACCCCTCCTGTCTCAGGGCACTGCTGGGAGTGATAGGCACCCACCCCTCCTGTCTCAGGGCACTGCTGGGAGGACTCCACACCCACCCCTCCTGTGTCAGGGCACTGCTGGGAGGACTCTGCACCCACCCCTCCTGTGTCAGGGCACTGCTGGGAGGACTCCACACCCACCCCTCCTGTCTCAGGGCACTGCTGGGAGTGATAGGCACCCACCCCTCCTGTGTCAGGGCACTGCTGGGAGGACTCCACACCCACCCCTCCTGTCTCAGGGCACTGCTGGGAGGACTCTGCACCCACCCCTCCTGTGTCAGGGCACTGCTGGGAGTGATAGGCACCCACCCCTCCTGTGTCAGGGCACTGCTGGGAGGACTCCACACCCACCCCTCCTGTCTCAGGGCACTGCTGGGAGGACTCTGCACCCACCCCTCCTGTGTCAGGGCACTGCTGGGAGTGATAGGCACCCACCCCTCCTGTGTCAGGGCACTGCTGGGAGGACTCCACACCCACCCCTCCTGTGTCAGGGCACTGCTGGGAGGACTCCACACCCACCCCTCCTGTCTCAGGGCACTGCTGGGAGGACTCTGCACCCACCCCTCCTGTGTCAGGGCACTGCTGGGAGGACTCCACACCCACCCCTCCTGTCTCAGGGCACTGCTGGGAGTGATAGGCACCCACCCCTCCTGTCTCAGGGCACTGCTGGGAGGACTCCACACCCACCCCTCCTGTGTCAGGGCACTGCTGGGAGGACTCTGCACCCACCCCTCCTGTGTCAGGGCACTGCTGGGAGGACTCCACACCCACCCCTCCTGTCTCAGGGCACTGCTGGGAGTGATAGGCACCCACCCCTCCTGTGTCAGGGCACTGCTGGGAGGACTCCACACCCACCCCTCCTGTGTCAGGGCACTGCTGGGAGGGCTCTGCACCCACCCCTCCTGTGTCAGGGCACTGCTGGGAGGACTCCACACCCACCCCTCCTGTCTCAGGGCACTGCTGGGAGTGATAGGCACCCACCCCTCCTGTGTCAGGGCACTGCTGGGAGGACTCCACACCCACCCCTCCTGTGTCAGGGCACTGCTGGGAGGACTCCACACCCACCCCTCCTGTCTCAGGGCACTGCTGGGAGTGATAGGCACCCACCCCTCCTGTGTCAGGGCACTGCTGGGAGGACTCCACACCCACCCCTGCTGTCTCAGGGCACTGCTGGGAGGACTCCGCACCCACCCCTCCTGTGTCAGGGCACTGCTGGGAGGACTCTGCACCCACCCCTCCTGTGTCAGGGCACTGCTGGGAGGACTCCACACCCACCCCTCCTGTCTCAGGGCACTGCTGGGAGTGATAGGCACCCACCCCTCCTGTGTCAGGGCACTGCTGGGAGGACTCCACACCCACCCCTCCTGTGTCAGGGCACTGCTGGGAGGACTCTGCACCCACCCCTCCTGTGTCAGGGCACTGCTGGGAGGACTCCACACCCACCCCTCCTGTGTCAGGGCACTGCTGGGAGGACTCCACACCCACCCCTCCTGTGTCAGGGCACTGCTGGGAGGACTCCACACCCACCCCTCCTGTGTCAGGGCACTGCTGGGAGGACTCCACACCCACCCCTCCTGTCTCAGGGCACTGCTGGGAGTGATAGGCACCCACCCCTCCTGTGTCAGGGCACTGCTGGGAGGACTCCACACCCACCCCTCCTGTGTCAGGGCACTGCTGGGAGGACTCCACACCCACCCCTCCTGTCTCAGGGCACTGCTGGGAGGACTCTGCACCCACCCCTCCTGTGTCAGGGCACTGCTGGGAGGACTCCACACCCACCCCTCCTGTGTCAGGGCACTGCTGGGAGGACTCTGCACCCACCCCTCCTGTGTCAGGGCACTGCTGGGAGGACTCCACACCCACCCCTCCTGTGTCAGGGCACTGCTGGGAGGACTCCACACCCACCCCTCCTGTGTCAGGGCACTGCTGGGAGGACTCTGCACCCACCCCTCCTGTGTCAGGGCACTGCTGGGAGGACTCCACACCCACCCCTCCTGTCTCAGGGCACTGCTGGGAGTGATAGGCACCCACCCCTCCTGTCTCAGGGCACTGCTGGGAGGACTCCACACCCACCCCTCCTGTCTCAGGGCACTGCTGGGTGGACTCTGCACACACACCTCCGATTTCAGGATATGTGCGCTTGGCACATACACGGTGGGGGTACGCACAATGCATTCGAGGTGAGGGTACGAGTCTACTGACACTGGTGTGGTGGGGGTACGCTCCGTACGTCCGCGGGTGTGGGTACGGGTCGTACTTACACTGTTGGCATGGGGGTACGCTCCTTGCATTCGCGGGTGGGGGTACGGGTCGTACTGACACTGTTGGGCTGGGGGGTACGCTCCTTGCATTCGTGGGTGGGGGTACGGGTCGTACTTACACTGTTGGCATGGGGGGTACGCTCCTTGCATACGCGGGTGGGGGTACGGGTCGTACTTGCACTGTTGGGCTGGGGGGTACGCTCCTTGCATTCGCGGTTGGGGGTTCGAGTCGTACTTACACTGTTGGCATGGGGGGTACGCTGCATGCATACGCGGGTGAGGGTACGGGTCGAACTTACACTGTTGGGGTGGGGGTACGCTCCATGCATACGCGGGTGGGGGTACGGGTCGTACTTGCACTGTTGGCATGGGGGGTACGCTCCTTGCATACGCGGGTGGGGGTACGGGTCGTACTTGCACTGTTGGGATGGGGGGTACGCTCCTTGCATTCGCGGTTGGGGGTTCGAGTCGTACTTACACTGTTGGCATGGGGGGTACGCTGCATGCATACGCGGGTGAGGGTACGGGTCGAACTTACACTGTTGGGGTGGGGGTACGCTCCATGCATACGCGGGTGGGGGTACGGGTCGTACTTGCACTGTTGGGCTGGGGGGTACGCTCCTTGCATACGCGGGTGGGGGTACGGGTCGTACTTGCACTGTTGGGCTGGGGGGTACGCTCCTTGCATTCGCGGTTGGGGGTTCGAGTCGTACTTACACTGTTGGCATGGGGGGTACGCTGCATGCATACGCGGGTGAGGGTACGGGTCGAACTTACACTGTTGGGGTGGGGGTACGCTCCATGCATACGCGGGTGGGGGTACGGGTCGTACTTGCACTGTTGGGCTGGGGGGTACGCTCCTTGCATACGCGGGTGGGGGTACGGGTCGTACTTGCACTGTTGGGCTGGGGGGTACGCTCCTTGCATTCGTGGGTGGGGGTTCGAGTCGTTCTTACACTGTTGGCATGGGGGGTACGCTCCTTGCATATGCGGGTGGGGGTACGGGTCGTACTTGCACTGTTGGGCTGGGGGGTACGCTCCTTGCATTCGCGGTTGGGGGTTCGAGTCGTACTTACACTGTTGGCATGGGGGTACGCTGCATGCATACGCGGGTGAGGGTACGGGTCGAACTTACACTGTTGGGGTGGGGGTACGCTCCATGCATACGCGGGTGGGGGTACGGGTCGTACTTGCACTGTTGGCATGGGGGGTACGCTCCTTGCATACGCGGGTGGGGGTACGGGTCGTACTTGCACTGTTGGGCTGGGGGGTACGCTCCTTGCATTCGCGGTTGGGGGTTCGAGTCGTACTTACACTGTTGGCATGGGGGGTACGCTGCATGCATACGCGGGTGAGGGTATGGGTCGAACTTACACTGTTGGGGTGGGGGTACGCTCCATGCATACGCGGGTGGGGGTACGGGTCGTACTTGCACTGTTGGGCTGGGGGGTACGCTCCTTGCATACGGGGTGGGGGTAGGGTCCGTACATATCCGTCCCCACGCTATGTGATGTTTGTGCGGCCCGTACCCAGGCCTTTGCCACGTGGGTGCGATCCGTCCCGCCATTGTTGGGGTGACGTGTGTGGGCGTGGTCCGACTCGTACCCACGCTCTTCAGGCGTGGGTACGGGACGTACCTGTCTGGTTGTGTTGCCGGTTCGCGTGGTGACGGACTTCCGTTGTGGCGGTCGCTGGCTTATCAGGACACGCCCCCACCCCCTCGTGGTGACCAGGGCATGGGAGTCAGGTATGTCCAGGCCATGTGTGGTGTGTGACTTATGTGGTTGTTTTGTGGCCTGCCCTGGTCGTGCCACCCCCACCCCACCCCACTTTCCCCCCTCCCTTAGTTATTCTGACCTTCTGCGGCGTCTGCGTCGTAACCTGTAGAGGAGGTGTACTGCTATGAGGGCAGGGATGACTCGTAGGTTCGGGTCCATGTCTGTCCGTCGCGTACTGGTCCTCCTTGTTCGCGTCGTCGTCTGTCCGTCGCGTACTGGTGGTCCTTGTTCGCGTCGTCCTGATTTCCCGGCAGTTTTTCGCTGCCGCAAAATATTCACCGTGCGGGGTGACGTCGGTGCGAATCGTGATTCCTGGGTCGTGAATGGCTGGCTGCGAGCGTCCCGACGTCAGGTCGGCGCTTTCCCGGATCGCATTGGTAGGTGTTTTTTGTTCGGTCGGGCTTTTTTACGAATCGTACGGTAATGGTGTACCCGTGCGAATCGTAATTCCTTGTTTGTAAAAATTGTCGACCGGGTACGCGTCGGGCGGAGATTATGCTCCGTCCGACGGTTCGTACCCGGTTTTTGCCGGATCGTGATAGGCACCTAAATCTTCTAATCCTGTAGACAAAAAGTCATCTACCGTTGTAGGTGAAAGTTGGAATACCTCGTTTAGAAGAATAACTGCACATAGATGTGAACTATCGCCTTCAGCATTTGTTGCATCAGCAATGTTAGAATCGGATGTTGCCTGTTGTGTCCTCTCGTACCTCAACAGTAGCATTTTGCGTCTGTGAGATCTCAATGAATGCCGTCATCAGGATTGGTAGCTGCTGGGGACAACACAGAGCATGGGCCGTAACCGGGTCCAGCAGAGTATCGATATCCATAGGCATGACTGATGGGAGTGTTAGACAGATGTCTAGCACGCATTCTTCACCGCAGAGCAGGCAGCGTAGAACAGGTAAGATGCAATCTTGCCAGATTGGTCAGAATTACAGAAACCATGTGGTGTTTAATTCTCGTAGACGAGGTAAACCCAAAATTTGGACAATGCGCTCACGACACTTCATCTCCAATAGAGCTCTCTATATGGTGCCTGGAGTGACGCTGGTGATGAGGCTTGCCATATCGTAGCATTAGGAGCAAAAATATTATCTCTGCAACAAGTGCCAAAAGGAGCGACAGTCCACCAAACACAGAGTGCACGAAGTTTGGAAAAATTCAGAGGACTGCTTGAAAAGGTGCTACAGTCCTGCACACACGGTCTTAAATACAGGTATAATACTGCTCGTATCAGACATGTTCAAGATACAACCTAATGTTTCTGAGAAATGTACAGGGCAGTTTGTATACAAAAAGGTATGTATCTCTGCAGAAGTCCTTGCAACTTGGAGATCATAGGGTTCTTTGGCCGAGGTCAATGGCACTGTTTTTTGTAAAAGAATGGCTTTAATTCTGCTTAGAGTATAAATTCGTATAGAAGAGATGTTCAGTGAAGGCCACAAAGGTGACTCCCTGACTGTCTGTATTTGTGGAAACAAGATTTGCATACAGCAAGTGACCCTGGATGTAACCGTAACTAGATATGAAATACCTGGCAAAATGCCACAGCATCTGTGATCATTCAACATAATGTAACTCCCGTTAGAAAGCTGGCCAAAAATTGGATTAATCACTGCAGCCGGTGAACCTTGCAGGTGACAGGATAAGTTTGAAGTGGAACCATCACAGGCCCCGTGTAAGTTAATACCCTGACAAAGGAGAGAACCGCTTAGTGTGTGTTCACAGTTTGCACCGCTAAGAAACACTTCAAGTTCCCCACTCCAACATCTATGTCTGTAAGGTAAATCCCAGGATGTCTTGATGTATCCTTTAGCCAACCTTTCATATTTGCCAACTGGTATATGTTTTAGGCAATATTGAAAATGAAAAGTTGTAACAGGCAGAGTAATTTTACCATGTATGATCCACTCAGTAGCTGGTTTTTCTGCCACCGTGTTGGTAATTTTTCCAGTTTTTCAATGCTCAGCATAGTGTAGTCTGCTCCCCTTTGTGCCAGTCTGATCTGTTTATCAGTGAGATTGAATTTTGAAAACAGTGACGTAGTATTGATTAAACGCCAAGGCACATAGCCTGTACTTAAAGTTTGTAGCGTCCAGCCAAATAGCATGATAGAACGTAGCTGAGACTGGCCATGTTGCAACATGACAAAGGCTTGTTCCATGATGTCTATGACAGAAGACACAATGCTGTCCAATGAATATATTCTGAACGACAGAGTCGTTAACCCATTGTCTACTACAGAGAGAGTTTTCTCTAAATTAATACGATCAATTTCTCGTATTCGTTCTGCAGTCTCTGCTTGGGTAACCTTCCATGCTTCATTATAAGCAGTGTAGATACCGGCATATATAAAACGTTTTTGACGCGGTTTTCTTGGTCCTAGCAAGAATTCACTAAGGTCTGCGCCTTCTTGAATTAAAGTTAATTGTTGTTTTACATCCTTCAGTGTAGCTTTCTGTAGCCAATCAAGGCAAAGTTTCCCTACACTGTATGTTGTTACTACCCCTGGATGCTGTCTTTGAATATAGTGTGGGTCTGGCCTATTGATAGTGAAACCCTGTGTTTTGTCCAGGAATCGTTCTTGACAGTTGTTTGTGTCTGTAGGCCAGAGCAACCGAGTTTTACAATTCTGGATCTGATCTGTTGTGATGCAAAATATTACATACGTCGACCTCGCCCCGTGTAGTGGTATTACTTGCATGTATAGGTGTAGTCGGTGTGTTCATGTCTTTGATCTTGGCTAATCCAAGGCAAGACGTTTGTTGGACAGTGTCATTCAAAAACATAATACAGGCTCTAAACAAAGCTTCTACCCCCTGTACTTGCCAATCTCTTGTACCCCAGACAGATTTTGTCTCAATGTTGTCTTTCCAAAAGTCAAAACCCTGTCTAGACAGTTGGGCAATAAAGGCTGCAGAATAAATCTGTTTCATATTGGTTAACATATTTTTCACATTTAAAATAAAACGTTTCTGGATTTGAAAAGTTGAACCCTGAAAAATATGGAAACTTCAGTGCAAAAGTTTTCGAACTACCCTTTGGAGGTGTAGGACAATGTTCCCATTGGTTATACATAAAAACATTTCTAGGTGTTGCAGATTTATGCAAGAAATGATGACCATAGTGGTTATAGCAATACATTTGTTCATAGTCTGATGAACCCTCTGAATATTCATGATTTGTGAATACTGCAGACATCTCTAGATCAGACATCATGTTATTAACAGTCTCAAAGTCCCAATCATCAGAAAAGGTACTGGAGGTAAGAAAATCACTTAATGAAATCTTAAATAAATGTGGAATCTTCAAAAGCTCAGACGGGCCAAAAATGTCATATTGAGTTTGGTCCCAAACTAAACCATCATGTATAAAAAAGGCTGTGATGTTCACTGCTGACAAGTCTCTTGCTTCACGATGGGATGATTTGTGTGGCTGGAGAAGTAAGTTCACTCTTTTACTTGCCGTTTCCATTTGAATATATATTCCACTCATCAGCATACCCAGAGTCAATACCAGAGCTAACCAAAGTAGAAAGAAGAATATTCCCAAAACAATCCATAGTTCAATCCATGGTGAAACCAGATAAGTCTTTTTCAGGAGATGAAAATAGTCTGTTGCTTGTTCTTTGAAAGTTCTTTGTGCTGGTGTTGTTTCAGGTTCGCTGGGATCCTCAGAAAACGTATCAAAGTTAATGAAATAGCCAGAAGCAGTTCTGTCAATGGTTGGAATTGCATCAGGATTTGTTGAATTCGCTGGAACCAGTTGATCACTTGTTACTTCGTTGTAGACAGGTGTATCAGGACGAACTGTTATTTGGGTTTCAAGAGGGACAAGTTCCACAGCTTTGTTGCTTAGTCCTTTATTTCTCACTGTAGAATCTTCAAAGGTGATGAGTCTTTCAGTTTGAACCTCTTGGATTGTAGCTAGAGTAGTGCGTCTGCTACATTGGCGGAGTCCACTTGGCCTACTGCTTAGTATTGGCCACATAGTGTGGTTTGATCATGTCGATGGACACAAATCTTTTCTCCTTTTTACTAGCAAGGGGCGGCAAAAGTACTGTTCTTGATCCGTGGATTGCTAGGACAGGTACTGGTTGTCTGTAAAAAGGTACAAATACCTTCTTGTCCGGGATCTTTTCTCTGACTAGATCACCAAGCTTTGGGATCCAGGCAGGCCTTGCTGGGAAGTCCGTTTTTTCTGAGTGATGGTTGGTTTCAGGATCACGTTGCTTTGTTTCGTTCTTAGTTCATTTAAGTCCTGTAAAACAGCCAAATGATCTTTGATATCAAATTTCTTATTTTCTATCACTGTGCCTTGCATATCAAGGTCCGATACCAACATTCTAGTTCCAAATAGAACTTCATATGGAGTGACACCCCCTAGAGAACTTCTTGGCAAGTTATTAAGTGCGCGTTGGACCCCATAAAGATGTTTGACCCACTCATCACCCGAACCTAATACCCTAGCTGTTATAGACTGCTTTATGTCTCAGTTTTTTCTTTCCACAACAGAATTTCCCTCAGGATGGAATGGAGAAGAATACCGCAATGCTACACCCAAACTGGCCATGGCTTCTTTGTAAGCTCGAGAGCTAAACGCAGGACCCTGCTCAGAATGTAGCGTGCCAATTGCCTATGTGCCGATAAAGACTTGCAAATCTTTTAGAACAGTTCGAGCGTCAGCCGAGCGCTGAGGGCACATCCATAGGAACCTTGATTTAGTGTTTGTGGGACTGCATTTGTCGAAGAGGACGCCTGAACGTAGATAGTCTAATGCTGTCTAATAATGGTGTCTGAACTGGGCTGGCTATGTTGTAGTAAGGTATCTGGTGGCATTCTGTACTGCGATCTCTATTGCAGTCTATGCAGTTATTGATGAAGATATGAATCAGTGTATTCATTCCTGGCCACCAGTACATCTCTTTTGGTTCTAAAATTGCTTTAGAGATCCCCTGATGTGTCAGACCCTCTCCCAGATGTGCTTCGTAAATCAAAGCCGCTCTTTGTTCCATGTTTAGAATTACCCTATCCCCCACTCCAGGGATTCGAGCAAATGGAACATTGTTCTTATCAATTATATATGAGTATTTGAATGGAAACTTTTTAGGTAATGCTGCACCACTGCCTTTGCTTGAAGCATTGACAGCCAGCATTATTTCACTGTCTATTTTTGTTTTTAAACGAGTGATTGCAGCTACGGAAGCCGTTTGCAAAGCCCCTTTCGCGGCTTCAGCAGCCAATGAATTCCCTTCAATGTGAACGCAATCACGTTGATGACTCAGCGTGTGTATCACGTGAGTGTTTTGTAATCCGTTTCGCAACTGAACTACTTGTTCCCAAAGCGTTTTATGCTTGCTTGTGCCACCTTTTGCTTCCTTGAAACCATTTTGAAGCCAATTCTGTAAATATTCATTGTAAGATTGAACACAGTAAAAAGAATCGCGCACTATGAGTGTGGGGAATTCGCGATCCGTATTTTTAAGTGCCATTTTAAATGCTTGTAGCTCAGCACGCTGAGCTGTACAATCTCCTAGAGATTGCGTTTTTGTGTCCATTGGTCTGAATTTGCCATCGCGCATACAACCTTTAACGATCGCGCATGCTGCACTGTAAGCTTCCTTACTCCCCGTAGTGGGTTGTGCAGATCCGTCAGTATAAATTATAAATTCATACTGATCAAGAGGGAGAATTTCAGTAGGCAGAGGACATTCGTGTTCGTATTGCAGGAATGCTTGTGTTTTCAAATAAGGATCAAAAACATATTCAACATCAGTTGCAGCAAGAGAATTAACCAATTGTATCCATCTAGGATGTAAAGCTTTCGCATTCGGAATGCTAGCTTTAGTAACTGCCTCTAAGGCTGGTACAGGAGTCACGGCCATGATGCGTTTCCCCTGTGCTAGGGCTCTTTCTTTTGCTACAGCGGTTTGAACTGCTGTCAGAATCTTTTCTGTAGAAGTGAATTTCATTTCTGTTTGCGTATACAAATGTGATTTGTATTCAATTGGTACTTTTTCACCTTCATTAAAAGTTAAGTAGGTTAATCCGCATTGACCCAGAATGATTCGGATCACTAAGTTGCGTACGTTTACGCGTTTGCAAGTGTTTTGTTGCTAACATGTCTGTTTGAAGTGAACGCAGAATTTCTGTGTGTTCTTGTGTCCAAGTTGAGGGTTTTAAAATCAGGTTTGATTAATTCGTAGAGAGGTTTAACCCTCTCTGCGTAGTTTAGAATGTATGTTCTTCCAAAATTCAGGAAACCTAGAATCGCCTGTAAGTTTTTCAGCATTTTTGGAGGTTGGAGCAGCGCGCACTTTTCTAAAAAGTTGGCTGCCAGGCTTTTGCCTTCAATTGATAGTTCATATCCTAGGAAAAGGACGTTGAGATGGACAATTCTGGATTTTTTAAAGTTGAATTTGTAACCCTCAGAGGCGAAGCCCAATAAAATGGTGTTTACCCTGTTCAAGTGTCTGTCCAGGTCATCGTCTGTCAGATATATATCATCGACATACGACAATGCCAATAAATTTGTAGTAACTCTGTTACTCTTGCTGAGAATAACCCCAAGCTGTTTTTGAACCCCTGTGGGAGTCGACAAAATTGACCCTGGGTCCCAATTATTGAGAAAGCGATCAAATATCTACTTTCCGGTGCAATATTTTGACAAAAGAAACCATTTGAAATGTCTAATGTGGTTTTGTACTTTTTACGCACAATGGTATTCATTAATGCTGTACTGTGTGCATTTTACACTGCAAATGTTTTACAACAAGAGTTTAGGTGTCTGTAATCCAAAACTAGACGATATGTATTGTCTGGTTTGGAAACAGGAAACAAAGGATTGTTCCTTGATGAGGTGCATGTTTCAATCACCCCTTGGTATTCAAGTTGATCTTGTGTAGCTTTCCCCCAAGGAACCAGGAGTTACCTGTTTTTAGGGAAGCAAGATGGCGGAAGGCTGAGGCAGCGCTGAGGCACCGTCTACAAGGCTAATTCCCCCGATCTTTAAAACACCGCTACAAGCTGTATAAAAATGCGTTTCAGATGAGTACGATGCTAAAATGCTAAAAGAAATTGCTGAAGTGATATTGGATTTGCTACAAATCAGTTCTTGTCAGTGTACTCCCCCTTGCTCCGTGATACTAAGCCAGCAAGTAAGGGAGCTGAGACGTACCTGTGGAGTGCAGCAGCAGCTGGGAACTCGCTGGAGCCGGAGCTGTTGCTTTGGAGATATCCAGCCTGACATGAAACCGAAGGGTCCCGTAACAGCGGCTGCGGTGGTCTTTACATGAGGAAAGGCAGCAGCGGCTGCTCAAAGTCCGCCAACGGAGACGCTAACGCTGGAAGGGGTAACGCCGGGAGCTCCGCGGCAACAGGGACTCCACAGACCGACAGCGAGCCGGAGAGACCCCAGTGACGGGAAAAGGGGAAAGGGAAAACTTGAAACGGACTGTCAACTCAGGACCGGCCTGACGATTGTAGAATTGTTATCGGGCAGGAAGAAGGTGACTGGCGCCACTGATGTTGTGGGTCAGGGCCAGAAAGAAGGTGAAGGGCTGGAGCCTGAAGGGGACCTCGCTTTGGCTCTTGCTGTGGATGCTGCTTCCCAGGTGCTGATCAGCCTGGCATCGATGTCAATCCAGACCGAGCAAACTCAACAAATTGAACAAACAGAACAGGTCAGAGGTGTGTTGGAGGGGGGGCACTTATCGGGTTCCTTAAATAAAATGTCGATTTTGGAGACTATGGATGTCATAATGATAGATGGTACTGGGGAGGGAGCTCGACAAGTACAAATAGGCGAGCCAGAACCAGATCGGCTGAGTAACACCCCACCAGCACAAATGAACAACATCATCAGTAATTATACTGCCGGGAATAAAGATCAGGAAGATGTTGTACAAGCTGACCCCGAAATAATGACACTACGAAATGAATGTTCTGGCATTGATGCAAGGCAGAAGGAACAACGAAAGTATATAAATAGTAGCCAGATAACATTAAAAAACGAAAGAAGGGGGAAAAAACTCAGAAATAAGTCTATTTTTAAAAAGCGGAACAAGAAATCACCTGGAAGCTCTAAGCAACAAAGGCAAGGACAAGGACCTGAGATAAATAAATCAGATGAGGGTCAGCTAACAACTAACAAGAAGCAACATATAACGGATATTGAGAAAGAAATGTCAGAGCCCTTCTTTTCTCTCTCAGACGGAACAACATCAATTGAGGAATCATTTTTTATATCTAGTTCAACTGAGGAAGAAGAAGAGAGCGATCTGGGAGGTAATGCAGAAGCTATTAGACAGGACTGTGCTACAATTAGAAGGAAGGGCAGCCAGACACCCATTCTTCCTTATCAGGAAAGAATCCAGGAATTGCAATGGGACTATACGCCCACTACCCAACTTACAGGGGATCAGCTGTCAGGGCTGGGAAACAACTTAAATTCAACGTTGAATACTATACTGCAATCTCTACTGGCCCATCGGGAGGAAAGTAAACAGGAAAACAAACAGACGCAAACAGCCATACGTAAGATGCAAGGTTCAGTCCGTAAAATTGCTAAAGTCTGTGGAGAAATTTCAGATAGACTTACAATGCAGGAGATGAAAACAGAAAATTTGGAAACAGATGTTATGGCAGCCCAAAAGCAATTTGAGTCACAAGAGGCGAGACGGGTGGATATTCGGTGGAAAATTGAAGATCAGAAAAATCGCCAGCGCAGGAACAATTTAAGATTTTTGGGCATACCAGAGGATAAGGGGGGACAGACCTACGTCTCTTCATGATTGATATACTGGCTAAAGCTTATCCTGAGCTCATAGGTTGGAACTGGTCACAAGAAATCCAGAGACCTCACCGAATTCCGTTAAATGTGAAGCAGCTCACAAGAAAGGATGAAAGCCCTAGGGCGGTATTGGTATATTTTGGAAAATATCTTCTTAGACAGGCCATATTTGAAAAAGCTAGACCGGACAAAAAATGTCAGATTGAGGGGCTAGATTTTTTACGCGCCCTGACTTTTGCCACACTACTGTAGAGAGACGTTGGCGCCTTAGACAAATGATAAACATATTTCAAGAGAATGGTGCCCAGGCCTATCTTATGAACCCCGCAAAACTAAAGGTTGTGATAGGCGATAGAGCTCGATTTTTTACTTCGGAAATTAAGGCTAAAGAATATTTAGATGAATCAAAGAAATGAACGAGGAAGGGGGAATACACGGGGGAAAAAAAAAGTAAAAAGTTTAGGGGAAAGGGTAAGATATTTTGCATCGGAAGAAGAAGAGGCGGTGCGGATCGGGGGATATGGCCTTGTATCCATCTGATGCCAGACAAAGGTCTGGAAACTTCCATGGGTAAGGGAGGGGAGGGGGTAAGGGCCAGGCAGGAGTGGAGGGAGGGAGGGGGTGAGAAGGTGGGGAAAAAGGAGAAAAACATAAGCAGGGCAGAGCAGATGAAAATAAGGGAAGTAAAACTAATATGTTTAAAGAGATGGCAAACTATATGAAAGAAACAAACAAGGCGAAACACTATGGGTATAGCTAGGATATGCTCAGTAAATGTGGGAGGACTGATTAATAGGAAGAAAAGAGAAAGGGTTTTTGGAATTTTACGCTTTTGGTGTCCAGAAGTTATATGTCTACAGGAAACGCATATCTCATGGGCCAATAAAAAACAACTACAGATAAGAGGATATGAAATGGTAATATTTTCAACGCAGACAACAACAATTAGAGGAGTGGCGATATATCTGTGGTATAATATAGGATCGGTTAAACGTACTTTGGCGGATAAGGGGGGCAGATGGGCCATTGCTACATTAGAAACAGGGATAACAATTGTTACGGTGTATGGCTCTAACCAAGACGACCCGAAAATTTGGATAGATTTAGAGATAGAGCTGGCAACCTGGTCGACTCCATTAATAATCTGTGGAGATTTTAATAAACATAATGATAATGTGCGATCAACCTTTTCTCAATATCAAGGAAGAAAGCCACGAGTTTACTGAGCAATAAAAGCATGTCGAGATTCATATGGACTAACTGATGCTTGGGGATATCAGTAACTCAATGATCCGGGATATACATATTACTCACATCCGCACAATAAATATGTACATCTAGATTAGTTTATGGTTTCCATTTCATTATTAGAAAATATGGAAATTAAGAAATTGCCACAAATGTTCTCTGACCACAATCCATTGATCCTAAAAATAGATTGGCAGCAGTTTAAACATCAGGAAAGACGGCAGTGGGCATTTGACCGTAAATTATTAGTGGATGAAACATATAAAGGGTATATTAAAAGTTGGACTAAAGAATACTTTGAAATCAATAGATATAGTGCTTCAAGGACTGTGGTATGGGATGCACATAAAGCAGGATTACGTGGGGAAACGATAAAATATGCCGGACATCAGAAAAAGCAGAGGCAAAAGATGATTGATGAATTAATGATAGAACTTGCACAGTTAGAGACAGATCACACTAAATACATTACACAAGGTGAACTGGGGATACTGAATGAAGTATGGACTAAAATTGCCATTGTCAAAGGGGAAATAAATAAATACTTCCAGGTGCAAGTAGCTCAAACTTATCAAATATATCAAAAGCAAATGTATGAGTATGGTGAGAAGGCAGGGAAGTTATTGGCTCTTCGCACTCGGCAGAGAACGATTAGAAACAATATAGCACAAATACGGAATACAGAGGGCTTATTGGAGACAAATACGAATGGAATTATAGAGGTTTTTAAGCACTTTTATCAAGAGTTATACCAAGAAGACCAGATACTGACAACCATGCAGAGTAGTGAGGCAAGAGATACAAAGATGAGGAAGATTGACGAAGAAACCAAATTAAAACTTGAAGAGGAGTTTAAATGGAGGAAATATTGATAGCAATAACTTTGCTATCTAATGGGAAAGCTTGTGGTCCGGATAAAATCCCAAGTGAAATATATAAATTTCTTCAGTCAGAACTGGCTCCATTAATACTAGATCTATTTTTAGATGTACAATATCGAGGTATTCCACCCAGTTCATGGCAAGAGACGGATATTGTTGTTTTTCCAAAAAAGGACAAATCCCCAGAGCTACCGGGCTCATATAGACCGATTGCATTAATAAATTCGGATGCAAAGCTCTATTCTAAAGTCCTTGCAAATCGGTTACAGAAAGTGATTGCTCAAATAGTCTCGCCATGGCAACATGGTTTTATTCCCGGCCGTGGAACTACAGATCATATTAGAAGGGTAATATCGCTTTTGGATATTGCCGAGGCCAACAACGAAAAAATAGCTATAATTTTTTTAGACGACGAAAAGGCTTTCGATCGTGTGGCCTGGCAATATCTATGGGATGTTCTATCGGCAAGAGGGTTTGGACCACAACTTTTAATAGCTATTCGAGCAATGTATTTCAACCCAATACCCAAACTACAGATTATGGGCAATACTTCAACACTCATAAAAATAGCTAGAGGGACAAGACAAGGATGTCCATGCTCTCCGATTCTCTTTGCCCTCTATCTAGATCCCTTTATTGAACAACTACTCAGAAATGTCAATATTAGGCCTATGAAAACTAGTGGGTATGAAACAAAAGTACTGGCGTATGCAGACGATATAGCCATCACGACGTCTGATCCAGAGACAGCTATAAGAGAAATTGAAAGGATGGCGGAGGAGTATGGAAATAAATCTGGATATCTACTTAATAGAACTAAGACACAAATTATTTGCTCAAATAAATGTAATATTTCTGATCAAAGACAAACTCAACATGCAACGTATCTGGGGATAAAGATAGGTATGGATGTAGATAAAATATGGTCAAACAATCTTGAACAAACACTCGATGAAATAGGGAAAGACTTAAGGCGGATAGATAAAATTCAGTTAACTATTGTGGGGAGGATCAATGTTTTAAAAATGAAGGTTTTTCCGAAAATCTTATATTTATTTCGCTCAATACCATTGGAAATACCAGGGCTTATTAGCCGGAAAATGGAGGCAATGTTCTCTAACTTTGTATGGCAATTCCAGAAAATAAGACGATCATTCAAGCATTTAACACTTCCCCACGACAGAGGTGGGTGGGCAGCACCAAACCTACAACTGTATTATTGGGCAGTTTTTTTTACAACAAATGGCCCCGTTACTAAATGATAAGAATGTTAATGAGAATGATTTGCCATCAATTTATCACTTAGCTATTGGCAATGAGGCTTCAGGTATGTTTTTAAAGAAAATTGAACCTAGCTACAACAAAAAAAAACAGATTTGAGTGTTTAAAATCTGCCTGGGGGCATGGAGGAAAATCACGAGTGTATTAAAAATTACAAAATATAATAGATATACTCCACTATGGGGTTCATCAATGTTTCCAGATGGGATGGATGATCCAATGGCAAGAGGTTGGGCGAGGGGTGGGATTGACAGAATTAGCCATTTGTATAATGATAAACTCGAGATTATAAAATTCTCGGAGTTGGTTAGACTTAAAGGAATAGATGCACAATCTCAATTTAAATATATTCAAATCTGGAGCTGGCTGAAAGCAGTTTCACAAGAAATCTTTAATCTGGATGTTATACCAGCTTTAGAATTAGCTTTTCGAGGGAAAGCTCGGATTGGGGAATATTATAATATTTTGCTGAGAAATCTCCCAGATGATATTGGAAAAACTGAGGATAAATGGGTAGAGAAATTAGAAGATGAGGAAATTGATATAGATCGGACATTGGAGTTAGCAAAAAAGAATTTTCTCTCTGCTAACCTTAAATCACAACACTATAAAACCATATTTAATCTGTATTATACTGCAGAGAAATTATACAAATGGGGGAAATGGGAAAATGATACGTGTCCCCGGTGTCAAGATGGTCCCGCCGACTTAATTCATATGTTTTCCACATGCAGTAAACTGATATCCCTTAAAAAGGGTATAGAAGAATTTTGGGTAAGAACTATTAATAAAAAGCTTAGCCTAACCTCGGCATTAATGCTATTCGGATTTGACTATAAACTTGGTCTATCTTCATCGCAGACAGATTTTATATTTATGAAAGTGGCAGTAGCTAGGCTACTGATTGCAACGGCGTGGAAAGACGAAGAAGCACCTAGCTATTTAACATGGTTTTATCGATTTCTACATATATATACCCAAGAAATGGCACTATATGAGATTAAGGGACATCTAGCTAGGAAAAAAGGCTGTGAAATATGGGCACCCATGAATAACTGGCTGAAAGAAAGGAGATAAATGGGATAGGAAGACATGGGTAATTTAAGAGCATAATGCTGAAAATGTAAATAAGAGTAAGAATGAGTATTTACTCGAATAGAGCACTAGTATATAAGATATGTATAACTCTTTCTCTGTTGGTAACTAATAGAGTATCCATAGGATCTATATGAAAATGTAAATAATGGATAAATATATGAGTGGATGCATTATTACAAAACAGTATCTTTATCTGTATCTTTTATTTTCTTCTTTCTATGTCTCTGCCCTGCTAATAAAAAATAAAAATAAAAAAAGGTATTCAAGTTGATCTAAGATCTCCCTGACCTGTTTTTTTAGCATCTTGCTTAACTGGGTACTGCCTTTGTGCAGTTGGTTGATTCTTTAACTGGATTTTGTGGTGAGGTGAGTCCTCATCCCATCCTACATGATTCTTGAATAACGCTGGGGCTTGGGCCACTGCCCATTTCCTGGCATAAGTATATCTTAAGTGTACTGGAACATCATTGGAGAAGGCTGGCATAATGATGTCTTTGCCATGTGGGCACTCCCTGACAAATTCTGGTGGCTAGTCTTGTTCTGCTAGAAGTATATCATAACCCCTTGAAAGATGCTCCCAAAAGAGTGCTTTCACTTTTCTTGGTATGTCTCCCTCCATCCGGAGTGTTATTTCATATAACCTATGTGGAGAACTAACCCTGGTGTCTGCAGTTTCAACTTGAATGTCCTCATTCATGTCCACTGTCTCCAGAAGCCCCTTCAGGTTCTGGCGAGCTACTGTAACTTCTGCTGCACTGTCCAACATTGTCTGAGCCCATTCTCCATTCTGGAGTTTTGTTCTCAGAATCCTCGGCATGTCTGATCTTTAGAACTGTTACCTTCTTTTTTGGAAAATTGAGGTTTTTGTTTGTTTTTCTGAATGTGTTGATCGTCTTTGGACTTCACGCGTTCTTCTTTGTTCTCTGACCGTCCTCTTCTTTCGGATGTCTGTGATGATATCTGAAAGGTACGAGAGGAACATGTATCAGTATCTTGATATCTGTCAGGTTTTCTCAAATTATCCCTATTCCTGTGTTTGTACCTCCTTTCAGAGGGCTCCTTTTGAGGAGACCTGCTTCGGGAATGAGAACACTTCTCTTTGGAATGCTGTTTGCTATTTTCCCACTTCTTTTTAGAAGCGGTAGGAGTGTTTTTAGGAAAGACCTTATCAGGACTTTCAGACAGATGTGGTTTAACTGGTTTCCCTCCCAAATTGTCTCTGCCTAATTCCTGATAGGATTTTTTTATTATTCTGGCTAGTTCTTGTGGTTGTTCTGTTACATCAAATTCTCTTAATTTCTGGTGGATTGCCACTGATGCTGCTTCTCCTTTAATATTAGATAATATTATTGTTGAGAACTGGTCGAAATTTTTCAGTAACTTCATACCTAAATTCAAAGCAGGCTCTACCCCATATTCGTTTTGAATCTGTTTCAGGACATCAGGTATTACCGCCATAGATGGAACACCATGTGTTTTTGTGTAGATTGCAGCAAAGACTGTGCCCCAAGTGGTGCAGTCTTCCAGATGTGGTTAGAATTCTATGTTTCTCATAAGGGTTGGTATTGGGAAATACCGTTTCGATTTGAGTAATTTTCTGAGCTATCCAGAACGGAATTTGTTCACGTTTTGTGGGCATTTTACCCATGACTGCGTGTAAAGTCAGTGGTGACATATTGAACTAATTGTCTGTAGATTTTGATCAACTCCTTGAGTTGAGCAAGTAATTCTACGTCTGACATTTCTTCAATGTCAGGATGAGGTGTGTAGCCGGCTAAAATCGGCCATGTTGCTCCTGGTCTACCTAGTGGACCGAGCCTGGTAATGTGATTGTAATGTTTTAGGGTGCCTTTAAACCAGAGCTCATGCTCCTGGTATGTGAGTGGAATTTCAATATCCTCAAAAGGAATATATTCCTCAGGTGGATCATCTTCTTTGTAAAAGTGAAACAAGTGTGTTACTGGATTTGATTCTGGGAATACTACCCTTGAATAGAATACCTCTGTCTGGTGAGATTCATGTGCCTCTATCACAAAAACTCCTCTACCACCTCTTGGTGTTAGGCCATGTTTTATAAGTTTTAGAGTGGTGGATCTCCTTAAATTTGGATGGATGTTTATAGCATCCACATCGGTTTCTTGAAAACCTGTACGATTAAAAGCTACTGTGACTTGGTCAGCCGCAGCTCCACCAGTATCGGTGTTAGTGCTGTTTTCGGTCATTGTTTGATGACAGTTTCAGAGCAAGTTTCAAGGGAACAAAGATAAGGTGCACAATATTTTTGGAACACTGTATCCTTCAACGTTGAACAAACCAAACAGCTAATATATAGGATTTTTGTCCTACTGAGCTATGGCGGATATTATCCCTACCCACTCCAGACGTCTTATGGAGTATTATGAGTAGGGGTCTCTGAGAAAAGCACGACTGAGTTACTTCAGAATCTAGCGTTAAATTAGTGCCTTACCAAACCGTTAGGCGCCATGTAGTGTAGTTCCTATATCCCTGATAGGCTCTGCGCATTGGAATAATATACACTTTAGATTTAACATACAACTGAGGTCAGTATGTCTCTATCAAGTACATAAAACTTAATTAAGTGTGTGTGCCAGCTAACTCAGGTCACTAGAAACTTCTCGAATAAACAAGAAGGGATTAGTTTCTGATAACCGCATAAACATGACAACTTTGTTTCCCTTAGAATCGGAACAATCTCAGAAGCGTGGAAACAATAGATAACAGTTTCACTCAGTCAATCGTGCTTGCTTCGTTTCTACAGAGTTGCACAGGAATAGAGAGACGGGCGTTTCAATAAAAAGGGTTTATTGAACAGTCTTATTTCTCATGCAAGACATTTGAACTGCTACAATTGTAAGACAGGCTGCAAAGTACAATATGTACAGAGTTGGCAGTAAGATAAAATAATACTGCAATAGCATGGTTAATAGTTATGACATATATTCATAAAATACATACATAAATAATACAGGCTAAAATGTGAATACTCATCTGATGCTTCTAAATTGTTCTACCCCAGTGCACCTAACCTATGTGTAGTACGAGTTAAGAAGTAGGTGCTGTTGTCTAAAGTATAGCTCGCTATAGCTATAGTTTTGCCAAGAGTTGCCAAAAGTTTCTATAAGTTCTAGTCTGCTCCATACCTTAGAATGTGCGAGGTTGGAATCTCTTTCCGGGACTCGATATCTAACACCCTGCAAGGGGAGTCAGAAACACTGGAGCTGGATTTTCTGCGAGGAGGATGACAGCATCTGGTCAGTGCATCAGGCTGAGACTCGATCTCCTTCCGAACTTGCTGTGGTGAACCGCAAGTGGGCAGTCGAGCTGGACCGTACCGGAACCGTGGTTTGCCAGGGCCAGTGCAGGTATATTTATACCTTGAAGGTGTTTAGGAATACCTGTATTGACGTAAAAGTCGGGCATCGGAACGTCATGAATGAACCCCTAAGGAATAGATGTTCATGCATACTAAATGAGTTCTTGGAGAAATCAATATCCAAGCAAGGGAAATTCCTAAAGGCTTAAGAGTCTGGTTTTCCAAGAACTCGTTGTGACGTGGATGGACGGATGTAGGAGACCATGCTTGTATTTGGTTAGCATGGACAATGCCTAAATAAGGGCTGGATTTTCTATGCCTAAATAAGGGCAATATGAATTTTACCTATAGAAGGGCATAAATCAGGAAACCTACATACGGAATCTAAATCTACACACAACAAAACCATCCTGAACTCAGCAGCCAGACTCAGACTCATCCTCAACCTTCTACGCCAAACTCACATAAAACCATCCCTCAGGAATAGTTGGTGGGGGCGTAGCCAGAAGCATCAAGATGGCTGTTGCACTTTAGAAGTGCTCCGGACCCCTCCGTCATCTGCTCCTTCATCCACCGCCATCGGAGAGTTCCCACCCTGCAACCCGACTGCCTGGCTGTCCTAAACCCTTGAGCCATCCCTGGAAGCAGTGCGGGTTGGGTTCAAGTGCCGTGGGCAGCCATTGCAGAGAATCCTACTTCGCAGCGATCCCAAGCTGGAGGCTTCAGCGCGGTGATCTCCCGGCCTGCCACGTCCCTGAGCTCTGGGACTCCTCCTATTGTGAACCAAGAGAGGAAGATCCCGGAGAATTGCTGGTGACATCCCATCTGGTCTTTCCGGTACCTCTTCCCCTCCTGGTAACGGACTGTGCCCGGCTGCACGGGAGGTGCTGGGGATGGCCTGGGGAGGCCCTGCCAGCCGCGTGACTTGCAGCGGTCTTGTGCTGTTGAGGAGCTGCAGTGCGCGATCGGCCATCGACCGGGCAACAGAGAGAGGAGAGAGAGGAGCGAAACCTTCCCCAGTGCCCCCTTGCTGCGCAGCCCTAGTGGGGGCCTCTACATGTTGCTGGGCCTGAGATCTGGGTCTGCGTCTGGTGGCCTGTTGTGGCTGGGTCCGGACAGCAGCCGACTGCTGCGGCATTGGCGGTGAGCTCCGCTGTCAGTTGGACAGCGGCGGGAGGAGTTCGTGATCCTTCCCTCCCTCCTCCACGCCATCATATGGGAGCCTGGACCGGCGCTGTGGGGGCCCTGTGCCGGACACGGGCCCCCCTCCCTGGGGGTGACTGCACGTTGAGAGTGGGTGCAAGGCCTGGTTGCGGACTGCCGCACTGAACAGCGGGCTTACGAGATGAGGAGCTGGAGTGTCTGCTTGACCCTGGGTGGCGAAGGTTCGGCAGTCGATCGGGTGACAGGGGTCCATATACTTAAGGGCCCCCCCATCGTGTCCTGAGAGCCCGCTCCTCTGGCTGGTGGTGGTGGCCCTGTAAGTGGACATTGACTGGGGCAGCCCTCTGACCCAAGACATCCTCCCTGGTGCACTGGTGGTGTGTGAGAGGCTCCTCGGCTGCTGATTCGAGTAGCGGTGCCGTTCATAGAAACTGCTCCCTTTCTGTGGGACACTGCGGACCCGGCAGACGGACCCTCTTGGTGGAGTATCGGTCACCACATCGGGTGGCGGGATGTGAGGGGCCTTCTTATCTCTCCACCCCACCCCTGGCTGCCCCGCGCTCCTTGTGAGCTACCCTCTGTCCCCCCTTTGTGCTGGCCTGGGCCCTGACTCCGGCTTTGAACCCGGCCCACCTGTGAGACCCTGCACGCCTGACCAAGCCCCGGGGACACAGAAGGGCCTACTGGAGGAGAGCATCGGCCACCGGCCGGGCGACGTGCAGCGACAGGGCCCTCTCCCCTCATCCTCCTTCTCCACTCTTCCTTCCTCCCGCCCAGACGCCAAGGTCCCGTTTAGACCACTTGCCTTGCTGGGTGACGGCCATGGGTAGAGACAAGGGCTTTGAAAACCCCGCCACCCAGACTAAAATGGACCAATTCACTACCACGGACTCTGGGACAGCTGGGGGAACTGCGGACAAAGACGCCACCTCCTCTGCAGACCTGTCCACTATCCTCCTGGCTACCCATGCCTCGCAATCTTCGGTGGAGGGCAAGATTGCCGAGGTCCGGGTTCATGTGATCCTTATCCGACAGGATCTTCGCAATGCCACGGCCTGGATTAAAGAAACCGAATCCCGTATATCCACCGTGGAGGATGAGGTCCAGCAACTCAAGGAACAGGTCGCCCGCCTCCGGTCCCATACCCAGGAACTTCACCGACGAGCCGAAGATGCCGAAAACAGGTCCCGTCGTAACAACCTTCGCTTGGTGGGATTTCCAGAGGGTGTGGAGCATGGCCGGGCGGCGGACTTCATGAAGCGCTGGTTGCGTTCCTGGATGCCCAAGGGCTCCCTCTCCCCATGGTTTGCGATCGAACAGGCGCACCGCTCACTTGAGCCCAACCCACCATCGGGAGCGCACCACAGACCGATAATAATCCGAATCCTTAACTTCAAGGACCGAGACCCTGTACTGACCGAAGCCCACAAGCAGCAACACCTCAAGTATGAAGGCCAGACGATCATGATCTTCCTCGACTATACCCATGAGGTCCAGGGCCAGTGCCGCTCGTTTTTGGAAGTCAAGCAGAAGCTGCGTGCCCTTAACATGCAAAACCGGCTCCTCCTCCCGGCACGCCTACGGGTTGTGTTCCAAAACAGAACCCTCTTCTTTAACTCCCCTGCAGAGGCATGGACATGGGTGACAGAGGAGCGCCCCTTACGACTCAAAACCCGGACCCCGTCTGCTCTACCGGATGCTGGAGGTGCCCGCCGAGACATCCCTGCCCCCGGCCACAGCGCAACCGCTAACGTAGGCGGCGAGGCCAGAGACGGGCCCGTTCAGATTCACCAGAGGGCCTCTCTCGTCAACCGGCGCCCGGGACGCTCTCCTGGCCATGCAATGATCTGGTTCCTCGGGCTACTCAGACCCTAGAGGCGTCACATCTCGTCCATCTCCGTTAGATCTACCGGACACAGATCTTTCTCGCAGCCCGATGCTTCTCACTGGACCTGCTTGAACCCATCTTCATCCTTCGGATGCAACTCACTCCGCCGCCGGGTGTCGCACTTCCGTTAATTACTAACTCTATCTCTCGATGGACACAGTCTTGAACATCCTACTAAGAGGAGGAGTCCTCCACGATTCCCCATTCCCAAGCGTTTTAGTTTGGTTCTCTTTTGGTTACACATTGTTAGGGCAACAGATACTGCCGTTCCTGAAGTATAGGGAGGGGGCTGGTTTGGGGGGGGGGACTGTTGTCCCGATTTGTTTTTGTTGCTTCATTTGTTTATTGTACCAGCATACATTCCCAACTACACGACAAGCGCGCAAGACCCAACATTATAGAATTGCACCCACTGACCTGTGTGCTAGATGTCCTGACCTTTGCCCGCTTTCCCTATGGCTTACACCTCTACAGAGAAGGCGTTGCTTCACATAATGTCTTGGGATGTTAACAGCTTGCTGGATTAGGTCAAGCGCACAGCGGGCCTGCGTTATGCCCAGCGTCACACTATAGACATACTGCTGCTCCAGAAGACCCACCTGGTAGGCAACCAATACCCTTTCTTGGCACGCTATGGTTATGGCGGAGTCTGGCACTCCGGCTTTAAAAGGGGATTACGGGGGGTGGCTTTCCTGGTGTGACGTGGTCTTCCACTCGTGGTGAGCAAAGCAACCCATGACCCTAAGGGCTGCTTCGTCATCTTGGAGGGAAGCCTCTGAACTTAATCACTGCATACTCACCCCCCTCCCTACTGACTTCCACACTTCATTCTCTCGCAACACTGGTTGCCTCCCTGCCTTTGGGGACAACCATCATTGGGGGTGATTTCAACGCAGTAATGGACCCTGAACTTGACACTGCTAATGCCCCTTCTGCTTCCGGAGTCGCTCAATCTCCCCTTCTGTCGAATTGGGTGGCCACTTTAGGTCTTGGAGATGCCTGGAGACTCTGGCACCCGACAACTTGACACTACACCCACACATCAGCGTCCCATCCCATTACGTTTTCTTGCCAGCCCTGGACTCTCGAGCAATTCAGGATGTCACCATCGTCCCCAGAGGATTATTGGACCACTCCCCAGTGGCGATGCGGATGGGCAGCCTCCTTGCATCGTCCTGCCCGATCTGGCAGCTGAATGCCTAGTTCCTCCAGGACCAGGACTTCAGGGACCAAGTGGGGGACGAGCTCCGCCATTACTTTGCCACTGACCATGGGTCGTTTTCCTCTACTGGCACCCTATGGGATGCCAGGAAGGCCACCATCCGGGGCTTCTTCAAAGGCCAACTCAAACTCAAACGTGTGAAGCAGGACTCCAGCCTCACACTCCCGGCTGTCCTAATTGAGGCTCAGCCCCCGGAGGAGAGAACTGAAGCCCAAGATAGGAGACTGGCATTTCTGAGACGAGATTAAGCAGACCTCCCTGGAAGCTGCCAAACTGCTGTGGAGGTCCTCCGTTGCATGAGTGTGTGGGTGGGGAGACAAAAATGGGAAACTCCATCGCCGTCTGGCCACTTACCCAATGGCCAATCGTTTCATTCCTGAGGTGATCGGCTCAGATGGAGCGATCCACCGAGCCCCCGTTGCACTGGCCCAATGCTTCGCCTCCTACTACGCTACTCTTTATTCTTCACAGCCGCCCACTCTCCCGCTCCCGGACCTCCTCCAACACTAACAGTTTTCCCTCCCGCGACTCAGTGAGTCTGAGGCGGAGGCGCTTGACCTCCCTGTCACCCCAGAGGAGATCAATGATGCAATATCCTGTATGGCTGTAGGTAAGACGCCAAGACCGGACGGACTCCCAAAGGAGTTCTATGCGTCCTTCCGGGACACGCTGAATCGCCACCTTCTAGAGGTGTATCAGGAGGCGTCTGACCAAGGCTTATTCCGTCCTGAGACGTATATGGCCACCATAGTGGTGATCCCTAAGTCTCAGCCTCCCTCGAAGCATTGCTCTGATTACCGCCCCATCTCCCTTATTAACTCGGAGCTCAAAATATTCGCCTCTGTCCTAGCCAATCGCATACGACCCTACTTGGCCAAACTGGTCCACCCTGACCAGTGCGGATTTATGCCTTCCCGGGGAACCCAGCACTGCCTCAGGCGTCTCAACCTCACCCTAGCGAATAGACAACGACTGACCCCCTACTTATTTCTCCTTTTTGTAGATTTCGGGAAAGCAATTGACTCTGTGGATTGGCGATACCTGGAGGCGGTATTGATGGAAATGGGTTTTGGAGACCCTTTTTGCTGCCTGGTTAAAGCGCTTTACTGTACACCAAGGGCCCAGGTACTAGTCCACGGAGCCCTGTCACACCCCTTTCTTATCAGAAGAGGCACGAGGCAGGGATGCCCCCTCTTGCCCCTCCTGTTCGCATTGGCGATAGAGCCCTTTGCCTACCTTGTACGATCTGACCAGCTCCTCACGGAATGGAGATGGCCAGGTGTAGAGGAAGATAAGATTGCCCTCTATGCTGATGATGTTATGCTATTCTTAGCAGATACAGCTTGGTCAGGACCCAGTTGCCTCTAGACCCTGAGTCTTTTCGAACAAACCACCGGCCTTCGATTGAACTCGGCCAAGTCCATCCTGGTCCCCCTTCACCTTTCGAGAGAGTGCTTTGATTGGCAGTCGTCGATACCCCTTTGGCGACAGTCCTTCAAGTATCTGGGAATCTGGGTCGCCCTCCTATCCGATCTCGCTTGGTCACTCAATGTAACCCCGCTAGTATTAAAAGGCTCGGGTTGATCCCCTATAGGCTGAATAGATCTATTTAAAATGATGATCCTGCCCAGATTCCTTTACATGCTTCAGAACACACACCTCCCCTTCTCAAGGTCGTGGTTCAGAGAGCTGGACGGCATGGCCACTAAGTTCTTGTGGGGAGGTCGGGGGCATAGGCTGGCCCTCACCCAGTGTCGGATCCCCTCCTTTGACGGTGGCCTGGGGATGACAAATCTCTACATTTACTACTTAGCGACTCGGCTCCTCACCGTGCAGGATTGGTTTAACGGTGGCTGGTCTTACCCGGCATACCGCTTGGAGCTCCACACCCTGGGCTTGTCTAACATTCAAGGGATGCTGTAGGGGTGCGCCATTCCCCAAACTTTACCTGAGGTCAGGTGTGGGGTGCTTTTGGCCTGGCGGGCTTCTCTGCGTCACACCCACTGGTTGGATAAATTGACTCAACATACCCCACTGTGGTGCGGCACACGGCTCGGAGAGGTTGCCAATCTCTCTGGTTTTAGAACGAGGGATCTCATTGGCATTTTGCTACTGGGGGATGTCTGGGGTGGGAGCCACATACGCACTTTCCAAGAATTGCAGATTTGCTACTCCCTCCATGCTTCCCAGCTCTACCGTTACCTGCAGATACGCCATGCCCTCCACTCTCACATCTCAGAATCCACCTCCCTGCCCGAATATAGCCCGCCTGAAGCCCAGACCATGACCGGTAACCTAGGGAGGGGAGGGATCTCCCGTATCTATCGCTCCCTTACCAATAACACCCCTAACACACTATCACAACTCAGAGACAGATGGGAGGGTTGGCTCGGGTCCCTGGACGACGCTGATTGGAGGGACGCATTGATGGCGCCCAAAACAGTCACAGCATTAGCAAGACTTTGCCTAGTTTAAATATACTACCTTCACACTGCCTATCTTACGCCGCTGCGTCTCCATCGCACTGGGCTCCGACCCGATGCATCCTATCCCCGCTGCAACCCCCCCAAGCTAACTTTTACCACATGGTGTGGCTTTGCTCTGCAATCATGCACTACAGGGAGTCAGTAACAGGGGAACTGAGGTTCTGGGCTGGGAGGTTCCCTTTAACCCAATCAATGTTCTTCTGGTATCTCTGAGGGGGTGGATGGTTCCAGAGCTGAAAAACTCTTTCTAAACATGGCACTGATGTTGGCCAAAAGGGACATTGAAGCCAATTGGCTGAACTCAGCTGCCCCCACCATAAGGCGCTGATGCAGAGGGGTGGATTGGTGCACTGCACAGGAGTGGCCCCTGTACGAGGCCAGAGGATGCCTGAAGAAATTTCGTAGAATGTGGGGCAAATGGGTTGGGGTGGTGGAAGACTGATACTCTTAATGAGTATTCGAGTATTCGAGGACTGGAATGGGTGCAACATTGTTTTTGCCTTGTCTATCAGTTCATCTATGCTGGTGTGATCTTCTCTTGTAATTGCCATGCACAAATCAATGTACGAACAGCTGGTATTGTTATCTCTTGTTGGTCTCTCATAAAATCAATAAAATTGGTTATAAAAAAAAAACATCCCTCAGGGAGCTCCACTGGCTCCCGATACACAAAAATGCTTACTTGAAACTCCTCACACACACATTCAAGGCTCTACACAACTCAGGCCCCACCTACCTGAACAGTCGCATCTCCTTCCACCAACCACCTAGACACCTCTGCTCTGCAAGACTCCTACTCGCACACATTTCACACAGACACAGACACAGAACCAGATCAGGAGGACAGGCATTTGCTTGCATCACTCCTAAAGTGTGGAATGGCCTCTTATTCCACATCAGAGCCTCCTCCTCTCTTCTTGAATTCTGCAAGAAGCTGAAGACCTGGCTTTTCAATTAACCAACCTACCGTAGCCCACATTGGACACACACACACCTGTCGAGATACCCTCGTGGTTGACAGCGCGCTTTACAAATACACATAATAAGGTGCAAATTTTGTTTACTAGTCTTTGGGAAAGTGTGTTAGAAATGGGATTTCTGGTTGGCTAAGGCTTGCGCCAAAGCCAGACAGAAACCACCACTCTAGTCAGGGCATCGGAGTTACACGCTGAAGATAACCCCTGCTCACCCCCTTGGTAGCTTGGCACGAGCAGTCAGGCTTATCCCAGAGGCAATGTGTAAAGCGTTTGCGCAACACACTCACACAGCAGCAACACACTACGCACACCACAAAAGAAACTCCACACAAGGTTATATAAAAAATAGACTTTGTATTATCCAAAACACATTGGAATCATAATCACACATTTAAACTGTGCCAACTGGCACTAGGCAACATTTACAGGGGGTTATATACACATGACAGGGCCAATCGGGTCACTGTCAGAACCTTTTGAAAGCACAAGTAGCAATTGTAAAACACCACCAGTAACTACTGGCGCAATAATTGACCTCAGCATTATCACCTGTACCATAAACACATTATGTCTGCATCATTTTGGGCATACACATATTATGCGTAGACCTCACAAGCATAAAACTATTATGCAATAGGCATCATCCTAAAACATCATAGTATGACATTAGGCATCAGAATAAATACACTATGCAACATCACATTAAGCATAAACACCTTATGCATAAATCAGCAGTGCACCACAGTAACACTGCTACCAGGTGCATACATCACCTTACAAATTGACCCCAGGCCAACTGGCCTTTCCCTGGGGCTCAAAATGCTCTGTCCATAATGTCATGGCTCAAACTGTGGGCATTTCAAGTAGCCCTATGGCTGTCCATGCAGCTAAAATGCTGCGCAATGCGCTGGGGCACGGGGGAGCGTCTCACCCCCTCCTTATCACCAACAAATTGCCCCCAAAGGAAAATGGTACTGGCACCTCCGTGCCGCTTGGGGAGCCCCCCTCTGTGGCTCTTAACACACAATTGCCTAAACGTTGCAGCTGAGAAAGGCAAAACAGGCACTGGCACCGTCGTGCCTCGTGAGCCTCAGGCACCGACAATGTGCCTCGCAAAAACGTCTCTGGGGCGGGAAGTGACTCAAGGCAGCTGCCCACTACCATCCGGGGCAGCTACTACTGTGGGGAAAATAGAGCCACTCTTCCCCCCACCTCTCCCACGGACTCTCACCTGAGACAGGCACTGGCAATGTGCCTCAGCTGGTCCCGCTCTCTGCCTCTCCAGGCTTCGCCCGGTCCCTCTCCTGGGTCACGGGACCTCTCTAGTCTCCACCAAAACGGCGGGGCAGGCACCGACAGTGTGCCTCGGTGTCTCCCCTCTGCATATGCGGGGCTCTCACCAGCTCACGGGAGCCCTGCTCGGGCCTGAGTTCCTCTTGGCCGGATTGCTGCGTCACTCCGCCTCTCCTCCCTTCCGGCCGGCCGGCTGTCAGTTTCCTGGTGTCGGCCCCACCCAGAGTGAGTCAGCAAACGCCTGGCTTCCGGGTCGCGTTGCGGCGGCGGCTTCTCCTTTTCTCGGCAGCTCCTCAGTACGGGGTGGGCACCCACCCGTAAGTAACACCAAAAGCGGGGTGGGCCGCTATTAAGGAAGCATCAATGTGGGGTAGGCTTCCGTTCTCTGGAGCACGAACCAGCGAACCAGCGGGGTAGGCTCCCGCTTTCAACGTCACCAATGCGGGGTGGGCTCCCGCTTCTGAAGCCTCAAGGTGGGGGAATCCCCACGCCGGGGTTCCCTTGGAATGTGCACAATGCGGGGTAGGCTCCCAATCACTAAATAAACTCAAAGGCGGGGTGGGCTCCCGCTATTCTTGTGCACACTACCATGCGGGGTAGGCTCCCGCAGAAAGTGATTCAAATGCGGGGTAGTCTCCCGCTCACCCTCAAAGCACGGGGTATCCCTCACACTGGGATTCTCCTCAGGAAACTTCGCAGCCCAGCGCTGCAGAGCCCGCACGCCCCTCTTCTCTTCCTGGAATCAAGATGTAGCGCTCATGCTCATTGCTCTCCAAAATGGAACCGAGTTCATATAAAATCTAAACTTGAACTGGCGTGTGACTATAGGGAGCTGCCCTCGCTCCCCCGCCAGTTCAAGTTCAGATTTTATATGAACTCGTTCCATTTTGAAGAGCAAGGCACTCTACCTTATGTGTTCAGAGTAAGTTACTCTACAAGGTTGTCTTCCCTCCACCCCTGAAATTAAGGAGGTAGGGTTAGGACATTTGGGATCATTCAGTAGTGAGTCCTGATGAAAGCCGGGCTATTAGATTTTGCCGGCTTCAACATGTCGACGTTTTTTGCAGAGTGGAGGGGTTGGTAACTCATAATAGGTTTTCCAACCACCATCCACTGGTCCAGGTGTGACCACTTTCATTCTGGACAGGGTACCCAGTATTGAAACTGTTAGACAGGACTCCCTGTAGCCAGGTTTAAATCACTGTTCCTGCACTTATTTTCACTTGTGATCCCCATACTACCTGCCACTTTTGTGTTGTATTGTCTTCCCCCTCCGTATTGCTCCACTTCCAGCGTTGGTCTGCGCAGAGGTGTGTTAGCAGCCCTATGATGAAGCATGACACAGATTTCTGTGTGTGAGGGCAGTTTTAAAACCCATGTGTGATTCCCCCAGTTCTCTGACTTTCAGCATCCTCTATGCACACATTCCGTCTTCTATGTAGTGGTTTCACAGGTAAATTAAATATGCCAAACAGGTGTAGACCAATCTTACCATGTTTACCACAGAGATCACATGCACTTTAAACTGGGCAGCAGTGCTAAAGTGCCCAGAGTCCTAAAACCTTCTTACAGCGCGGGGATGCCCTTGGGTCACCAGGCGCTATACAAATCGCAAAATAAATAAAATAAAACCACCAACATCATGACAGAAAAAGGTTAGGAGGAAAGCTAAAAGTTCAGAGATGACCCTGCAAAAAGGGTCAAGTACAACAGTTTGAATCTGAAACACAGTGGCTGGGTAGTGGATGGAAATAGAGTAAAAGCTACCATTACATCTTGTAACATCTTACTCATATGAGAGGAGGCAAGTCTAACCAAGGAATCCCTTGCTGACTACCAGAGGCGTCAGATGTGTGTCATGGAAATTGCCCTTTCCTCCAGTCTCACTAGATGAGAAGTTGCTTTCATATCAAGGAACTCCTCATCTTCACTTCTAAAAGGAATTGCAGGAGTCACTTTCCTTCTGGAGACTCACTAGTTAAGAGGAAGACATTATAAAGTAGGTATGCGTGTATGCATCTATTGTGGTACCTTTCACAACACCTCTTGCTTATGCAGAGTTTGAAAGGTGTGAAGGTAAGTTCAATGACCTTCATAATGAAAACTGTGAATTTCTATTATTCAGACAAGCAAAGCAGACTAGTAAGATCTGCAAATAATTAGTGCTGTTCAGCTGAAGAAATGTTTTCCTTTGTTTCAGGAGTGGTGCAGTATTATTTAATGATATGTGTGTCGCACAAAACTATCACCAATTGGTTTTCAAAGTGTAGTTTGCTGAAATATGTGCTTGTGACGTGGGATGTCTCTTTGCAATTAGTGAATATGGTAGCGGAAATTGTCCTTGTTCAATTTACCCGACCTAGGTAACACCTTCTTGTTTATCTTAATTTTGTTAAACACATATAGCCAGACGTATGAAAATTACATATGCAAAAAGTGGTTTGCAACTTTTGAGAAAATAATGTATGTACTAATAGGTTGGTTCCCAAAATTCTCATTTGGAGTGGCTCACAATCTAGCCTGCCTCATTACTATTCATGAGGTAGAGGTAGGTCGCAAATTGTGATTAACTTCTGTTTCTTGAAAGGAAAAAGGGCTGCATTTTCAAAAAAGAAGAATTTTCAAAAAGTTTGTTTGAGAGTAGGCAGTGGTCGCAATGACAAATTCCTACTCCCCAACAAACCTTTTTTTAACATTCACAAAGGGCAAGGGGTCCCCGCTGTACATGGGTTACCCCATCTCTACTTGGAAGTCTGTAACTTTTCAGTGTTTTACAACCGAATTGTAGACACAAAACACCAATACATTGCATTGCGAGCTGGAATCTGAAAGGAACTCCTAAACACGCTCCTTCAAAATAGTGATTTGTTATGCATTTCTAAACCCATTTTGAAATTCATAAGCATTTGCCATTCACCAACATGCAAAATGGATAGAGTACAGAACAATATATCTGGCCCCAAGGGCCTCACGTACTATATTACATTTGCAAAAAGGGGTCGCAAATTGTGCACGGACTTTTTGTGGTTAAATAGTATTTTGCGAACCAACCTATGTGCGAATATGTTGGAGCACAAAATATGGAATCACAAGGGGGTTGCAGAAGGACCTGCCTAATTAATGCTCTGTGATTGGCTCCAGTTATAAGGATGGTGGCCTGCAAGAAACAGCAGACTGCCATCTCTGTAATCACGTTCCACACCAGATTCCAATGATTTAAAGGTACCAGTACAGCTTGTTATACAAAACAAAAACTGAAGTGCTTAGAAAACTTCAAGAGGAGCAGGCAGGAGTCCCCAGGACCACTGCCTTCTTACAAGATTTCCAAAGCGGAAGGGATCCTAGGGGGACTTCAACCCTTTTGCGAATCAGTTATCGTCCTAACTTGGGGACGGATAACTCGTCAATGGTTTGAAACCAAAATTGTGTTTGTAACCCATAGACATGTTCCTGTCCGAAACAGAAATGGGAGCAGCAGACCCCTAGCACCCCCCTCCCATTTATAATTCGGAAAAGATCGTAAAAGTCCTTTTACGAGTCGGAAATAATTTTCTGACTTGTCAAAAGGTTTTTTGTGTAGAAAGAAGAGCCCTTTTGCGAATGCATACCCTATGAGTTTGCGAATCAGAGGGTTTGCGTTCAGAAAAAGGCTTTGTACATTAAGCCCATTGTTCTTTGTTTGTGGTTTTGAGGAGTGACCGCACTGTCTCCTGGATGCATCTAGTGCTAGATCAATGACAGAAAGTGAAGGCACGGCCGGGGATGGGAAGCGTGATGGCCAAAACATACTCAGACTCCAAAACAAAGGCAGACACAAACTCGCCAGTCATTGAAAAAGAACTTCAAGCTGGAGGCCAGAACTATTGGATTTCAGAATGATTGCTATGTGTTTAGATGCTGTTAAATCCGGTATGGGCATGGCTCGCTATAAGTTGCATAAAAGGGTGGAACAGAGAGTGTGTGGGTCCACCAATTGTTGAAATTTGTGAATACATTTGTGGATTAACATCACACAAGGTGACATTATTTACTTCCAGACTATGCTGTAGTGGAATGAAGTTAATGCAATGTCTGCCCAATGAACTTGCCCTGCCTTCTCTTCCTGTTCCTCCTCCTTCTCCTCCACAGCAGGCCCGGCTCCAGGAATTTTTATCATTGACTGGTTCGGCCAAGGACGCATGACAACTATTAAAATGTCCAGATAACTCTGGGGATTAATGATGCTGCTGGAGAGCAGTCTTTTGTCTGTTTGTAGTTTTTTAAATGCAGATAAACTGTAGTTAACGTGGATAGCTCAGTGGGTTACTACCTTTGTCACAGAGATCCTTTGATTACTTGCAGTTCAGAAGTTACAATCCTAACATAGGGCAGTGACCTATGGACTGTCATCAAAGACCTGCATACAAAGCAGAATGGTATAATTAGGTTTTTTCTTGTATTGTATTGCTAGTTAGTTCGAATTTTCCAAGTCTTTCATTATTCGAATGTTGCAATAAAGAGTTTGTTTGGGCAGATATACATTCTAATCAGTAAAGCCAACACCCCAACCACTGAGATATGCTGTAAATCCTGTGTTTGTGCTTCTCCAGCCCAAGCCCTCTTAAAACATATTGCCCAGCAGTATGGATGACATGTGATTCCTACACCTGGTAATCCTCATTAGCGTATGTGACATTCCCTATAGGCTGATTTACATACTTGTATGATTCATTGTCTCTGCATAATGTGTGCATGATGTAAAGTACTGTGACACCTAAGTAGCGCTATACAACAAATAAAATGCATATGAGAGAGGGGCTACGGAGAGATGGTGGGCACTGTTGGAGTGTGGCAATGAGGGAATCCGAGGGGGACCTCATGGGGGAGGGGCTATGGAGAGATGAGGGGCACTGGTGGAGGCTGGTAGTGGGGGAGTCTGAGCAGCAAGCCTGTTATGTGCTCCGTACTTGTGGTTTATAATCTTAGTGCAGATGAACCACTATTATAGTGTACTAAATCAAACAGAAAAGGTGTTTTGTATGGTGCACAGTTATAACACATGTATTTGAAGGTTCCCTCTTATGTGATGATGAATAAAGGAGGCTCAGGGAAATAAAGATTTGGCTAGTATCACACAATTGGTGCAAGCATGGAAGCCAGGTTTGATCCCAGGTTTTGTAGTTTCACATTGTGCAATTCAGTCAATAGATGGGTGTCTCATTCTCCTGTATTGCATTACAGATTAATGCTTTATCTTTCATACTGGATATATGACATTACAGCCTGGGTAGCTGGCAGAATCCAAATGAAAGCTAGGCTTGTTTTAGGGCACGAGGGTCCAAGAGTACCTTGAGCTGCACTAGGCATCTGGCTCAAGCTTTCAGTGGCCAGTGTATCGTGGCCCTTGTGCAGGCCGGATGCTACTTGATGTGTCAACAACACCCTTACTTAAGTTGTGAAAGCAGTGTTGGATGGAAGGGGGTGTCTTGATGCCACTGTCTAGAGGCATTGCTCACACATATGCTGTACTAGCTCTAGCAGAGGCATCTAAGAGAGGGGGAAGAGGAGATATAATTGCCTTTTTATTAGATACGAAAGTAATAGAAAATAATCAATATTACTTAAAAAGCATTGGAGAAGTCATTCAATTTCTTGTTGTGAATGAACTCCCCCTGCGTGGCAACAATGAAGATGTTTTTGATTCAACAAGTGGTTTATTTTTAAAGCTTTTCCAATACACTCTGAAGAAAGATAAAAAGCTAGCTGGAATTATACACTCTATTCCCCTGAATGCAAAATATACATCTAAATGTATCCAAAACGAAGTAATAGATACCTTAACTGGCATGGTTCTCTCACAAGTCAAAAAGCAGTACAAAAGTTGTGATTCAAAAAGTTTTTGCATTAAAAGCGATTGCACCCGTGATAAATGTAATATTGGAAATCTGTCCCTCATGGTGCGTTTTGTGAGCAAAGCCAAGCTTGAGGAGCATTTAATTGGTCTTTTACAGATGGAACAATTAGATGCTGAATATATAGCAGATCGCATCTTAAGCCACTTGGTTGCCAGTGATTTCAAGCCAGAAGACATTTTAAGTCAGTGCTATGATGGAGCATCTGTGATGAGTTGATGCAGTGGGGTGTTCAGGCTGTTATACAGAGAATATTAGATAAATATATTCCTTACATACACTGTTATAATCATCAACTTCATCTTGTTGTCATATATGCCATTCCTTAATCTTGAACGCTTTATAATATGCTTAGCATTCAAGTACTTGTGTTGAAGCCTGGCCTGCTGGAATTCGAGGGTTTACAGTTTGGTCCAGACATTGGTCTTACATTCAAACAACTCTCCACATGCTCTGTGTACACACAGCAGCTAGCTGTTGTATCATGGTGCCTGTATGCAAGTACGTATGATGTAATCTAGGGCTTGTAGGCCACCTCCAGAAGCGACAAATTGGGCCCGCAGTGGCCCACCCAAATATGCCCTTGGCCCACCCAAATAAAAATTCCTGGAGCCGGGCCTGGTACCTACACACTTGAGTAGGGAAAACTCTTCTTGATACAGGCCGGAGAATGATTGGGGTCCGTGTAAAATGTGGATTCTGGGCTGTCAGCATGTTCATTGCCACAGCGACAAAGTGACAGTGGTAAAGAGTGAAAAAGAATCCTGAAATATGTCAGGTTATATCTGGCGCTCCTGCTAACAGCAAGCCAGAGTTAATTGGAGGCAAAATAGTGCGTGTTCCGGGACCTTTTACATTTTCCCGATGCAGGAGTGTCAAAGGTATCAGAGGTGCAGAGTCCCTGAGCGACGGCTGTATATAGGGATGGTGACGTCAAGGTCAGGCAGCTAGAAAGCCTGCGGACTGTATGTTGCTGAGCAGCCATGTGTGGCTGTGGGGGTCTTGCAATATATAAGTCCTAGGGATAATTACTTTTCCCCATGACTTTGAAGCAAAGCATACGTGTAAGCTAAGTTTGGGAAGGTGAAAGATCAACATTTTGAATGAGCCGCTTTGTTCTGAGCGTGGTTCATGTTGACTTGTGGTCACCATCTGAGAAGAAGTGCAGTCACCACTGAAGAGCCCATGCAGGCGCCCAGGCCCATGACTTACCTGGACCAGTCTTCCCACCGATCAAGGCCCTTGGAAACTCGCCCCCTCGCCTTGAGCCTCCCGCCTCCTCTCCCTTCCCACACTCACACTCTCTAGTTCCTGTGCCGCCTCTGGCTCTCTGTCTTCGCACCTGTGCCATTCTTTGACTTCTGCCTTTCTTGCTCACCCGTATATTGCCTTTTGCTCTTTACTCACATTCTTTCCACTTTTAGCATTACTGCCAACTGCCGCTCTTTTTCACCCTTCTGTTGCCTTTTGCTCTTTTCTCACACGCTTCCACTGTTAGCGTTACTGTAAACTCTCGCTCTTTTTCACCCTTCTTTTGCCGTTTTGCTCTTTCCTCTGCTCTTTCTCAATCTTCTGTTGCCATTTTGCTATTTTCTAGCTGTTTCTAATCCTCTGCTGCCTTTTGTGGCTCTTTGCTTGCAATTACTCACCCTTCTGTTGCCTTGTTGTGTAATTTTCACCTTTTAGGCCTTTATATTCTTTTCACTCTCTTGTTGCCTTTTTCTGCCCCACACTCTGTTCTTCCGACTCCCACTTCAAGTGCCCTTCCGCCACTTACTCCCTGTGCCTCCCACACCGCGGTTCCTTCCTGCACTCCAGACTAGTCTCATCCACTGCTCACTGCACTCTTTCCCACCTAGCAGGGCCTACTTAATGGCGACCACAGCACCGATGCTCTGCTGGCACACAAAAAATGTACCAAAGGCAAGTCCACCTGCACCTGTCTGTGCCTGGACCACACCCAGTGCCACAGATTCCGGTGCTTCTGCCCCCATGCGATACTCCACAGAGCTCCTCAGGTCTCTGATCCTGGGAAGCCCATCCATGCGCTGCTCCACGCCACATGGAAGGAGAATTAACCTGCACCCACTGACACATTACCTGCAAAACCACACCCACCAAGCCAACATCACTCACTAACAGCACACTTTCCATACCTACCTACAAACGCACTTCATGACAAGCTATCATGCATGCTGCTCAAAACCTGCTCTTTCACCACACACACCATTGAAATCTGGTACATACTACACATTGATGCCTGGATCTCCTTTTCTCTCATAGAAACATGAGTGACCTCCGAATCCGCACCCAACATCGTCACAGCGATCCTTGCAGGATATAGACTCACACATCGAGACCGCCAACACAGACCAGGAGGAGGAATCGCAATTATATTTAAGGACTCCTACAACTGCAGTACAAGCACAGAAGCCACAATCCCCTACATGGAGCAACTGCACTTCAAGCTACAGATGTCAGCAACGTACACTCTAAGCGGAACTATCGTATGCAGACAACTGGGACCTTAAGCCACTTTTGCTGACAAAATCACTGACTTTTTCACCCCTTTCGCCATCGATTCCAGCAACTACATATTACTAGGAGACTTCAACTTCTACCTAGAAGACAAGAGCGACTCCAACCCTATCAAACACCTCGAGAGCCCAGAGAACCTGGGGCTGACACAATACGTCACTGTCAGACACACCCTCAAACATGTCTTCACCACTTTCAACAACATTGAAATCACCACTATCACTCTGCTCACATGGACCAACCACACCAACATCCACTTCTGTATCAGCTTCCCTCTCTTATCAAGCTCTGCCACCTCAGAAATGGCCAAACGAAGCTGGATCAGCATCTAGGACTCCAAATGGGTAGACGTCCTGCGCCTGAATCAACCAACTTCCACCAACGACCTAAACATCAACATCAAAGATATGGACAAATGGATCACAAATGCAATGACTCCCTGGCTGTTAAATAAAACAGCGTGCAGAAAAGAAAATGGAAACAGGCCAGCTGGTACACTGAGGAACCCAGTGCAACAAAACAGTACTGTAAACAACTGGAAATAAAATGGAGAAAGAACCACATAGAAACTAACAAAAAGACATATCAGACAGCCCTCAGATGCTAACACACAACCCCTGTGATTTAGCAAACCGCAAAAAAGGATTTGGACATTGGGCCTATAGGTTCTACTTTAGAGTTTGATGGATGGGTTCTTCTGTCACAAAAGACAATTTTCTAATCCCAAACCCGATTTGGATGGTAGAAGAAATGAAGATGAACAATGCGCCCGATAATCGTATCCAAAGCACAGCCCTCCACTCTTATCAACTCAGCCAAGGTCTCCTCTACTGATTATCCATCAATGAAAAGACTAATAGAAGCTTTTTAAGGTCATCAAACACTGCACAAGTCCACTCCAAGAGCTTTCCATCCCACAGTCAATCAACGGGTGCAGCACCACAATCACTTCTTCATCAAAAACATTCAAAAACTCACTTCCCACACTGACACAAAGATATATCTACTACCTCCCATTCCCAATTGTTACAAACCCTAAGTGGACAACCTCAACCTCCCATTACACACTGAACAGACCAACATACAGAACTCACACACAGCTACCTCCTATGAAGGCAACTTCCTACCATTAACCATCTTTAAATGCCTTGGGGCCAATGCTTGCAAATACTTTCTCAATATTGTCAATCCCTATGTCAGAAAAAAAACCTTCCCGGATAGGCTCACAATAGAACTGATCCTCCCTTTGCTACAGAAACATAGGGACATATTTACCAATATTCCATGCGAAGCAGGGTAGCAAGCCATGCGCTATGTTGAGTGAATGGGAGAGAACAGAAAGACTCCTTATTTACAAAAATCTCTCCTTGCGCTGGAGTACTGTGAGCAGCCTAGCACCGACCCAGTCACCATAGCACCATAGTGCAAGGGACCCTGCATTATAGACAGGATTGTTTTTTTGCAGGAAGAGACACCGTTCTGCACAAAAACAATTTGTAGAGGCATTTTCCTCTTTCTGTGTGTCCTGCAGAAAGCAGCACATGTGGAAAGAGGAAATAAAAAGGAGAAATACAAATAGTTCTCCTTGTTATGGCTCACTGGGGAAGGCATACAGTTTGACAAATTCCCAGGTTAATTAGCTTTAGTAAAATTTAGACTGTGCCAAAATCAATGGGTGGATGAATGAAAACACCGATGCTTGAACCATGGAACACCTCCCAGCTTGAAATGTAAAGTAATGCAGTGCAAGCAGCCACGTTGTGTTACATTTCTTTACAAAGCCAAGCAAGGCAGCATAATTCACCCTTGTGTGGCTTTGTTAATGTTACTGAAGCCTCAGCGTTGCCCTTGCGCACTGCAAGAACAATGCAATGGCTTGATAATTCTGGGCCTGATCCTGGCCCAGACAAGGCCCAGACAACATCAACACCTTCTGCTGATCACCTAAATAGTATTCAAAAGAAAAAGATATAAGAAAGCTCCACCCAACAACAGGAGCAGATTAACAAGGACAATCTTTGAGAGGACTGTCAATCCATTTTCAGACTACAAAGCAGCAGTGACTTTTTAAGTAATCAAAAATACCATCCTCACCAATAGCCAAATAACACCAGCCTCTTGGTCAACCACTAAGTATTGATTCACACAATGGAAATATGCATCAGCTTCTCCAACACAGGCCAGCATTGGTTCACCTCTTACGTAATCACACACCAACAATATGTACAGATTAGAAGTGGAAGAAAATTCCTGCACTTCATCATCTGTGGGGCACATTTATCAAGAAATCGCGCAGCTGTTGTACCTGGCCCTTTTTGAAGGGTTAGCCCCAAACGTTTTGCCTTCCTCTGCCTATTTTTGTGACCTTCTTTTAGTTGGCCCTAAGATTCTGAGCACTTTACCACTGCTAATCAGTGCTAAAGTGCATGCACTCTCTCCTCTAAACAAGGTATGATTGGGTTATCCCTGATTGGCATATTTGAATTACTTATAAGTCCCCTGTAAAGTGATGTACCGTATACCCAAGACCTGTAAGTTAAATGCTACTAGTGGGCCTGCAGCACTGCGTGTGTCATCCACAGAAGTAGCCTTTCCAGCCTGTCTCAGGCCTGCCACTGCAGGGCCCGTGTGTGCAGTTTACTGCCACTTTGACTTGCCATTAAGACAACTTGCCATGCCTTAAACGTCCCTTTTATTATCCATAGGTCACTCCTAAGGTAGGCCCTATGTAGCCCTATGGGCAGGGTGTTGTGTAGATAAAAGGTGGGACATGTGCCTATATGTGTGGCATGTCCTGGTAGTGACAAACAGCCTATTTCATTTTGCACCATTGTGAGGCCTACTCCTATAATAGGCTAGCATTAGGAATTTCCTTATATACTTTTAAGTGATGATTTTTAATCAAAAAGGAGTGGCCTTGCCATGCTTGGTATGTTTAGAATAGTGGTGATAAATACTACTTACTGGTGTAATTGGATTCTAATTTAGTATTTTAGAAATGCCTCTTTTAGAAAGTGGGCATTTCTCTGTGCCTATGACTCTTTGTGCTTTGCAGACTGCCTCCAATGCACGTCTGGGCTAGGGTGATAGATACACTTAGTGCATAGTTTCCAGACAGCCATAACACAAGAAGGGCTGGGTGTGACAGGGGATACATCTGCATTCGACTGCATACTGATAGTCTTCTTGGGTTAGGAAATGGATAGATGGTTCACACTTTACATTTTTATTGGTTGTGTCCTGCACTCACACAAAGGGCTAATTTACCCCCTACTGGGTATCTGGAGCCAGGGCTGGGCTGAAAGGGATTGTTGTGGACATCTAAGGGTTATTTTTTAAGTCAACCCTTCATCAAAGACATTTTTGAGTGCAAGTACTGGGGCTCTGGCCCCATGTTTTTAGACATGGCGTGGACTTGTAACCAGATGCTGCTGGCTCTACATTCTGCATATTGCCAGAGGACTGCTGTGCTGCCAGAAGGAACTGCCATTTGGACTAGTTGCTTTGTTGTGCTGGCCTGCTGGGTTGTTGGAGGGACTGCAAATTGACTAAATTGCGCTCCCGCCTGCTTGCTGCTCCACATGGGCTCCCCAGTGCTCTGCAAGGGCTTCTTGGCTTGCCTTCTGTTCTCCCAGAGTCTCAGGATCATAAAAGACTCTGCACCATTACTTCCTTGTTGTGGAACTCTGAGTACGGTAACATCCAGCTTCTTAATGACCCAGAGCTTTATATGACTTTGAGTACAGCGCTCTGGGCTGCCTAGGAACAGCATGTCTTGCCAGTCTAAAGCCCTGCAGGATGCCTGTCATAACCGAGCATCCAAAAGTGGTTGTCCTGATGCCGCAGTGCCAAAAAGTGACTCCGGCCAGAGCCCCTGTGTACTAGGAGAATTACTGGAGGATTGTGGTGTCTTTAGGACTAGCGTGTCTCTTGACGAAGCCTTCTGTGGTCCACCGTGACTCATGCTGCCTCAGTTGGTCGCACTGAGTCTCCAATCTGCATCTCATCTAAAGTCACGTTATCCTGGTAACAGAGGCACATCAGCACCACCTCGCCCCGCTCACAGGGAGTGGGAACAGCAGGCTCCACCTGCTGGGAGGTACTGCTGTCCTGCGCTCCTTCACGGGCAGTCCGGTTTTCGCAAAGGAGGCTGCACTGTGGTTTTAGCAGCTGCACCATGTGCTAGAGGGCAGCTTATTTTGCCATCTCTGCGTGGGGGGACCCAGCGAGGCCTCCTCGCTGAATCCTGCAGTTTGTGCCTCCTCCCCTACTTGGTAGAATGTACCTTGGGGGCACGTTGGTTAAGCTGTACAGTGAGAAACCTCGACGGAGACCCCAGACTGTTGCAGGGTACCACCGCAAGACTTTAGGAGACAGTGAAACAAGGAATACCATAGCCTGTGTCGTAGGCGCCCAAGTGCTCCAGAGCCCTACTCTGTTTTCTAATACACTTGTTTTGGCTAAACAATAGTGATTACTGTAACCCTGCTGGAAGGAGTGCAGGGGTTCCTGTGCCTATATGTACTTACTATTAATGATGTGCTTTTCTGCTGCATTCCATGCCCTAAGTGTTTCTTGATGTATGTCGTTTTAGCCTTGCATTTTCCAGGTTAATGAGTACTGTCTGAGTATTGACATTAGATGCACAGTATTTATGATTCATGTCAGTTTGGTCTGGTTTTATGTCAAATATACTATACATTTTTAAGAAAATCCTGTGTGGAGTCTCTTTTGTGTGTAGTCATTGTGTTGCTGTGTGAGTGTGTCACGCAAACGCTTTACACATAGCCTCTGATGCTAAGCCTGCCTGTTCTGCGCCAAGATGAGCACAGGTTATCATCGGTGTATAACTGACTTGCCCTGACTAGAGTGGTGGGTTCTGCCTGTCTTATATCCTAGCCAACCAGAAACCCCATTTCTAACAGCAGCAAGCCACCTTGCTGTTCTGTGTGATAGGGAAAGGGCAGAAATGCGATATATTTACCATTATAAGGCACCTTTCTGGCTTTTCCTTGTGCTGGCGCACAATTTGCTGTCTAGCAGCAACGTATTGTAAGCACAGTTATTTTTGTGCAGAAAAACAATCCTGTGAGGCATTTTCCTCTTTCTATGTGTGCTGCAGAATGTAGCACTCAGGAAAGAACAAGGATAAATAAGGATATTTCTCCTTGTTACGCCTCACCTTGGGAGGCGTAGCATTTTGACGCACTCCCAGGTCTACCAGTAATGGTAAATCTGAGAATTTGCCAAATCCATTGGTGGATGTGTGGGAACACCCAAGGTCCACCATTGGATCATCTCCCTGGGGCAGAGTAATGCAACGCAGTGATTTGTACTGCTTTGCATTACTCTAGATGTATCAATCCACAAATAATCTTACTTAGCAGTTGTTTCGCCCTTGCGCCCCATTGCATGGTGCCAGGGCGACGCATCTGATTGATAAATATACCCGTAAATTTGTACATGGACACTCTCAGACCCTTATTTACCAGCATAATCAACATCCATCAATGCACTGACAACACTTAACTCTACTTTAATATCTCCTCATTAAAAACATTTAGTGAGCCAACATTTTACAGTAGCTATTTCAAAACTGAATGTCAATTACCTACAGGAAGCTCAACCCAACAAAGCTGAATTACTCCTATTTGTTACAAACAACCACATATCAGAGTGTGACTAACTAATATGAGGCGAGACAATTTCACCTCTCAGCTGTCAAGCAATGCAACATCACTTGGATTCGCCCTTGACACAGTCCCCATCTTCATAGTACGCATCACCAGGAAAACCAATTCAGCATGATATTAACTTTATTGGTATAGTGCCTTAGATAAATGTACAGGTTCCTGGGGAAAAAAGACAAATCCCAAAGCCTGATATTGCGTTTTAAATGTCCGTTTTTAAGTATTTATTCTTTTTCATAAATACAAGAAGAGCAAAGGAATCATCAAATAGCCGACACGTGTTTCGCCCGTTTGGCCGGCAGGCCAAAGGCTTTTTCAAGGCTGATTGAAGAAAATCATATAAAGTTTGAAAAAGAATAAGATAGAGAAGAGGCAAAGTAACCCATGTTAGATAGTAGATAATCAGGTGAAAGTCAAATATAATCATAAAAAACCAAATTTAAGGTACACCATAGTGGGGGGAAAGGTTCAAAAGTGATGGAATTGACGAAATGGAAAAAAGGAGGGGAGGCGGGGTAGTGGAAAGATTCAAATTCAAGCTATAATTGTATCCCAGTAGATATACGGTGACTAACAAGCAGAGGGGAAAAAAGAGAGGAAAAGAGAGGGGAAGGAAGTAGGTCAGGAACAAGGTAAAATAACATCTGAGCTGTATCTGTGCCATCACATATCAAAAATTATATGTATCTAATATGCTAACATAGTAATGTGCAACCGCATCTTTAGTTCACTTGCTGGAGCGGGAAGTACAACATTTTGTATACCCCCCCATTCTGCATGTTTATATTAATCCGAATAATCAATTAATTGTAATATTATTAATCTGTTTGAAGTGATAACTCACTAACTATATTAACAAGAGAATTACACATGGGAATTGCACTTTGCATGGCTATATTAATTGTGAATTAACTAGTGTACGCATATTAATAGTAGAAAATTAGAATATTATATGTTATATGTTGCTTTAAGTGATGTATTTGTGATTTGTGCTTTATTTAGTAAGTATAAACCGCTCTGAGTGTTGCTTCTGCTGGATAAATACACACACATATGGGTATTAGCAAGGGGATAACATTTTATTAGCCATTTCTATGTTTTAATTACGTTTTTGTGTTTCTTTTGCTTAAGTTGACCATTTCGACCTAAACAAGATGGCTGAACGAGACGTTAAACGTGATTGCCCTGACAACACGAGGTTCTGGGTGAAGTGCGCATGCGTCACCGCCAGCAACAGTGGCCTGGACCTGACCCCGGGAGAACATGTACCCTCCAAGGTCGTTCCGGGAACCCATCCAAAATAAAGGACAATACTCAATTTAAAAGCCGGAATAAGCAAGTTGGATGACTTCATTATTCGACACCCTGAGAACTGTATATCGCAAGACAAGATTGACCAATAAGAACTCTCTAAACCCCGATCTTTATACTTTTTTACATTATTTTCATTATACAAGTAGGTAGGGAATTGAACAAAGGCTAACGCTCTTCTTTGACGAACTCGATTTCCTGACGTTATGCTGACGGAGAGGACGGTGACACTGCTGGACAGCTGTTATCCTGAATTTATGAGAGACTGAATTGCGGCCTAACTGTGCTGAATAAATTCTCTTTGACTGACTGACTTAGAGGACGACTTTAGCCAGAATAGGTAAATATGATGTTCTGAAATGCTGATGATGATTTCTAACATTTCTCTTAAAACGTTTTCTTAGATAAAGAATAATTGATTAATTGACAAGTGTGTTGTGTCAATTATTTAAAGAAAAGATTAAAAGAAAAGTAATAGAGTAAAGGTAGACGAGTTAATCATCAATTACCAATTCAACTAAATGATCTATCTCCGTATGGGAGGGATATCTTAGGTTTAATGTCAATGTGTTTAGGGTAAGGTAAAGGTATTCCTCTCATGTCAGCGTAGTGAAACGTATTTTCCTTCAGAAAACAGGTCAACCGAGTGTAAGTATATTGGTGTTATGGGCCCCACCAATGAATGTATGTGAGTGAATTGGATGTCGAGGTAGTTGGTCCGTGCCTAAGGGGGAATTTGACGTTCTGCGCTGCATCAGTTTTCTGGTAGCAAGACGATGGTTTTTATTGTTTTGGTTTGGTGATTATTGCTTGTAAATAGCTTATTGATTATTGGTTTTGATATTGGTTTATGTACTAACACTCTATGTTGAGTTGTGTTGAGTTTTATGTTGTTTGCACGGCTTCTGGGATGTAGGAAAAGATGGAATTGTTGTTATCCTGTAGGTACACAGGAGAAAACGTGTGACGATTATTATGAAGTTGCACGACGCATTGTCTGGGTTCGATTCGGTGACATCGCTGTGTGTTGCCATTAGAGACATTTTCTGTGTGAGAGAAGTGTGTATGATAGCGAAGGTTACCTGTGAAATTCTGATCTTAGGTACCAGGGATCCAACTGGCATTCCGATAACGCTTATCACTGGAAAGGTAATAGGTACTCTCTGAGCTTGTTAGAAGGACAAAGGAGAGGTAAGCGCTACTTTGTTAACGTGTGTTATAATTCTGTAGTAGAACAGACTGTTCGCTGTTCTCGGGAAAGACTGGATTCTGTGTGAATGTACTACATTTTCTAGTGTGAAAGTGCGTGAATGAAATAGCATTTGAGTTTATTGCGAAACTCTGGGTTTATTTCTCAGGAGCATTGGGTCTCCAACTATGTGTCTTAAATACTAGAGAAACAGTTAGCTAATGCTTGTTAGAAGGGTGAAGTAGAGGGATGTGCTACTTTATCAACGGAAGTAACGATTCCGTAGTAGGGCAGAGGTAAGCGCTGCGGGAAAGACGGAATTCTCGTGAGAAAGGTCTATTGCTATTCTTTGGTTAGCGAAGCGTACAATGGAGACGTTTTTATGTTGTTACTAACAGAATTGTAAAAATTGAAACAAAAACTTACTGAGCAGACTTGTAAAGGAGGGGTAGACAGGAGCTGCCGCAGCGGCTGCTGACGTCAGAACGACCGCGCTGGGATTGGACAGTCGGTCAGAACTGCAAAACGCTCCGGATTGGTGCGTTAGTGTGCGCCGCGCTAGCAGTGGAGAAATACAGGGTGACGTAAAACGCTCCCTATTGGTGCGTTAGTGTGAGTCGCGCTGGGATTTGAGAATTGTGACAGTGACGTAGACGCTCCGGATTGGTGCGTTAGTGTGAGTCGCGCTGCGATTGGACAGAATAGCGGTACAGTTGTAGGGAGAAACTAGTGAGACACGAAGGAAAGGAAAATGTATTACGATCCACCAGAAAAAAGAGAAAAAGTCATGGTTTGGTAAAATTAAGAAGTGGTTTACGAAGGACAAACCGGTCAAAACTAGGGAAGGACAGTTACTTCCTCCACCGAAAACCCCTGCATCCTTAATGATTGCAAAATATGGATATCACACCTGTATTTGGTTAGACAACTGGGTTAAGTATACAAAGGAGGACGGAGTGTTAGTTTTCCCAGAACATGGTTCATTTAATTTGGCTGTTTTGAGAAATTTGAGAGAGAAAATGATGAATTTAGAACCGAGACCTAGACCGACTCAGTTTGAGGCTTTAACGGAGTGGGAAGACAAAATGCATGACCGAGAAAGACAGAGAAATGGTAGAGGATATAGGTACTTGTTTGGTAGATCGTACGGACATGAGACGCATGATGATCGAATGAGAAGGTGGCGGAATGCGAGCATGACTGAGGGTTTGTTTACCGTAAGAGGTGCAGAAGAGAATGAAGGACGAAAGTGTGTAGAAAAGAGGCATAATGTGGAGACGAAAGGGTATGGAGGGAATGAATCCGAGGATGATGTACTAGATGATATGTTTTATAAGCATCCACCACCATACCGGCCAGAACCAGAAATATTAACTCCAAGTGCCCCAATGAAAGAAACAGTACGACTCATAAAATCGGAACCAGAGTTCCAAGATTTCGGAAGAAACAATTCTATTAGAGAGGTAGAAAGGAAGTCTGGAGGAAAATTGGATGGAGAAAATTCAGCAGAACTAGCAAAAAAGACTCTAGAATTAACCGAGAAAATAAGAGAATTGACTAAGAATCTGGAAGCGGTAACCATCCCAGTAATGATAGGTCCAGTAACGCCTATTTTTGACAAGCAAAAAGACAGTGAACATTGTTTGACAGTCCCTTATAAAAGTAATAAACTGGTTGAACAACCAAGAGTGAGTCAGAGTGAGAATCCGTGGAGACAGACTATGAGTATGATTGAACCGAATTTTTCAAATAATCCATTTATAGGTCAGAACTGTGCAGAAAAACGTATGACAATGATAGAGACCATGTCAGAAAAACAAAAAGATTTTGGACAAGAAAATGTAGAGAAACCAGTAGGACCGTCTACAGAGGAGTTAAGTGAATGGTTGAGAAGCTTGCAAAAGAAAGACAAAGAATCCCAGTCAATAGATGTAGCAAAATTACGAATGGTACTGGAAGAATTAATGGTAGGTACTATCCCGACAGAGAAGTTAAAAACGTACCAAGATGAGGAATTGTTATTTCTGTGTAAAAGCGTAACATGGAGAGCAAAAAGTCTACATGAAAGATTAGAAGGAGTGGCATTTGAGATGGGTATTGATATTGAAAAGGTAAAAGCTCTACAAACCCAATCGGGTAGATTTCACTGAAAAAGACATTGAAAACATGAATACCACAGGACGAATAGGTCAAATTAAGGATATAATTATTTTGTTGAGAAACTGGGGAGATGTGGACAAATGGAAAAGTAGATGGTATCGAAAATGAGATGAAGTTTCAGACAGAACCTTTTCAGCTTTCCCTGTCAGATAAAAAGAGAAGGTTGTGACAGCATGCCCTATGAGAGAGATTCCAGGAGGAGGATAGGTACACGTCCCATGGGCTAGACAGGATATTTTGTCATTTACGAATGACTTCCCTCGACTGCGTGAAAAACCCGTCGAGTTGTATAGACACGTAGATAGATTTGTGAAATTATCCAAAGTATTGTGGATTGATTTGAATAGCCTGTTTGATATAATTGTACCAGCAGATCCATGGACAGAATGCAAAATAGTAATAGATTGGCCAACACAGGAATACCCAAGGGATCCTAAGACAGGAGCTCCAGACCCTGAGGTAATGAAGAAATACGAACAGGTTATGGCATTCTTGAAGAACAAAGTACCCCCTAAAGAGACAGATTGGGTGAAAATTGACAGAATACATCAAGAAAGCAAAGAATCAGTGCATGCCTATTATGAGAGGTTAATCTTAGCCTTTAAACAATTCAGTGGAGATGAGAATGTGAGTGGCAAGGACTTGAGTCATTTCGTATACAGATTTGTATATGGTCTTCGTCCAGAAATCAGTGAAATGATCAAACAGCATACGGTAGATTGGCAAAACAAGAAAATAGACGAAGTATTGAGACATGCTAAATATTTTTGTGATGAAATTGAAGCGAAACAGCGAAAACTGAAAGAGAAGGCAATGTGGGCACAGGTAAAAGTAGCAGAGAGACAAGAAGCACAATTAGTGGAACAAGCAGGGTCAAAACAAAGATTTAATCCTGGGAAAAATAAAGGGAATATTGAGGAAGCTAAGAAGAAGTTTCCATGTCATAACTGCGGTAGGATAGGGCATTGGAAATCCGAGTGTAAATTTCCACCAAGTACTAATGATGGCGCAACTCTAGAAGTAGACCAGACAGGCCCATTTGTAGATGGAAAAGTTAATAATGAACATATTACTTTCCTAGTTGATACTGGTGCTACTCGATCAACTGTTAGATCAGCTGATGTTAAGAATCTTCCTCTCTCGGATGAAACGATCCAAGTAGTTGTCAAAGAAAGCAAAAGAACAAGAAAACCTAACCAGAAGTATGAATCACCGGAATGGACATATGTGGCCCTGCCTGAAGTGAAGGAAGAGGCAGATAGCCAAGGAAATCCAGAGGTGGTTGTACCGGAAGTGGTTGAGGAAGACGAAGAATCAGAAATCCTGAGAGTTATCTTGTCCGATATTGGAGAAGAAGCGGATGTTCAGGACAACCTGTATGTTGAGAAAGAAGGGAAGGTGAAAGATGATGAGATGCCAAACTGAATGAGACAAGAAAAATTACAGATAGAAAAACAATAAAATACTGAAAAAGACAAAAACTGGTAGAACCACATAGGTGCTTAGAAGCCTAGGGTTATAAACTAGTTGTGAAGTAGAAGAGGCTAAGTCAAAAGACACGGCTCATTTTAGAAAAGATGGCTAACATAGAAAGTAGCAAAAGTAGATGTACCTTCCTTAGAAGATGGTGCAAAATGTGTTGTTGTTGTTGTACAGGATTATTAACCCCTTCAGCGCGGCGTGGATTACCGCACTGTGCTGAAGGGTTCTTGCGCGGGCAGGGCCGTGACGGAGCGGTTCCGTCATGCACACAGCGCGACCGACGCGCATGACGGAACCACTCCGTCACAAGCATCGAAAGGGTTAATGCTTCTGTGGAGTATTCTTTCTCTACTAATTTCATTTAAAGTTACTGTAGATACATTAGAAGGACATAGTGATAACATAACTAATATAGGGAAAGTTCAAAAGGTAGTTCCAACTAGAATAGATAAAAACTATTTACATAAAGACAGGTCAATAACAGATTTTTCTAACAATGTGTTTTCAAAGTTGTTGTATGAATATGTAAAAACTATGGACGAAAGGGATTGCTACGTATGTATGCAATTATCTGCATCTGTATCTGAAGGAGTGACTTATCATCACCTTCCTGTAACATATGGAATAACGTGTAGTGTAATAGCTAGTTTATTTTATCAAACAGGTAAATTAGAGTATTATTTCTCAAATGTAGATACTATATTTTCACAAGTACCAGCAATTAACAAGCTAAACAAAGTAAAACCTGCAAAAGTATTAGGTGAGTTTTCCTTAGAGAGAAATCAACTAACGTTAGAATATACATTTAGAAATAACTTGACTTACAGTTTAAAGAAAGAGGAGAAGACATTTTTGGATATGGTTGAAGGAAGGAGATTGAAAATGCAAAGGAAGGTTTCAGAAGGGAAAGTGGAGAAAACGGTTTGGGATGTAGAAACGGAGAAACATTTAAGAGGAGAATCGAGTCCAACTATGGCTTTAGATTGGCCCCAGAAAGGGAAATTGTGTAAAAGAAGGAATCAGACGGCGTATGACAATTATTTTCTAGGGAATAGTGAGTGCCATGATACATACCGGATCATGGGAGGATGGGGATTTAAAGGTGGAAGAGATCCAGTCTTTCCAGGACTTTACTTCATTTGTGGGAACAGGGCATATTATCGTTTGCCAGACCACTGGTATGGCACATGTTATGTTGGCCTGGTTTTTCCAAAGATTTTTCACATGGATAGAGGAGAAGAAGGTGTACATAGTTTAGGTAATCATTTAGCACGTAGTAAGAGAGAATCTTGGGCTGAAATTGTGGGTGACATTTTTGGAGCACTGATATCCGCAGTGGGAATATCTCTGAATTCGAACAAAATTAGAAAACTTTCTACAGTAGTGGATCGCTTGTCCACAAGCACCGCTGGAGGATTCTTATTGGTAAATACTGAAATGGTTGCCATGCGTGCTATGGTAATGCAAAATCGACTTGCCCTTGATATTTTATTGGCAAAAGAGGGTGGAGTCTGTGGAATGCTGAAAGTTCAACATTGTTGTACTTACATTCCTGACGAAAGTAGAGATTTTAACATTTATATTAAGAATATTACAGAATTGCATGACGAAATTGTACCACTGGCGGTTGAAGGTGTTTGGGAGAAGATTGGTAAGAAAATATCAGCTATTAAAGACTTTGTAGTAAACCTAGGTAGTACATTTATAGGTAAGATAGTATTTCCATTAACCTGTGTGATTTCCTTAGTATTAATAATCAGACTAGGTTGTATTTGTTGTAGAAAGAATAAAAACCAGAAAAGAATAAAAAGAGAAAACTTAAGGAGAAGGGATAAGAAACAAGAAAGAGAATTCGAAGAAATAGAACTGGAAGAGTTAAAGGATAGCATGTATAAAACAGCATAAAGAGAAGAAACATGGGAAACTGAAATATGAATGAAACAAGAAATCAATTCGAAATTTCCATAAAAGAGTTAAAAAAAATTATATTAGTGTGGTGATATAATCACAAAAGGGAGGATTGCTGGAGCGGGTAGTACAACATTTTGTATACCCCTCCATTCTGCATGTTTATATTAATCCGAATAATCAATTAATTGTAATATTATTAATCTGTTTGAAGTGATAACTCACTAACTATATTAACAAGAGAATTACACGTGGGAATTGCACTTTGCATGGCTATATTAATTGTGAATTAACTAGTGCACGCATATTAATAGTAGAAAATTAGAATATTATATGTTATATGTTGCTTTAAGTGATATATTTGTGATTTGTGCTTTATTTAGTAAGTATAAACCGCTCTGATTGTTGCTTCTGCTAGATAAATACACACACATATGGGTATTAGCAAGGGGATAACATTTTAGTAGCCATTTCTATGTTTTAATTACGTTTTTGTGTTTCTTTTGCTTAAGTTGACCATTTCGGCCTAAACAAGATGGCTGAACGAGACGTTAAACGTGACTGCCCTGACAACATGAGGTTCTGGGTGAAGTGCGCATGCGTCACCGCCAGCAACAGTGGCCTGGACCTGACCCCGGGAGAACATGTACCCTCCAAGGTAGTTCCGGGAACCCATCCAAAATAAAGGACAATGCTCAATTTAAAAGCCGGAATAAGCAAGTTGGATGACTTCATTATTCGACACCCTGAGAACTGTATATCGCAAGACAAGATTGACCAATAAGAACTCTCTAAACCCCGATCTTGATACTTTTTGACATTATTTTCATTATAAAAGTAGGTAGGATGACACTGCTGGACAGCTGTTATCCTGAATCTATGAGAGACTAAATTGCGGCCTAACTTTGCTGAATAAATTCTCTTTGACTGACTGACTTAGAGGACGACTTTAGCCAGAATAGGTAAATATGATGTTCTGAAATGCTGATGATGATTTCTAACATTTCTTTCAAAATTTTCTTAGATAAGGAATAATTGATTAATTGACAAATGTGTTGTGTCGATTATTTAAAGAAAAGATTAAAAGAAAAGTAATAGAGCAAAGGTAGACGAGTTAATCATCAATTACCAATTCAACTAAATGATCTATCTCCGTATGGGAGGGATATCTTAGGTTTAATGTCAATGTGGTTAGGGTAAGGTAAAGGTATTCCTCTCATGCCAGCGTTGTGAAACATATTATCCCTCAGAAAACAGGTCAACCGAGTGTAAGTATATTGGTGTTATGGGCCCCACCAATGAATGTATGTGAGTGAATTGGATGTCAAGGTAGTTGGTCCGTGCCTAAGGGGGAATTTGACGTTCTGCGCTGCATCACAATTACATCTACAATAAAAAAAGCTATGCAGTCACTTATTCACATAAGATAGAGTACACATATGCAGGTAATCGATAGCATGTAATTAGTGCAAAGGTCCTTTGAAGGTGTCTTTGTGTTTATACAGTAAACTCATCAAATGTCTGAATATAACAGAGGAAAAGAGTGTATGTTATAGTATGCATCAGTGCTTGAAATCATGAATGGAGTGTAAAATAATAAAGACTGGACCTGCTCAAATGAGTAAATAACGCGGGTCACAAATTACCAATTAGACTTTATAGATAGTGATGGAGCGGTAGAGCAAAATTTTGTATACCTCCTCAATTTTGCATGAGAACACTAACTATATAACCTACTGATTATAATTTTACTAATGGAGTGCAGTGTGTAACTAAAATAACCATATAAATACACCAAGTACACGTGGGAAATTGCTATTTGCATGGCAAAATAACTCTAATAACTAAAATATGTACTCATATTAATAGTAGCCTATGTGGTAATTAGATATTGCATGATTTATGTTGCTTATGTGATGTTTGCGTTCCTGTTTGGATCCTAAAGGTGAATATTATTGCTTTAAATGTCGCTATATGCTAGGAAAATACTAATATATAAAGGGATTAGTGTGGGTATAACATTAGAATCATCATTTTATTTGTATTCATTATTCTTTTGTGTTTGTTTCGCTTAAGTTGACATTTGGGCCTACCTAAAAATGGCGTCGGAAATCAAGTTCAGAAGTGGCCACCGTCTCGTGAGCGCGATGCCTACCGCGCAGACTCGGATGGCTCGTTGAACTTCCTGACGACCTGAGCCCACGATGTCCTCGGTCAAGGATAGGATCTTGGTGGATTGCCAAACTTCAGTCAGTAAAAACTGGTCTAAATGAACAATTGGATCATACAAGCAAACCTTAAACATTGTTGCGTAAGGACAAACATGCGCTACGGAAGTGAACCAGCAAAATCCATGAGAAACTCATAGAATAAAAATCTGATGTTTTTCGATCAGCCAATCACAGACTTTCTCCGCCTAAAAATGTTTCATGTTGTCCCAAAATTTATTATAAAAGAGTAGTAGAATAGGGAGGGGCGTTGTCCATTCTCCATTTTCCTGACATCTATGCTGGCGATGACAGATGCTTGCACGATTTCTGGTCCTTTGGAGATCTTTGGGACTGTAACGTGCTGAGCAAAAAACTTTCGGACTTAGAGCTTTGGCCTGCTATTTTGGACAATTTAACGGTTAATTCGGTTATGCAGAGCCAGATGAATTAGAGAAAATCCAGATAGCAAGAATAGGTAAATATAATGTCCTGCGATTTGTATTAATTAAATCAGAAATTCTAAACTTATGGTGAGACAAATGCTAATATTAATTACAAACAATAATTAGATAAACAAATATTTGATTAACAGAAATTATGAGTTTGTGGTTTTTCAATGAAGAGAGAGTAAAGGATTCTGAGTCTTAAAATGTGTTTTAGCTGGTTCTAAATCACCATCAACCAATCCAACTAATTGGTCCGTCGACCAAGTGGGTGGAGTGCCTTGATGTTTAGGATTAGGAATCTATAGGTGACGGGTGCTAATGTATATTCTGTAAAATAACTTTTCTTCCCAATAGGTTATAAGGTACCTCACCCACATGTCCAGCGCTTGAATTATTCATCCCTCCTGTGTGCAGACTCGTGAGTGGAGACGTGTGAGTGTTGGTGTTATGGGCCCCACCAATGACTGCGTGTGTGAATGAGCTAGTGTGTCGTCGGGTCTGCGATGCAGAAAGGATAGTTGTGTGTGTAGATATATTTTTTCACCCCCCTTTTTCTTTCCTTTTTTTTTTATTTGTTTTTATTAATGTCCACAGACATCCACAGAGAGGTAGTAATACAATTAAATTTTACAATAACACATTAAAAAAAATTGAGAAGGGAAAAAGCAAAGAGAAGAAAAAAAAAAAGAAGAAAAAAAAAAACACAACAAAATGTTAATCAGTGAGATGATCAATTAACGGTTGCCAAATAGCAATACCAAATTTCCTCTTACGTAGTTTTTTCAACCTATACATGCTAATTTCCAAATTATACAAATTAAATAGTTTGGCCCGCCATAGATCAAAGCTCGGAGCCTCGGGTTGTAACCAAGCAGTTGCAATAGTAAGTCGTGTTACAGCAGCGATAATAAACAAAGAATAACGATAATTACATAAAGATTGTCCCTCCGATAAATCTCCTCCAATCCCTAATAAGATCCAGCTTGAAAAGACAGAGACCGGTTTGCCTAAGATATGAGGCAAAAAGCTTTCAATTTGATTAAAAAAAAAGACGTAGAGAAGGGCAGGAATAAAAAACATGTACAATATCGGCATTGCCCACTTGGCAGCGAAAACATTCCCCAGATTTAGGGAATTGAGAAGAGTTGCCCCATTTCATAATGACCGCAGGAGTGCGGTATAAATTGAACATAGTTTTAAAGTGCTGAGCTTTTAGCGAGGCAGAGTACAGAGTCTTGTGAGCGATCCTGATAGTATCTTCGACATGAATAGAAGGAGATGCTAACCGAGTTCTCCACTTCACATTGGTTGTATCCAAATCATCTGCTCTGGAGTCCAGTAATATATGGTAAATGGAACCTATTCGTAACTGAGAGCTTATGGCATCAATAATACGAATGGAGACAAGATGAGAAGTGTGTTTATGGAGAAAGTCCCGGATCTGAAGAAATTTAAAAAATTGATTATTGGCTAAATCAAATTTCTTTCTAAATTCGTCAAAAGAAAGACAAGCTCCCCCTGCGGAAACGAAAGCCCCTAACCATAAAATCCCTTTATAATACCATTGACGAACAACTGAATCACAGAAAATAGAAGGTAAAAGATGTGGTGCAACAAGAGGAGTATAAATTGTATATTTGGAAATATGAAACATCTTTTTAAGAGTTTTCCAAGCAGAGAAAGCGGAGGAAAGTATTTTGAAGCGGGTGCGTTTGTAATAGCTACCATCAACCTCAATTTGCAAACAGTTCTTAGCATAACTACCAAGCGCCATTTGATAGATTGATGGTGCTTCTGCTAAATTACCAACCTCTTCCCCCGTAAGCAGGATGCGCATCTTCAAAAGTAAACAAGACATTTGGTGTAACGCAAAATCCGGGATTCCCCATCCCCCACGATCAAATGGTAATGTCATCCAACGGGAAGCTCTCTGAATTCTCCCTGGAGCCCAGATATATTTTTCACATAGGGATTGAAGCTGTTGGATCTGAGGCTTGGAAACTAATAGAGGGACAGCACGAAAAAAGTAAAGTACTCTTGGTAGGATAACCATCTTTAAGAGATTGGATCTGCCCACAAGAGTAAGGTGTAGACTCTGCCAAGATTCCAAAGTGGATTTGGTTTTATCCAAAATATCATTCCAATTGACTGAAACCAAGTCATCCAAGTTGGATCTGATCTTGATTCCAAGGTACACCACTTCTTCCACTACCCTAGGATCAGACACTGTGGCTAAATTCATAGAGACATTGAGTCTTGACGGTGTTTAACTTATAGCCAGAGTATCTGCCGAAGGAAGTCGCGAGATGTTCAATAACTGGCAGAGCGACCTCCAGGTTGGAGGTAGCAACAGTAATATCATCCGCATAAGCAAGGACAGTATAGGGCAAGTTCTGAACTATAAAAGGGGGAATTTGGGCACTTAGCTCCAGCATTTGCACAAAAGGATTAATGTAGAAAGCAAAAAGGAGAGGAGAGCAGGGACATCCCTGAAGGGTCCCCCTGCAGATCTGAACCACCTCCGATTTGATTCCCATTGCGCATATCCTTGCTGTAGGGGCCTGATAGAACACCTGGAGAGCGCGTATAAAACCAGCACCGAATCCCATGCGCATCATTATCCCCCAAAGAAACCCCCATGCAACCCGGTCAAAAGCCTTCTCGGCGTCGAGCAGGACGAGACCCAGAGATCTGGACTCGACCTGCGTGACGTCGAGGAGAGCAACAACCCGGCCAACATGGTCAACTGTACCTCGGCCGGGGACAAACCCGTACTGCGACGGTGAAACCAGTTCAGCCACAAGCGGAGCCATTCGGTTGGCAAGAAGCTTAGCATACAATTTACCGTCGCAATTAACCAAGGAAATCGGGCGGTAAGACCCCGGTTGGTCAGTAGGCTTCCCTTTTTTAGGAAATATAACAATATGTGCTTCATCCCAAGAATGGGGGGGAGATCCCTGCCTGGCCGCCTCGAAAGCATTCAGCATATCTTCCCGCAATACAGAAAAAAATACCTTATAAACCTCCATAGGGAGAGAGTCTGGCCCAGCAGCCTTGCCCGAGGGCATCTTAAATAACGCTAGATCGATTTCTTCGATTGTTACTGCCCTATCCATTCTCTCAACATCCACCGAGTCCACCTGTTCCCAAATCAAAGCAGGTAGCCCCAGATCGATAGGAAGATCCCCAGTGTTCGATTGGGCATATAGCTCAGAATAAAAATGATGGAAGACCTTCACGATAGTCTGGGGTTCATGAACTAATATACCTTGAGCATCATGAATGGCGTTGATCGTTAAAGCATGGCTTTTGGCACATATTCTTTGAGCCAAGAATCTCCCTGAAGATTCGCCAAATTCATAGAGTTGTCTCCTATAAAGATGGTGTTTAAGCGCAATCTCCTGCGCCCATACAAGGTTGATGTTGGCCTTGCATTGTGCAAGTTTATCTAGACTTGCCTTAGGATCAGCTGCTGCCCGTAGCTGAATAGCTAGATCCAATTCAGCTTTCTTCAGGTGAGAGAAGAGCTCTAGCATTTTTTGTTTAAGTGATTTTTGTGCAAACAGACCAAAGCTAAGAACCTCACCCCTGAAGCAGGCCTTAAAGGCATCCCATACCCCCGCAGGGGAGGCAGAACCACGATTACACAAATAAAAATCCTGAATCCATTTTTTCATGTGAACCAAGAATAAGGGGTCATATAACAGTTTCCTATTGAAAGAAAAGGCCTTGGTGCCTCTAATGGTAGCAACGTTACAGAGAGAAATGACTACAGGGGCATGATCAGACAAAAGTCTCGGAAAGATTTGAATTTGAGTGCTAGAAGCCCAAGCAGCTGGCACAAAAAAATAGTCTAATCGGAACAGTTTGTTATGAGGAGAAGAAAAAAAAGTATACCCAGGATCCTTTTTCTTTCCTCTGGGTCTCGTGCTGGATCAGTTTTTCTGGTAGCAGAGTTATGGTTTTATTGCATTGGTTTGGTGATTATTACTTATAGATTTGATTATTTCTTATTTGATTTCCGATTTTGAAAATTGATTATTGATTGCGGATGTTTGGATGAGTATTGGTTTATGTATTAACACTCTATGTTGAGTCGCGTTGAGTTCTATGTTGTCTGAAGACTTCTGGGATGTAGGAAGTCGAATGCCTTGTAATTATTCCATAGTAGGGCAGAGTTAAGCGGAAAGACGGAATTATTGTTGCCCTGTAGGTACACGGGGAAAGCGTGTGACGATTGAAGTTGCACGACGCATTGTCTGGGTTCGATTTCGTAACATCGTCGTGTGTTACTGTTAGGGACATTTCTGTGTGAAAGAGGTGTATGGGTAGCGAAGGCCACCTGTGAAATGTTTGGTCTTAAGTACCAGGAGTCCATATGAACTCTGATTACGCTTATCACTGGAAAGGACATAGGTGTTCCCTAAGCTTGATAGAAGGGTAAAGTGGATGCTACTTTATTAACGAGTGTAATAATTCTGTAGTAGGGCAGATTGTTGCGCTGCTCTCGGGAAAGACAGGATTCTGTGTGAATGAACTACATTTTCCATGTGAAAGTGTGTGAATGAAATAGCATTTGACTCAATTGTGAAACTCTGGTTTTATTTCTCAGGAGCAGTGCGTCTCCAACAGGTGTCTTATTTCCAGAGAAACGGTTAGTTAATGCTTGCTAGAAGGGTAAAGTAGAGGGAAGTGCTACTTTATCAATGGATGTAATGAAACAGATAATGGTGGCGTATTTATGTCATTACTAACAGAATTTGAGTAAAAAGTGAATGTAAGAAAGTTTGCCGATAAATTTTGCAAACGAGGGGTCAGTAGAAGCAGGAGTAGCGAGAAAAGCTGACGGCGGAAAAACCGCACTGGGATTGGCCAGTCAGTAAGAAACGTAGCCGCTCCTGATTGGTGCGTTAGTGTGCACCGCGCTGGGAGTGGAGAATTGCAAGGTGACGTAGACGCCCCGGATTGGTGCGTTAGTGAGAGTCGCACTGGGATTGGAGAATTACAAAGGTGACATAGACGCTTCGGATTGGTGCGTTAGTGTGAGTCGCGCTACGATTGGATAAAACAGAATAGTCGAAAGAGAAATCTAGCGATACTGAGAAAAGAGAAAATGATGTATTACGATCCACCAGAAAAGGAGAAAAAGTCCTGGTTCGGAAAGATCAAGAATTTATTTAAAAAGGACAAACCGATTGTGACTAGAGAGGGACAGTTGCTTCCTCCACCGAAATCACCTGCATCCTTTATGGTTGCGAAATATGGCTATCATACATGTATTTGGTTAGACAATTGGGAAACGTATACAAAAGATGATGGAGTTTTAGCCTTTCCAGAACATAGTTCATTCAATTTAGCGGTATTAAGGAATTTGAGAGAAAGGATGATGAAACTAGAACCTAGACCTACAAAGTTTGAAGCATTGACAGAATGGGAAGATGAGATGTATGACAGAGAACGACAGGGGAGTGGTGGAAGGTACAAAAATATGTTTGGTAGATCGTATGGACAAGAGAATCATGATGATAGAATGAGGAGTGCAAATATGACCTATGGGATATTTCCTATGAGGAATGTTGAAGAGACTAATAGTAGAAAATGTACAGAGAAGAGAAATAATACAGGACCAACAGGTTATAAGTATGGTGTGCATGAATCGGAGGAGGATGTTCTTGAGGACATGCTTTATAAAAATCCACCCCCTATCAACAAGATTCCACATTATTGACACCAAGTGCCCCAGTAAAAGAATCACCCCAGAATATATAATTTGAGTCAATACAAAATGAGGTAGGAAGAAATAATTCCTTCAGAGAAACAGAAAATACACAACCTAGTAATATGGCAAATGAGAAATCAGCTGAATTAGCCAGAACTACATTAGAATTAACTGAAAAGATTAGGGAATTGACTAAAAACATGGAAGCTGTAACTGTACCTGTAACAATAGGACCTGTAATGCCAATTTTTAATACACAAAAGGATAGTGAGCATTGTCTGACGATTCCTTATAACAGTAAAAGAGAAAATGAAATACAAAGAAGAGATAAAAGAGAAAATTCATGGGGACAAGCGGTAGGTATTTCTGAACAAAGTACTCCCAAAAATTTGACAGTAAATCAGAGTCTAGCGAATAGAGCAATAATGACGACAGAATCAGAACCAGGGTCACCAAAAGGATTAGAACAAACACGGAATTAAATGATCTGTGTAGGTCCTACTTGTGATGAATTAAGTGAATGGTTAAGGAGTTTACAGCAAAAAGATGCTGAGCCTAGACCTTTAGATGTGGCCAAATTAAAAATAGTTTTAGAAGAATTAATAGTAGGAACCATTCCCACAGAAAAATTAAAAACCTATCAGGATGAAGAATTAATGTTTCTATGCAAAAGTATAATGTGGAGAGCGAGAAATTTACATGAAACATTAGAAGACGTAGCAAGTGAAATGGGTATCGACTTTGAAAAGGTAAAGTCCTTACAAAAACCATACAGAGTAGACTTTTCTGAAAAAGACATTGAAAATGTGAATACTACAGGATGAACAACTCCGATTAAAGACTTAATTATTTACTGAGAAAATGGGACGATGTTGACAAATGGAAAAGTAGATGGTTTCGAAAACAAGACGATGCAACAGATAAAACGTTTGCAGCTTACCCAGTAAGAGAAAAAGAGAAGGTAGTAACTGAATGTCCCATGAGAGAGATTCCAGGCGGAGGCTATGTACATGTCCCCTGGACCAGACAAGATATTTTGTCATTTACCAATGACTTTCCTCGATTGCGCGAGAAGCCAGTGGAGTGGTATAGGCAGGTAGACAGGTTTGTAAAATTATCAAAAGTATTATGGATTGATTTGAATAGTCTATTGGACATAATTGTACCAGCAGACTTATGGACAGAATATAAAATTACGATAGGATGGCCAACTCAAGAATACCCTAGAGATCCAAAAACAGGTGCCCCTGATCCAGAAGTAATGAGAAAATATGAGCAAGTAGTTACCTTCCTGAAAAACAAAGTACCTCCTAAAGAAACTGATTGGGTAAAAATTGATAGAACTCATCAAGAAGTGAAAGAGTCTGTACACGCATATTATGAAAGGTTAAAATTCGCTTTTAAACAATACAGTGGTGATGAAAATCTGAGTGAGAAGGATCTGAGTTATTTTGTATATCGATTTGTGTATGGGTTGCGACCTGAAATAAGTGAAATCAGAATCAGGCGCCAAAACCGCCTTTTCCACAGAGCGTAAATCCTCAGAAATACAGTAATGAGACAGGATTCTACAACGAAGAACAGGTAAATAAGCTGCCGTGCGCTAGTGCTGTTTCGCAGTATTGGCTACAACGCGATGAGAGTGAGTCAGAAGAAAGTTATAGACGGTGCCAAGGGGAGGAAGAAGAGTGCGAACTTGGCACAACTCTAGAAGTAGACCAGACAGGCCCTTTTGTGGATGGAAAGGTAAATGACGAAAACATTACTTTCCTAGTAGATACTGGTGCTACTCATTCAACTGTTAGGTCAGCTGATGTTAAAAACCTTCCCCTCTCGGATGAAACGATCCAAGTAGTTGGAGTATCCAACAGACAGATAAAAACCTATCTCACTGAACCAGTTAAAGTTAACATAGGGAAAGTTTCTGAAATGCACCGTTTTGTCGTGTGCGATTCAAGCCCTGTAAATTTGTTAGGGAGAGATTTGCTGTGTAAGATGAATTGCACAATATTCTGCACTCCGTATGGTATAGCTTTTGAGATTCCTGATGAGGACGTACTATATAAAATGACTATAGCTAATATGGAACCTGAGATTACCGAGGCATTTGCTGTATTTGACCCCGAGGAATTGCCTCAAGAATTGAAAAAGACAGTAAAAATGGAGGTATGGGATTTCACAGGAGCAGATGTGGGATTAATGAAAAATGTAGATCCCGTAAAAGTTGCTGTAAAGGAAGGAGTAAGTTACCCAAATATTCCACAATACAAATTGACACCGGGGATAATTGCAAGAGTCACTCCTATAATAGACAGAATGATTGAACAAGGTATTTTGAAGGAAATAATGAGCAGTCCATGTAATTCACCAATTATGGGCCTGAAAAAGCCTAACGGAACTTTTAGAATAGTACAAGACCTGAGAAGAATAAATAAAATCGTTGTATAATGTTGTCCCATTGTACCAAATCCATCAGTGATTTTGTATCAGATTCCTCATGATGCAGAATGGTACACCGTAATTGATTTATGTCATGCCTTCTTTTCTATTACATTGCACCCTGACAGCCAACAGATTTTTGCGTTCCGGTTTGGCGAACATATTTTGGCATGGTGCCGAATCCCACAGGGGTATACAGAGAGTCCCTCAATATTCAATCAGATATTGAAAAGGTCCTTAGAAGATTTAAAAATGCCCGAAAGTTCGGTACTGGTCCAATATGTAGACGACCTGCTTGTGGCATCGAGAACACAAGAAGCTTGGGTAGTGGATACCATTGCATTGTTGAATCATTTGGCAGATGGAGGACTAGTATCACACCATCCGGGACCACGAGAGACCGAAATAGGTACAAGGCAGGTGTAGCTCTGAAAACCAAAGTTTGACTGACGAGTGCACTCCTCCCGAACCCCGATCAGCGATCAAGCTCAGCCATAGTGTCTTTTTTGCTTCGGTGTCCGCAAGTACGTAGACACCCGTTCCACACACCTTAGCGAGTGTGTAGGTATAAACATTTTTTTCATTTTTTCACTTCTCACGTGGCACTACTCACTTTGCCACTCACCACTTTCACTGGTCCCGAAGAAAGCCCCACATAGATTTCCTTGCGGGCTGAAACATGTAGACCCACCCCACATACAACTATAAGATAATTATTTCTTTCTTAGTTGCATCACGTATAAAGTTTTAACCATATCCTGAGCCGCCAGTTATAAAATTAGAACGGGAAGGATTCTCAGAGGTATTTTTAATCCACACCACATCACACTTTTGCACCACACCAGCTCCACTGTAATCAGGCGTCGTAGCACAACCGGGGGGCATTCGGCCACCCGGTTGGGACCCCAATGATGAAGCATGACACCAACCAGGTTGGTGTGTGAGGGGTCTTTTAACCAACCCAGTGGGTTCCCAAACACTGCACAGCAGTGATCGTACCACACATACTTGGGTTCATCCACCATTGATTAAACATACATTATAACAGGGGATACGGACGCACCCTCTTCCTTTCCCAAGCTCTCTCATTGTTTTTTGACGGACTTAAAGTGTCCCAATCGAAATTGCAATTCTGTCAGAAGGAAGTACAATATTTAGGCCACAAAATTGGAAAAGGATTGAGAAAAGTAACTGCTGATAGAATCAAGATAATAAAAGGAATGAGAGCCCCAATGACACAAAGAGAGGTGAGAATGTTTCTTGGAATGGTTGGATATTGTCATCAGTGGATAAGTAATTTCTCTTTGATTGCAAAACCTCTGGTACGTTTGACAAGGAGTGATGTAAAAGATCCAATTGAATTAAACAGAGAAGAGTTGAAGGCTTTTAAACAATTGAGAGATAGTTTGTGTGAAGCACCAGCTCTTGGCATGCCTGACTATGAGAAATAATTTGAGCTTTATTGCAGCGAAAGGAATGGATGTGCACTTTCTGTGTTAATACAGAAACATGGAAAACTGAGGAGACCAATTGCATACTTCTCAGCTATATTAGACCCTGTAGCTGTAGCATTTCCTGGTTGTTTGAAAGCTGTAGCAGCTACTTGTAAGAGTCTGGAACAGAGTGAAGGAATTGTGATGGGATATCCTGTGAGAGTGTTTGTACCTCATGATGTGGCAATCCTTTTAACAAGGAGCGGCACTCAGTTCATGACGCATAGTCGTCTGACTAAATACGAGAAAGTCATCCTAGGTGCAACGAATGTGAGCCTTGTGAAATGTCTGAATGTGAATCCTTCAACATTGCTACCTGATGCTGAGAATGTGGAAGTCAGAGATGACGTGGATCATGACTGTTTGGAAGTGCTTGATTTCTGTACCAAACCACGTCCTGATATAAAAGATGTACCTTTGACAGAAAGTGACTATGTGATGTTTGTAGATGGATCATGCTTGAGAACAGATGAGGGAATTCTGAGTGCAGTGTGTGCAGTATGTACGGTAGCAGCTGTACTGGAAGCATCTTGCCTGAAAGGAGTAAAATCAGCTCAGTTTGCTGAACTTTTTGCGTTAACAAGAGCATGCAAGTTGGGAAAAAATGTGAGAGTGACTGTGATAACCAATAGCCAATACAGCTTTGGTGTAGTGCATGACTTTGAGCAAATTTGGTCCCAAAGAGGGTTTTTGACATCAAGTGGAACTCCTATAAGGAATGCTGAAGTGGTTGGAAAATTGCTTGAGGCAATACAGCTGCCTAAGCAGTTAGCAGTGGTAAAATGTGCTGCACATACTAAATCCAATGACTATGTTTCAGCTGGCAACCAATTTGCCAACGATATGGCTCAGTATTGCGCACGTAATCAGAACTCAGTCAATCGGGAAAGAGGAAAAGAAATGAATTCATGTCCCTTGTTGTTTACTAACACTGTGAATACATGGGAAAAAGTGAGACAGTTGCAGGAAGAAGCAGGAGATGAGGAAATGAGTCAGGGGGTGAAAGCAGGCTGTGCACCACGGGAAACAGATCATATGTGGGTTTATCGGGATGGAAGACCAGTTATGCCTGATAGCATGGTTTCTATCATGGCACGGATGTATCATGGACAAGCACATGAAGGAAGAGATGCTATGATCAGACTTTTCAAACAGACATGGTATAATGCAAAATTTAGACTTGTAGCTGAAAGCCGTTGTCAAAGATGCCTTATATGTCAGCAATTCAATCCTGGAAGAGAAACAGTGGTAAGTCTGGGAACAATAGGACGAGGAGGAGGGCCTTTCACCAGAATGCAGATTTACTTCATTGAAATGACCCCTGCAACAGGTTGAGGTATGTTCTAGTGATAGTTTGTCTGTTCTCTCGATGGGTGGAAGCATACCCAACAAGAAGAAGTGATGGAATTACAGTAGCCAAGCTATTATTGAGAGAGTTCATTCCTAGGTTTGGTTTTCCAGTTACGATCGAGTCAGATAGAGGAAAACATTTCCATAATGAAATCATGAAATTAATTTGTGAAGCATTGAATGTACAACAGAAACTACATTTTGCCTATCGCCCAGAGGCTTCTGGTGTGGTGGAACAAGTAAATGGCACCATTAAAAATAGACTGGGAAAAATGTGTTTAGCCACAGGTTTGAAATGGCCTGATGTCTTGCCTCTGGTACTCATGACTATTAGATCTATTCCAGATAGGAATACAGGCTTGAGTCCCCACGAAATTGTGATGGGTAGAGCAATGCAACATGTTTTCATACCAGTCAACAAGCTACTGCCTATATCTGATGACTTGGTGATTGGATTATTGCAAGGGGTTGGCAGATTCCGTTCATTCTGTGTTTCATCAGGTTCGATCGGATGCAACCACTCTTGAAAAGAAGCCAGCTCTTGATCTGGGCCAGGTGAGTGGGTGAGAATAAAAGTGCACAGAAGAAGAAATTGTTTGGTCCCACGTTGGGGAATACCACGTCAGGTGATCCTGACCATGACGACAGCTGTAAAATGTGCAGGAGTGAAGAATTGGATTCATGCTAGTCACACCTTGCGACTTCCAAATCCAGTGGATAACAAAGAAGGAGAATACTTTGAAGAATCTGACATAAGTTCTGAATCAGATACAGAAGAAATAAGAACAAGACAAACTCCTGAAAGGGGGGAGTCAGATCCAAGTTCAGTTGTAGCACCAGAGAATCTTCTATTAAGAAGAAAATTGCAGATTTCTGACACCAGCTCAGAATCAGACACTGAACCAGTACAAGCACGTAAGAGTGAAAATAAAAACAGTGAAGAGACTGTCAAAGAAATTCTTGATAAACAAGTTCTGTATGAAAAGTCAAGAGAAATTCCACCTGAAATAACAGAAGTAGATGGTAAGGTACCAGATACAGAGAGAGAGGGAAAGATTGTCGCGGAAGACCCCCGAGGAGATGTAGGGAAACCATACATCCAGGTAGAAGAAGGGACAGTTAGTCAGCAGGAAGATTATGTGGAAGAACCACGAGGAGGGACAGAAATAGGTGAGAAAAAGGAAGTGGTGGAAAGAAAGACTACTGAAAGTAAAAGTCAAGTTGGAACTGAATCGGAGGACAGTGACGAAGAAGTACCAGAAGGTCGAGTCCTGAGGAAAAGAGCATGGAGAACTGAGAGAAATGAAAAGGGAAGTAAGCTAAAACGGCCAGCAAGGGATGAAATTTGGCCAAACAAGATAAAGAGATTGAGATACAGATTGACACGAGTAAATTCATCCAGAGCTGAACAAGTGAATGAGGTGTCTAGCCAAGAAAAAATAAAAGACATTGAACAAATACCATCAGAGGAGAGCGAAAGGACTAGAAAGCCCAACCAGAAGTATAAGTCACCAAAATGGTCGTATGTGGCACTTCCTGAAGTACGAGAAGAGGCAGATAGCCAAGGAGATCTAGAGGTGACTGTACCAGAAGTGGTTGAGGAAGACAAAGAATCGGAAATCCTGAGATTTATCTTGTCCGACATCGGGGAAGAGACGGATGTTCAGGAAATTCTGAATCAAGATTGTGAAAGAAAAGTGAAAGACGATCAAATGCCAAACTGAAGAGATAAAAGTGCTCTAAAAGGAGAAATTCGAAATTTACCGGAAAAGACATAAACTGAAAGAACCAAGTAGGTGCTTAGAGCCTTGGGTTAGACAAAACTAGTTGTGAAGTAGAAGAGGCTAAGTCAAAAGACACTGATCATTTTTCGAAATGGCAAACACAGAAAGTAGAAAATCTAAATGTGTGTCCCTAAGACGATGGTTCAAAATGTGTTGTTGTTGTACAGGATTACTAATGCTTCTGCGGAGTGCGTTAGCTTTAATGGTCTCATGTTACATTAGAAACAATAGAAGCTCATAGTGAAAACAAAACTAATATAGAAAAGATTCAGAAGATTTATCCGACAAAAATAGATAGAAATACTTACCTAAAGATAGGGCCATAACTGATTTTTCTAATAATGTTTTCTCAAAATTATTGTATGAATATGTCAAAACAACGGATGTGAGAGACTGCTACGTATGTATGCAGTTGCCTGCATCAGTGTCTGAGGGAGTGACATACCATCACCTTCCAGTGACATATGGAATAACATGTGGTGTATTAGCAAGTTTGTTTTATCAAATAGGGAAATTAGAATATTATTTTTCAGATGTAGATAATCTATTTTCACAAGTACCAGTAGTCAATAAACTAAATAAAGTGAAACCTGCTAAAGTGTTAGGTGAATTTTTCTTAGAAACTAAAGAATTAACATTAGAGTCAATATTTAGAAATAATCTAACTTGTAGTTTAAAGAAAGAGGAGAAGAATTTCTTAGATATGGTAGAAGAAAGAAGACTAAAAATGCAAAGAAAGGTACCTGAGGGAAAAGAAGAAAAGACAGTTTGGGATGTTGAAAGAGAAAAACTTTTGAAAGGAGAAGCTAATCCAACAATGGCTCTAGATTGGCCTCAGAAATGGAAGTTGTGCATTAGAAGAAATCAAACTGCGTATGATAACTATTTTGTAGGCATAGGTGATTGCCGTGATACTTATAGTATCATGGTTGGATGGGGATTTAAAGGAGGAAAAGATCCGGTATTTCCTGGATTATATTTTATCTGCGGGAACAAAGCTTATTATCATTTACCTGATCATTGGTATGGCACATGTTATCTAGGCCTGGTTTTCCCAAAGATATTTCATGTGGGAAGAGGAAAAGATGGTGCACATGAGATAGGTAGACAACTAACACGTAGAAGAAGAGAATCTTGGTCAGAAATTGTAGGAGACATTTTTGGAGCCCTGATACCAGCGGTTGGAATATCTCTGAATGCACATAAAATTAGAACATTTTCAACAGTAGTGGATCGCTTGTTAACAAGCACTGCTGGAGGATTTTTATTGGTACATACTGAAATGGTTGCCATGAGAGCTATGGTTATGCAAAATCGACTTGCCCTTGATATAATTTTAGCAAAAGAGGGTGGAGTCTGTGGAATGCTGAGAGTTCAACATTGTTGTACTTACATTCCTGAAGAACGTCAAGATTTGAAGACGTACATTAAGAATACAACTGATTTGCATGAGGAGATTGTTCCACTGGAGGTTGAAGGTATCTGGGAAAAGATTGGGGAAAAGTTTTCTACTATTAAGGACTTTCTACTAAAATTAGGTAGTACCTTTATTGGTAAGATTTTATTTCCAGTAACAAGTGTGATTATTCTAGTATTAATTCTGAGATTAGGATGTTTATGTAGTAAAAGAAGGAAAATACAAAATAACATAAAAAGAGAAACTGTAAAGAAAAGGGAGAAAGAAAGAAAAGAAAGAGAATTTGAAGAGATAGAATTAGAAGAATGGAAAGAGAATATGTATAAAAAGACAAGAGAAGAAGAGACAGGTGAAACAGTAATGTGATCTAACAAAATATTCAGAGAACTGAATTCATTTCTATTCACAAAGTTTATAAAAATGTAGGTAGTGTGGTGATGCTAAAAATCACCAAAGGGGGGATTGATGAGCAGGTAGAGCATAATTTTGTATACCTTCTCTATTTTGCATGAGAACACTAACTATATAACCTACTGATTATAATTTTACTAATGGAGTGCAGTGTGTAACTAAAATAACCATATACATACACCAAGTACATGTGGGAAATTGCTATTTGCATGGCAAAATAACTCTAATAACTAAAATATGTACACATATTAATAGTAGTACATGTGGTAATTAGATATTGCATGATTTATGTTGCTTATGTGATGTTTGCGTTCCTGTTTGGATCCTAAAGGTGAATATTATTGCTTTAAATGTCGCTATATGCTAGGAAAATACTAATATATAAAGGGATTAGTATGGGTATAACATTAGAATCATCATTTATTTGTATTAATAATTCTTTTGTGTTTGTTTCGCTTAAGTTGACATTTGGGCCTACCTAAAAATGGCATCAGAAATCGAGTTCAGAAGTGGCCACCGTCTCGTGAGCGCGATGCCTACTGCGCAGACTCGGACGACTCGTTGAACTTCCTGACGACCTGAGCCCACGATGTCCTCGGTCAAGGATAGGATCTTGGTGGACTGCCAAACTTCAGTCAGTAAAAACTGGTCTAAATGAACAATTGGATCACACAAGTAAACCTTAAACTTTGTTGCATAAGGACAAACATGCGCTACGGAAGTGAACCAGCAAAATTCATGAGAAACTCATAGAATAAAAATCTGATGTTTTTCGATCAGCCAATCACAGACTTTCTCCGCCTAAAAATGTTTCATGTTGTCCCAAAATGTATTATAAAAGAGTAGTAGAATAGGGAGGGGCGTTGTCCATTCTCCATTTTCCTGACATCTATGCTGGCGATGACAGATGCTTGCACGATTTCTGGTCCTTTGGAGATCTTTGGGACTGTAACGTGCTGAGCAAAGAACTTTTGGACTTTGAGCGTTGGCCTGCTATTTTGGACAATTTAACGGCTAATTCGGTTATGCAGAGCGAGATGAATTAGAGAAAATCCAGATAGCAAGAATAGGTGAATATAATGTCCTGCGATTTGTATTAATTAAATCAGAAATTCTAAACTTATTGTGAGACAAATGCTAATATTAATTACAAACAATAATTAGATAAACACATATTTGATTAACAGAAATTACGAGTTTGTGGTTTTTCAATGAAGAGAGAGTAAAGGATTCTGAGTCTTAAAATGTGTTTTAGCTGGTTCTAAATCACCATCAACCAATCCAACTAATTGGTCCGTCGACCAAGTGGGTGGAGTGCCTTGATGTTTAGGATTAGGAATCTATAGGTGACGGGTGCTAATGTATATTTTGTAAAATACATTTTCTTCCCAATAGGTTATAAGGTACCTCACCCACATGTCCAGCACTTGAATTATTCATCCCTCCTGTGTGCAGACTCGTGAGTGCAGACGTGTGAGTGTTGGTGTTATGGGCCCCACCAATGACTGCGTGTGTGAATGAGCTAGTGTGACGTCGGGTCTGCGATGCAGGAAGGATAGTTGTGTGTATAGATATATTATTTCACCCCCTATTTCTTTCCTCTGGGTCTCGCGCTGGATCAATAGAATTGCGGGTTCTGTGAAAGAAAGCTAGGAAGGTAAAGTATTTCGCATGACCAAACAAGAAAGGGAAGTGATCACAGGCAAGTCGGGTAGAGGGAGCAGAAATAAGGGAAAGGTGTTCCCTAGGTAATGAGAGTCAGAGTAGCATATTAAAAATCCATGTGTGCCATGATGGCAGAAAAGAGACGGTCGAATCCCCGTGAAGAGCCGGTGTGCAAGAGAACAGACTTAAGGCAGGTAAGAGCAATGAAATGGGATCGTGAAGAGACCGGTTGCCAAAAACCAGTTATAAAGGGACTTATGAGATGGATACAAGTTCCGATCATGCAGTGGCAAAAATCGATGAGAAAATCCAGGTCTCTGCAGTCCAAAACAAGGAGATCGGGAGCTCCGCTCCTAGTTCTAAATAAATTTACCGCAATCTTGTGCGAGTAATTGACGTCTCTGGCCATCGGGCATGACTGTGCATGAGGGCGAAAGGCTGTAAAAATCAAAGTCACCGAGGATTCCAAGGACTAGTGAACACGTGACCAAAGGCTAATGTCACGTTAATGGAAAAAGAAAAAGAAAAAGCACTGGATACCAAAAATCAGTGATGAAAAATAAGAACTCTGTCAAAATAAGAAAAGACCTAGACAAGTGTAAATTAATACGTACGGAGCCGGGTTGTGGAAGAGAGAGCGTAAAAATATGGGAGCCAATAAATTAATAATCAGAAAAATTGGAAAGAAAATAAAGAAGAAAGTGAACGTGAAAAAACAAAAAAGGTAAAGTAATGAGAAATAACAGGAGTATAAGAGAGTAATGGGGGAGACAATAAATTAATAATCTGAAAATTTGGAAAGAAAATAAGTAGAAGAAAGTAAACATGAGAAAATAAAAAGGGTAAAGTAATGAGAAATAACAGGAGTGTAAGAGATTATTCAAAGGGAAACAGGAAAAAACAAAAAAGGAAAAACAACAGGAAGACATAGAAAGAGGAGGAAGGTCGACTATAAAATATCTCATATGGAAATGAGCAAAACGGTAGGAAAAACAAAGGGGCATATCATCAAGGGGCGACGATAATATTATCACCGCTTTAGAGACCGTTTTCGGGCGAAAGGCGGCGATAATATTATCGCATTATCATCAAGGGCAGGCTAGCGCGTGACTCCTTGACGTATCGCCCCTTTTTCACATGCCTCGCCTCGATATTGAGATACAAAGGAGGCGTGGCTGTGAAAACAACATGGGATAATATCGCGAAGGCAGCTTCGCGATATTATCAAGGAGGGTTAGCGATATATAAAATTGCGTTAAGTATGCCCATCTCCCTTCTTCCGTTCCCAGCGAAAGTCATCAAAAAGATCGTCAACAGGCAACTGACCCACTTCCTCGAGGAGAACAACATCCTGGACCCGTTCCAATCCGGATTCCGCAGCAATTACAGCACCGAAACCGCCCTAATCGCTGCCACAGACGACATCAGGACCCTACTGGACAACGGCAAAACCGTGCCCTCATCCTCCTGTACCTCTCATCCGCATTTAACACCGTCTACCACCACACCCTACGCACATGCCTACACGACGCAGGAATATGTGACAAAGCCCTGGACTGGACCACCTCCTTCCTCAGCGACAGACCCCATAGGGTCCGCCTCCCCCCATTCCATTCTGAAGCCACCAAGATCATCTGCGGCGTGCCCCAATGGTCATCCCTCAGCCCTACCCTTTTCGACGTCTACATGGCACCACTAGCCAACATCGTCGGCTCGCACAACCTCAATATCGTCTCCTATGCCGACGACACTCAACTGATTCTCTCACTCACCAAAACCAACCTCCACGAAGGAATGAAGGCTGTCGCCAGCTGTATGCAGACCAGCCGCCTGAAACTTAACTCGGACAAGACAGAGGTTCTCATCCTCGGATCCTCTCCCTCCGCCTGGGACGACTCCTGGTGGCCAGCCGCCCTGGGAGCTGCACCCACTCCCACCGACCACGCATGTAACCTGGGGTTCATCCTGGACTCATCACTCTCTATGACCCATCAAGTCAACGCAGTCTCCTCCTCCTGCTTCAACACCCTCCACATGCTCCGCAAGATCTACAGATGGATCCCCACCGGAACCAGAAGGACGGTCACACAGGCCCTCGTCAGCAGCAGGCTAAATAGGAACCACGGCCAAACTCCAACGCATACAGAACGCCTCTGTACACCTCATCCTCGACATACCCTGCCACAACCACATCACTGCCCACCTGAAAGCCCTGCACTGGCTCCCAGTCAACAAGAGGATCACCTTCAAGCTCCTCACCCACGCCCACAAAGCACTACACAACTCCGGACCCGCATACCTCAACAAAAGACTCACCTTCTACACACCGAACAGCCAGCTGCGCTCCGCCAACCTCGCCCTTGCCACTGTCCCACGCATCCACAGGACCTCCACCAGCGGCAGATCCTTCTCCTACCTCACCGCTAAGACATGGAACACTCTCCCCACACAACTGCGACAAAGCCAGGACCTGCTGACCTTCAGGAGACTCCTCAAGACCTGGCTGTTCGGGCAGTAGCTGAACCCCCCCCAATCCTCCCCCCACCCGCTCAGCGCCTTGAGACCCTCACGGGTGACTACTGCGCTCTACAAATGTTTGATTGATTGATTTTGATTGTGTAGTGTCTCTATAGCGAGCATTCCATCTGTTTGTTGATGCCAAGTTTGCAGGTGTTGCAGTTGTGACAGGTATAGAATCTAAGTGGCTTGAACAGGAAATTTGGTTTCGCTTTTTGTCTTTTGGAGAAATGGTTGTATCTGCTCATTTATTGACATATTGCTTGACAGCAGGTACCAGTGTTTTCTCAAATTTTGCGTCCATTGTGAAAATCTGTCAAAAATCTGATTGTGGGTGGCCAACCGCCGAAGGGAAATGGCCACACGGTAGCTGTGCTCCGCTGCGCCATTCCCATAATATCCGCATAATTCCAGCTTGCCCCGGCCGCCTTCGCCCTATCCTATGACCGGCTGCAGACAACCCCTAACCCGACGTCTGGGTAAAGTTTTGTTGCCCTAGGGGGTGCAGAGGCGGGCCCTGATCTACTGGGGAGGCTCCTGAGACATGGCGCACACCCGACCCTTTCTTGGGCACGCTCGGAAAATCTACAACGAGGTCGCGGCATGGTGTGTGGGCCGCAAGGACCAAGCTCTCCCGTCTGCCGGTGCGTGCTTTGACACCGCGGCTGCTTCAACGCTAAATGAACGGGATCTGCAATCTATATCACCGGCAATCCTCTGGAGGCTGCAAGTTCCCGGTAAGCCGGTTCGGCACGGCCGCCTACGTCCCGTGGCCTGAGCGGGGTCGCGCTCGTCCTCTTGGCAGAGAGGCGCCTCCGGGCGGAGTAGTGGGACTCTCCCGGCCGCGGTGGGCTGGCCCTGTTTTTCTGCTCCTGGGCCCCTGTGCTAGCCGCGACACCCCATAATTTTGCACTTTCCAGACAGCGTCGGAGAGGTGGACCCGGCTTTTCTCTCTATCGGAAACCTGTTGTGAGTAACAACGCTGTTTAGCCCCTGCACCACTAGACCTCCACAGTGAAGGTCGGAGCTCCTACTATTTGCGTACTCTACAGTGGGGCCTCTCCTACACGCTTGTGCTGCCCCCATTGGTCTTTGCTGTACTACCTGTGCCCGGTTACAAGTGGTTTGAGGGGGGCGCCTAGCAGCCGAAAACCGACAGTCCGGTGTGGCGGCGGTGAATAGTTTGTGGGGTTGGTCCCCCCGCTATTTCACTTTCGTCATGGATTGGGGCCTACATCCAACAAGATGGCGACTGCCCGCAGCGGCCGCAATGTGGTCCAAGCCAAGCTTGATGAATTTGCATGCCAGAGGAACCAGGAGGGGGTATCTACCTAATTCAAAGCCCCCTGGGGAGCAGACACAGCCTACACTACAGGACATTCTATTGGCAATAACGACAGTGCGCACCTCCCTTGAGGCCAGTATTGCCACCGTAGCCACGGAGGTTTCCATGATAAGGGCGGACATGAAGAAAATGTCAGAATGAGTTGGGGCTGTCGAGATCACCTCTAAAGCACTCAAAACTGATTCAGAGCTGCTTAAGCGCCAAGGCTCTGAGCTCCAGACTGCGCAGGAGACACTAAAGCTGAAACTTGATGACTACCAAGGCCGCAACAATGTCCGCATCCCGGGCGTCCCGGAGCGGGCGGAGGGGCCGGCGGCTGACCTCTATGTGGAAGAATTGATTCTCCAGCAGCTCCAGCTGCGAGGACTATCTAAATGTTTTTGCCCCATGGTGCGCCGCAGTATAAATGCGGCGCATCCATGGTGGCGGAGCTGGGGCGCAAAATAACTAGCGCATCCCTGCTGATATGCAGGGATGCGTCAGTTATTATAAATATGCCCCTAAATATGCAATGATGTTTCCAGCCAAGCTACGAATCGAGTCGGATGGAAAACGTTGGTTGCTCACCAAGCGAGAGGAGGCATGGGACTGGCTTGAGGGCTGGAGAACTGTTGGCAAGAGGTCCCATACGTCTACGGGAGGTGCTGGGGCCCCCAGCAGCCATGGATGCCGACAGGGGTCGCCGCCATTGGAGGACTCGATGGTTCGGAGTCCGGAAGGTTGAATGACTCAGAACTGCAAGTATACAAACCGCCCTGGGGGGTGGAAGCTTCCACCAGCTTGTCACAAGTGGTCATAGACTGCCCTTGATTGAACTTTTCCTTATTCTGGTTGCTTAGATGTTCATGGTGTCTGGGAGGGGGGAGGGAGGGGCTTGAACGATTGCAGGCTCTCTGGCCGTAGGAGTGATGGCGCTGGCATCAGGTTATAGCAGCTGGTTCTTCGATTTTGCTTTACATGTGTTTGAAGGTTGGTGGGCTGGGTGGGCATAGTTTACTCTCATTGATGCACTAGGGAGTGGGGTTGTATCACGTTCCTCGAAAGTTAAGGGTGGGCGAAAGGCGCTCTGCAAGTTGGGGGTGGTGGGTGGTTCCATACCCATATGCAGGGAGGCAGGGAGGGGAGAGGGAGTTGGGTTGGGGGGTCCAGGAGAGGGGTGTGATTTGGGTTTTGAGTTTGTGATTTGTGTATTCTTGTTTATTGTTCTTTTATGTCTGGTATCGGTAGAAAGCAATGCTTGCCTCTCCCTTATTTGGCAGGGGTACACTGTGCTTAGCGCTAATAAGTTCCACATCACTGGCCTCAGGTGGCCCGCAATACAGTATTCTGAGTTGGGTGGAGGCCCCGGTGGCATAAAGAACAAATTTAAGGTGCACCATAGTTGAGTGAAAGGTTCAAAAGTGATGGAATTTCCGAAATGGAAAAAAGGAAGGAAGATGGAGGACCAGAATTATTCAAATTCAAGGTATAATTGTATCCCAGTAGATATATGGTGAGTAAGAAGTAGAGAGGAAAAGAGAGGGGGAAGGAAGTAGGTCAGGAACAAGGTAAAGTAACATCTATGGAGTCTGTGTGCCATCACGTATCAAACATTATATGTATCTAGTATACTAACAGAGTAAAGTGCAACGATATCTAGGTTCAATTACATCTATGCAAAAACGCAACAATAAAAAAAGCTATGCAATCACTTGTTCACTTAAGGTAGAGTACACATATGCAGATAATCAATAGTAAACCGAAAAGGTAACATGCAATTAGTGCAAAGGCCCTTAGGAGGCATTTTCGTGTTTATACAGTAAGCTTAAAAAATTTCTAAATATAACAGAGGAAAAGAGTGTATTTACAGTATGCGGAAGTGGTTGAAATCATGAATGGAATGTAAAATAATGAATACTGGACCTGCTCAAAGGAGTATGGCCACAACTTACCAATTAGTCTTTATGGATAGAATTGCGGGTTCTGTGAAAGAAAGGTAGAAGAAAGAAAGGGAAGTGATCACAGGTAAGTCGGGTGAGGGGAGCAGAAAAACTGAAAAGCATTCCCAAGGTAATGAGAATCAGAGTAGCATTTAAAAAATCCATGTGTGCCATATTGGCAGAAAAGAGACATTATAAAAGGCGAGCGCCACAAGGAACAGCTGTAATCGGGTATCATAGTTTAGTTTAGCCTGGCGGTCGAACCGCCATGAAGACCTCGTGTGCAAGAGAACATACTTAAGGCAGATAAGAGCAATGAAAGGGTATGGTGAAGAGACCAGTTGCCAAAGATCAGTTATAATAGGACTTACGAGATGGATACACGTTCCGTTTATGTAGTGGCAAAAAAACCAGGTCTCTGCTTTCCAAAAGAAGGAGATCGGGAGCTCCCGCTCCTCGTTCTATGTATATGTGCTGCGTTCTCCTCCGAGGATTCCACAGACTGGTGAACATGTGACCGAAGGTTAATGTCATGTTAATGGAAAAACAGAAAGAAAAAGTACTGGATACCGAAAATCGATGATGAAACATAAGAACTGTGTCGAAATAAAAAAAGACCTAGACATGTGTAAATGAATACGTACGGAGCCGGGTTGTGGAGGAGAAAGCGTAAAAATGGGGGAGCAAATAAATTAATAATCAGAAAAATTGGAAAGAAAACAAGTAGAAGAAAGTGAACGTGAAAAAACAATAAGGGTAAAGTAATTCCAACACTTGTGAACCTTTCCCTCCACAATGGTGTACCTAAAATTTGTTCTTTATGATTATTTTTTTACTTTTTACTGGATTATCTACTACCTAACATGGGTTACTTTGCTTCTTCTCTATCTTATCCTTTTTCAAACTTTATGTTATTTTCTTCAATCATCCTTGAAAAAGCCTTTGGCCTTGCTGCCATATGGGCGAATCACATGTCGGCTATTTTGATGATTACTTTGCTCTTTTTGTATTTATGAAAAAGAATAAATACTTAAAAACGGACATTTAAAATGCAACATCAGACTTTGGGATTTCATCGCTTTTTCCCAGGAACCTGTAAAATTATCTAAGGCACTATACTTATCAAAGTACCAATAACTTTGCCTTGAATTCGGTGGTCCTTGGGTGATACCACCTGATGAAATCAAAGCCTAAGTCAAATTTATTCAAATGTTCGGTCTTTTAAAACCATTACACTATATAATATCATTACATTACTTAAACAACCAATACATAAAAAGAACATTTATAAAAAAAATAAACAGAATCCTCGTTCATTATTCTACACTTCGTAAAAGCAACGACCTATCCAAAAAGTGCTGCACCACAACATCATCCTCATCTTAAAAACCATCATCATAAAACTGTATATGAAATTATTTGGGTTTTTTCTACAATTCTTCCTAATTCCTTTAGATACAAATTTATGAATTTAACCCCCCTGCAGACCAGCAGAATCGAAGACCCACCCAACCAGGTGGTTACAGCTTCCTTGCATGTTCGTATGTTCATATTAATGAATATTTCTTTCAAAATTATCTTTCTTTCTTTTAATAACTTCGGACATACACAGAGAATATGTGATAGGGATTCATGTTTGCAGTTGCACAGTCTGCAGTCTCGATTTTGGTAATGATATTTCCAGGAGAGGATCAAATCCTTTATTTCCCACATACCAAAACGTAAATTCATAAATTGGTTCTTTAAAATGTGCCGATAAATAAACCTGCGGTTTCCTGGTGCCATATGAATTAATCACTGTCCAGGCATGACGTCTTTGTAATAAGCTGTTTTCATCTGTTATATTAGACAGGATTTTTGTTGACCGATTTAATGCCTTGTTAAAGGCCTGTTTCCCCATGCCTGAGTTCCAAATTTCTTGAACACAAAGATCCTCAATAACTTGTGCTAAGTAGCAGCCCCAGGAACCTTGTGTTTTCTTCTCTCCCTGAGCTTCCATTTCTTTCTAGCACAAATTCTCAATAGAATCAATTGTGGCTGCTCTAAGCCTTCCACATAATTTAATCAGAGCACTTTTGCTCTGATGTATTTGATTGGTCAAACCAAACTCTAAACGGACTTGAGCTGGTGATGCTGCTGGCTGTATGAGGAAGAAATGTTTATAAACCTTCATTTGGATATTATTTAAGATTGCGATTTCACGACCCCTCATAATTTCACTACCATATGTGACAGAAGGCATTAACTGTGCCGACATAACAGATAATAGGAGGCTGTAAGATGGACAGCTTCATTTCTTTTTCAATGAATTGAAGCCATAGATAAGACTTTGCGCTTTAGCCCTCATTGCTAGAGACTGATGTTTATAACTCGAGTGTTCTCTCGATTTTAAACCACAGGTATTTGTATGAGGCAACAACTTCCACTTTTTTTCTGTCCAAAAACCACGCGTGTTTTTTGAATTTGGCGTCCACTAACCGCACTACCTTTGTTTTAGATAGATTTAATTCTAATCCATGCCGATTCATATAATTCGCTAGTGTACTCATACTTCGCTGTAGCCCTATTGGGGTTTGGCTGAAAAGCACTATATCGTCAGCATACTGTAAACACCTAATTTCCTCTTTGGCTAACGTTGGTGGATGGCTGTTTACTCCAGTAAGTGCTTCTTCAAGATCAGCAAAATACAGATACCACCTGATAAGTTTGTGCCACATCAAGAATTGGGTCATGTCCCTTTGTGCGTGAACCCTGGCAGCACTCACCCATTTCCTTTAACTTTATGCTATTAACTTTGCCTTCTGAAAAAATGTAATCCTTTCTTACAGAAATCGATTCCAGAACAGGATTGTGAGTCTTTGTCCTCTGACATCTAGGTAGAGAAAAGACTCTGCTTGTTGGCCTAATCAACACCACTCTAGCACCCCTCAGAGGCATCCTACTCAGTGTGATATGCCCCATTGATGGCTTTAATGAATTCACCCATAATCCCTCAACACTAAAGGTTATTACATTGTCTCCCCTCAAGACCCACATCATCTTCAAAACCAGCAGCTTTACCTATAAGCCCATGGGAAAGCATTAAACAGTCATACTTTAAACAAAAATGTGAAAGTACAAAAAATGCAGAAGGCAGAATTTCTGAGTCCATGAACCAAGGACATTAATCAGCATCCCCATTGACATCAGAATTGCTCCAACTCCAACTCCAACTCTTATGAAGAAAGAAGTTAAAGATCCATTTCTTCCAGGAGCACTAGCTCACCAAAAAACAGGAACACATCTGTTACCTGCCTCTCCATAAACAACCTTTACTTAAAGGTAATATCTTTATATAATGTAAGTCAGCCACTAAGGGCCTCATTATGATATCGGTCGGAAAGGCTCTGAACGGCAGTCCGAGTCTCCTAAACCGTGTCGGAACCTATGTTTACGACCGACTCGGGAACATTTCCGACCCACCGATTTTGATGGAAAGTTAACTGTTCGGTCAGTCTGAATTGGTTCAAACGGCATTCGGAGACTCTGAGTCGGTCGGAGCTGAATCATACAGCTCTACGGACCGCATTTCCGATCGACATATTAATATGTCAGATTCTGACAGCCTTTCACAATCAGTTTGTCCAACACAAAACGGCTGTCGGAAACTGACTTTGGGGGCCTGTAGCAGGCCCCCCTTCACCCTAAGGCCTCCAGTTGGGGCATCCGTGGGGGTACCCATGGGACCCCCATTAAATCCATGCACAGTGTGGCAGACACCATGAGATGCCTGGTTTTCCGCAACCACCCTTTTTTTCAATCTTAGCCTGTGTTGTCGGTTGGACACAGGCTCTCATTGAAGTCAATGGGAGACTTTCTGAACGGTGTTAGGAACCATCGTAATCGGTCGGTCGGACTCGCTAAACGCGAGTAGGTCGGAACCGATTCCGACAAGGAGTCGGTGGGATTGCTTTCCAACCGATATCGCAATGAGGCCCTAAGAGTTTGATCAAGAGTTTGGCAAATGGGCCATCATCCTTCCATCATGGTGGAACTGATCCAATCATCAGGCTGGTAGTTAACTTTCTACCATATTTAGGATTTTGTCAGATGGACCGTCCTCCATCATGACGGAGGAAGAACCATTGGCTCTCCTCAGTCCTCCACGTCAGTTCTCCATTCTCCATCTTTGTACAACACTCTGTTGGTTTAGCAGACATTAGGTTGCCATATTTAGAGTTGTCTGCCATCAGAGTGGTTTGGGAGGCGCCTTGCAATAGAGAACAGCAATGGCAGACCGGTATTATGGTGGAGGACGCATCCATCAACACACACCTGCTAAAAATCAACTCATCAACAACACCTGCAGCTCACTTTATAAAACAGACTCCTCAAAACACACCTATTCAGACAGGTATGCAACCTGATGTCCTTCACAGCTCAGTACATTTCCCAATGTAATCACAGTCTACCGTTTCCTCATGCTGTCATCCGATTATCCTTAACACCTCATCTCATATTAGAAACCCATTCAAAATGGAGTAACATCACATCGACCACTCTTAACACATTCAGGTAGCACATACGAACTCTCAGGAGCCACTACAATGCTGTATCAAACATAGCCAGAATCAATAGGGTGACCGGAAGAATCCATGTCACCAGGACAACATCTTTCCAGTTCTCTCATTTCTTTGACAATATCACTACAATCTGTTTTTTTTACATTTTATTTAGCCACCTGAAATAACACACATGATTCTAATGGTCTCTAAACTCATATTCAAGGGATGGAAAAGTGGTACCATTGAGACATGGTCCATGTGGTCAGCTAAGTAACACACCGCTGTGACACACATGAGATTCACCCTTAACAACAAGTTGGTTGGGGCTTGAAAAGTGCTCCTCATCCATTTAAAATTAAACACATTTATGACCCCATCAAATGCTATTAGTGTGATGTATCCATAAGTCCCTCCAAGACTCTGTAAAGTGGAATAGTACATGCAGACCAGCTACACCATAACTCTGGTAACAAAAGTCTGTAAGTGCAACTGCCACCATGGCCTGCCAATGCCCAGAAACTGGGTAAGAGTCTGTAGCAAAATACAGTAACAGATATTATGTATATAATTAACTATTTCTTTTAACACACTCTTTGCTGTATGTTGCAATCCAGTAAATGCAGTAAATGCACACACTAGCCTCACTGGAAAGGCTGTGTATCCTCACCATTGCTACCACTGACAGCCACAGGCTGGAGGTGTTGGAGTTGGTACATGTTTGCTAAAACATAGTAGGGTGGACCCTGGGACAGGAGAGCTAAAGACTGAGGCCTGGTAGAACACGTCAGCCCTGTGGACTCCCCAATTAGATCTCCCATTGGGCAACAAAACAAGCTGTAATGTATATGAAATGGTAACAATCAACCCATACAAGCGTAAAAAAATAATTGAAATGATTTGTTTGACTAGAGCAAACAGCTCATAATGCTACATCTATAATACAATACACGCACAACAAAAAAGAAAAATCATAGAAAAGCTGAATTAAAGTGCATGTGCCTAAGAAATTGGTACCTACGGAATAGTTGCTACAATATGCATACCTAGCTCAGCAAACAGAAGGACCATAAGTTTCTTCTAGTATACAACAATAATATGTGCAATATCAACATGCTCAAAACCAAAATCAGAAAATTGCACATATTATCAATTTAAAAACCCACTATCAGGACAAAACACATTAGAATTACTACCTGTAAACTCTGTTGGACATTCGCTCAAATGTGACCAATATCCAATTCGCCTTATTGCAAGTGCCATAGGATAAAATGTACTAGTAATAGCAGTCTATCAATCTCTAAATGAAGCCATTAGGCATATTACTTAAAATTAAGTTCAAGCCGCTCAATTCAATCAGTTGGGCCATGAAAATTAATTGATGTGGTGTCTGACCTTACAAATGTCAAAAGGACCAATGTTCAACAGTAACCCATTGCAACATATATAATAACAACTTTTGCTACAAAAAATGTATTATGTATTTTTTTTTTTTGCAAAGTGGCACACAAAGTTCAGTCATCTGCCTCTCCAGCGTTGCCTATGGATACAAGGTCCCAAGCCTTCAGTTGAAGTAGCACTCCTTCTGACAAAGAAGATCTTCATGGCCAACCTAGCCCACTGCATTTAGCTGGCCAGCACCCTAAACCACTCCCTCTTCAACGGCACAAGACTTATAACATCCAGCAGAGTAGGGGGCTGAGCTTGCCTGGCTTCATGATGGCCGCTCTGTGATCGAGCTCCGTCAGCCACCAGCACGATCCGGCAGGAATTCGCTGCTTCACATGTATTGATGGGGAGAAAAGATAGTACACAGCTGTAGCCTGTCGCCGGCTGCCTCTGTCAGTGTACTTTCATTCCGCCTTGCTTCGCAGCTCCCAGAGATCCGGCCCGCCTTCCTCACATTGGCGCGTGGCCTGACAGCGTGGTGGTGTGTGCTCTGCGGTGCCCTGCGCTGACTTGCGGTGGCTGTGGTGTGTGCCTCCGCTGCGTTCGCTGCCCCCGGCCTGGAGCAGAGGTGCCGGCATATGCTGCTGAAGTCGCGGGAGGAGACACGGTTGAGGAGGTGAGCCCTGCATCCCGTCACTCCGCAGGCCACGGTGGCGGCGGGTGGTGGGCGCGCTTCTGGGCTGATTGTGTTGTCCCACCTCACCCCCACACAACTTGGGTGAACTATTCCCGGTGCTGCGGATTCGAAGACCCACAGATAATACAGCGCTGCATCGCTTCAACGTCTGGCGACTGGTCCTTTGGACACCTGCACTTGGGCCTTGCCTCCCTGACCTTGAAGTGCAGCGTGGTGATCTGACCTTGGGGAGGGGCCACTGGCCTGGCCAAAGTTGCAGTGTTAGATCCCCCCAAAGACTGTTTAGGACCTTTATCCAACAGTGCCTACTACAGGATCATACAGGAGCGTGCCCCCTGCTACCCCACTCGGCACCTCCTGCTCCACTTGCACACAGTGACCCTGGCTGAGCGCAATTGTCGGGAGCAGACCAGGCCTGCTGGACCTGAAAGAACGGGGGCACGTAGCTTTGGATGACCGTGACTGGGAGGCCAGAGGGCCTGCGGCACTGCAATGGGCAAGCCCAGCCGAAGATCAACTTTAAGCTGCGTAAATCGAAGCGTAGTGATGATCCGGCAGACTGAGCGGCAGCTGAGCTGGATAACTCTCCAGAGGACCCCATCGGTGACATCAAGCAGATTATAGCTTCCATGCACCGGGGCCTGACAGCCATTGATGACAAAATCGACACCTTAGCCTATAGAATGGATAGAATGTCAGAGAGGGTCAATAAACACGCAGAGCGCCTAGATATGGCAGTTTCTCGCATTGCGGAAACGGAAGAGGCCCAATCTGACTCCAAAAATACCCAGAGACAGATGGAGAAAGCCCTGGTTGCCCTGCAAGACAAAGCCGAGGATTGGAAGCAAGGTCGAGGCGCTGTAACCTGCGCATTACGGGCCTAACTGAGTCTACGGCGACGGGCAATATGGAAACATTAGTGGAGAAACTTCTCACCTCTTTACTGGGTGCTGATGTATTTTCCCCTATGTTTGTCGTGGAGAGGGCGCAACGCTCTCTGGGCCCCCGACCCCCAGACTGGCGCTCCCCGCGGCCCATCATTGCTAAATTGCTCAATTATCATGACAGAGATGCCGCACTTCGGAAAGCGAGAGAACTGGGCTCCTTGCGATATGAGAGTTCCTCCCTCTCCCTATTCCCTGACTTTACCATCAAAGTTCAGGAGGCCAGGAGGCAATTTGCTCCTCTGAAGCGCAAGCTACGCGACCAGAAGATTGAATACGCTATCCTATATCCAGCACGGCTGAAGGTTCTATTCAATGGAAAGCCTCAGATATTCTCAGATCCGCAGTCTCTACAAAAAGTTCTAAAAATCTGGGATAAAGCTGGCAAGCGAAAAAAGGGTCATGATGGCGGTTCTGAAGATGGGGATGTGCCCAGCAACCTTGATGAGAATGACTGAGTGACGTTTGCTGGAAGGTGGACATGCTCGATCCCTTCTTATGGTTTGCGCACCCCAGTATTGCTTCGCAAAGCTTAGATATATCTGTCAGGTTGGAGAGGTCCTCCAGTGTAGATAAGTGATAGTTGTTTTCTTTATCTTTCTCTTTTTACTTGCTCTTCCTTTGCTTAGCGGGGTTTCCAATGAGGTGGGAGGTTCAACGCTTGGCGATTTATATATACCCCCTCAGAGTTATTGGTCTTGACAATTGAAGCTTTAATATATATTCAGTGGTGGTGTGGTGGTGTGGTGGAAGGTGTAGTAGTGAGGGATAGCTGGGTAATATCTGCCCCACTGCGTTACCCGCTGTTCTAGTTGCAGCTTGCGTTTTTTTAATATATGATTTATGTAAGCATATTTCACGACAGGGTGGGGTGCTATCCGCCTTTGCACAGTTGGGGCAAGCAAGGCATGGGTGTGGGGAGGTAATGTGGGGATCTAATTTTTTGGATGTTGTCTTTCATTTGCAGCTCATATGTCAGTGTTTTTGCTTGCATACAGGGGAGGTCTTTAGTGGCATTTCAGGGTTGAAGCTTATGCAGACACTTACTCATTCCATGTTCAGCACACACAACAAATTAGGTAATAAAAGGCGGCTGAGCCTCATGACATGGAATGTCAGGGGCCTAAACGGCCATAGGAAGGACCATAAAATACTTGACTATTTAAGAAGGAAGGACGTCGACATCGCATTGCTTCAGGAGACTCACCTTCACCCGAGCTGTGCGTTATTGACCAGTAATCGGTTGATGGGTGTCTACCACGCTGCCTGCTTTACCTCCCACTCTCGTAGCGTGTTGACCTGGGTTAACCCTAAGTCGGGGCTCCAAGTGGAATGCTGTTAAACAGACCCAGCAGTCAGATATGTCCTATCTCGCTGTTATAATAAAGAGGTGAATCTCCTTGTGATAAATTCCTACGGCCCGAATTATGATAATCCACAGTTTTTTAAGGCTATATTCCAGCTCATGAAATCCCGCTCTCCTCTACCACTGCTGTGGGGCGGGGATTTCAATTGCGTCCTTGACTCAGTGCTGGACCGCTCAAGGGGCCCAAATAGGCTCCCATCAGCTGCTGCTAGGGCTGTTGCGGATATCTCAATAATTTAACAAATGGTTGACGTGTTGAGGGCTAGATCCAGAGTTAAGGGGGGACTCACGAATTACTCGGCTCACCATGATATATACATACGCGCATAGACTACTGGTTCATCTCACGAGCGCTTATGCCCAGGGTTCAGGGGTGCTCGGTGCTCACTCGAACTTTTTCCAACCACTCTCCCATTCTACTAACTATTACAGTTCCTCCAAGAGGTCCTCCCCCTTTTCTGTGGCTGTTCCCACCATATTCACTACTGGATTCAGTTTTTTTATCTGAAATGCATGATGCTCTCTCGGAGTACTTTCCGGTTAATATCAGTCCTGTAGTGTCCTTTGCCACGATGTGGGAATCACTTAAGGTCTTCATCAGGGGAGTTGCCATTAGGAAGCATGCTGGTGTTTGGTCCTCCATTAGAAGCAGGCTGGCCTTATTAGAATCCTGTATAGCCCAACTCAAAACTGAAATTGCGCACAGGGGTACTCCTCAACTGCTGGACCTTCTTAAGTCCACGATGGACGAATTCAATTCAGAGGCGGATAGTGAAGTCAAGCATATGGGCAAATACGCCACGGCTCGGATTTATGGTGAAGCAGACCGACCAGGCTCGGTTCTCGCTGCGATGGCTCGACGCAGGCGATAGACAGGTGGCGCAACCTCCGTAATAGATGATGAGGGCACTATGTGGACAGAGCCGGTGGACGTTACCAATCAATTCCGAAACTATTACCAAGAGTTATACAGCACTAAATTCACCCCTAGCGATGCAGATATTTTACAATATCTGGATTACATAGAGCTGCCTTGGTTAAAAAACTAGCACTGTGAATTTCTGATGCGCCCAATCGAACATGCGGAAATACGCTTAGTGTTGAACTCTATGAGAGAGGGCAGTGCCCCCGGTCAGGATGGTCTCACGGTGGCCTTCTACAAGGGTTTTAGCAACCTCCTCGCCCCTCATCTGGCTACCTTGTTTCAGGAGATAGGTGAGGCCGGGATCATGCCGCCCTCCATGTGGGAGGCCCTGATTGTCACTTTATTGAAGCCGGATAAAGATCCCTGTAAATGCTCTTCTTATTGCCCGCTGTCCCTGCTCAATGTGGACGCAAATTTTTTCGCCAATATTCTGGCCGAACTGTCTGTCCCCATTACTACCGCAGTTGATAGGCCCTGAACAGGCTGGGTTTATCCAAGGCCGCACGCTCTTGTACAATCTTCGGACAGTGTTTGTGGCCCTTCAACATGTCCGACCGGAGGTCAAAGCTGTGGCTGTCATCTTAGACGTCGAGAAGGCCTTTGATTCCGTTGAATTGTCTTTTTTGCGAGCCATGCTGCGCCGCGTGGGTGTGGGAGAGGTCTTCTTACAATTAGTGTTGGTGCTCTATAACTCACCGGTTGCCAGGGTCTGCTCTGGAGACATGGTTTCAGATCCCATTCACATTTCGCGTGGTACTTGACAGGGATGCCCCTTATCCCCATGCTATATGCTATGGCAGCAGAACCCTTGTTGAGAGCATTGTGGGAGTATCACGGTCACAGAGGCCTCCGCTTCCCTAACTATAATTTAATAGTTTCAGCATATGCTAACGACATGCTTTTGTATATCAGAGGTCCAGAGATTCACTTGCCCCCTATTATTCGAGAGGGGCTGAGATACGGTGGACTATCTGGTTTGAAGATCAACTGGGAGAAATCCATAATTTTTACACTGACGCCGGGCCACGATCCCCACTCCGCTAGATTTCCCCCTCCAGTGGACTTCGGATCCAGTCAGCTACCTGGGCGTCCAAGTCCATTCGGATGCAGATCAGGTAATTAGTGCGAATTATGGCAAAGCTATGGTCAAACTGAGCAATGACATTGACTGTTGGATTCGCCTTCCGCTTTCATTGGTGGGGAGAGTCTCATTCATGAAAATAGTGGTCCTTCCCAATTTTACTTTTTCTTTTCGTCAACATCCCTATCATCGTACCTCAGCATATGTTTAAAGAATTGCGCTCCTTGATGACTAAATTGGCTTGGGCGGGCAAGACACCGAGGGTTGCGATGGATATGCTCGTGCTCCCCTATACCGCGGGAGGCCTAGGCGCTCCTGATCTAGAACTGTATTACCGAATAGCGCAGGCTTCGCACGCTCATAGTTGGGTTCAAGGCCCTCAGAATATCCCCCATCTCCAAATAGAAAACGTGGCTGCCGCACCTGAGCAATTACAGAGGTTCTTAACGAAAGCACCAATTAGACGATGCGGGGTTGTTGACTCGGTGAACTCCACGGTGCATGCTTGGAACATCCTTCTAGGAATGTTTCCTGGAGCTCAATTGTATTCGCCTTGTATGTGCATAGAATGGTGTCAATGGTTTGCCCTAAGCTCAGAGCGAGGTACACTTTGTGCATTGAATGATCTGGGCATGTCTAAGATGGGAGATCTTTTTAAAAATGGCAGTGTGGTCTCTTGGAATGAGGCGATGGCTGGTAGGGTGAACCCTTCTACGCTAACACACTTTCACTTTTTTAGGACTCGGCATGCTCTCCGGGTGGTGCTAGGCAACGAGCTTGCCGAACCCATGGAGATCCCGCTGTTGTCAATACTGTTGCGCACACATTCTCCTGCTAAATTAGTCTCTAAGCTATATGCCTCGGCTATGCAGACTAGGGTCTCCCCATACACAATGGCTAGGCTGGCCTGGCAGGCTGACATTGGGAGGCCACTCACAGACGATATCTGGTTTTACTGCTGTGAGGTCACTCAAAAGGTTTCTCTGAATGGCAGACATAGGCTGGCACATTTTAAGTTCTTAAAAAGGGTCCATTACACCCCAGAACGCCTCAATACTGCTAACTGTGAGCACTGTGACATGCCGAATGCTGACTTCTTCCACCTGGCGTGGCAGTGCCCGCCGGTGGTGGAATTTTGGACCCATATATTCAGGACGTTAAATGATATTGTAGGTCTCACACTCGTGCCAGACCCACTGCTGGCATTGCTGGGATACACAAAACCTCTGCACAGAAGTGTTCGGAAACTTTGTGCTATAGGTTTGCTTTTGGCTAAACATAGACTAGCGATGAGATGGATGCGGGGGCCTCTACCCACCCAGTCAAGGTCATAGGGTGGTTTTGAAAAATCTGGAACAGGACCTGCTAATGGTGTGATCACTAATATCATTAAGCGCCATGAGTAGAGACCTGATCAGTGTAGCTATGCAGCAGAAAGATTAGCTGGTCCATAATATCGAACTCCTGTAGGCCCAGGTTGCTATCCTTGAGCATCACCTGATACATTGTGGGGTGGTGCATGACGGCTTAAAAAGCACTGACTGCAGCAATGTCTGATTTAGCTGTCACTTTCCATCGTCAAGCACCACAGAATGCCCACCCCAGTTCACACTCAGGCTGCTACATCTGACCTGGTTGAGGACAACACCAAGAACCTACCATCAAGACACACAAAAGTGATTCTCCAGTATCAATATATATTCAATTTTCCTCATACACCTAACGACCATGCATTTCCTATCCGCCCATGAACTGTTGTCAGGAAAAAAGAAGTCTAAACAACTGTTGGTTAATTGTAATTTTCTTATCCAACATTAAAGTTACCTTCTTTTCTGGGAATTTTACAAGGTTTCAACTGTTGACAAATTGAGATATATGATTTGAAATGAAATCAATACTGAATGCAAATAATGTCTTTAAATCTCCCCTTAATGGAATTATTTTGCCAAAAATTGAAATTGTCACAACCCATAAATACTTCAAATCAAAGTTAAAACCATTGTCAACCATGTTAGTCTGGGCAGACAATACTCATTTTATGATCATAAAAAATAATAGTCAAACTAACATCTGTATCTAAAACAAGAGCCGTTTGTGTAGATCATAACAATTGTATATAAAATGTGGTAGACATGCAAAACTCCAGCAACAGAAAAAGAAACATCAACAATGTGTACAGACACTTGTCTAAACACAGACCTTGCAGACAAGAGGCAACATGTTTGAGACATGATGGAAATCACAATATATGTGTACCAAAATATTTTTCCATTGCATAATAATGTACATTAATTTTATATATTTAACTTAAATGTAAAATAAACTAAAAAAAGGCTCTTCAAAGTATTTAAATGTATTAAATTATTCTGAAGTTTAAATTAAAAATAAATTACCACCACCACAAAAAATATTTTATGAATTAATAAAAGTAAAATTAATTCAAAGCAATTGAATTATATTTTGATAAAATATTATTGTTACATTAATGTTCACATTAAAAAAGGTTATTAAACTCTTTTATGATGAAATAATAAATATGTACTATGTTTTATTTTTTCTAACAATCAATTACATTTATTTATATTTGTTTACAATTTTAAACATTTTAATTTAGTTTATATTATTTCCTATGCACTTTTGTATAAAGTCCCTATCACCATTAGTTTCCTTGAAAGGGTCTTACATTATCAGTGGTTGACCATTGTCATGTAGTTCTCATAAATCTATATAGGATCTGTGTGTTTAGACAATATAAACTAAGGGATTGGTATCCAGACTGGTTCCAGACACCCCCAAAGGATATGTTAGCCTGTAGACCAGCTAGCTCACAGTGCCACTATCAGCCCCTCCAACCTTACAAAGGAGTGAATAGTTTCTGTCAACTATCGAACATGACAACCCTGACACCTCAGGGATCGTGGAAACAGTACAGTACTTTTCACTCAGTCACTTGTGCTCATTTGTTCTCAGAGAGATACACATAATAAACAGTGGGGACGTTTTCAATAAGCATTTATTGAACCAGCGTAATTCTAGTATAAAATAAGTGTTCTGCAACATCCATGAGACAGAAACAGATATATACAATTACAAGCACTAACAGAGTAAATAAAAGGTAGAATTCTACCATGGTGCTAAAACAATGAATATATGTAGGCCTATAGATACATGGCGTACTCCTAAGATGCTAACCCTAGCTAAGTGTACCTAAGTGCACCTAGCATGTATGTAGGTGGAGAGCCAAGAATCCCCCTACCTGGTGGGAGAGAACAAAGGACCCCGTCTTGGTCTCGAATTGGACACCCAGCGAGGGATTTCAGACCACAGCGTGCTGGAGTGTCTGCGTACAGGGACTTCAGCGTCTTGTGTCAGCATGGAAGTTTCTCCTCTGGTTTGCCCAGAGAAGATGAGGTACTTATATACCCAAAAGGTACCCTCAGGGGTTCTTACTAGATGTGTCATGGTACTGTAGGCCTGTCGTCCAAGGATGATGATAGCGGTAAACTTTGTACAGAGTTATTATACAGGAGATGGTAATCCGGCAGTGATACTAAGAATCCTCATGCATAATAAATGAGGCGAGCTTTCGAAGAAAACCACACAACATTTATTCGGCACCTAACTAGGTAAAAAGTTAGTTCCAGAGCCGTTATGTAGAGCAAGGTACGACAAATGTAGGTAAAAGGTTGTGCAGCTACCTAGACCTATATTGGGGTACATTGGGGCTCATAACACCTTGTGTGATGCTGGACTTACTACCGTTTCTTTTTTGGCCGTAGTAACTTGCACTCGTAAATTTAGCTCAACCACCTTTTTTAGTGGTGGCCAAGGGTAATTCTACACTTTTGACTGCGTTTACACTCAATTTTTGCGAATAGCCAAAAGTAGTAGTTACTCAAAAGTGTATAAGTAAATTATATGTGTAAATTACTCACAAGTGTTAGTTGTGAGTATTCAGGTTAGTGTCTGAATTGAAATACACAATTTTTCTCAATAGTATATTTAAAGAACAAAACAAACCACGTTCTAAAGGTAACGCTACAGTCAACACTTAGGGAAGCTAAAATTGTGGACTGCATGAACCATGATACAAAGGAGCAAACTTTTCTAGGATATGATGTAGTGTCCGGCCGCGCCCTTTTCCCTGCCCAAACTGATTTTCATGACCTCCTTCACCATTTATCACATGTTCCTTATGTTTTTTTGGTAGAAATTGCATTCTGGCCGATTGATTATACTTCATCTGGCTTGAGCCGGAGAGCACGGCACGACCCGGAGAATAAGCCCTGGTGCAGAGAGTACGTCCCAAGTCGGAGATTCCGGCCCAAGTGCGGACAGAAAGATGCGACTCATAAATGACCTCTGTGAATACCAAAAGTCGTAAAGTTAGACTTTTGACTCAGATTGCCTTAGTTAATCGGGCCCAATGTGTCTAAGTGAGGCCTCCCAGAAAAGGATAGATATTCTAGATACAGGAGCAAAGGACGAAGGTGGGACCTTTCCATAAAGCAAATTTAGTACCCTGTAAGCATTAACTAGGTCCAATTCCAGCCTATTAGTAGGGTCTCTTTTGTCTCCATAAAGAGAATCATTGTTTGGCACCATCTGGATTGCCCAATAGTACACTCTAACATCTGCCCATCCCAACTCACCTTTGCATGTTGATTGGCAGCATTTCTAAAATGATATGCGTGGTGTTTTGCACGTCCAGATGTAAGTATTGATAAAGGCTTATACGTCTGAAAAGAATGTAGGTGGTAATATAAAGGGGTATTTCTGCAGGACATATAGAAAATGGGAGAAGGAGTTCATTTTAAATAGGGTGCAACAACCAGCCATGGTGGAATGTAGAGTTGCCCATATTTAAGGCTGTTCTTGACTTTAACGAGAAGCGGTGTTATGCTTCGGTGTTCTGTTTCGGTCCCACTAACTTTGTTGGGATTGATTAATATTCATACCGAAATAATGGAAACTGTCTTGCATCACTCAAAGTCAAGTACTTGCAGATCAAGCAGGCAAGATCTCGTTTATTGGTGTCAATGTGGATTTTTCCCAATTTAGCCTGAGCCCCGATTTGTCCCAGCAAATATGCTGAATTTTCATAAGACAGGAAATTATTGTGTTGGGCTGTTGGACATATAGAAGCATATAAGGAGATTCTGTCCTCATGCCCTCTCTGCAGTCTGATTCCGCTCACTCGGACATCCACTCTAATTATTGCAGCAAGAGGCTCTACCACCATGGCAAATAGCAATGGTAAGAGCAGGCAGCCGTGAAGTGTGGACAGTACTCCACTGACTCTAACTTGAGCCCATGAGTCACCAAACAATGCTTCGAGAAGTTTAAGGCTTCGGAGTCCAAATTGCATCTTGTGCACAATCAATATCATGAACGGCCAGTGCACTGTAATACACTCTATGTTCACCAACAAGAGGACATTGTCGTCTTTTAGCTCTCCTGCATGTGCCAGGGAGACATGCTGTGCCTCGTGCTTCAGTTAGGCACAAAACTATTTTGATCTTCATGTATAAAGAGATGAATAATTTTAACTAGGCAGAAGCCCATTAGTTTGATTCAATATTCAGCAATGAAATAGGGCACATTCTAATCTGGGTTCACCAGGGTGAACGATGACCGTTGTTGTTGCTTCTCTCAGATCTTGAGGTAGTTACCCCAGGACTTCTCAAAGGCATCATCATACAAGGATTTTAAGTGTTGGATAAGTATGGAATAAGAAGGGAGGAGTACTTCTTCAAGAACTCAAGTGGGAAACCATAGGTGCTGGGCTTTTACCCGAAACATGGATTCAATGACTTGCTGTATTTCTTCTACAGTGATGGGGAGGTTCAGTTCACCACGTTCTGTTGCTGGCAAAATACACAAAGGGATGTCATGTATGATACCCTTGTCTCTTTGGTGGTGGTGGTGGCTGATAGGCATAAATAGCATTGTAGTGGACAGTGAAATCAACAGCCATGCCAGTGGCCATCCAGACTACTCCTTCCTCTTTGGTATGGATTTTGGGAAGTATTTTGCTGCCACTATCTTGCATGCTTTCCTCTTGTTTTGGCATTATAGCTGGTGGTATCTGTATGTTCTGTGATATCTCTCTCAAATTGCAGCAGTTCAGTCTACTCTCCCTTTAATGAAAGGAAGGATATTGCATTGCCCGGTATTATTGTTTTGAAGACCCATAGTGTGGTTGGGGAGGTGACAGATCTTATGTTTAATTTGAAATATTCAGAAATTTTGTCATGGAGGTGGTTGCCAAAGGAATCATGCAGGTGCCACTCTGCATTATCCTTTGGCCACTACTTGAGAGCATTCTAATTTAAGAAATCTAGGTCCTGAGTAAGTGACCAGTCTATTGTCACAAGGTAGACCTAGGCATTCACACACATGCCGGTTTTGTTAGAAGGTAGTTCCATTCAGTCCATAAAGCTAGATAGCCGATACTTACAATTACGAATATAGGGCATTGTCTATGGTTGTAGGCCATGCAAGGGACATTTATCATGCTAAACTAAAACATATTAATGTAACTGTTGTATCCTTCCTTATTTCCCACCTTGGTACCTTCCGTCCACCCCCGCACCCCTTCTCCCCTTGGTATCACCTGAAGCTTACCTTAGAATGTTGACAGGCTACTCGCCAGTGCGAGAGCGGTTGGCTTGATTAAAGGAGTTAATCTTCACCTCGGCTTCTGGCTTCATTATTACACTGGCGACGATTTTCCTGCGTGGGGGGCAGGTCAAGCCAATTCCCCTTTCCTGTGTGCTCTCGAAGTACTGTGCAGCAAGAAGAAGCGGAGCAGGAGTGGACAGCACGGAAGGCAGTGGTGTCTTTGTCATAGCATACGGTGTCCATCTCCGGGTGAAGAGAGAGTTGCTGACGACTAGTATCCTGATAAGCGTGTTGTACCTGTCACCCGACAGATGACGTGAGAGGATTGAATTTCTAGTCAGTTTCGTCGTACAACGAAACCGCCTCTCGAAGACCTCTCAGCTGACAGGATCTGAACCCTGTCAGTTCCGCGACGGATGGTGAACGCCTCCTCACAAGCTGCTTTCCGAAGACCTCTCAGCTGACAAGGATTTCCCTCTGTCAGTTCCGCGTCGGACGACGAACGCCTCCTCACGCCTACCAGTAGGCGGAGTTCGCAGGAAGTGCAGGACGATCTTCGGGATTGCTTCCACACGCCCATAACGGGCGGAGCTACCGTGTGGTGGGTGACGACGGAGGTTTGGAGGCAGTCTGCGTCCAGTCAGTTCATTCGCCCACCTGCGGGAGGAGTAATATTGGCACCGTAGGATCGAGCGACAGCTTCCCCGAGCTTCCAGTGGTAAAGTATCGTGGTTGTCGAGTTCTGTTGGCTGACGCTGCTGTGAGGTACCAGTTGCCACTGATGCTCGCTTCTACAGGCGCTGATGTACAGCGGGAAACAAGCTAGGAGCCACGCGGATTCAGCTGGTAGGAGATCTGCAGTGGGCTGGAGGTGATCGGTGCCGCATTGGAGGAAGGTGTTGTCAGTGTCCTTTTTCTTCAGTTCCTGCCTGTTTTGGGGCATACGCCCTCGCTGCTGCAAGTATCCTTTATATTTTGGTCCCTGGCTACTTTATGTGGTGGTATAAATTACTTCACCACTTCTACTAATCCTGCATTAGCCATTCCATTACTGTACTACTGTGCTTTATTACGGAGCTGAGGCATCCGCCTCCCCCCAGCAGTACTTTTTCTGGCCAATCATCGGGCTTTACTTTCCCAAGTCATTGACAGTGGTGGCATGACTACTAAGTAGTGCTACATTTTAAGTACTTACAGCTGGTATCCATATTCAGTTGCTTACCTTGGACTCCCGAGGGCCATTCTTTGATAACAGGGGCTGCATCTTATTCCTAGCGAAGCATGGGTACTCCAGGAATTTGCCAACCTCCCTCATTCCTAAATGATAGCGGGGATCCCGAAATTCATTGGAAGGAATGGACTAAATTATTTGAATCCTACTTGATTGCAATGGGTGGGGAGAGATTTTCTGCTCTAAGGAAACAACATCTTCTCCTTCACAACATGGGTGTTCATGGGCGCAAAGTGTATGAAACCTTGCCAGAGCCCGAGTTGGAGGAAGACGATGACCTGGATGTTTATGACATAACTATGTTAAAGTTAGGCAATCATTTTGGGGACAAAATAAATGTGGTCCTAGAACGTCATAAGTTCTTCAGTAGATCTCAAGGGAAAAGTGAGTCTGTGAAAAACTACATAGCAGTGTTGAGGGGTCTTACTCAAAGGTGTGATTTTGGAGATCTTAACGACTCACTCATACGCGACCAGTTGGTCAGGTGTACAAGTAACTCTAGGATTCAAGAGAAATTGTTATCCAAAAACCCTTCATTGGAAGAAGCTATTTCCATAGCTCAGTCAATTGAGCACACTGCTAAATGTATGAAGGAAATTAAAATTCCTGAGGAAGTCGTTGCAGCGATACAAGTTGATGCGTCTAATAAGAATGGTACTAAAGTTAGACATAGGGGAGAGTCTTCTACTAAGTTCCCTAGAGAACAAAATGATCTCAAATGTTACAGGTGTGGGAGTAGTAACCACCTAGCTAACAACTCCTCATGTACGGCTCGCAATGCTCATTGTAAGAAGTGTAACAGAAGGGGACATTTAGCTAGAGTGTGTAGGGACAACGACTCTCACCAAGTTAAAGCCATAAATGCACCTAGCGAAGACCAACCTAGTTTTGTGTTCCAAGTAAAGAGTCCGGCTGGTAGCAATTCTAATGATTACCCTAAATGCAACATTGTAATCAATAGGGAGACATTTGAAATGTTTGCTGACTCCTGCTCACCATTTACTCTGTTAAATGTGAATGATTTCAGAAAGATCGATGGGGAACCCAACATGGTTGTATCTACACCTGACATTTCACCCCATGGATATACTAAAGATCCTATTCCGTTGGTGGGGATGGTGGAGACACAAATACATTTTAAAGGGAGGTCCACGGTGGGTAAAGTATACCTAGTCAGCTCTGGATCCAACCTTCTAGGGTGGCGTCACCAAAGGGAACTTGGCATTATCCTTGACCCCAACAGTAAGGAACAAGTCAAAATAATTAAAGAAGTTGCAGAAGTGTCGTCCCTCTGTGAAGAATTCCCCAAACTTTTCTCTAATGATTTGGGATTATTGAAAAACTATCAACATAAGATAAAAATTAGACAAGGGGCCAAACCTATAGTCCATAAAACACGCCAGGTTCCCCTACTACTAAGACAACCTTTGAAGGAAGAACTCGACAAATTGTGCCATTTAGGGGTCATCTATCCTGTAGACGCATCGGAGTGGTTATCTCCTATCGTGATAGCCTCAAAGGCCAATGGACAAGGCATTCGTCTTTGTATTGATTTACGCAGCCTTAATGAAAACATTTGGGTAGAACGGTTCCCTCTCCCCAACATTAATGAAATGTTGAGTACCATGGGGAAGGCCAAGTTCTTTTCGGTGATAGATCTCTCCATGGCCTACTATCAAGTTGATCTTCACCCTGATTCTAGGCCACTAACAGCATTTTCTACTCCTTTTGGTACATACATGTTTGGTAGAATGCCTTTCGGTTTGGCCTCGGCGGCAGCCGTATTTCAAAAAATGATGCAAAAGGTACTGGAAGGAATCCCTAACAGCATGTGCTTCCAAGATGATGTGTTGGTATATGGTGCGGATGAAGAGGAACATGATTCCATTTTTAGGAAGGTGTGTTCCAGGCTTACCATTGCGGGACTCACTGTAAAAAAAGATAAATGCAAGATCAAAGTTACTGAGGTGGATTACTTGGGTCACAATCTTTCCTTTGAAGGAATAAAGCCTAAACTAAGTCTGGTTCAAGCTGTGGAAAATGCCCCAGTACCCACGAACAAGGAAGAGTTGAAATCCTTTTTGGGTCTTGTCGAGTACATGGCGAAATTCATCCCCAATTTTTCAGAAAAATGTGAGTCCTTACGAGAACTGCTGAGGAAAAATTGCGAATTTAATTGGGGAAAAAATCATTCGGAATCTATAGCCAAGTTAAAAAAAGAAATTATCAGTTCACGGGCACTAGGCCCGTTTGACCATAAGAAGAGAACCATTCTATGTACTGATGCATCCAACAAAGGTCTAGGGGCCACTCTAACACAGAAGGGAGAGGGTGTAGAAACCATCATAGCTTTTGCTTCCCGCACCTTAAGCCCACCAGAACGGAACTATTCCGTAATTGAAAGGGAAGCTTTGGCATGCTACTGGGCCATTAACCATTTCAAGCTTTTCCTTTGGGGTTGTGCTTTCACGGTCCGCACGGACCACAAACCTTTAACACACATTTTTTCATCCAAAAAAGTATTGTGTGAATCCCCTAGGATAGCTAAATGGGTCCTTGGGCTTGAGAAATTTAATTTTCGCATTGAATACCTCCCTGGTCAGGACAATGTCCTTGCAGACTATTTATCCAGATCTCCCATTGCAGGGAACAGTGAGGCTGACCCGTTAGACACTCCTGTTCTTTCCATTCTCACACCTTCCGTTTCTAAGGAGGAATGGGATGAGGAAGTGGAGAAGGACCCCAGCATGAAGATACTCAAAGGTCTTATAGTAAACGGGTGGCCAGAAAAGTGTGGTGAGGTCATGGAGAGCTTAAAAGGGTTCTGGGAAGTCAGAAATGAGCTGAACATCCATGGGAACAAAATTTATCGCAATTCAAAAATTGTGCCACCTGTTGCCCTCAGAGATAAGTTAATAGACCTTGCCCATGAAGGCCATTTGGGAAGGAGCCTCACCAAAAGTAAAATGAGGAACAGTTTCTGGTTCCCAAAGATGGATTCAATGGTGGAACTGAAGGTTAAGGACTGCTACAACTGTGCCAAAAGTGACAAGGTAAAGTCCACTCACAAGGTTCCTCTTTCCCCCGTGGAGGTACCTACTGTTCCTTGGACAAAAGTGGCCATGGATATAATTGGCCCAATGGATGCCCTAGGTCCACAAAGAAGATTCATGTTTGTGTTGGTGGACTATACTTCTCATTGGGTGAACGTAAAATTTACCCCCTCCACTACGACCAAGAACCTCATCGCTTTTCTAAAGTCAGTATTTTCCTATGAAGGGGTACCTTCAACGTTAGTGACCGACAATGGGGTACAATTTACTTCTGAGGATATGGTATTATTTTTGAAGAACCTTACCATCAAGCATGAGAAAACGGCTCTCTACTGTCCCAAGGCCAATGGGTTGGTGGAGAGGATGAACCGTATGATCAAAGACCATATCCAACTGGCATTGTCTAATGGTTACAACGTAGACAATTCTCTTAGAGACTGTTTGTGGGCCTACCACACGGCGCCCAATTTAGTGACGGGTATATCCCCTTTTGTGGTGTTGAGAGGGAGAGAACCTGGCACAAAGTTGTGTCCCCTGTGGCTCGAGGGGGGTAAGTCTGTTGTCTATGACAGAACTGAAAGTCAGGAAAAAATTCAGCAACATCAAGCCCGTTACAAAGAGTGGTATGACAAGAAAAATGGTGTGAAGAATTTAAAAGCTAATGTCAATGATTCTGTAGTGATAAAGAAACCCACTAGGGTACCTGTGGGACAGAGCAAATTCCTCCCTCCTACAAGAATAAAGAACATGGGGAGAAATGTGGTGGAGTTGGAGGATGGGCATGTATGGAGCGGGGATCGAGTTGTGGTGTAATTCTCTCCTCGTACTTTGTTCCGCTATTCTGGGGGTAGGAGATGTGTTGTATCCTCCCTCTTCCCGGTTTCTACCCTAGCTCACCTTAGATTCTCGCCACCCGCTAGCTTAGCGGAGACAGTGTATTGTGTGATTCTTTTTGCCTTGCTATTCGTTATGTTGGGTAAGGAGATGTGTTGTATCCTTCCTTATTTCCCACCTTGGTACCTTCCGTCCACCCCCGCACCCCTTCTCCCCTTGGTATCACCTGAAGCTTACCTTAGAATGTTGACAGGCTACTCGCCAGTGCGAGAGCGGTTGGCTTGATTAAAGGAGTTAATCTTCACCTCGGCTTCTGGCTTCATTATTACAGTAACCTTATGGATTATGGGCCAGATTGACATTTGAAAGATAAAATGCTCCTTCACAAATGTGGTGATCTCCCATCCACTGTATTACGATGGAAAACAGAAATATGTGATAGAGTATCTCATCCATCAGATTCTAAGGATGGGCCACCATGTTTTGTGTCCTGAAAGCTTCTGTCAATGTTAGCTTGACTTTAAATCTGTGATGTAACATATTTTCATTCTGCAGTGTACATAGAAAGAGGAAATTGCCTTAAAGCATAGTTTTTATGCAGGAAGGCTCCATTTCCTGCACAAAAACTATGCTGACCACAAAGCAGTCACCCTTGCACCATGGTGCAAGGGTGACTGCACTGGTGCATGGCTGCTGAAGTTGCACCAGTGCAGGAAGAGAGCAGAAGTAAGCAACTTGTTCGTAGACATGGCACAGTTCTGCTCTCTCCAGTTAACGCCACCCAGCAAAGCAACTTTGCTTGCTGCACTGCTTTGAGTCAACTCTTTGTAAATCTGGGTCCCAGTTCCTCCGCCTCTCTTCATTAGCCATCCTGCCCGAGACCTCACCATGCCCCAAAACATCATTATGCCCAAAACCTCCCTATGCCCAAGGCTGTACTTCCCAGAACACACAGGCCCGGTGTTCTCCCTAAAATCCTCAATACCCTCCCCCATCCTAAAAAATAGGTGTCCAGATTACCATCTCCTCTGTGAAGATCAAGAGCCCCATGAAGAAGAATATACATGCAAACATACACAGAATGATAGGTAACCCTCCGACTTGTATTTATTTTCATTGTAGGACATTTGAATTCATTTTTTGTTTTTTCCCAGTGAATAAATATTAGATTTCAGTTGCTATTTCTTACAATATATTACACATTTATATAAAATACTTAACCTACAACCTTTTGTGTCTGTTTTTTAAGGTATTGATTGTTGATTACATCTTTTTTTCCATATGCAATTGCATATTTCAATCTGTTACTTATGTTAACCATTTTTTCAGTGTACAGGTCTTGTGATTTCCTAGGTGATGAATTGTACCAGATGTAGTTGATTCCCTTTCCCATGTTTGTTAGTGGGACTATGAGTGAAAGTGTGAGGGGGTAGTGTGTGTGGCATGCAAAGTGCGGGGTGTATGTCTATATTTTGCATTGTTAGTTGAGGAAATGTATGTGTACCTCAGGTTTTGGGATTCACATAGGGTAAATAGCATATATTAAGTGTGCATACATTTATGAACCCTATATTTGTGCAAGGTCTGCTCTGTGGGTGGGTATCCTGACCTAGATATTATGTGCAATATTTAAAAACATAAAAAAGTAGTGGGGCACATGGTTGTTATTTATGATTGTGTAGTGTGAGGTAAGTGGCAATGATCGTGGCGGATCTCGTATTAGGTGTGCTTTTTAATGAGGCTGCATCTGTACAGAGTCATTACAAGCCTACGTACAGCTTACTGAAACATATAAAAGGTTATACTGTGTGCAATATATATTTGCCTTACCATGTATATTTTTAAAAAGATTGCCATACCTTAACAATTTGAAGTAGAGGTGAGTAAAATCGTGTAACATGAGTACTGTATATTGGTAGGTAGTATGAGGCATATGGACAGACAGGTATACAGAGAAAATGTTGTTAGATGTGCTTTGCGGTATATAAAATTAGGTTTAGTGACATTGGTAGTTAAGATTGTTCATTTAAAAATATTTTAAAAGTTGTACTTACCTTCTAGTTTGCTGTGCATTTCTTTATTTATTGGTTATTGAGCACGCGACTAACCAATGTGTTTCCAGGCGCTAGACCGAGAAGAAAAATCTGCATTCCAACAAGAGATAAGTCAGAACTAAGCTTAAATAACTAAATGAGAATTCAAAGCTTTATTGATTTTTGTAAGTTTGACTCAAGAGGACAAACCAAAGGTAGCTTGTTCCAGGGTTGGACAGTAACCACAGAAAATGTGTTGCCCTCTAGGTGTACTTTAGGAAACTTTGGAATGAGACATATGAGCCCCGAGTTTCCAGATAAAGAGCTTTGTGGGTCAAACAAAGGGCTTTAAACTCATGTCTCCTTTTAATAGGCATCCAATGAAGCTGCCTAAGAAGAGGGGGAACACTGTCATATTCTCTCTTACCAAAGACGAGCTTGACTGCTGTGTTCTGTATAAGTGGTAGGTTCCTGGTAAGATACTCAGGGAGCCCAAAGTATAGGGCATTACAGTGGTCCAGTCTACTATGAACCAAAGCTTGCAACAGCAATTGTCTGGAATACTGAAAAATAAGCTGAATAATCTTCCAGAGTTATCTCAAGAGTAGGAAAAAGATGGACAACAATTTATTGATGTGAAACTCAAATGAGAGCCTGTTGTCAAATACAACACCTATGTTTCTAGCGGAAGTTGCAGGTGCTGGGAATTCGCCCAAAGAATGGGACCACCACATATGGAACCAGATAGAGGGGTTCTCAAAAATTAGCAGTTCTGTCTTATCAGAACTGAGGCAGAGAGAGGGCAAACAGCCACTACAACGCAGCTGTTTCCACACATACCCTTAACCATGCATGCATTACAACACATGTGTGGTTACCACGCATAGCCTGTACCACGCATTCCTTTACTACTTGATACGTAGTAAAGGCATGTGTGTTAAAGGTACGATTAAAAAAAAAAAACGTGTGCGTTTCAAAAAGGGGGCTTGGGGGGTCTCCCCCCTCCCAAAAAAACGCACCTGTTTCAAAAAGGGGGCTTGGGGGGTCTCCCCCCACCAAAAAAACCACACCTGTTTCCATCGCCTTCACAGTCAATAAACATTGATTGTTGAAAGATGTGGAGGCAATCAGCATCGTTAGAGGAAATGGAAAGACACTTCCGCTTCCTCTTTACGACGTGCAAAGCACCTCGGAAGAGCTTGGAGAGGAGAGGTCCTGGAGAGGTAAGGGGGATTTTAGTTAAAAAAATAATAATTTAAGGGATGAAGGGGTTAAGTCGCGCAGGGGTAAATATTTAGGGTTCAGGGGAGGGGTATTTAATAGAAGGGTTTGTGGGTGGGGGAATCGCGCAGGGCAAGAGTTTTAGTGTTCCAGGCAGGGGTATTTCTTAGAAGGAATGGGGGTGGAGGGGTCGCACAGGGGTACAGGGAAGGGGTATTATATAAAAAAATATATGAGAGCTGGAGGGGGAGGGCACAGGGGAGCAGTTAAAGGAATTGGGGCACGGATCGGAGATAACCTTTACCATGAAAATGCCATTATCATGCATGGTTTTACAACAAAAAACTTTGTAAAGGTATGCGTGGTAAAGGCATTTTCGTGGTAAAGGTTATGCATGGTAATGGCATTCGCGTTGTAACGCATGCGTGGTAAAGGCATGCATTGCAACGGAATGCGTTGTAACGTCATACAACCCAGAGAGAGTTGTTATTCATCCAACTAGCTAATATAACCATGTAGCCTCTGAATTACTCTTGAATTAGCGAAATGTCGCCTTCCATGAGGATGATAATTTGGGTAACATCTGCATACCATAGAACTGAAATCCAAAGGACGTAATCAGGTGTGCCGGGGGAGGGGGCACATATATATTAAAAAGTGTAGGACTGAAGGCAGATTCCTGCGTTACCCCACAGGTAATGTCCTAAAAGACAGAACTAAAGGGTGTCATCTGCATCACCTGAGTTCTGTTCATCAAAAAGGATTCAAACATGCAAACGGCTTGTCCTTTAGGCCAATGATAGTTATCCTTTTAAAAAACTTAGCATGTGGGACCCTGTTGAACGCAGCCAACATGTCAAGAACTATAAGAGACGCAGAATTCCCAGCATCTAGAGTCATTCTGAGGTCATTACTACCAGCCGTTAACAGTTTCTGTGCTAAAGCAAGATCGAAACCCAGATGGATGTTCATTATACACATCATTCTTGTTACAGTATGTGACTGATTGTTTATTAACCCAAATGTCCAAGATTGTGGCAAGAAATGGGAGCAGAGAAATAGGATGGTAGCTGGAAACAACATTGGAATCCGATGTTTCCTTCTTCAAAAGGGGTGTCACAAGAGCTTTTTAATGAAATGCTGGAACACTCCTGCTATTTAGAGAGTTGTTACACATCATGGTAGCCCACGGAGTGAAAAACAGTGCCGTCTCTTTGAAACCTCAGAAAGGACATGGGTCAAGAGTAGACCCAGATGTGATCAACATGATTGTAGATATTTCCTCTTCATGTGTGATAAGACACAAACAATTCAGACCACTCGTTTTGTATTATAGCCTTTGAGTGGGTAGAACTTTAGGTAGATGATGAATTGCTTTGACTAGGCAAGTATATACTGAGAACAATTCTTTAGTGGAATTATTGGTATTCAGACGAAATATATAGAAAAAAATATATAGAGGAGCAGAAATATCAAGTTTTAAATATCTTGATGCACAAATATCATGTGCAAAATTATTGTTGACAAGACTTTTGATTTTAAGGTACGTAATATCGATGTAAAAAATATCTATGTCGTTAATATCAATGTTAGAAATATCTCTGCTGTTAATATCGTTTACAAAAATATTGTTGTTAATTTAATTATTTTTTATTTGAATGTATTTTAGTATATATTTTACTTGCATATGTTATAAATCAGTGGTTCCTAACCTTTTGACTCCTGAGGACCCCCATCGAGTCACTACTGGAAGCTGTGGCCCCCAATCAATGTGCACGATTTAAATTTCAAACATTAAAACAGTAATTCACAAAAAATACACAAACAAGTGCACACCAAACAAACACTGGAATTGCTAAAGATTTTATTAATTTGGATTGAAAAAATTTGCAAAATTCGAAAAATGTTAATCAGAAGGTTGGTGCTGCATCTCGGCGACTAACCTTTCAACATGTGGTTTTATTTTGCGGTACAGGGCTCCTGCTCCTGCCAGGGCTGGACAGGGAACCCAGCCCCCATATGGTGCATACCAAATGCAGCGAGTGAGCCAGACAATTACAAACGTTCATTATATATTGAATGTTATTAGCTTTTAAAGCATAGTAAATGATGGCCTTACTCTGCACCAGAATACGACAATATTTGTTGGGGCTTTCAATGATTCCCACACTATCACCCTCAAACAGTGCCTCTCATCTCTCCATAGCCTTTACTTCACACACACAAGCAGATGCGATGAATCACACGTGTGTAAATCAATGTATGGAAAATGTTACATACGAAAAAGGGGGCTACAAGGTGTAGGATATATATGTCATCCATACTGGTAGGCATTTGTCAAGAGTGCATTGTCTGGAGAAGCATAAGCTTAGGATTCAGAACAAAACATAGTGGTCAGCATTGACTTTAAAAATAAGATTGTATATCTAGCCAAACAAACCTTTTTTAGCATCATCAGGATAATGAAAGACTGGAGAAAAAAACATAACTTACTAAACTGTACCAAGCAGTTTGCATGCAGCTCTTTGATGGCAGTTCATAGTTCACTGTGCTAAATTACGATTGTAACTTATGAGCTGCACAGTAAGAAAAGAATCTCTGTGACAAAAACAGTTACCCACTGGGCTATGCACATAAATGTACAGGAGCCTGTCGGCTGGCGGTCCTACCGACGGACAGCCCTTCGGTCCGACACCACATTATGATTTAGGTGATTGGACCGAAACCATTGGGCGGAAGACCTCTGCCTATGACAGGATCTACAATCCTATCGGGGTCTGAAAAGCCTTTCAGTAAGGGACTTTGTGGGGCCCCCAACAGGGCCCCTGTCTCTTGTGGTTCACTGCAAAGTGGCCCTAGGGGCACATGTTGTGCCCCACTCACATCCTTGCACCATGCGCCATGCACAACATAGTGCATGGCACACAGTGCATGGATGTGCACTAAGTGCTCTTTAATATGGCAGCTTGAGCTGCGGTCCTTTTCTTGGGCCGCAGCATGAGCCGCAGTGTAAAGGAGCACTTTCCAACTGCCACCACGGTGGTCATATCTTAATTGGGCGGTCAGACCTCCAACCGCTTGGCGGGTGGTCTCCTGATCGCAGTGGACGGGGGTCCAACAGCTGGATATCATAATCATGCCATAATTCTTGAAAATATCTAATAAAGTTCTTTACTGGCCCCGGAGGTCGATATATCAGTATGAATTTTACCGTCCATTTGTGGTTTACAGTTAGAAACATTGCAAGTAATTCCATGTCCTGTACTAGTGGTACCTGTGAAGAGGAGCAAACATAAGATTCTCTGCAAATTAAGGCACTCCCTCCTGCAAATATATACAGCCTATTAGCGGTACAGATAACACATCCTGGAGATATGGCAAGGTTTACCATAGGCTCAAAATACTCCCTTATCCACATTTCACTGATGAATGAACAGTCCAAATTATTTACTTTAAGTTATGTGCAAATCTCTACAGCATGCTTTATCAATGATTTTACATTAATAAGACCACTTTTAATTTCACATTAGGAACAGATTTCCACATATCGTGAATCACCATCACTTTTAATTTCACATTAGGAACAGATTTCCACATATCGTGAATCACCATCATACTAGAGAGAGATAACCTCAAAGACAAGAGAGACTCACTAGAATAATGCTTGTGTAGTACTTCGGGGGCAAAAAGGGCAGCATGCTGGACAGCGTGGACAGCTGCATATGAGATTACCTTTGGCACATCTTAGACATGTGTTCGGCACACCCACTGTGCGGAAGCAAAACTTCTGTGTTATTATAGTCTGGACAACACATGGCATCTGGGAGGGAGGAAACACTAGAGCACGCCTAACTCAAGATGGCTACTCTAGAATGCGATGCCAAACCGAAGGAAAGATGGTTAGTCCCACTATGTGTTCCCGATACAGGGACAGTACAATGGCCCAAAAACTAACGGTCTGGCTTCCCCCAGCCCTAAAGCTCAAGAGCACCAAAAAAAGAAGCTCAGACAAATAGCAGCACTAAGAATAGTGCAATTGTGCATAAAAGACATATAAAGTACCAATTAAAGTGTAAAGTTTAACAGAGGGACTTCAATAAATTCAGTAACAGGATTATCAATCCTGCATTGTGTAATTATTTTCCTGTGCACTGTGTTATTGCCCTTCCTCCGCTGTGAGCTAGAGTTCTAGGGCTTGCAAATGGCAGGAAGATGGTGACTGAGTTGACTGTGTAGGGCTTGTGTAGAGGGTTTGGCTATTCATGCTCCTTTTCCTCTTTGAACTCACAATGTTTCTATAAACAGAAATTATATTATGAATACAGAGGACAGAGTATTGGCTTTTCATTGGTCTGTCTGCCCTGGTTAGTGTACACCACTATCAACAGAGTAAGGAAAATGTGGAGGCAGCAGATGGATGACAGCAAACCACTAAACTCTAATGGGTCAGTGTAATGATTAAAGTGCATTCTCCAAAGGTGAAGTTAAATTGTAGTTTATTTTCCCCAACAGAGCACAGGGGTCCCCTCACCTGCTAGGTCCATCAACTTTCTCCTGCCGTGGTCATCCTGAGCTCAACCAAATGCCGAGCTTAACATTCGATATGTCCCGTTACAACAGCACCATCAGACAGTCACGAGGAGCGGCGTGACAGCAATAAAATATGCATAGGTTAAAACAGCCAAAGAGGCCTCCATGGTAGCGAACAGTTGAGCAGCCATTTTCGATAGTCCATCTGCCTACAGCAAGCTCTAGATCAGGCCCTAAGTTAGTTCTGTGGTGGTTATCCAAGCCACTTAGTGGACAGGAAAGAGGTGTAAGAAAGGAAAATAAAGGCATGGTGAATAACTATCATGAGAGATGTATGAATGATGAAAAAGGAGTAAGAGGTACATGGGGTGAAAAGGGAAAGGTTGGCCAAACGATCAAAGGATCATGATTAATAAAACCTCCAATTAGAATATCGTAGCCAGGAGATGAGTTGTTCTGCAAGAGAGGAGATTGTCAATGGTTCAAACCTAGGAAGGATATGAACTTGCTACAAGAACAAAGAAGTTTTGCTTAAGAATAGTGAGAGGTGTAAAAAAGATAATGTCTGTAAGAAATAAAGATGAAGGGATTTCTATAAGGAATTTCTATTTGGAGGATAGGGCTGTGCAGAGGGCAGGGGGAGGCAAATACTAGCTTTAATTGAGGAATGAAGGTAGAGAATTTTGTCAGGCTGTACAATGGAGATGTAGAGTTGGCAAGTGCAGAAGATTCAAAGATCGGACAGTATATTTAGTGATGTAGTTATTTTATTATACAGATAGTTATTGTAGGTGGTTGGGTGCTATTTTTTGTGTTCTGTTGTGTGTGTGTGTGTGTGCGTGCGTGGGTTAGTGTGAGTGTGTGTTTGTGTGTGTGCATGTGCGTGCATGTGCGTGCGTGTGTGTGGATGTGTGTGTGTGTGTGTGGGTGTGGCTGTGTGTGCATGTTGTTATGATGGCGTTATGCTTGATAGATGTGTGTTTAGGGTTTTTAGAGCTTTAACACATTATCACATTTATTGATCTGCATTCTAAATTTTGACTACCAACAAATAATAAAGGTATGCACCATCATATACATGGTGAGAATGTACAAATCCCAGCGTACATATACACAATACACAATACTTAGCACCAACCCTGTTTTCCCTGTTTTCCCTCTATATTAATGATATTGTTGATCACCGAAAGCAATGCAGTCATGATTCTCCCAAGCTCTGCGGATCACGGGTTCCTGCACAGCTTTTTGCAGATTACACCATCTTGATTTTACTGACACCAAGGAGACTTCAAAATTTACTCAATAGCTTCCACACTTATTGCACAAAAACGGACTAAAAATAAATATAAGTAAGACCAAATACATGACAGTGAAACCACATAGGCCCTTCAGGAAAAATATCACAGTGTGGGTGCAAATATTGGAGCATGTAGCCAATTTTAAACATCTGGGTGTAATATTAGATTCTAGTTTATCATGGGACTCCCAAATAAGACATGCAAAGTTGGTCCTCATGCAAGACACAAGGCCAATATTGAACAAGTATAATAACACTATTACTAAGGCAATAATACCAGCCTTGGGTGTTTATAGTTACAAGGCCCGGGCAGAAGCATTATACAGGGAATAGATAAAGTAAAATTGCTTGCTACTACAGAAAATAAGTTTATGAAAGGGCTGCTAGGTCTCCCAGTAGGGGCGCTGTTGACACTAATGTACTTTGATCTAAACTGTAAATGGAAAAAACACGTAGCAGCACTGAGACCAATTCTCTATTGGGTTAGAATGTGGACAACGGAGGAATTGGGCCATTATAGAGAAGGTCTTTAAGGAAATCTTGGAATTAGATCAAAAACACACTTTCCCTTGGTTGCGACATGTTAAAACATGGCTTGTTAAACTTGGACTATCCTTATATAGGACTGAGCCACAAACAAAGGAACATCTCAAGACAATATACTGGGAGTATGTTGTAAATACCTATCACTGTAATCCAAATTTAGGGCAATTGACATTACAATTTTTCACCACCAAGTCAAACCCTGCCTTTGAGGACTTTCTAGATGTAATTCAACCCCACTTGGCAAAGATACTCTATAAAAAGTTCTGCTATGACATTCTTCACATTAATACTTATACTTCTATAAAGGATACAGACGATATGTCTGAGAATGAAATGTGCACTTTATGCAGTATTAGGCCATCCAGAAACTACGGCACACATCTTGTTTTTTTGCACTGCCTATAATAAGAATAGGATAAAATGGATTTGCTCACTCTGTAGGAATCAGGCTTCAAGAGATTTGAGGAAGATCTAAGAGTATTGAAAAGTGGTATATCACCTCATATTATTTTTACTATTGCAGTTGGATTTATATGTAAAATGTAGGCTTGACATTTTAGCAGATTAAAATTGTTTGTAAATTGTTTTTAGAAAGCTACATTGCCTGGATAGGTTGAACATTTTTTATTATCTTTTAATTGACTATTTAAAATATAAGTAGATTCAATAGACTGGTAGATAAATATTTTATGATTTTTTTATATAGTAGCATGTCTGTTATAATACTAATCCTTAGAGATTAAATTGTGGTAAATGCACTTTTTTATTGATTGATATACCTCCAGATTTCTATGTGTACTAATGATAAGGCATATACTAATTGTACAATCTTTTTTTTTCTAGAGCAACATTGTAGAGAATTAACGCTGGGAATGTTTGTATACCCAACCCATATCTTGTACAAATAACAAAATTAAATTGTCTTTATACATTTTTATTTGTGAATTTTATGGCCTATGGCCGAAATAAAGCTTATTCAACAATACACTCCTTTCAATTTGTTCACTCCATCAGCTGTATGGATTAAATTTCAATAGTTTCCGAGATACAGCTGCAAGCTTGACCTTAATCTTCCGTCATCATTGAAAGGAGTTGCAAAACTACAGCGTGACCCCGGCTGGGGACGTTGATAATTCTTTAGAAAATCGATTTTGTGTTTTTTGTTTGAGTAACTAGATTAGAAGGCTGTCTCCTTCTTTGTTTATTATTGTAGTCCGGAGGAAGACCTGCTGTAATGTGCTGTTAATAACACGTAACCATAGGGTCGGCAAAGTCAAATGTCCTGCATCACTTATCCTTAAATAGACAACAAGGATGAAGGATTTTCTGAATTTTGGAATCTGGACATTTTACACTCTGGGCCTGATTACGATGTCTGCCCCACATCGCTGCGGTCTCGGGACCGACTGACCGATCACCAGTCGATGGTCTCAACACTGCCATTGCAATGCAACATGGTGCTGTCGCATACTCCCATTTCTCTTTGGGAGCTTGTGCTGCGGCCGTAAACCAGCAGTAGCATGCCGTAGCACAACCTCCCATGGAGAAATGAGAGATTCTGTTAATCCCTGCACCGCGTGGTGCCCCTTCAGCCCCCAACCGGAGGCCGTGAAGAAATGGGGCCCCAAAGTTGCTTTCTGACAGGCTTTCCATGTCGGAAAACCTGACATAGAAAGCCTGTCGGAAAGCGACATCGTAATCCCGGCGGTGGAAACGCCACCAGGGTTTGAAAACGGCGGCGGAAACGCCATCCTCAGGGATTATATAGGGGCCTCCAATGAGCCTTTCGGAATCCAGCCGGAATGACCAGCCGGTTTCAATTTCGACTGCCGACATTGCTATTAGGCGGTTGAAATTGGAACCTGAGATGTCAGAGGCTTTCCGACTGACATTATAATCGGCCCCTATATGTTTTCATTGTTTCATATGTTGTGTATATGTACACTGGGATTTGTACATTCTAACGATGTATGTGTGGGTATTTTATATGTAATATATTTGTTACTCGCAGCATACTGAAAAACAAAAAAATAAAGAAATTTGCCTGATTGGTTGGGTCTTTGACAAATGAATATACCAAACTAGAAAGTGTCCTTGGTGTTGTGTATGATTTGTTTGATTATTTTGTTTACACATTTTTGCTGAACAATTTAGCACACTAGTGGCTGCATTTAGTGCCAGGGGACGTTAATTGCAAGTTTTAATTATTAAGACACTCCCCAGTCATAAACAAGCATTTGCAATGCAATAGGTCTCGCATTTGTTGCAGTTGGAGCTACTGGCATTGTAAATGGCAGTGTTTTTTATCAATGTTTTTGTTTGCAGTGGAGTGATTATTTAAAAATTACACACTATACCATATTATAAGCTATTCTAGCAACTGTACAGTAAAGCTATGGCTATTTTAACGTAAAGGAGTGTGAATGGATGAATAAAAATACAAAAAACAGGATGTAAAAATTTACGATGGAATGTATAGCAGGGGACAGGGACTACCGATCACAACAAATGTACTTGAAGTGATTGGGGCATCATATGCAATAAAAAAATCGGTAGTACGGGCTGTCAGCGACTCTTGTGCAAATGTTGTTCAGCTGGTGAAGTGGTCAGCTCTGTTTGCATATGCAAAGTGGTGAAAGGTGAAGTATTCAGCTCTGTTTGCAGGCACAAAGGGTTGAATGGTGAAGTGGTCACTCTCTTCAGCGGTGAACATGCTCTTTACTGTTGCTCATGGGCATCAAGAGACTCTGCCAGGTCTAAGGCATTCCAGAGACCTTATATGATGGCTGGGGTTTGTAAATGAACCTACATTAAACACCACTAAGAGATGAAGCGATTTCTGCAACATCACATGATTTTTCTCCAAAATGTGTTTTTTCAGTTTTACTTTTTGGATTCCTGGGATGCTCTGGCATTAGATTCCCGGTTCCACCATGATTCATTTGGTACAGTAAATAAACACAATAACCAAAAATACTCTCAAACTGCAGTTTAACGGAGACGTGGTTTTCTGTGTAACAGACAAACGCCTGACCATGGTCCCAGCAGGGGCACGTGCCACCTAATCTAGAGACACTTCTCTCACAGGAGTTGTGCCAACTCACCTGCAGCCAAAGCTATGGGTCACGGGAAAATGGGATGGAGAGTAAGGGGGGTACAGGGAGAGAGACAAAGGGGGCACAGGGAGAGAGAAATGGGGGCATGGAGAGAAATGGCGGACCGAAAGAGAACGGGGGAAGAGAGGCTGGAAGGGTGAAAACGAAAGGGAGAGAGGGCACTAGTGAGGGGGGTACCGGAAGGGGAAGGAGGTGGACAGGTGATACACATTTTAAAAAGCAGGTCTTTGGCAGTAGGTGATGACTGCTGGCAATGACCAACACCCGGAAAGGAGGTTTGGCATCCGAGCCCCCACTATTATAATGTGAAACTATCATGCAACTACAATATCACAAAAAGGTGCTAGTTTTCCAAAGACACATGACCCGCCTGATGTACACACTACAAGATTCTTATAAGTCCCAAGAACATAAAGACAAATTCATCTGTCACATTGGGAAAAAAAAATTATACTTTTTAAATAGCCCTCCGTATTAAATTTGCTCCATTTCTACGCTCGGTTAACAGATATAACTACTACCCAATCAATGGTATTCAATTGATCCACCTCGGTAGAATGAAGGCTGAGGCAGACTTGCCGGGAGTGTAACCTCTGCCCCTTACAAGTGTACGTCTCACTGAGCCCTTCTGCCGGTATTGTGTTGGACAGCTGGTTACAATTCGATCAGTTGAGCCCCTTATGTGTAGCCTTTAAACAGAAACACAGCAAAGCCCGCTTTTGTATTCGCCAGATAACTAGGAAAACCAGCTATACACGAGGCGCGAGCAGCAACCGGAGTCACAGAGGTAGAGAGACCAGCCTTGGCTCCGCCGGTTATGAATAACTTAATATCCACGTACCTACCAAACATAAATGTGTCCTTCTATAATGGATGTGGTATACATGTAAAGTGCTCCAATACCTACGGATTGAGTTTGCGGTAAATAAAAAAAACTAAAAAATAAATACAAACACCTAACAGATCTGTTTCAGGTCAGGCAGCGGAGTCATAGTTCGCCCGACCCTTGTGAAGACAGAGCAGCCGTCCCTGAAAATCAGCAGGGCAAGGGCGAGGATGTGGTCCGTCGGCTAAACTGCCGACTTTGGTGCTGGAAACCAGAGTTTGAGCCCCGAGGTCGCATCAACATCCTGTGATTCTGGGCAAATCACTTAATCTCCCCGTGCCTGAATGTGTAATGCAAATACGCTGCTCGTGTAAAGCGCTCCAATAAACTTCGGGTCGAGTTTGTGCTATATATATATGCAAAAAAAACAAGTGCAAAGGCAAGTAACAGTACTAGGACATGTCGCCAGCTAGTCACATGCACTCATAACCACACCTACAGGCGACGCAACAGCACAGTGAACCCATCCGCCCAACACCGGACATTTTGCAACTTGCTTTTATATGGTGTACACATAATTATACATTTGCCACACTTGCCTCATACCTTCATCTCCTGCATATTTTTCCTTTTCTCGCATAATTTAGCCAACCCTGCCAGTTATACTATAATAAAGTAAACAAACTAAACAGTTCACAGAACTTACCCCAGTAAAACAAGCGTCTTCAAATAGGTCGTGTCTCCAATGAATGTCGCTGATTCACCTTCTTTGAAAATATTCAGTGCTGCACGTTTAAATAGAGCATTGGATGCACGAAAGATATCACTAATAGCACTAAGTACACAAAGTAATTGCTAAAAATGTCCTAAAACATGCCGCCCTAATTATCGCTTGTCATGCAGCTTTTATGACTAATGAAGGCGTGGCGGTGGCGCCAGTAATACGCCTGCTCCCGATCACAACACAGAAAGTGAGAATTATCACAGCATGAGACCCCACAGTAATCATTAGCACAGCATGTCGACAGGCGCCCCAGGCTGCTGGAGCACTCAACTATAATTAATGCGCAGCACGTCTTCCGGAGACGAGCACTCAACTGGAATTAACGCGCACAAGCTGTTCCACTGTGAAGCGCGTTCACAGACCAGAATCGGCTCGTGCCCAAACCAGAATCGGCGCAGCACGTCTTCCGGAGACGAGCACTCAACTGGAATTAATGCGCACAAGCTGTTCCACTGTGAAGCGCGTTCACAGACCAGAATCGGCTCGTGCCCAGACCAGAATCGGCTCGTGCCCAGGTCGGTCTCCCTTGGGAGTAAACACGGCAACAATAGTCTCGTTGGCGGCAGCGCTTCGTGCTGCAACGCCAGCGAGACCTAAAAAGGATAATTTCCTGACCCTTCCATACTGGTGTTGATTGTTCAACACTTTTTTCCCAATTCTTTGCTTAGAATTGTGGTACCTGACAGAACACATTGTAGCCTTTGAATTGAGTTACTCTTAGGCAACTTCCTGGCACAAAACAAGATTTGTACTGAAAAGTAAATAACAAAAAAATCATTTTGAGCTGGTCCCAGCACAAAATGTTAGTAAATCTACCCCTGGAGTACCGTGCACTCCAAAGTAAGACAAAACAATGCAACACCTTAAAAATGTTTGATGTTCTTCACAATGCAAGGAGCAATGATTTTATTCCCTTTTGCAGGCTTGACTTGTATATGAAAAATATTTTTTTTCAAATTATTGAGATCCTTCAGGTAAAGAATATCAGGATGCCAAACTTCTGAAGAGAAAACACAGGTTAATCTACGATTCATCATTGGCCTAGTGTCATCTATTGTTAAATCTGCTACTTCATTATTCAGGAGAGTCATGTGGTCACATTATAGGCCCGAATAGAAACACCAGCATTTTACATGCTTGTGTTTTTAAGTTGCACTCTTTTCTTAAGAATGATGATATTTGACACACATTTGCTTGCAAGCCTGTGCACGATAATATTCTCTGGAATAGCTTTGCTTAGATTTCCACTTTGTAGGCATATTTTCAAATACCTTGAACATTCTGTAAAAGGGCTAAGTTCACTGTGCAAAATGTTGTTTTTTGTTATTGTCCAATTGACAGAGCTACCACAATTAAATTAATAATAGCGGCCTGACTGGGACTTCAGCATGACAACAAGAGTGATGTTTATTATATAAACGGCATCTCTCTCTTGTTTGATTTGATTTGACCAGGATTCATAGAGTGCACAAATGGCCATGGGCATCAAGGCGCTGTAGTTTAGCACAAACGCAGTTGACTAATAGGATACGGACAATATAATGCTTTTTTAAAGAGTAAACAGCCAGGTTTTTAGTGCCTTCCTAAAAGATAAATGCCTTTCCAAGGATGTAATACAGAGGAGGAGAGTATTCCAGAGCATTGCCGCTGCAAATGAGAAGACTCTGCCTCCCCATTTCTTCCTCTGAATTCTGAGCACAGTTATCCAATTTGAATGTGCTGAATGGAGATTTCTAGGGGACCCATACCATTTAAACATGGCTTCAATATTGACTGGACTTGCCATATAGAGAGCTTTTTGTACTGTACATATAGTTTAAACCATACATGATTCTCTACCGGTAACCAAAGCAGTTCTTGAAGTGCTTTTGAAACAGACTGCCGCTTAGGAATGTCCAATGTAAGTCGTACCAACGCATTCTGAACAAGTTGCAGCTTAGCTAAAGTTAACTTATTGGTTTCAAGGTAGATCGCATTGCAGTAATCTCTCTTCGAAAAATACTAAAGCGAGAGTGTTGTGGTTGTGCTTACGTTTTCTATGCTTGTTCAGGAATACGCCGTCCTACTTATAATAGTGCTTAGCATATTACAATTTGATTGGTTGTGCCGTATTATGATGTATACATTTTAGAATGTTCCCATTCTCATATATATGTGATGTTATAGAACATTTAGTCATTACAGTCCTAGAGCTTGCTTTAATGCACTTGTTCCTGTTCCACCTGTGTGTGGGCCCTTTAGATGTTGTTTACTTAATAAACATCTTATTCTACTTATGCGGCCACATCTTTGACTTGACAATTCGGCGACAAGGGTTTCAGAAGACTTGGATGAAGTACGAGCCCACAGCAGTGAGTGAATACAAAATAAAAAATTGGGAAAAGAGAAGAACCTTTTAAAAGAGTATTTTACGGGCGTACATCATAGCTGAAAAGGTAAAGAATTTAACATCTACGTGTTAAAACTTGATCGCGTGAATAGCTTACTGAATGGAAATGTGAAGCGGTAGCCATTTACTTTACCGTTGAGCACTTAGCGACTGTTTAGCTTCAAGAGTGATAGTTGAGCTTCACGCGCAACGTTGAACTACTCTAGAACTTCTGTATAACGTCAGGAGCCTCGAGCACTGATTTACTATGCACGTTAGAACCTTGAAGGCACCCGTAGTTTCATGCATGCAAGATGTACGTGTGTGCCACCATTTTGAGAATAACAGTATTGGAACTTTCATTACACAAACTGATCGGAGCATCGGAATTTGAAGGTATTAAAAACAATCCGGTAAATATAAATATTTTCAAAAACTAATAATATTTAAAAGTGAATACTATAACTAAAAAGTGGACTGCAGAGCACATCTACATACATTTAACAATTAGAAAATAAAAGGCAAATGTATCATCTTATTGTTTTCATGAAAAGAAACTAATATGGCGCAGAGCAATGCAATATGTATTCCAGCACATTTTTTGAGGGAAGCAGGAAAACCAGCAATGAGATGGAAGAACTGGCATAGATCATTTGAAAACTATTTAATTGCCATTGATGGGAAGGCATATAATGCTGAGAGAAAGAAGGTCATTATGTTCGGACTGTTGGGTAATGCAGGTCAGGAGATATTTGACAGTCTTCCAGAGTTTGAAAACATGCCAGGACAGTTTATCCACTTGATGAGTATCAAGAAGCGGTAAAAAGGATGGAGAAGCAATTCTCTGAGGGGCCTAACATAATGGCTGGCAGACACAAATTTGCTATGTGCAAACAGAATGAAAATAAAAATATTGATGAATACATTGCAGCACTAAGAGTACTGGCAACTAATTGAACGTACACATACATCAGAGATCAGTTTGTCTTTCATTGTTACTCTAAGAAGATTCAAGAAAGACTATTAGGATGCAGAAATCCAAGTTTACAAGAGGTTATTGACATAGCTAAAGGAATTGAGCGATCTATGATATCAACTAAAGTTTTATCTAATGAAACAGTAAATGTTATGTTATGTTAAATTATTTTTGTAAGGTGCACAGCTACCCAACAAGGGTTTCCCAGTGCCAGCCCGAAGGAGATGGAAGAAGAGCCGGGGTTTATTGATTGAACAACCAAGTTTTTATTAAAGTTTTAAATAGCACTAATATATTTGCTTTGCAGGATCAGAAGAAAGTTGAACAAAGAGGAGGTGAGAAAAATAAAACAAGAACTTATGAAGGTAAAACTTGTGCATGTTATAGGTGTGGATCTAAGAATCATTTGGCGGAGTATCCCAGCTGACGAGCATTCGGCAAACGATGCATAAAATTTAAAATTGGAGATTTTGCAACATCTTGCAGAAATAACAAGGGAAATGCAAACAGTAATGTAAAAATCAACAGCGTTGAAGAATTTGATGAAGAGATGTGCTCAAATATTGTTTTAACTGTTGATGTACCAGAAAGGAAAATTGTTGCACCTCTAGGAAGCTTGCATATTGGTAATGTTGAGTTACAAGTATTGGCTGATTCTGGTTCACCATTACAATCTTATCTGATACTGTTTTTGAAAATAATTGGAATGATGTTCAGTTAGAAATAACTGATGTAAATCCAAAGGAATTTGGAGATTTTGAAATAGACATGGTAGGATATTTTGAAGACAATGTGAATTTTAAAGGTAGAGTGATCAAACCTAAAGTTTATGTTGCAAAAAAAGGTCGCAATATTGTTGGATGGAAAGATTTGTCAAAACTTGGTGTAATATTAAAACCAGGATTATCTAAACCCATTATACTTGATGAAAATTTACAGGTTTCAAATGTTAGTGTGGACCTGCAAACTTTTCTTAGTAAAAATTGTGAAGTATTTGGGGAGCACACATCGGTTGTGTAAAAGGTTTTGAACACTTGATCAAATTAAGGGAAGGTGCAATACCAGTAGCACACACGGTGAGATCAGTTCCTCTTTCTGTAAGAAAAGAATTTAAAAATCTATTGGACAAGCTTTGCACCGAAGGTGTAATTGAGTCAACTGACTCGTCTGAATGGGTTTCTGCCATTGTTGTTTCTAAAAAGAAAAAGAGCGAAGTTGGATTGTGTGCTGACTTGAGATTATTAAACAGGAGCATTGTTGTGGATTGTCATCCACTTCCTAAAATTCAAGAAATTTTAGCATCCACTGCAGGTTCCAAATATTTTTCATTGATTGACCTCAAATCAGCATATCATCAGATACGAATAGCGGAAGAATCGAAGGATCTTACAACTTTTGTTACTCCTTTTGGTATTTATAGGTATATAGGATTGCCATTTGGTTTAGAGTCATCTGCTAGTGTATTTAAAAAATTAATAGATATGCTATTCAAAGATATCCCTGGAGTAGAAAAATTTCAGGCTGACATAATAATACATGCAGAAAATGAAAGCATAATGAAAGATTAGACAAAGTTTTAACCATCTTGAGAGAAAAAGGAAGGACTGTTTCCAAAAGTAATTTTAAATTTTTACAAAAAGCATTGCAATATCTTGGACATTTACTGACTGGTGATGGTATCACGCCCAAAAATGACTTAATAAAGGCCATTAGAGACTTGTCTAGACCATATGATAGAGACACCTTGAAATCATTCATGGGTCTTAGTGAGTACTATTCTCGTTTCATATCAAGATATGCTGAAATCGTTGAACAATTACGAAAACTTTTGAGAAAAGGGAATAAATTTGAATGGACACAAGAACAAGAATTGGCATTTGAAGCAATCAAAAAAGCAATTGTAGAAGCACCAGCATTACATCCCTATGATTCTAATAGACGTAATATAAGTACAGTAGATGCTAGTTGTGTTGGCATTGGTGCTGTGTTTAGCCAAAAGATAGGTGATAGGGTATACACCATTGCTTACATATCCAGAAGACTGAAAGGTGCAGAAATAGTCTATAGTACCATTGAACGAGAAACTCTGGCTTGTGTCTGGGCAGTCAAAAAATTCAAAATGTACTTATGGGGCAAAGAATTTGAGATTGTAACTGATCACAAGCCACTAATAGACATGATGAATGGTTGTGGTAGAGGTAATGATAAAGCATCATCTAGACTAGTCAGACTACTATCTAAAGTGCAAGAATTTAATTTTAGTATCAGACATATACCTAGTGGTCAAAATTACAGAGCAGATTTTTTATACAGATCACCAGTACAGGAAACAGAAGAAGATTGTAAAGAAGAAACTGAATGTGTTGTGGCTTATGTTGATGCTGTTGAAATAGGCGAGGGGGTTGTGACAGAGTCAGAATGGAAAGACAGTATAGCCAAGGACAGGACCAGACAGAAAGTAATTGAATATGTAACTAGTAAATGGCCACTACAAAGGAATTTGTCACAAAAGTTAAAATGTCATCTACAAGTAGCGGATGAATTGAGTGTTGTAAATAAATTTTTTATGAGACATGATTTGTTCATTCCACCGTTCTGTATAAGAAAAAAGCTTATCAGCATAGCTCACAGGAGTCATCCAGGAACTTATGCCACCAAGAACTTATTAAAACTAAATTATTGGTGGCCTGGCATGAATTCAGAAGTCAACAAGTATGTTGATTTTTGCAAAGAATGTTTGAGTGCAGACAAACACTGGAAAATAAGGAAGAATGAGTTGCAGTTAGTGGAGATACCTGACGGACCATGGACTGAGGTAGCCATAGATTTTTCAGGACCATTTACTATTCTTGATGCAAGTAACAAATATTTGGTTGTGTTGACAGACTACTGTTCTAAATGGATTCACTGTGTTTTTATTCCTAACATTACCACAGAAAATGTAATTGATTTCTTAAAGAACATATTTTCATTAGAAGGTTAACCAAAAGTAATTGTTTCTGATAATGGCACACAATTTGCTTCTGACAAAATGAAAAAAAATGGACACATTTAGGAATAAAACAGGAAAAGACACCTCTATACAGTCCATCCTCTAACGGACAAGTTGAGAGAACAAACAAATTTCTAAAAGACGGAATTCAGCTGTCCGTTGCTTCACAATTACCCATCAGAGAGTTTTTAAGAGAGAAAGTAAACTGTTTTAATAATACAGTGAGTGAAATTATGAAACAAACACCATTTTATCTTATTGAAAAATACACCCTGGCCAAACAGGAAAGATTGTTCTTGGCATTCGTGGATCTAACCGCAGTCTTAGATTGCATAGAATACAACACATTATGGATTATAATGGCCAAACTAGCACCGCTCTGAAACTTTCTGAGGCAATTGTACTCTGGCATGAAAGCAAGGGTTTGTTACATGGTCAACGGCGAGTGCACTGCACCATTCAACGTGGAGAGAGGGGTAAGACAGAGTTGCATTTTAGCACCCTTTCTATTCACACTTTACATCAACAGCTTGGGGCAGACACTGTCAAATCAGTGTCAGGAATAACCACAAATTAGTAAACACCCAATACCCGCCCTCTGATCATGCAGTGCTGATGGCACACACACAGTTGGGGCAATAACGTGTATTGACACGTTTTACTACATACATGCAGAAGCTGGGCTTGCAAGTTAACATATCGAAGATTTTCATAATGAAATGCGGAAAAGGAAGCTCAAAGTGTAGAGACATCTCCATAGATAATAAAAAGGTCAAAGCCACCAAGATATTTCCCTACTTAGACATCATGTTTGATCAGAATGGTTCATGGTCTCAGGCAAATAAATCCAGAAAGTTATTGTTTCTGAAATCTACGGCAGCCTTGGCTAAATTTTCAAGAAAGCTGGGCAAAAGACCGCCCGTAGAGTTAATAAATATGTATAAGGTCAAATGTGTAACTACTACTACATATGGTGCAGGTGTATGGAGTTACTGCGATTTCCAGCCCCTACAACTAGTAGAGAATGCCTTTTTAAGATTTGTTCTAGCTGTTCCGGGTAGTTGTTCCACTTATGTATGCCACGCAGAGTTGAGGCTAGCCTATGTAATAGACGTAATTAAAATTGAGCCAATCCTCCTGTGGTACAAGATCTGAGTCTCAGAGAAAACCACCCTTAATAGGGATACTATAAGGGACTGTATTAAACTACAATTGGTGCTTAACATACCTTGGTTGAAATATATCAAAGACTTCACGAGTGACATAGGCTGCCAGAATATTATGAAGAACCGGAATACCTAGTACTCGTGAGCAAAAAAGATCTTAAAAGAGATTGCTTGACACTACTAGAGTCAAATAGACTCTCCACGGAAATTATGAGGCCGACTATACATAGTAACCCAATGGTATTGACCACTTATGATATACAGCCCTTTTTACAAATCATGGAGGGCATGTGTGACAGATTTGTTTTAACTCGCGTTAGGCTTGGTACTTTCCATCGCCAAACACGTTTTTCTGTAATTAACGGCAGGTCAAACTCGCTCTGTAAATGCCCATGTGACAGAATGTCACAGCAAGCAACAATTCCTGTAGTGCTTTTCTGTAAATTTTACGAAGTTCAAAGAAACTTGTGGATCCTACTGATCTTAAAGCCACTTGGTCTTAGGCAATGCAGCCCAGCTTTTTTATTCCTCCAGCTTTTAGGTAATGAGTACATCATGCAGTCTGTGGCAATCTTCTTAAAGAATGTAAAATAGACGAGAAAATCATCATATTGTGATGTTGGTGATGTAAATACGTTTGTATTTTATGATGAATTTCTTATCAGTTGCAGCTGAAGATTTTTTATTTTTTAAATAAGCCTATTGCATACTTATTCATTTTGTATATGACTTTTAGACTTGGAAATAGTATTTGTTTTATGTTTGTACTTTATTTTGATGATTTCCACTGAAGAAATTGAATAAAGCTTATTTTGAATTTGAATTGAAACAAGTTTAGCCAGTGGAGACACATAGAGGTTAAATAACGTGGGGCTCAGGGATGAACTTTGAGGAAGCCCGCATGGCAGCAAGAAGGGCTTAGAGTGGAACAGGTTCATCGATACCTTTTGGGACCAATCGGAAAGAATAGAGGACAGCAAATTAAGAGCGGTTTTGTTAATGCCCAATTCCTGCAGACATCCTGTCAGCAGGGTGGGGGAGATAGTATCAAAAGCAGTGGAAAGATCCAGCAGGATCAATGCCGCTGCCTCCCTGCATCAACAAGACACCTTATGGTGCGCATAGCAACTATTAGAGCCGTTTCCAATCCATGGTTCTTATGGAAGCCATGTTGTGACGTGTCCAACAGAACTTGCTCCTCAGCATATTCCACCAGTGTATGATTAAGGTGTCTCTCTAGATTTTTTGCTGGGACCGGAAGCAGGGGGGATCTGGGCCGATAATGACTAAGATCACTAGGATTTATATTTGGCTTCTTAAGTAAAGGCCGTATTACTGGCTGTTTCCACATTCGCAGATAATGCCCTGTCGTAATGGCCATGCTCAGAATTGCTTTCAGAGGGCTGTTTAGTTAGAGGAGCATTTTGCTAGCTCTGAGAGGTCGCCACATGCCGGAATTCCAGCCCAGCTGATTCCTGTTTACCACATGGGAAGGATGAGGCCCAGCTCTCCACTAAGATGGGTTACCTGATCACACTTTACCAGAGGTGATGGGAGAGTTAGATCATCCTACAGGGATTTGGTAGATTCACCCACCCTAGACACATCAGTATAGGTAGCGCTAGGTAGGAGCAGAATATATTACGGTACCTATCTGCAAGCATATACTGTCTGCAAACAGCAGGATGGTTGAACTGTTTATCTTCTTCAGCATTCTTGTTATGCTGATAACATTATCCTGTTTCCTTCTATTGATTATTGCAGCACACCTATTTTACTCAAGAATCACAATGCTTCAATAAATATTGAAACTGCATGTTGTGTATTTCTTGTGTATCTCTTTGGGTATGCATGAGTAACTAGACAAAAGGTTCCAGATCTGTTACCACAATTTCCTTGGGGAGTCAGGGTTGTCATGTTCTGAGGTTGCATATTCCTTTTGTTACCTTGTCAGGTTTGGGGACAAGAAGGTGCACTGTGAACTACAAAGGCCAACATATACTGATGGTGTGCGCGGAGTCAGTCTTGCGCAGTATTGATGTTTATGTTGTTTTACAAAAGCACAGTTTTTAAATGAGAAAGTATAAGAGTACGACAGGAGGCTTCTAAAAATAAGATAATTGGAAAAGTTGAACTATAATAGTCACTTACTCCATGATTGAAGATCCCTCTAACACTAGTTGGAGGAGTTGAGCGTTAAAAGGAGCAGCGACGGCATCAAGTGTAAAACCTTTGGTACAAGTGTGGCCTGACATGCAGCACATTGTTAATGCACTTGGAGAAGCAAATAAGTTGCTTAGTGCTTAGATTACATACTTGAGCACACAGTTAGGTCACATTGAAATTAAAATATGTTTATAATAGCAAAATATCAGCTACCTACCTGACATGGTACTGTGCACAATGCCCACATAAATGAAATTGGAAATGTAGTGAAAAACCATTGAAAATATGTGTCTGCAACAGAAAATATCAGAAAGCAAATCATTATGTACTTTGAATAAAACATACATGAATCGTATTGATTACCATAAAGGAGGAAGTTCACACATCTTCTGTTTATGTCTCTAACATAATTGACTGGTTTCTTCAATCTGAAGGTAAAACAGCTTGTGCTTGATGGAGCCCATTCGGTTTTCAATTCCATTCCTAATTCAGTAGCACAATGTGACACCACAATGTCTCATTTCTTTTACACCCTTTCATCTAATAAAGCTGCAAGGAGAGTTATTGAATTGTGGTGATGAGATAAGAAGAGATCAATTCTAATAAAAGTGGCCAACAGAAGGAAATTATGACTTTTTACAATAGAATCCCTAATTTCTAGGATTTGAGCAGGAAGAGGCATTAACTCTAAAATATCAAGAATTATCTATAAATTTAATGTGGAGTCATCTATTTTCAACCTGCCAGACTGCCAAAGAAAACTTCATATTTCTATTATAGAAAGTAGCCCAGTCACCTTTAGGTACTGTACCGAAAGAGGTTAAGATGAATAAAGCTGTGTGCCAACTGGTCACTGTTTGCTTTACTGATGATCTTGCCTTACATGGCATGTTGGGGACAGGCCCTGCGCTGATGACAAGGAGTTTTTCACATATCACTGTGATCTTTTTTTCTACTGTTAGGGACCTTACTCTCTGCACACCCACCTCATATTCAATATTACCCTCTTAGAGTTGACACGGCGGGGACATATTTATAATTTTTTCACACAACACAACAGAGCAAGACACCTGGCTGCTCTGCGCTGCATGAAAGGGAGAAGGCAGAAATGTGCTATATCTATCAAGACATATTCCTGCTCTCTCCTTGCACTGATGCACCTGTGGCTGCCAGGCACAAATGTAGGAATCCTTGCACCATGAAGGGACTCCCTCCTGCATAAATAAATTAGTTTGAGGCGGTGTCCTCTTTCTGCGTGTGCTGCAAAATGCAAAAAAATAGGAGAAATACAGATAGTTCTCCTCGTTATGCCTTCTCTGGGAAGGCAGAGCATTTTGAATCATTCCCAAGTCTACCACTCATGGAAAATCTGGGAATACAGAAAAAACAAAGGGGGAGCAAAGAGGTACTACAAGCAGTGGAGGTGGATACTTTTAGTCTATAATTATTTAACCCCAAAGATCCACCCTCAAACAGTTTCAAAAGCCGTGGCCTCCCAGGTTGAGTATGCTTCCTACAATGGTGGGAAAAACACACAGAGTTTTAAAATACCCCTCACACACCAAAAGGGCTCTTGGTGTCATGCTTCATCATAGGGGTCTTCCCGCCCCTCTACGGGACAGGGCATGCTACGGCCTACAAATACGCGGGAGCACTGTTGTTGTGAGACGACTATGTGTCGTGTAGGAGTGTGAGTGGAAGGGTCAGGAGTAAATGGAAGGGTGAAGGTAAAAAATACCTAGCTCGTCGCTTAGAAAAAAAATGTTTAATACACCTGTGAGCTGGTATTGTTAAAATGTGGGGATGGAGGTGTATTTGCCTTAATGAGCTATGCCTCCAGGGTTAGTCAACATGTTTGGACGCCCCCCTAGGCTTCTTCTTCAGGACTTAACAGATCCCTTTCTACACTCACTTATTATGTGATGTGTTTATTAACCTAATCTTCTACAGGAATGTGTGTTTGTGAAAATAAATATACCATGCACGTTGATTCTCAATGCACATATACGATACCTAAATAAATATCTGTCATCATTTATTTGTTTTAAAAAATGAAAGCGCCCCATGAGCCTGTAACGGATGGGAGGGGTGCCTCTGGGTTGCAACTGCTCCTGGGACACTGCCCCGCCGTGTCTGGCCTTCCCGTGGCTCCACTGAATCTGGGAATACACCAAAATCCATGGGTGGATCCGTGGGAACACCCATACTCCTTTCATGGAATGCCTCCCTGGGGTAGAGAAACCCAAGGCAGCAACTTGCTCTGCCTTGAGGTACTCCAGATTTACCAAGCAGTGCAGAGCCACACAAGGTGACCTTACGTGGCTTGGTTAATCTCATCTAGGTGTTGCATCACCCTTGCATTACCTTTGATAAATACTCCCCTCTTAAAATTTGGTTTAGGGATGGATAGTCAGGGTTGGCACAGAAAACTCCCCTGAATGGAGATGGGCATGTATCCCTGTATCTGGATCGCTAGTGCTGACTTTTGTTGTCATGGGCAAATACAGATCATGCCTGTGCGCCATGACATAGGCCTGTCTCATGGATTGCTATCTTTTTGGACCAGGAGGTGCACCCGAAGTGCTACCCTTACAGTGGTGAAAGGCCTCTGCCATTGCCAGGAGCTAAGTAGCCCAAGAGCGATGGTTGCAGCATACCGTGTAGTGATCAGTTGGAGTGAACAGACCATTTTACACTTGTCACTGACTTGAGGCCTAACAGGCTCACTCATTCAAAGTTTCACTGCTGTGTGCTTAACACACCCTTGGCCAACATGGTGTTGGTGTGTAGTGTTGCGCAGGGCGTATGTGTTATACATGTGCTGAATGTGATAGAGCGTTTTTAAAAAAAAATAATAAATGCAAATTAATGCAATTATTGTGTCAAAATAATGTGCAAAACGAGAAGTCACATTTTACAATGCCAAATGGGAGCACTAGCCGTCCATGCAAGGCATATCGAGTTAGAAATGCTTCAGAATGCAGCTTTCCTTTTCAGTTTCACTGACCTGAGGTCAACATTCTTGGTAATGTGAAGGCGTAAAGAGTTCAATGATAAAATGTGCTGAACCGAATGATTTAATGAAAGAAAATATAGATTTCGACCGTCCCATTTAGATATTACTCATAAAATACAAGTGTGCTAAATAATGTAGTTACCTTTTACTTAAATGTTTCTCCATCAATACGATTTGTTAGTTAGAATATGTGAGAAGACGATGATTTCATTTATGGAATGACAGATCCAACCATGAAAGGTTTTGTTTTGTATAGAAGAAGCCGATAGGAACCAAACCACTACTTGTACAATGTCGATATACATATAGCATTTAACATTAAATAATCTGTAAGTCTTTTGTTTCAAGACAACATAGACAGTGGATCCTTTCTGTTCCCATGAAGACATTGAATCCCCATTGGCTGAAGAAGCTGGACTACTGCAACAATTATATTAGCCTGGATACCATCACAGGTGACTAGCCGCGCTATTCAAATCCAGAGTGATTGATTGATTAGTTGTAGATATATAAACGTTATGTTAGTGCGTGTTCCTAGACTAGAGAGAAGAGCTTACCTTCCCACAGCCACCCAAACTATTTGAAGCTCTTCATGCTGAGCAGACCTTTCTAAGCTCTTTGCTGAGCTAGTTGCTGAGACACATTCATTTTCCCTTGCTAGAACCTATGCTATATTTTCTGAGACTCCACTGAATTTCTGAACTTTTCTTTATGAGAAGTGCTAATTGAATTGCTTAAAACTATATGCTTTCACCTCTTGATTTCAAACTCTTTATCGGTTCCAGATACTTTTCGCATCTTAATGTTTTGACTAGGGACTCTACTTTAATGGAACAAGCTTTATGTTATGTGTTCTGTGTTGTATTGAGAATAAATGTTGATGCTTAACGGATAAATACTTACTAAAGATATGGATACAACCCTTTAAACTCACATTAAATCTCATCATTTACTCCTCATAATTGTATATTAAACTATGGGGAGTGATTTGATTTCTGATTTGCAGCTTCTGATTAATTCTTACCTGTTTCAAAGGACCCGAGGCTTTGGCCCTGTGACAGCAGGGACTTTATTTTCAGGTATGCTGAGAGAAAGTTACTGAACCATAAACAAAATACTTATTAAAGTTTCTCCTCCCACAAGTGTCTGTGAACCTGTGAATGGTACAATACAGTGATGATGCAGTGCTGTGCACTGCGTGTATGTTATGTGCATGTGCTGGTAGAATATGTGCCTATGAATGGTACAATCCATGGAATATGAAGTGCTGTGCAGTGCGTGTATTTTCTACACATGTGCTGCGTGTATGGGTGCTTCTGACTGATACAATACATGTAAGATTCTGGTTTCCATTTTGGAAGACCTAGGGCTAACTGCAGGAACATGAGAAGGTAAGGAAATCCCCCAAAACAGATTTGTGGATTTGATGCATTCCGGAGAGTTGCGTGGGATACACTGGAGGAAGGGAGAGCCAGGCTTTTCAGTACACTTCAAAGGGTGCTCCTTGAATCAGAGAGAGGTCACAGGGAAAGGGCCTGGGCAGATCCCAGGAAGAAGATGGGGCTGATAAGAAAATCATAAAGGGTAGGACTGTGGCCCTGGTTTAAACCTAGGATACACATATCACTGTGGCTGTCATCCAGGTTTGAACCTCCGGTCCTTTAGCATGCATTGTGGGACTTTCAGATTTGTAATCGCTCCTGCTATGACAAACCGCTTTCTGGAGAGTGGAGTGAGGCTGGTAACTCCCGTATGGCAGGTAGGGCCACCTGGAAAAACTCAAGGAGTGTGGTCTGGTTGAGCCCGTCGTTGAGAGAAAAAGGCCGCTGTTGTAACCTGCGCTGGCACAAGCCCTGACTGAGGATCAGCACCAGGAGCATCACATTCCCCACACACACCTGTGGGGAAAACCTAAGGAAACTTAGCAGCATAGAAGGAACAACTAGAACTCCCCAGGCTGTTGCCATCGCAGGACCGCATGTGAGTAATTTGATGACACCCAACAGCTTCGTCCGCAAGGCTGCATGTGCTTTACTTATCAGAGACAGCAGCAGTAAATTCAGTGCCCACGAGGAGGGCGCATTTTGAAACTCCTGTTTTGTAGGTCCTGCTGGTGTGGGTAAGAGTGATTTACCTCAGGAAGCCAACTATTAGAACACTGGTACAGTCACATATACTCCCTAGGCTAGATTCCGGAAGCTCCTTGATTAGCGCCATTCCCAAAATTCATATTGCACCACTAAAGGCGAGTTCAGTAAGATGCTTTCACCACACAGCCCTCCTTCTCAATACTTTACAATGTATTCCAATGAAAGACAAGAGTATTTACAAACTGGCTTAATAAAGTTGCATGCCTAGGTCACCAGAGTACTTTATCTAAAACCTTACTCATACTGGAGGTACTTACACCATTCCCAGTTTGACACAGACAAAAAAAACGATTACAATTCTAGTCGGGGTGTACCTAAGCTTTAAAACTCTCCTCTGTTATCTCTCTCGATCATGCCCTATCCTGATTGCAAGCCTTTTGTTTGTGGACTCTACTCACTCCTATTTTGTTCTCCAAAAAGCTTCAACTCCAATTCCGAAAACAGAATCCGTGTTATATCAGAATTGATTGTAGCATTTATTGGTTTGTAACCCATTTTTTGCCTGTTTTATTGCGTTGTTTTGCGCCACATAATAGTGCCATCGTACAAGTGCGCTAATGCGTTAGTTGGGTCTATTGTGTTTATGCATTTATTATGCCACTGAGTTCTGATGTTGTGGTAGTGGGGTGGTTTAATGTTAATTGAGCTGTTGTTTGTTTGTGATTGATTATTACATTGTATTGTTATTGTGTTGTTATGCAGTTGTTGGTTTGTGTTCTGTTTTGTCTTGTGTTGTGTTGCATGCAGTTATGTTTTTGTTGTATTATTTTGCTTTGAGTCGTGTTTCTGTCTTATGGTCTGTAGTTACTTTAAAGATGTAAACACATGCTTCCAGATATCCAGCTATAAGCAGCACATTCCTTTGAAATGTTATTGGCAAACAACTATTTCCTACTGTCTAAAATGGTAACACATTCAGTGCTCTAGCTCGGATCTGTTGAAGACACCAGTCATCCTAATACTGGGGGAAAAATGCCTTAAATTTGCAGCTCCTGTGCTTACTGAGTGATCCTGTCCCATGTCTTAAAATAGCACTCCCAGAGCGCACTTTGTGTGATGGGGCCGCACCAGTTTTAATGCCACCCAAGACTTCCATGTTGTAATAAGCTACATGCAGTTACCCGTAATTTAATTTCTGCCAACCATCTCTGTTTTCATTTTGGAAACACAATTATTACTAACATTTTCCACCTTCACCTAATTGCCCGGAGCACGAGCTGACATTTCCAACCACATGCACAATGAATTCAGAATAAAAAGATGCTCTATTGTACCAACAAATATCCAAAATGCGCCCAGGAATTAAAATGCTGAAGAAAGGGGGAGCTTATAATTGTAATTTATGGTACACTCTCCCCTCAGCCACATCATTTTTTCGCTCTATCCCGGCCTAAGTGTTTTGGGGATTTGAAAGTATCTGTAATAAGGAACAGAGCATGATTTAAACATAAACTTGCTTCTGGCTTACATTTTGTTGTTGGAAAAGCAGATATCATTAAAATATTGACAACTGCACTAGAGCGTCTTGAGCAGTATGCAGAGTACATCTGCTCATTACGTCCATCTTTTTGAAAAGAAAACACTTCTAAAACTGCTAGTTTTAGATATATTTATACCTAGGCGGCTGTGAAATGTCCTGCTTGCCGGCATAGGTGCATTTCTAATGGCCATTTGGGAAACTCACAGTGGCTCATGAAAGCTTGAGTAAGGTGACAGCAAACAATGGTTTATAACCCAGGCTGTGTGTGGGTGGGAGGAAGTGAGATGTACATGAGGTTCAGAGATGTACTCATCTCATCCATGTGTGAATTTGAAGTGAAAAGGAGTGAGAGACAGAACGCTTATTTGTGCATTAGATGCTAATCATTAGCTGGATATAAGGTGCATGTGTGCAATGGGGGATTTGTTTTGTTGTAGAGTATGTATGGAAGAGATTGCTCACCCTATGTTGTAGAAAGCATGTGCTGCACCTAATCATAAGATCTGGAGGGGTCAGAGAAGACTTGGTTGTGCATGTGGATACCTACCATCTTTGAAATGGTCGCATCATATAGTTTAACCACGTTGGGGTTTGGGTTTAGTGATGTGCACATAGATGAAGGTTGCTACCAACAGTAGATGCAATCTTTCATCCACTATAGTACATACTTCGAAATCTACAGTGTAGGGTCAGAGTAGCAACCTCACAGCACTGGGCATTATGCAATTAGCCATGGTATATGCTCTGAAGAGCGGCCGGGAGAATGGAAACACCTCTAAGAATGAGGATTATACAACCAGCAATGAAATGTGTTCCTGAGGAGTTAGTCAGGAGTGGCATGGAGTGATCCATAAAAAGAGTCATCATACAGGCAGACTGAAAAGTCTACCCAGGAGTGGCAGAGGCGTTATCCTAGGGAATAGACATTACACAACCAGTCGTAGAATATATGCTCTGGCATAATATAACCAGCTGTAGCATATGAGCTAACAGGGCAATAAAGGAACAACCATTATGTGACTAGTTATAATATATGCCTCAGCATCCACCTATGTTTCAAAGAAAGCAATGGATATCATACAATCAGCTGTAGCACACGCCTGAGGCTTCCACCCAGGTGAGTTATACATAGGGAGCAATACATAGGAATGGGCATAACCAAGCAAGCCCTGATATAGGCTTTGAAGTGTCCACCTAGGAGTGACAGAGGAGAAACCCATCAGAATGGGCGTTATATAATCAGCCAGTCTATATGCTCTAGGTAGCCTGCCCAAGAGTAGCAAGGGAGTAACCTATAAGAATAGCCTTTATCCAGCAATATTGACAACATTATGGTACCACACCTGCTAGAGGATTCCACTCAGGTGTATTAGGGAGCAGCCCATAGGATTTGGCATTGTACTTCCAGCTATGGTAGACGCCTAAGGATTTCACCACGGAGATGCAGGGAACAACCCATGGGATTCAGCATTACTTAACCAACCATGACACATATCGTGAGCATTTAGTCCATAAGTGGTTTGGTCCTCTCCCACTTCTGGACTAAATACTCAAGCTATGTGCCATGGTTGGTTAAGTAAGATATGTCCCATGGGTTGTTCCCTAGATCTCCATGGAGGAATCCTTAGTTCACCAGTGGTATGTGGTTGTGTAATGGTCTGCACTATACTAGAAGTGTACACCAATTACTATATGTAAGGCACAAATGCAATTTCTGGTCCTCACCACTGACCACCAGTGTTAGAAATGGGGGTCTCTAGTTGGCAATGGTTTGTACCTTAGTCCAAGTGGGTACCCTTATTCCTAGTCAGGGTAAGGGGGATACACATTTAAAATAACCTCTGCTCACCCCCTTAGTAGCTTGGAATGAACAGACAGGCTTATCTCAGTGGCAGCGGGTAAAGCATTTGTGCATGAATACAGTAACACAGTGAAAAGACTTACAAATGGACATCACACCAGTTTGGAAAAATAGCAAATCTTTATCTAAACTGACAAGACCAAATATGTCAAACATACAATACTGTAAAAATATGTACTTTGCAAGATAACCTTTAAATTGCAGAAAGATCTCAACAACACAGTTCTTCCGAGTCAGCAGCTCCGTCCGGGGCTACGGCAATGCTTAAAACGACGGAGTCTAACAGTTACAGCCGACCGCGTCGGATGGGGCCAGCTAAAGCGTCGACAAATTAGTAGACAGTACTTTCATCGTTTGGGCTGATCCCATTGGTACGAGTCAGTCGGGGCAACTGTCGTGGTTATGATGTGGAGTGGCAGCTGCGCAGCGTGCGGAGCACTCACAGCACGGTGCAGCAGCGGCTCGGTGACGGTCATCCAACAGCGTCGTGAGACCAAGGCTTACGATGCGGAGTGAGGCGGAGCTCAATGCGGGGCTGGCAGATCACGGTGCAGGTGACCGAGCCAGTCGATGTTTCGGTCGGACAGCTACAGTGTCGATGACGTCTGGCAGAGTGAAGCGAGGTGGTGCAGAGTGCGGTGCCCACAGAACGCGCTGCAAGCAAAGGCTCGGTGATGGTCGCCCAGCGACGTCAGTGAGACCAAAGATGCGGTGCGAAGTGCGGCGGTGCCCTCTGCGGTGCCTTCAGTACACGGAACCAGCGGCGGACTCAGTGGCAGAGTCGGGTGCTCTTTTCTTCTGCTGCAAATGAAACCAGCGGTTCCAGAGATGGTGCCCAGAAGGATAGTGAAGTCTTTGCTGTTCCTGAGACTTCGTGAACTGGGGGAAAGCTCTACTTCAAGCCCTTGGAGTTACCTTCTCAAGTAGGATACACACACAGTTCCTCTCCTTGACAGAAACAGCTACTGCAGGCCAACCCCAGACAGCACACAACATATGAGCAGTACTCCTCCTCCTCCAGCTTCTTCCATCTCTTCTTCTTGGCAGAGGTTCCTCTTGAAGTCCAAAAGTGATCTAAAAGTCTGGGCCCCACTTTTTAAAGCAGAAATTCCTTTGTTCTCTGGTGACAGAGAAGCACTTTTGCCCAGTCAAAACTAGTTATGTCCTCTCTGGTGCAGCTGCCCAGCAGGAGGTGGAGACAGCATTGTTCAAGTCAGACCAGGCGTATTCAGGTGTGAAAGAAATCTCCTCCTCCTACTCTGAATGCAGCCCACGTCAATTCAGCCCAGCCCTGACTCACACTGAAAAGGTAAGACACACCTCACCACCCCCCCAAGTGGCTGTCTGAACAGAATGCACATCCCCAGGCCCTGTCACTCCAAAGCCAGACAGTCAATATACAAACCAAGCAGAGGCACACTGAACGGCTAAGCAAGAAAATACCTACTTTCTAAAAGTGGTATTTTCAAACCCAGAATGTAAAAATCATCCTTCCTAACAGATGCATCTTTAGATTCTGAGTTCAGGCATACTAAGCTCAATTTTCCCCATCTTGTTCCCATGGGCAGTTATACATATAAGATGTTATAAGTGAACTCCCAATTCTATTCTATGGGACAGATCGCCTTTCAATAGTGAAAACCGATATTGGCAGTACTTCACTATCAGGATATTCCACACTCATCAGGGCATGTCCTACCTATCACATACACTGCACCCTGCCCACAAGGGTACCTTAGGCTTACCTTAGGGTGACTCACATGTAAGAGAAGGGAAAGTTAGGGCCTGGCAAGTGGTTGCACTTGCCAGGTCAACATGGCAGTATGAACTGCACACAGGCACTGAACTGGCAGGCCTGAGACCCTTTTGAAAGGCTGCTTGTGCGGATGGCACAATCTGTGCTGCAAGACCACTAGCAGAATTTGGTTTACAGGCCCCGGGCACATACAATGCACTGTACGGATTTATCAGTAAACAAAATAAGCCAAATTGTGGAAACACTAATCCATGACAACCATTTACACAGGAAGCACTGAACAACAGTGGCAACAGTGGCATAGTGCCCAAAGCATCTAGACCAGCAAAAACAAACTTCAACACACAGTAAAAACACAAAGGCAAAGGCAAAAATACAGGGGAAACCCACGCCAAGGATGCCAGGTCTAACAGGGCCCAACTATATCAGCCCCTTGAGACCTAGGAGGGCACCTAAATAAACATGCTGGACTTCTGAAGCTGAATGAGCATTAAAGATGACTTAAGATTTAGATTTTTTCTTGCAGCTTTTTCTTTGCATTCAAAGACAAAGGTCAAATGTCAGTCGAGTCGTCTAACAAATCGCTGATTTTTCTTCTAACATGGAGGATAGTGTTTAATTTTCTTACACTTACTGCAAAGTCTGTGGATTTTGTAAACTGCACTATGTGAAAATGTTGCTGGCGTGAAATGAAAGGCTGTAGGATGTCTTTTCTTCTTACACACAAAATTTAAATACATATAAGTAAACTGTCCAAATATTTTAAAATAACTAAACAGTAAATTATACATTAAGCACTCTTTTTCTCATTCTAAAGTGTGATGGAAATACGTTTTTAATATGCTCAAAACAAATCAAGACACCACATGGTGATGCACAGATTTTGGAAGCTTGACACGTTTTGTTGCGAAAATCTAACAGGAGTGAAATATGGCGTCCGGCTGAAGACGCCGGTCAGGAGCACATCAAGCGAGTGCCGCTAGCCGTGCAGATAGTGGACAGCACTCACCTCCGTTTGATGCGTTTTTAGGTCTCGCTGAGCCCCTGCGCTTGCGCTGGCTCGAAGAGACATTTTGTATGTGGGATTTTCAAAGTGCTGCTGGCTGGCCTAACGCTTGCGTTCACGCGATCGTGCACGCGCGCAGCCGGCCGCGAGCAGCACTTTGAAAACTTGTGTGCGTCATCGCAATCACTTTCGCTTTCAGAGCGATCGCGATGACGCACGCGCACACACAACTCCCGCTTCTTACCCTCCCCCACCACATTTTGCGTCTCCGGCCGCTCGCGCGCGGCCAACGTTTGTTAATATGGTTGTCAACAACCCGAGCACTGCCTTGCTTTTCAGGCCTCAGCCTCTGCCACACATCTGAAGTTTCTGACACATGGATTTAGGAGCGGTAAGGAAGATAGCTTGCACGTAACACATACTGTTTTATAGGGTGAACAGAATTCAGGAGAAAGCCATCCTGGGATGTAGACCGGTGAGTTGGGCTTAAAAACCATGCTGAAATTCTTGGTGTTACAAGTTGCGATTTGAGCACACCTCCCATAAACACTTTTCTATAGTCTGTGAGATGGCCATTTTGAAGGTACTGTTTTGAGAGGAGGAACCTGGGAGCGAGTAGATTTTGTAGAAATCTGGCTTTGTGGCCATCTCTTAGTTCTGAAGGTTAAGGTAGAGCAGTTAATGAGTTTGGAGCCAGGGGACTTTGGAAGGTTGCTGCATGGCCACGTCTTTTAGTTGGTTGACCAGTTTATGGGCAACTGCCTCCTCCCTTTTACCGCTTTGCCATCTCACCCCACTCCTACCACAAGGCATTATTTCCAACCATCACACTCGACCCCTTTCACTATCACTCCTTTGTGCCCAGCACACCCTCTCACTCCTTATTGTCCCCTCTTGCTCTTTTTTCTACCCATCATCGTTGCTACCCGACTTCTTTGCTGCTTTCGCTTTCATGTTCTACCCATTTTTCTGACTCTTTCCATCACCATGTGTTCTTCTGCCCATCACACACACCGGCTCTCTCCTGTCACACCCTCAGTTTCTCTCCTTCGCTACTTCTCTGCATTTTGCTTTTAGTCTCACCTTTCTCTCTTGAATGTCCTACCCATGTCTCCCGTTCTCTGTTGCTTCCCTTTCCACGTCTGATTCTGCCTCCCTGTTCGACCTTTCCTCTCATCTTCCTTGTCTCTGTGCATCTCTCTCCTGTCTCTGTTCCCCTTCAGACGTTTCTTACGCCCCCTTAGCTCCCTCTCTCCCGCTCATTCCATGTATCTCCTTTTTCACAGATATCCAAGCGAGTGTTTTGTTCTCCTTCTCCGCCCTTTCCCTGGCTCTCTGCCCCCATTGTTCCATCTCCTTACATCCACTTAACTTGTCTTCTCCCCGAGTCACTCTCTACCTGTCCCTGCCTCGCCGCCTGCCCACCCCCTTCTCGCCTCCCCTCCGTCTCACGCTTCTATCCTTCCATTTGCCTGCTCTGCACGTTCTATACACCACATCACTTTCTACCTTACTGCCTCCCTACTTTGAAATGCAATCTCCGTTCTGTTTTTCTTTACAATATGTATGTAAAGCGCTCTGATACCTACGGATCAAGCTAGCGCTATTTAAAACTTTTAAAATAAATTAAAAAAATATATATATCTGCCACCACCCCCATACACATGTGCACGTCCCATTTTCTTACCCTCACCCTATTCCTATCTGTCCCGAAACACAATCTTCGCTTCCCAGTCTCACTTCGTCTCGCCATCTCCGTCTGCCCATCCTTCACTTTTTATCACCCTCTCATCCGACCTGCTAGTTCAACCTCTCTCTTTCTACTTCTGAAGTCTGACCGTCTCTCTCCCCCATCCATCACCCTCCTAGTCCCCCCTCCGCCCTGTCAGCTCGCCCACTCCACGACTGTCAAATCCCCACTTCTATCTCACCATCACCTTCTACCCACCTTCCTCCTCATGTATAGCGCTCACTACTCCTAACAAGACCCTAAAGCGAGCCGCAGTCCCCCTCGCCTCACCTTACAGCCCTCCCATGTTGCATCTGCCACCGCCATTGCCGGGTCATTAACCTTTAAGTCCCGACTTTATCTAGTTGCAAACGATTGCCATGCTGTGCTGTGGTCCATTTGATGCCATTAAAGAAACGATCACTACAACTCCCAGAACCCACCGGGCTATCAAATCCAAGGACTCGTGCACTCTAGCAACCCCACCACTCGTTTTGTGCGCCATCTCGCCCGGAGGGGCGATTCTAGTCTCCAGCTGTGCCTGTACTCTTCCCCCCTCACTTACTACTTCCTCATCTCCCACATCCTCTCACTCCGCCTCCGCTCTCCCGGAATTTGCTTGCATGCCCCTGTATTTAGCTTATATCTGCTACAGCCTCGTTTCTTCCCTGGTCTACATACACTACCGCATTCTGCAAAACCACCCCTCCCAGCCTCAAACTTCAGGTCACGATACGTCATTGCCCTAAAGCCTTATAATCGCTCGCATCCGGACCGCCCCCCGGTGTCGATCTTCATAGACCACGTGCAGCGAAGGCTGGATGAGGGAGAGAGGCAGTGCAGTCATTAAGTGGGTGTTGGAGGGGGCCTGTGTAATCCGGGGAGGGGGGACGTACCGGAGAAACCTGCAGTGTGAGAGGCGGGAGCTGTGCAGTAATCAAAAAAATGCAACTGCTAAAGGAGGAGTGAAGAGCAGGTAATGAAAGCGGCCTCCTGCAGAAGTTCTGCAGTACCGGGGGATTATCGAATATGGATTACATGTAAAAAAAAAACAAGCATTTACAATGCAATAGGTCTCGCATTTACGCGAGTTTGAGCTATTCACATTGCAAATAACAATGCCTTTTATTTGTTTTCGTTTTTCAAACATAAATAAAAGGCATCGTCATTTACAATGCCAATAGCTTAAACTCGCGTAAATGCGAGACCTATTGCATTGCAAATGCTTGTTCTGTTTTTTGCCTGGAGTGAACTGGGGCCTGTAGTTTCACAGTGAATGGTGGCAACCGGAATACCACTCTGGATCACGGCGGTGGGGGCGGTGCGGAAACTCCGCATGGCTCAGCGCGTACTGCCGCTGCAAGGAGGTGACGCAGCCAGAGGGGGCAGAGTCATCACAAGTTCTGGGCATCGGTGGAAGGATTTGGCAGGACTGGAAGGTCTAGAGGGCCCAGAGACGATAGCCACAGGGGAGCTGAAGGCAACTGGTAAGGAGCTGAACCACAGTACTCATAGTGCTTAGATGGAACAGCCAGCAGTTAGGCTTACAGAGGGATAGCCAAGAAGGGTGAAAGCAATTTAAAGTTAAAATTATAGAAAGAGCGCAGGCGCAATCTGGCAATCGTTACACGCTAAAATCCCATAACGGCCCCCCGGGTGATAAAGAGGACGGAGGTCTTGGTGGGAAAAAGTCCCCCTAGTCACCAGTGAAACTGAAGGTTAAACAAAAAAAGCCTGGGGGCAACCCCGGTAGTGTTAAAGACCCACTCCCAAAAAAAATCTACAATAAATCCGGCAAATGTAGTACTGCTAAATGAGAAACAAAGTAGCTTGGCATTAAAGGCACAGAAAATTACCCCCTCCATTGTAGCATATTTCAAGGTTAGGACAGACACAAGAACTTGCGAGGAAAGCATAGAAGGTAGCAGGCCCACCCTAGACCTAAGAAATCCGGAGAGCAGAGTGATTGTACCAGGTGAAATAGAGATCACAGATCTAGGAGATCCTGGTACTTCCTTAGTACACCATCCCAACACAAAACAGATTTCTGGCCCTGAATGTGGAAGAGCTAAACCCGGGGGTAGAAGGAGCCACTGGGGAGGGGCACAGTAAGGTTGGTGGAACCCCAAGTACAGAGGGCGCGGGTATGGGTGCCAGTTACTCAAAAGGATGGAATGTGGTGGAGGAGATGCTTGGCCGCCTAACTCAAGAAATTAAAGTACTTTTTACTACCTCCGAGTCAAACCAGAAAGAAATACAGATAACATGCTCTAGCCTGGAGGGAAAGATAGAAATCCAACAAGTACTTAGAGAGCCCTTTAAACTACACCCGGGACGGAAAAAGCAACAAAAGATCCTGGTGAACTTTTTATCGTACTCTGTGAAAGAAAAATGTTTGGGGTACGCCCTAAAAGAAAAAACACTGCAAGCGTTGGGAGCCACCTACAGGATCAGGTCAGGTATCTCCAAAGAAACAGCAGACAGGCAATGGGCGTTGGGAAACAGAATGGGATTATCTGTGCAATTGAGGTTCCCCGCTATCCCAAAGGAGATGTGGCAGAACAAGATGCACAATTTTTTAGACCCCGAAGAGGTGAATAAATTCATTGTGAAGGCAAGACAGGGGAATCCGGACAACTGATAAATGATAAGCGGAGGAGGGAAAGATACTGCAGGCACTCCCTAAAATGAGCTCAGTAGGCAGCAGTGACACCTAAGAAATTAAAAGGGAGGGTTGCCATGGGAGAGTGCACTTGATGTGGGGAGCATGGGGAAAACAATTATGTACTAAGAAGGTAAAGCCAGTGAGATACGGAAGGAGAAGGATTAGGGAATATGAATAAGAAACATATGGGATCTTTATGTTGGAATGTGAATGGGTTACGAGTAAAAAAAAAAGCGGAGAGTGATTACATAATATTTAAAAGATCTTATTGCCCAAATAATTATGCTTCAGGAAACGCATCTCCTGAGCCAAGAATGTAAAGACCTCTTCTCAAAACAAAGATGGATAGAAATTTGGGTATCCACGGATCAAATGCACTGTACCAAAGGTGTAGCTATACTACTAAGAGCAAAAGCTGGGATAGAGATACTTAGATATAGAGCAGATGAAGGTGGACGTTGGATAATTGCGGAAATAAAAGTCAATCTCATTTTATATACACTGGTAATCTATTACGGCCTAAATATAGATGATGTTACTCCACTGACGCAACTTTTTTCTAACCTAGTAGACTTTCAAGCTCCTGTTAATTTAGGTGCGGATTTCAATATTTTATTGGACAATGACCATGACAGATCCTCAGTGAGGATCCATATTACTTCCCCAAATATGAGGGCATATCTATTGGGCATGATGGAGAATTTTAATGTCTGTGATGTTTATAACAGAGTGAAAGGAAACTGTAGGGATTATACCTTCCACAGTAAGAAGAATGGGCATTATTCTAGACTAGACTGCTTTTTCATGGAAAGGAAAGAAGTGGAGAATGTAGTGTGGATAGACCATCTCCCAATACATTTGTCAGACCACACAGCACTACTTGCAAAAATCGAGAGGAGGGACGTTTGTAGTATTGGGAGGTGGACGGTTGACAGAAGGATAATGTATCAGAGAGAAATAATGGTACAAATACTGCATAATACAGAGAATTTTTTTTTTCTTGGAACCTGTTGTCAGCTCCCCTGCACTCGGTATGGGATGCATATAAGGCCTGATTAAGGGAAACCATTAAAAACGTGACAGTCAACTGGGCAAGAGAAGAGAAAATGCATCTTATTAGCCTAGAGGAGGAGATAGTTAAAACGCAGGATTTATTAAAGGCCAATCTACTACAGGAAAAAGAAAGGAAGGAGTGGTTGAAAAAGCTTTAGGATATGCAATTGAAGTTCAAAAGTAAAATGGAAGAGAAAGTGCTACAGCAATGGGAGGTTAGTAGAGCAAGGGATATTTTACAAGGGGAATGTTGTGGGAAACTTTTGGCTTGGAAGTCAAGGTTGGAAAGGAATCAAAACTACGTTAGGAAGATCATAGATGGGAAGACTGGGTTAATGGTTGAAGAGAGCAACAAAATTAGAGACGCGTTCACCAATTTCTTTCAGGGTTATATACAGAAGACTTAGTCATTCTAGAGGAAGAAATAGAAATTTGACTTCAAGGAAAACATCTTCCCAAACTTTCAGATATTCAATCTCAATGTTTGGGTCAAGAAATCAGCGGCAGTGAGATTTTGGATATAGTGAAAAAGCAAAAAAAAAAAAGGGAAGGCTGCAGGCCCAGATGGGATTCCTAGGGAGTTATATTCTGTACTATGGGAGGAGATAATTCCCATTGAGGTCAAGTTATGTAATTCTATACTGATAGAAAGTATGCCAATCACTTCGTCATGGAATTAGGCAGTCATTTCCCTAATCTCGAAGTAAGGCAAGAACCCGGCACTTTGTCAATCTTACCATCCTACTCAACTGTTATTATAAGATTTTCACCAGTATCCTTGCAGCCCGTTTGAACAAAGTGGTGAGGCAATTGATACATCAGGATCAAAAGGGTTTTATACCAGGGAGGAATATGAGAGAGCTTAATCATAGGTTCTATTGACCTAGCTACAACACTAGATGCCCCTCTCTCGATTGTGAGTCTGGATGCGGCAAAAACCTTCAACCATGTTAACTTGAGATATCTTAGGACCACCTTAGATAATTTTGGTTTAAGTAAAAATATGCTAGATACAATGTTTAAAATTTACAATACCCCAACAGCTAGGATCTTGGTGAATGATAGTCTGTCATCCCTAGTTAGAATAGAGAGGGGGACAAGAGAAGGTTGCCCACATTCTCCCATATTATTTGATCTTTATATTTAACCTTTTGCTCAAAGTTTGAGATTAAATGAAGGGATCAAACCTTTTGAAGTTGGCACATATTCAAGGAAGATCTCCCTTTTTGCAGATGGTCTAATGGTTTATACCTCAAATGTCGCATCTGCTCTGCCACACCTTATGGCTGACGTTAGGAAATTTGGTACTTTGGCAGAATAGGCAGCTAATGAAGAGAAAATGGAGATAAGGATTTGGAACAAAAATGGTGGAGAGATAACAAGAGTCCAGGTTATGAGATACTTGGGGATCAAAATAACTAAAGAGATCAGGAAAATCACAGTTGTTAATCTTGAGAGAATGGGAAAGGAGATAGATGGGTTATTAAAAAGATGGCAGAACCTTCCACTTTCGATATATGGCCAGATTAATTTAGTGAAAATGTCTATCCTTCCCAAACTCACTTTCCTCTTTGATAACATAACATTACCTTTCGGAAAAAAAGCACTTTTGAAACTGCAAGGGAAAATAACATCTTTTATCTGGGCTAGTAGAGAAATATACCTCTCATGGAAAAAGTTGAGACGGAAAGCCGGATTAGGAGGATTGGGTCTTCCAGATTTTCTGCTTTACTGCTGAACGTTCCAACTTAAAAACAATAGAATGCTTGTTCTACATCCCAATGAGTCCTTAATAGAAGTTATGTTTAAAACTATGCTGACTGGCCTACCTGAAGAAGGGTTTTCTTACAAATATGGGTGTTGGACCTGTCAGCCTTAGGGTGGTCTCCCCCTACCTTTTTGCCTCCCACTCGACCTCACATTTGTGTTGGATTTAGGACTCTGGGCACCCTACCACTGCAAACAGTGCTAAGGTGCAGGTGCTCTCCCCTAAAAACATGGTGACACTGGCATACCTGCTGCAGGCCCCTGCTACCGCAGTGAGGCCTACCCCTCCATAGGCTAACATTGGGAACACCACCTATGGGATAACTTCTGACTGGGACCTAATAGGTAGATCATGTTTGGTATAGTTGGAATTGTAGCGGGGAACCTTTTCTAGTGATATATGGGGTTTGGGCACGACTACTTTAGAAAAACCACTTTTAGAAAGTGGACACTTTCCTGCCTGCACTTAGTTTGTGCACTGCGGACTCCCCCCTCCCATCTGCATGCTGATAGCCTTCCTGGGCGGTGAGGAGGGAGTGGTGGTTCACACCTTTACACATGAATAGGCTGGGCCCAGCTGCCCCACAATAGACGTAACGACTCTGCCTTTGTCACTGTAGACAGCCAGGAGCCAGGTCAGGGAAGGCAGGGATCACCCCAGAAACGCCTAGACCCTTCCAGAAGCTTCTTCCCCTTCCAGTGACTGGACGCCGGGGTATAAAAGGGAGGGTCCTGGCCACACATCCTTGTTACACTACTGGACCGGGAGGAATCTCTGCTGGAGTGAAGACTGCTGTGCCAAGAGGATTTACACTGTCTATTGAGGCTGACTGCTCCCAGGAACTGCTGCCCCAAGCTATCTGAGCTGCCCTGCTGCCTGCTCATCTTGCCCTACCAAAGGGGAACTAAAGACATCGCCGCCAAAGTGTCTCCACAATAAGATTAACTGATCACCTGGTCACTGGGATCACAAGAACAACCAAAGACTTCAAGGACTGTCCATGCCACGCTGTGCACATAGAACTACCTTGCCTTCACAAATAACCACAACGCTCCTAGGGACTACCTCTGTCGCACTGGGAGGCCGTGAGAAACTATTTTCCTTCACCCCCAAAGTCACCGCCACTGGCCCAAGCTAAGGGCGTCCTAAAAATTTCCCCCGTAATGCTGTGTGCACGCGCCTGCCCTCAGCCCGCCGCCTGGATTATCACCGCTGCTGGGGTGGACGGAGCATTCTTTCAAATTGCCCCCGAAACCACCATCACCGCTGCTGGAACGGGTGAGGCAGTTTTAAATTCGCCCGCAAGATCACCACCGCCGGCCCTGAGACGACATTCAGACTTTTACCTCCAGCGAGGAAGCCGTACGGAGGCCAGGCGTCACCCAGCAACCAGGACTCTACCAAAGGTGCGCCCCCGCTGACGTACAAACCGCCCAGCGGGACGTCGGCATTGCAGAGAGGAGAAGAGCTGCGCCTGACTCTGAGAGCCCTCCTGCTCCCCGTGCAGCCGCGTCAAGGATCGAGTGCCCTGAGGAACGGAGGGGCTCCACTCTGGTGTCTGCCTCACCCCCCAACTCTAGGTAAGACATAGCGGTGGGCGCTAAGTCACTGTGGGTCTTCTCAATCCCGGCGGGTAGTGATTCTGAAGAGCGGGCCTGCCGGGGACTGCACCGGAGTATTTGCGGACCGGAGACCGTTGTGGGGGCACCTATTTACTAGCGGGACTTCCTTCCCCTCCCCCGGTGACAATCACGGCCCATACTCGCATAAAGAGGCATTGCGGTATCGGGGCCCATTAACTGACTTTGGTGGCCTGAGAGTATTTAAAAGCGCACTACTTCCAACGTAATTGGCCCCAGAATCAGCCTACGGGCTATGAGATAGTTCAGGGACCGCCGAAGCATCCATCTGTCAGCACCAGTAGAATGGACAGGTGCCAGTAACTCTTTAACTGCTGTGAGTCAAAGGTGATCCGCCTCAAAGCTCTAACTAGGCTATCCTACTGTGTGTAACTGCGAAATTACCTAATTTGCATGCCCAGACCTGCACAGTTTCCCCAAGAGCCATTTTTCTAGAAACCCTGTACTGTGAGAAATTCTTGCCATTTTTAATCTTGCCAGAATTAAGATAAAGAAACATTTATTTTTATAGAAGCAGGTGTGGTGTCCTTTTTGGTGCGATTTCACTGTGTTGGTGTGAGTGCGTGTTACACAAATACTTTACACATTGTCTCCTGAGTTTAGCCTACCTGCTCTGTGCCAAGCTACCAGAGGGTGGTCCTGGGTGCTTTTGGACCTACCTTGTCGGAACCAGGGTTCCCGACTTGGACTAGGGTAACATACCCCTGCCAACTAGAGACCCCGTTTCTAACAATGGGGCTTAACATTTTTTTAAAAAGGTCAGATTGAAATGCTTACAGACAGCGGCAAGAACTTGGTATGAGATAAGATCAATTCTGGGTATAGCTTACTATAGCAGGTTGTCCCCTATATGGGACTCTCCAGGCACTGCAGAATGTCTAACTGATAGTGTGGCGAAACCTCTGAAACAGGGGGATGTTATTCAGTGGGGGTAGTTGGTGAACGATGGACAAAAGTTAACATGGAGTTTCTGGAACAATAAGACAAACTGTGCTATATTTAGGTTTAAAATCTATCAAGTCAACGCATGGCTTAAAAGTCAAAATTGGTCGGAAACAGATTCTGGACAAATAGGACTGGATCTTCAAGATACAGTGGCTAGGAAAAGAGAAGTCGCACACTGGTACCAATATCTACTGACGGCATAAGAGGACAAGATGGAAGCTCCACATATTTCATGGAATGAATACTTGCCGGAAGCAAAGATACCTGAGTTATGGCAAGCATCTTGTCCTACACCTTATTCTGGCTCTCTTCCTTCTGGCTCAGCCTGTCTTCTCATCTCTAGCCCTTCTACTTTGTATGTAGTTCTTTCTCATCTCTTGCTTTTCCTGTTGTTTCTTCTTTTGACCATGTCTTGTGCAAGGGACAGATTGGGGAACATGAAGCAGCCCTGGAAAAATGTTCAAACCAGCCCCACTCCGTTCCTCTCCTTTCACAATCTCCTTCTTTTCATCCCTCTCTCTCTCTCCCTTTTTCTCATTTCTCTCTTGTCCCTCTCTGATCTTGTTCTCTCTACTCCCCCTGTCTTCTCTCTCTCTCTCTCTCTCTCTCTTGAAGCCTCACTGTGCCTGCTGCAATTAACCTCAGGGAGCTGGGGGAAATTACCAGGTTACTAGGAGTCCGTGGGATTTCAAAACTGGCCTCCAGCGTACCGGGAAAATGCCTTATGGAATAAAAGGCCTCTCCAGTCCTGTCTTGTTCTTCATTCTCTGGTCTGTGTGTCTCCCTTGATTGAGGCTTAGCATGTTTCTACGACTTTCTTAGCCATGTTTATATATTTATAGCTAGCCTCTCTGTAGTAAACATATGTGTCCACACTGCTAAGCCATAAAGTATACCACAGATAGTGTTACAAGAATACTAATGCTCAAGGTCTGAGTACAGAGACTTTAAGGCCAGGGACATTTGTTGGATGCTTTAGAGTTACATTTTGACTGCTAATAATGTCCTAACATACATCCCTTTAGGGTATCAGTGCTTGTTCCTCATGTGGACACTCAATTTAAACATAATGGCCGTAGAGTGTAATGCTTGTTGCTTTAAACGCACCTTATGTTCTGGAAAGGAAGAACTAGGGAAGAAGTATTACTTCCACTAGTGTAGAACAGTTAGAAAGCCCTTACTTTGATATCATTTCCTTCCCATTATCTTCTCATACTGTGCTTACTTTTAAAATCTTGTTTATCCTGTCTGCCACTCGAACTAGATTAGTGACTAGGAGACTGATTTACAGTTTGTCAGACGGGTACTTCACCATAAATGTGACGAATATACCATCGACTTATTACAAGTGCATTAGGACATAATTCACTTGTAATAAAACGGACTAGATATCTGTCACATCATCCGTCGGCAAACTCTACATTAGGCCCTTTGGGTTGCACTTCTTGAAGAAGTTAGGACAGCAATTGCAACACTGTTTCATTGCTACTATGTGGGTTACAGACACAGATAGTATTACCCTCCTTTTCACTTTTTGAAGCAGTGGCAGCCACTCTCTCTGATACTGCAAATAGGGATGTACCACAGGGAGCCATTTATTCAGTTTGAAAGATCCATAGTGACTTAATGGGGTCCTGCTTGTCCACTGTTGCCATCTGCAAATTATAGAATTACTATGGTTTGGTCAAGAGAGAGATGAGAAAAAGAGAGAGAAAGAAAGGATAGATGAAAAGAAGATTGTGAAAGGAGAGGATCGGAGTGAGGCTGGTTTGAACATTCTTCCAGGGCTGCTTCTGGTTCCCTAATCTGGCCCTTGCACAAGACTTAGTCTAAAGAAAAAACAGAAGAAAAAGCAAGAGATGGGTAATAACTACAGGAGGAGAGGCCAGAAGAGATTACAAACAAGTTAGAAAAAGCAAATACTGAAAAGTATACTTAAAAAGGAGGCTAGTTGGGAATAGGAGAACTGAAAATTGAGGGATTGTAGGCAGATCTCAGAATTCAAAACTGCAAATTTGAAGAGAAACACAAGGAAGGAAGACATGGGTGTGAGAAGTGCAAGGAGGATTGTAGCAGTGGAGTTGAGATGAGATTGGTACAGTATACGTGAGTGCCCCAAGATCAAAAGTGCATGAATGTAGTTCACCAAAGATCAGTAAAATGGGATAAGCTGTAGCCAGCTATGGGTAAGTAATACTTTTACAATTCATACATAGTGTCTCTCCTGGAGCCCGTGCTTGGCACCATCCAGTGGTGTAGCACATTTGCCATGGGCTCTAGTGAAAGCAAAGTAACTGGGCCCCCTCACTAGGATGACATCTCAGCCTGTCAGATGCCCCTGACATTCTTCAACCTCCTTCAACAGAGTCTGCATCTGCCAAATCAAAAGTCACTACCACTCTCATTTCTGCAAGTCAAAGCCATAACTCTAAAACCATTATCAAAGCAAATAGGTTTAGTCTTTGTAAAGTGCAGGCACACAAAGACATATGCAGCCATCACCGCTCACACTACTGCCCTCACCAAAGAACATTCCTCATGTCACGTTCCCAAAGGCATGGGCATCTCTCTGCACTCACACAAGCACATGGTAGCTATTCTGCATATACACAAGCACACTGCTCACACACAGGTATGCCACTCTATAGGAAGGAGCAGAGTTTGGACAGATGGAGGCTTAGGTGACACTCGTTGGTTATCTGATCCACCAGTCCACTAGTGTAATTCAAAGCTCTTAAAGTAAGTTACCCTACAGCCCGAATGTCCACTGAAGTTATCTAATCTCTCATCAGTCACACTTGGATCAGCAATGCAGAATTTGTGAGTCTGATCTTTGTGGACTTTTGTGAGGAAGAGTCTTGGCAAAAAAAAAGCCCCACTTGCAGTCTAAAAATCAAGGAGGTGGTTTTCTTTGTTGTGCAAAGAAATGCTAAAATAAAAAAGATAGAATTACAGAAAAACGAAATAAAAAATATGCCAACTAAATGTGGCCGACAAGTGCATAAATAAAAAAAATGTAAAAGTAAAGCTTTGCACTGGTCAGCCATCCAGGAACACTTAAAAATTATAGAGTATGCAGCATACCGTTTCAAGACGGCGGCAAGATTTTGAAGCTTTCAGCAGTGATGCCTGGTGCTCTGCATAAGAAAGTTGAGGCAAATGGCAGTGGAGCAGCTGGAACTTTCATTACTCAATTAACACTAGTCTGCATTTGCTGGTGAGCTGCTCTGAGAGAAATAAATATCTCCTGAGGTCCAGAGTAAGCAGGCAAAATAATGTTACTCACACTACCTGAGATACTAAAGACTATTGAGCAGTCTACTAGGCAAAGCCAGACATTAGCTCAAAGCCAATGGCTGAAGAGGGCAGATCCATTACCCAGCTGTATGTATGCCGTTCTGAAGTGCAGAACTAATAGGCGAATGACACTCTAGCTCTTTTCAATCATGAGTGTCATGTGTGGTTTGAGTAAGTAAATTGTTTACAAATTGTTCATTCAGTACTGGCACGCATGTTGTTGATAGCTCACTTTATACAAGGGGCATTTTCAAACACGCAATTTAAAAAATCAACTTCACTAAAAGATGTATTTTTAAATATTGATTTCAGGAACCCCAAACTTCAAATCTCTATCTCTTCCCACATGGAAGTTACATTTGTAAGAGGTTACAAGGCAGGTCCAATGATAACCTATGGGAGAGATAGTCCTTGAAGTAATGAAAAACAAATTAGCAGTATTTCACTATCAGGACATGTAAAACACACCAGTACATGTCCTACCTTTCAGATACACTGCACCCTAACCATGGGGTGGCCTTGGGCCTACCCTAGGGATGCTTTACATGTAGTAAAAGGGAAGGTTTGGACCTGCCAAATGGGTGCACTTGCCAAATCGAAATAGCAGTTTAAAACTGCACTCACAGACACTGCAGTGGCAGGCCTGAGACATGTTTGCAGGGCTACTCATTGGGGTGGCGCAATCAGTGCTGCAGGCCCACTAGTAGCATTTGAATTATAGGCCCTAGCCACACACAGTAGACTTTACTAGGGTCGTACCAGTAAATCGAATATGCCACTCATGGATAACCAATCATTATCACTATTTACGTAGGGAGCACTTGCACTTTAGCACTGATCAGCAGTGGTAAAGTGCCCAGAGTTCTAAAACCAGCAAAAACTGAATGCAACACACTGTTAAAAAGACAGAAGGTCAGAAGCAAAAAAACAGGGGAAAAACACGCCAAAGATGCCAGGTCTAACAGTGTTAGAAATGGGAGTTTCTAATTGGCAGAGGTAAGCAGGATACACACTTTAGATAACCCCTGCTTACCCCCTTGGTAGCTTGGCATGAGCAGACAGACTTATCCCAATGGTAATGTGAAAAGTATTTGTACTCAAAACACACAGTAACACAGTGAAAACACCACAAATGGACACCACAACAGTTTAGAAAAATAAGGTATCTTTATCTAAACCAAAATCAAACATACAGGTAGCAAAATACGACTTTAGAATAGTTATTTCAAACAATAGAACTTGTAGCAAACAAATAGCTCCACCTCGGGATATTACAACGTGGTGACATGAAATACTCTAAAGTATGGCGCCGACCTCGAGTTGCGCGGCGTTGAGCACGGAGTCACACGGCTCCCCAAACAACAGTACCTTGGAAAGAAGTCTTAGGTTCCAGGGCATCCCCCTCAAGGTCTGCGTCCTCCTGGACCCTGGACCGTGAGGGTTACCATGCCTCCGTCCCTCCTCTTTCTGGCAGACACCTGGGCCACTGTTTCAGGCTTTCAGGCTCCAGGTCCTCTTGATTACTCTTACTGGCTGCCATTGACCGACTGGTCACAAACGCCCACTCAGGCAGACCCAGCATCTTCAAATGAGCCCGGCGTTCCACCTTCTTCCACGGGGAACTCTCCAGGTCACTGCCAAGAAGAAAGTCAACAGGCAAGGATGGACTCACAATGACCTTCAAAGGATATGAGACCAACCCCCCCCCCCCCCCCACACTAAAAGGGAACCTCTTCCACCTTACACAGGTGCTCTGAGTTGTCTTCAGCAACTACAGGGTGAAGTACATTAGGAATTACCTGCTCTTCAGGCACCCACTGGCACATCACAGATGTCACACTGGCTCCTGTGTCTCTCAGAGCCTCCACCCTCCTCCCATTGATGGTCACCCACTGCAGGTACCTTTTTAGTGTTATCCGGCAGGCAGTTTTCCTGGACCATATTCTCTATCTCCTAAAGAGATAAGGGTCATCACAAGCTGGCTCCCCCCCTCACTAGGAACCAACTCCTCTTCCAGCAAGACACTCACTAACCCTGATGATGGTGCACCAATGGGTGCCGGTGGTGCCTTGGGGCACTTGAGATCCCCATGAATGTGACCCTCCTGACCACATGCATAACACGTGTGGTGAGCCCTGTTGTCTGGACTGCCCCTAGGGGGCCATGGGTTCTTACCACTGGGGGGCTGGGAATCTTTACCCTGGGAACTATTTTATGGCCTTTAGAGAACTCGTTTTGGTTACCCTTGTCCCCCCCACTCTTCTGTTTGGGAATCTAGCCACCTTTGGCTGGGTTTCCCACATACCCCTTGTGGACCCTGGTACTCGTTCCTGGGGTCAGTCAGCTTACTATCCATCAGATGCTGGAACACAAAGACTACTCAAGTGCTCTCAACCAATCAGATTGTACAACCCTGGTAATCAGTTACCTTGCTGCCCTTTAACCAACCATCCAATGCTCTGTAATAAAGATTCACACATTCAGCACACGTATTGGATTCAAGCTTTTTAGAAGATCTGAATTTCTCCCACTACTGCTCAGGTGTGAGCCCATACCTGAGGCATAAAGTCTCCTTCATATTGGAATAGGTGAGAGCACCTGCCTCCTCCAAAAGTGTCTGGGTGTTCCTCCCATTGGCCTCAAAGTTTTTCCACAGGCCCACCCCCAATGTTTCTCAGGGAACTCGTTCATGTGCAGTGCTGCCTCATAGGATGCAAACCAAGCATAAATATCTTCTGGAAACTCTGCACTAGATCTTTGGGAATGTAGACATTACCCCAAGACTGCACTGGCTGTGCGCTGCCACCATTTGCACTGGCCTCTGCCTGTTTGGCCTTAATGTCCAGTTTTCTCATGCTCAATTCATGTACAAAAAGCAACTTCCTTTCTTCCAAGGCAAGGGTAGCTTCCTTGTCTTTTTCCATTTCTAGTTTTCTCATCTGGAGCTTCAGCAGCTCCAACTCATGATTTCTGACCCTTTGCCTCTCCCCATTTCCTCTGGAGATACATTTCTGGAAGACTCACTGCTACCAGCCACAGAGGCTGCTCTTTCTACAGGCAAATCTTGGGACACAAAGCCCCCTTCTAGTAAATCCACATCTACAACTGCATCCCGTATATACCCAGCTTCTCTGGCCTCCCACCAGGCACTAAAGCCTACTGCAGCTCTTCTTTCCTAGAGGCTCTCCTGATGGGGCATCCAAAGCTTTAGAAAAATTGTCTGAATTGATCCACTTTGTATGTAATCAACATTCAAATATCAAACTCCAATTCTGCAACATCTTCTGCTGGTTTACCATTTAGAGACATGGTGCGTGGAGACTTCCAGGGTCAATCCAAAATAGAACCAGAAAACACATAATGTGGATGCGTAGTCGTCTGCACTAAATTAGTGATGTATACCAATCACTGTGGGTCAAGTACAAATAAAAGTTCAATCCCACCGCTGCAATCAATGTTAGAAATGTGAGTCTATTGGGCTATGTCAAGCCTCTGCCGGTGGGAATAAGACGATTTGCTGCTGTTGCTCTGCTTCTCGCTAAGAGATAGATCTTGATACATTGGGGATCCACTGTTCCGACGGTGAAGGCTTGGTTTCAAGACTTAATATACTGTGACACTACTAGTTACCCGTATGCCACATTACAGCCACACACCGCACGACCCAAAAATATATGGCAGCTGTTACGGACCTATTTATTGTTACACCCAGAGGGGATTGAGTCCTGGTATTATCCGAACAGAGCCCCGATGGCGTACATAGATACACGCACTGCTTGATTACCAATCACAACCCTTCTGCCCCCATGCACCTGGTAAGAGGCCTATTGACGTGTCTCCTGTTCTGAAGCAACAGAGGCATTATGTATTAAACACATGCATAGATGAGCACTTTGAGCCCCCCTTCTATTTCCTCCAATTGTTGTTCCAAATGAGACTGACAGTCCTCGATCCTTGTTTTTAAGATCTGGTTATGTTCTCTACCGAATATATTGTGTACTAGTCACTAATGCTGCGCATGCTGATACTACGATCACAAAGTATTATTTTTCCCTGTATCGTTTCCTTTTTTGCTCTTTCTCTTCTTCCTCTTTTATTCTATTTTTTTATTCATTTGATGGATTCTGTTATCTGTCTGAAAATGTAATAAATAAAATTGAAAAAAAAGACATTGGGGTCTCTAATTTGCAGAGGTAGGTACCTTTGTCCAAGTAGGGACTCTTGCTTCTAGTCAGGGTAAGGGAAATGCACACTTTAGATAACCCCTGCTCACCCCCTTGGTTGCTTAGCATAAGCAGACAGGCTTATCCCAAAGGCAATGTGGAAAGTATTTGTACTCAAAACACACAGTAACAAAATGAAAACACCACGATTGGATACCACACCAGTTTAGAAAAAAAGGTACCTTTATCTAAGCCAAACAAGTCCAAATGACAAAAATCCAACATAGAGGTAGTCAAATACGACTTTAGAACAGTTATTTTAAAAATAGAACTTGTAGCAAAACAAATGGCTCCATCTAGGGCTATTACAATGTGACAGGCAATAATCCAAAGTATGAAGTGGACTGTGGGGTGCGCGGCATCGGGCACGGAGTCACACGGCCCCCTAAACAACAGTACCTTGGAAAGAAGTATTTGGACAATGCACGGCTTCGTGGAGATGCCAAGGTCGATGCCGGCTCCCTGACTGTCATGCGGGAGGCGAGGCATCATGTCGCGAGGAGGTAACATGTCGAGTCCAGGACAGGGAAGTCAGTTGCGTCGGCAGTGAGGCATCAGTTTCGGTGAGGCGATGCAAAGTTGAATACTCATGGAGTCACCCTCAGCAGTTATCGGCTCCGTGGTAATGGGATGCTGGCGCTGGCGGTGACGGTGTCGGTACGAGCACTGGCATCAGGAAGGTCCATAGCTGCAGGCGTCAAAAGGTGTCAGGCTGCAGTGCAGGTGGGGCGGTATGCCATGCACTTCACGAGCGGTGCCCCTGGCCTCGGTGCAGGTCGCGGTATCACAGAGGCATTGCTGATGGCATCTGAGATTGTTTTTCTTTCTTCTTCTAGGTTTCTTCCAGCTCCCAACAGCAGGGACAACCTCCAGATGCCCACAACTAGAATTGGCACCTCCTGGCAGGTCAGAACTCCCAACAGTGCAGTTCAGGGGAGCTGGTGGTGAGGTAATTGTGCCCCTTGGATTTCAGAACAGAAGGCCAGCACACATAATCCCTTGGAGATTCTTCTTCGAGCAGCTTTCTCAGAAAAGTTCAAGTCTTTGTCGTTTCCTTGGTAGAAGCAGCAACTGCAGGCCATCCCCACACAGCACACAGCAAAGGGGCAGTACTCCTCACAGCTCTCGAGCTCTTCTCCTTGGCAAAGGTTCCTCTTAAGACCAGAAGTGATCTAATTCTCTGGGGTTTAAGGTCCACTACTTATACCCCATTTTGTCTTTGTTCTCTTGGTTGCAAGGGTCTCTTAGCCCACTCCAAACCAGTTCTGTCCTCTCTAGCGCAGCATCACTACTGGAGTTGGAGAAGGCTTTGTGTAGAGGAAACACTGCTTATTCAGGTACAAGTGAAACTCCTCCCTGCCACTCTAAATGCAGCCAAGGTCTATACAGCTCAGCTCTGAGTCACCTAGGAAAGGCAGGACAAAACTCAACCCCCCAGTGGCTGTCTACAGTCAATACACAAACCAGCAGAGGCACACATAATGGTTAAATAAGAAAATGCCTACTTTCTAATTGGCATTTTCAAACACACAATTTAAAAACCCTCCCTAAGAAGATGTGTTATTAAATTCTGAGTTCATAGAGCCTAAACTCAATTTCTTCCTCTTGTCCCAATGGAAAGCTAGACTTGTAAGATGTTACAAAGTACTCCTATGTTAGCCTATGGGGCAGATAGCCTTTCAGTAGTGAAAAACGAAATTGGTAGTATTTCACTATCAGGACATGTCACACACACCAGTACATTGCCTACCTTTTCACGTACACTGCACCCTGACCATCGGGGTACCTTGGGCCTACCTGACTGGTGTCTTACACATAGATAAAGGGAAGGTTAGGGCCTGGCAAGTGGGTGCACTTGCCAGGTCGACATGGCAGTTCAAAACTGTGCACAGACACTGCAGTGGCAGGTCTAAGTTACATTTGCAGGGCTACTTATGTGGGTGGCACAATCAGTGTTGCAGGCCCACTAGTAGCATTTGATTTACAGGCCCTGGACATGCTCAGTGCACTTTACTAGGGACTTAACATTAAATCAAATATGCCAATCATGGATAACCAATTGCAATAACAATTTATACAGGGTGCACTTGCAGTTTGACACTAATCAGCAGTGGTAAAGTGCCCAAAGCATCTAAGCCAGCAAAAATGAAATTCAGCAATAATGAAATCCAGCACAGCATCAAAAATACAGTAGGTAGAGGCAAAATATCAAGGGGAAACCACACCAAGGATGCCAAGTCTAACAAGCAGTGACAAATATCGAACAGGTTTTTGATGTGTTTAACTTTGCACTAAAGGTTTTATTTTTATTCTTCATGTTTACAAACATGCTCATATGAAAGAGTCTGGAATCAAGCTATCCTGGCTGAAGAGGGGTGAAACCCCGAAATCGGTCCTAAGATGCTTGTTTCCAGTCCATGGAGGACCTGGCCTGGCAGTTCGGGCTGGGCTGTCCCCATTGGGCACAGGGTCAAGACTGATTTGCATATGGCTGGGTCCAAACTGGAATGGCATGGTGAGCAAAAAAACTATGGATTTAGGCCCAGATCTCTGTACTGGGGTGAATGTATGACATTGTTCTGCATTCTGTCCATCAATAGTTCTTTTTGCAGGCCCACTAGTAGCATTTGATTTACAGGCCCTGGACATGCTCAGTGCACTTTACTAGGGACTTAACATTAAATCAAATATGCCAATCATGGATAACCAATTGCAATAACAATGTATACAGGGTGCACTTGCAGTTTGACACTAATCAACAGTGGTAAAGTGCCCAAAGCATCTAGGCCACCAAAAACGAAGTTCAGCAAAAATGAAATCCAGCACAGCATCAAAAATACAGGAAGTAGAGGCAAAATATCAAGGGGAAACCACGCCAAGGATGCCAAGTCTAACAAGCAGTGACAAATATCGAACAGGTTTTTGATGTGTTTAACTTTGCACTAGAGGTTTTATATTTATTCTTCATGTTTTCAAACATGCTCATATGAAAGAGTTATGCACCAAGGTTTTAAGTGGTTTGTGGGAAAGGTGATGGCGTGACCATGTAATATATGAGATAAAGTACCACCTGGCGCACAAGATAAGGGTTTTGCAAACTCACCCTAGAGTTCCATAACTTTATAAAGGAACTTGGACTTCAGCCTCCTTCCACTATATGGTTATGAGACTCCAGGGTGACTTGTAAAATCCTTAGAGTGTATGGCCGTGGGTACTTTATCCATTATACCATGCCTTGGAAATCGCATTCTTGTTTTATCATTAAAAAGCTGCAAAGTGTGAAAAATGTGCAAAGCGTATGGTAGCATTATTATTTCACATAATTTCACACCTTTTTACACAAATATCAGTTCCCAACAATCAGATAATTTTCACAACAGACTATTGCCTTCTAATTCTGCAGTGAGATCTAAACGAGGTTGTCACTGGCAAATGCTAACCTGTAATCACATCACTGTACATCAGAATACCCTGCCCTGGAAATTACCATTGGTGCACACCAACAAGGGTTCAACAGTCAAATGCACTAGGAATGCAATCTGTGGGTGGGCTATGGGGCTCTACAAGAACAAGTTATTTGGAGCATACTCTCCAAGACACTACCACATGTTCACTCTTTAGAATTTTATTTACCAGTCCACACTTATTTGATCAAGTATGTAGATTAATCAATGGATTTAGTGTTGGCACATGACTTCTACTGGTAATATTGTATAGTTGTGCCATGCAAACTGTATGTGGCCTAACACTTCATCTGGACGGTCACATCTGGGGCGTGGCCATGCCTGATTTGCAAATAGATTGCCCCAGTCCTTATTTTGATTCTACCGTTTGCATTTTTTTCCACTACTTTCTATCGCTTTATTTCATTGATGTCTGTACTTTTTCACCCATGATTTCATCCTTATCACTAGTTTCTATATTTTGCTTCCTCCTTTCTTTTCTCTCAATCTCTTGTGCTAAGTCAAAGTCTGAGATTGAAAACAAGTGTCGATCCCAAAAGCATGAGTGCCAGAACCCACCACTTGCTACCACCGGCACAAATTAAGCACTGGTTGGTCCCTCATAGAATGGACTGCATCTACAGTAATTCTCAGTGGTTTGGCTCAATTCAAGCATTGCCATTCATCACGTTTGCTACTACTGTTTTAAACTGTTCTGTTGTCTCCTGTCTTTTATTGAATTGGTGGGGTGCGAGTCACTGTCTCACTGTCTCAGTCACACACTGTGGTACAATTTCTCTAACTAAGCTCCCCTGGAATAATGCAGACTATTACATCAAGTCGTCTGACTATGTGTCTCTTCTCGAGTGGGCGGTAAGGGGAACTCCTGTCACATCCAGGACAATACCAGGAAGCACCTATCAGATTTTCTTGTATTTCACGATTGTTTTTGCAACACTAATGAACCCAAGGTAAAACGGTAGATGAAGTGATATCACTTAGCAATGAATCAAAAACAGTTTAAACAACTGACAGCACTACCTTTGACCCTATGCCATAAACACTCAGGGCCTACGCACTAAAACAAAGAAATAATGCATTTTTATATACTTCTACAGTAACTGGTCTTATTATCATGAGACCTAGGTAGAAAAAGTAAACCCTTTAAAAGAAAATCCGTTCGACTGGGAAAAAAAACCCACAATCTGCACCTTTCTTGCTTATTATCTACTACCCACAAATTTTAATTTGTCTGCATGGCCCTGGGAGGCGCGTGAAAATACAGAGAAGTAATTTCATGGACCCAAAAGACCTTAGTCAATATCCCGCAGGCCTACTGCTTTCTTATTACTTGCAACTTATTGGAACAAGTACTTTAAACACAAGCCATTCGCTGCTAAACATTCAAGGTACAGTATCCCCATTGCAATCTGGGTTTTGAGAACATAAACAGGCAAATTATAGCCCTCTACACGGGAGTGCCGCGGATGGTTCTCTCAAGGGAGATGTCGGAGTTATTCGTTTGGCACAGACCATAGCTGCATGATTCAATCTCAGATGCTAATGTTGTCGTCTACCATTCGATGCCGTGTACAGCACCTCCATTAGACAAGCATTGAAAATGCAATAGGTCTCGCCTTTGATTAAGTTAAAGCCATTTGTTTTGCTAATTGTATTGTATAGCAAAGCAAATGGCTTTAAGTTAATGAAAGGTGAGACCTATTGCATCTTTAATGCTTGTTACACCTACCTGTAGGTACGGAGATGTGTTCAACAAAGAGGGAGAGAAGCGGGCCACCTGAGTAGCGTGTTACACAGGCCTGCAACTCACTAACCACAGGAGATGGCCTGCCTGCAGCACAGCGCCCCCTACTGACGGAAACAAGACTGAGCCCGCTTGTGAGTCTGGAGAGAATATTGAATAAATCTCTCTTGATTTTTAAATTTCCATAATGCCTCCTAACACGCATTCACCAGTTTCAGGACAATGGAACACTAATAATTACAAAAAGGATGCCCCTCTCATACTCAAGTTCCAAGGGCACAGGGACCAGTAACTCGAACTGTGGCAAGTCCCAACACCACATGCATGAGAACAAAACTCACTGTTGCCCTATGTCTTCCCTAAACTAGAAATCATACAAGTACCTCAGTACACAGACCAACCACTTGGTCAGTTCGTGATTATGCAGTTTACAGGTAGTCACTGAATCGGTGAAAACACCAAAAATATTGTCTTAACAATAGTGAGTGAGTGGAAGACTGAGTGAGGGTTGATACATTGCATGGTGATGGATAGATGGGATAATGAGTGGATGAGGTAGTGGGTCACTGAGTAACTAGTTCAAGAAGGTATGCAAGCACACAGGCCTCTAGGTGGGTGCATAATGAATGAGTGAATGGGTGCGTGTCAACCATAGAATTGATGGATGCACGAGGGATAAATGAGTGAGCATATGGATGAATGTGCACATTTGTGAAGAGATTGGTGGTTGGATGAGTAGTTGATCGAAGTGTGAGAGGCTGGATGAACACAAGCAAAAGGGGCGGGTTCGGAGCTTGCTGGGTTCGGGCTTTAACGTTCTCAGACAGGCTTTATTTTGTAGCACTCTGATACTGATTAATGTTTCCTTTAAACGGCTGATAGAGTACAGCGGGAGCAGAACTGGAGGAAGTCAGGTGGACCTGGAAGGGGGAGTGCCGGTAAAATCGGAAGTGGGACTAGAGAAAGTTAAGGAAGAGCGTCCAGGAAAAGCGTACGGTTTCCAGACCACTGCTTTGTGCAAATATATGCCCCTTTAAATGTGAGACAGACGCGTTTAACCACAAACAGTTCAAAATTATTGCACATTACGAATATCACCAACAGTGTCCACAGACTGAGAGGGGGGATCATGGAATCCCGGCATTGAAAACTTGAGCGTGCATTGCTTGTTCCTCAGTGCCTGCATACGAGACATCATGTAGGTCTCGAGAAGTGTTGTGTCCCGGATAGTTTCCGCCTTAAAGGCGAGTGCCCAGTATGCCCTCTAAGCAGAATTGAGGAAGAGCATTACCGACCGAGCTATGGTAGGTGCAAAGGGTGCATGGAAGGCAGCAAGGCAAAGGGTTACGCAGCCAAGGCGGGAACATGCTCCACCGGGCGGGAGCCGGCAACTTGAACCATGCAGCAGGCCTAATGCAGTAAGAGAGCGCTGTGCACGCTGGAGGCGCTTGGAGGATTGCTGCTGAGGTCTGCAGAAGGCAACACGCCCATGACGCAGGCTGCTGCGGGCTGCGCCCCAGAGAAGCCGCAGTGCAGCTGGGCAAGGCCTCGGCTATGCATCCACTTACCATCAGGGATGTCCAGCCGCAGGACACTCCAGAATATTCCCGCTGTCTCGGACCCCACTGCACCAGCTTTACTGAGGGGAACTGGTGGATACCCCCACTGAAGCACCCGACCTGCCCACTGAAGGGAGGTGCGAATGCAAAAAGCATTCTCTGCCGGGGAATACCAGCTCTTACGGACACCATAGCCAATGCACAATTCCCAAAGCTTAAGTTACGCCTACCACTGTCAGCGCTAGCTAATCAAAGACTAACAATGGTTCCGCACCGGCTTGCTGTTACAAAACACCAATGATAGGTCACTAGTTGAGCAGGGCAGGACACAGAAACCTTGGTTACAGACTCCGCCCAAAGCTTTCGCGTGCAGCTAACCAGGCCAAGGGGAAGAGATTCAAGCACGCACACCTCTTGAGCTTCTTAGAGGACAACATAAAAAAGCAGCATGCGCTGCCCACCCCTCGCGCACACCGGCTCCTTGCGCATGTGCCGCTGCCATGTTTAAGTCAGGCAGAGATGCACGAGACAAAGAAAGAGTGCAACAGTGCGGACGAAAACTGTAGTTGGTGGCCGCTGCTTCCGGACTACACGGAAGTCAGTTGGAGATCAACAGCCAATCAAAACAAAGGTAACAAAAGCGATACGAACATTCAGGAAATGGCAAGCGGCAGGAGAAACTACCTGCTGCTTGCCAACATATAGAGATTACTTTAGGTCTCGCTGAGACAGCGCATGCAGCGCATGCGCTGCCAAGGCAAGACCTAAAAAACAACAAAGTTCTCAATAAATGCGAATACAATCATGCATGGTTTAGTACCAAACGGCTGCAAGTGGCTGCTAACTACAAGTTAGATTCACAAAATTCTTTAATAGTAACTTTTAACTTTTTCTCACTGGAGTCAGAAACCTGAATATTACAAAGCCGACTGTCTCATTGATGTGTGTGTAAATTAAATAAACAATGGCAAAATTAAAAGTTAGGGGGTATTTACAAACTGTAGTATATAGAATGTGAAGAACTATTACAGGCATACTACTAACGCTGCAAAATGCTATTTACTAAACCATGAGAAGAGACTTTCACCTCTACCTAGCCTATCTTTTCTCTGCAGGGCACAGATCTTCGCAATCATAAACTTACTTATCAGTAGTAAATGTGGGCGGGGCAAGGGGGATTGGCGGGAAAATAGGAACTACTTACAAAAAAGTGAGCGAGGTAAAGAGAAAAGCAAGAGAGGCTTATGGAGGACCTGGCTTCTCTAAACATCCACCCACAAAAGAGTAAGTCCATTGTTATTCACAAATGACATTTCCAAAGTTAAACAAAAATCCGATTGGCCGCACTCTGCTCCTCCTACCAGCGTGTTACCCCAAAGCATTGTGGTCCATGAAGTAGCGTCGGCGGGTACGCCTATGCCAAAAGTTTAAAATGAAAATGAGTGTCGCGTTAGCCATCCCTGGACACGTGTTTCGAGGTAGTTGCCTCTCGTCAGCAGGGAGTAGGTGTGTGTGTAGGGTTGCTGCGTAGGCTGCCAAAAAATATTCTCAGGTAAAGTACCACTCAAGGCGCGCAGGTGCGTAGCCATGGGCTCGTCAACCCCACCGGCTCAAGGGAGCCTGAATATAAACAAAAATCCGATTGGCCGCACTCTGCTCGTCCTACCAGCGTGTTACCCCAAAGCATTGTGGTCCATGAAGTGGCGTCGGCGGGTACGCCTATGCCAAAAGTTTAAAATGAAAATGAGTGTCGCGTTAGCCATCCCTGGACACGTGTTTCGAGGTAGTTGCCTCTCATCAGCAGGGAGTAGGTATGTGTGTAGGGTTGCTGCGTAGGCTGCCAAAAAATATTCTCAGGTAAAGTACCACTCAAGGCGCGCAGGTGCGTAGCCATGGGCTCGTCAGCCCCACCGGCTCAAGGGAGCCTGACTATAAACAAAAATCCGATTGGCCGCACTCTGCTCGTCCTACCAGCGTGTTACCCCAAAGCATTGTGGTCCATGAAGTAGCGTCGGCGGGTACGCCTATGCCAAAAGTTTAAAATGAAAATGAGTGTCGCGTTAGCCATCCCTGGACATGTGTTTCGAGGTAGTTGCCTCTCGTCAGCAGGGAGTAGGTGTGTGTGTAGGGTTGCTGCGTAGGCTGCCAAAAAATATTCTCAGATAAAGTACCACTCAAGGCGCGCAGGTGCGTAGCCATGGGCTCGTCAGCCCCACCGGCTCAAGGGAGCCTGAATATAAACAAAAATCCGATTGGCCGCACTCTGCTCGTCCTACCAGCGTGTTACCCCAAAGCATTGTGGTCCATGAAGTAGCGTCGGCGGGTACGCCTATGCCAAAAGTTTAAAATGAAAATGAGTGTCGCGCTAGCCATCCCTGGACACGTGTTTCGAGGTAGTTGCCTCTCGTCAGCAGGGAGTAGGTGTGTGTGTAGGGTTGCTGTGTAGGCTGCCAAAAAATATTCTCAGGTAAAGTACCACTCAAGGCGCGCAGGTGCGTAGCCATGGGCTCATCAGCCCCACCGGCTCAAGGGAGCCTGAATATAAACAAAAATCCGATTGGCCGCACTCTGCTCGTCCTACCAGCGTGATACCCCAAAGCATTGTGGTCCATGAAGTAGCGTCGGGGGGTACGCCTATGCCAAAAGTTTAAAATGAAAATGAGTGTCGGGCTGCCCACCCCTCGCGCACACCGGCTCCTTGCGCATGTGCCGCTGCCATGTTTAAGTCAGGCAGAGATGCACGAGACAAAGAAAGAGTGCAACAGTGCGGACGAAAACTGTAGTTGGTGGCCGCTGCTTCCGGACTACACGGAAGTCAGTTGGAGATCAACAGCCAATCAAAACAAAGGTAACAAAAGCGATACGAACATTCAGGAAATGGCAAGCGGCAGGAGAAACTACCTGCTGCTTTCCAACATATAGAGATTACTTTAGGTCTCGCTGAGACAGCGCATGCAGCGCATGCGCTGCCAAGGCAAGACCTAAAAAACAACGAAGTTCTCAATAAATGCGAATACAATCGTGCATGGTTTAGTACCAAACGGCTGCAAGTGGCTGCTAACTACAAGTTAGATTCACAAAATTCTTTAATAGTAACTTTTAACTTTTTCTCACTGGAGTCAGAAACCTGAATATTACAAAGCCGACTGTCTCATTGATGTGTGTGTAAATTAAATAAACAATGGCAAAATTAAAAGTTAGGGGGTATTTACGAACTGTAGTATATAGAATGTGAAGAACTATTACAGGCATACTACTAACGCTGCAAAATGCTATTTACTAAACCATGAGAAGAGACTTTCACCTCTACCTAGCCTATCTTTTCTCTGCAGGGCACAGATCTTCGCAATCATAAACTTACTTATCAGTAGTAAATGTGGGCGGGACAAGGGGGATTGGCGGGAAAATAGGAACTACTTACAAAAAAGTGAGCGAGGTAAAGAGAAAAGCAAGAGGGGCTTATGGAGGACCTGGCTTCTCTAAACATCCACCCACAAAAGAGTAAGTCCATTGTTATTCACAAACTACATTTCCAAAGTTATTACACCATTAAAAGTGACAAAACAGTAGTAGAAGTAATCCAGCCCAACCTCTAATTAAATCAGGCAACATACTTTGACACTCACTGGTACTGTAACTCACTCCCATTGAAAATAATGGAGGCAAACACTCAACTCAAGATAATACTCCACTTGAATTATGGTAAAGAAATCCAATTATTTCAACTTTCAAATTATATATATATTCACTGAAAAAACCAAAGGTTTCACACACATTATAGTGAGGAATTAGCATTTAAAAAACCTTGCAAATTCACTGAAAAAACCATAGGTTTCACACATGTTATAGTTAGCTGGACATTTCTCTCATACAAAACCAATGAAATTCCCCGTTATAGTTAGTTCAGCTAACTATAACTCGCGCCCCCGCAATGCACTGCTGATGACGTCACATATTACATCACTCATGACATGGTCAGTGACATCACTCATGACATCACTGATGACATCTCAAATGACATCACTGATGACATCATCCAGTGAATGTGTGTTTTTCTGAAAATTAAATATGTTTTATATATGTATATCTCAAGGTCGATGGAAGAATAAATGGGTATATTAGTGTCTAAATGGTTGATTTGTTTTTGAAAAATTGATTGTATAACTGACTGATTAAGTGTATCTTAGTGAATACATGGCTTAGTGAGTAATGTTTAAATATGTAAATATCTTTATCAGTCTCTCACTTTGTGTATAAGTGGCTGCATGGGTTGGTGAGTAGCTACATGGGTGTTTATATAGGTTATTAGTTGTTTTTTTTAGTATCAGTGTGAGTGTGTGTATGGTTCGGTGGGGGGTATTACGTAGTGCATAGGTGCATGAATGAGTGACTCACTGTTTGTATGTGTTGAAGACAGCATGTCTGCAGGACTGTATGGGTGGATGAGTGTGTGTATGGGTGTGTTAGTGAGTGAATGACTGTCTCAATAGTGTCTCTATGAGTAACTACATATGTTTTAAACTAGTATATGTGACTATTGGTGTATATAACTGAGTATATGTGAGAGTGAGAGATTGAAAGAGTTCCTGTATGAATAAGTATGTGTTTCTATAAGTGATTGTTTAAAAGACTAAGTATGTGTAAGTTACCGTAGAAGTAAGTGTGGTGGTGTGTGTATAACTGTATATGCAAGTAAATGTATGTTTGTTTCTTTATTTTCATGAGTGACTATGTGTGTGAGTAACTCTGTGGATGAGAGGCATTGTGTAACAGGATGTATAGGTGTATGAGTACATATGATGAGTGAGTACATGTATGAGTGACTGTACAGGATTGTTGGTGAATGAGTGGATGTGTATGTGGATCTTAGAATTACTGAAGAGGTTGTTGTAACTGGTATTGGTATGTCCATTTTTTTGAAAATTTTAGTCTCTATTTTTGAATGTGTGTATCAAAGGTTATATTAGGGTGAGAGGAGGTCTGCCACTCTGTCACAAGGATGATGTCATCAGTGATGTCATTTGAGATGTCATCAGTGATGTCATGAGTGATGTCACTGACCATGTCATGAGTGATGTAATATGTGACGTCATTAGCAGTGCATTGCGGGGGCGCGAGTTATAGTTAGCTGAACTAACTATAATGGGGGAACTTCATTGGTTTTGTATGAGAGAAATGTCCAGCTAACTATAACGTGTGAAACCTATGGATTTTTCAGTGAATTTGCAAGGTTTTTTAAATGCTAATTCCTAACTATAACGTGTGTGAAACCTTTGGTTTTTTCAGTGAATTTGTACGGTTTTTTTAATGCTAATTTTTGAATTATTTAATTCAATTTTTTTTTTTATTTTAAAAATAAAATTCCTATGTATCCATTTATATATTATCTGTATCCTTTTATTTGTTTTTGCTTTTTTAAAAAAATTTCAAATATGTTAAAGTTGAACAGTTTTTTTAATTTTTGCAATTAATTTTTCTCCACTTTTTTTTTTTATATAAATTCTTGGGGTGCGCGCTCTGAGCGCGCTCCTAGTACAATTTCGTAAGTTTTTTATGAATACCGTCGTACGTTATTTACGTACGCATATATACGTCATAGTGCGCGCTGGGAGCGCGCACCCAGTACGTATGCGTACGTACGTACGCATGCGTGCGTGCGTCCTACGCGCTCCACGCGGTTTACTTCCGCATACGCTTAAATTACGCGCAATTACGTTCGCGTATACGCGTGTTCAACGTATGCGCGCTACGTACGCGCATATGACGTATGCACATGTGCACCTACGCGTTCGTGCATACGTAATCACGAGGTGCGCGCTCGGAGCTTGCGCAGTGCGCGCACCTCGGGTATATGCATAATAAAACAACACTTCTTATTGGTTATAATTACTTTCAGTTTCTGATTGTTTTAACACCACACCCAATCCCCTCATGGCAAGTCATGTGATCAAGAATCATCACGTTTGATTGGTTTGAAGTACTTTCAGTTCCAGATTCTTCCCAAACCACACCTACTCCCCTCATTATTAGTTCTGATTCCTTTGGAGAAGGAGCTATTCTGTTGTTGAGAGACAATGGCTGAACAGCAACCATCTTCAGACAGTGACCAGGACACTCTTGAGAGGCAGAGGAACAGGAAGCAGAAAGACAGCTTTATATGGCAGTTTTTCACTTTTCCAGAGGGACAAAAAAAGGTAAATGCACCTAAAGTTACATGTGTACTTTGTCAAAAAGTCTTGTCACGTGGGAATCCTAACAAGAAGTATTCTTTTAGCATTCACACTATGTTGAGGCATGTTGCCAAAATGCATCCAGTGACTTTTCGTCGAGCTTCTGGAGCAAACCCTCCACCTGCTCAACCGACGACGTCTGCAGCAGCTCAGCCGAGCACATCTTCGGCAGCTCAGCCTAGCACTTCTTCTGCAGTGGTGCCTTTGCCTTCTTCCACACCTCTTTTTGGACCACCTTGTTTTGCGAGGTTGTCCACACTCTGCACTGATTGCGGTAAACTTATTTCTGTGTGTGAGACCAGTCTTGATCTCATTCAGAGAAAATTTGATGCCCATGAGTGCAGTAGGCCATAGATGTTTTTTCTTTTTTTTCGTTTTTCTCTTCCTGTTTCCCTCCATTAACTCAAGGGCTCTTTTAAGAGCCACTTAAAAACTAAACCCCAAAAAGTTTGGGTTTTTTTTATTTTTTTGGGGTGCGCGCAAGGTTTTTTTAAAATTTTTTTTTTTTTTTTTAAATTTAATGTACAAAAAGAGGTGAAGAAATGGAAGCATGAAAAGGGAGGATTGAGTAATACTAATATTTTTCACTTATTTTTTTAAAAAAATAAAAAATTTTGAAAAAAAATTTTTAAAAGTATTTTGCAAGGGAACAGAATTTTTTTTTTTTTTTTTCTTTCCAGTTCTGCAAAAAAAGTATTAATATTCAATCATACATTACAAAAAGCATTACATGTTTTTACATATTTTACAAAGCAATTTTTTGCCCTTTTTTTGCTGTTTTCAGAATTTTTTATTTTTCACTTAAAATAGTGAAAACAATTGTATTCATCATTTAACAGCGGGCAAAAAAAAAACAATCTGAAAGATTGCTTAAAAAAAGCCCTAAAACTTTCCTCACTAAAATATACCTTGTTAGAAATATTACATATATATTACAAGTACTTCTCTAGATGAATACAAATTTTCTAGACAAACCGTCTTTAAACCTTGTCGCAAAAGCACACATGCCAAAATAATTTCTGTCAAAGGAGTCCACAATTGTTTTTATTACTTTTCCTTTAGGCCAAATAGTAATTTCAAAATCCTTTTTAAGTGATATCTTCAATTATAATCCTTTAAAATTACAAAAAATGCTTTGTTCAGATGCAGTTTTTAGTTTTCAAAATTTAGGTTTCAGAAAAATTAAATAAGAATTGGGTAAATCATAAGGCAAACGTTGCTTGAAAATCAATTGGGAATCATTACACAGTGTCCAGCCTTTTTCACATTTAAGATAAACTGTGTAATGCCCAGAAGTTACAGTAGGTCCTTCATGAAAAATTATTGCAACTGTTACAAAAGGTTTTCCAGAAATTGATAATTGTTGTCCTGTAAACTTCTTTATTAAAGTTTCCAATTTTGAACCATCAGCTCTACAACGTTGCATCATTAAAATTACATACTGACCATATTTCTGTAAAAATAACGTGGAAAACATGTCAGATTTACATTCAGAACATTCCATGTTGTGATTGGCATCTTTAACTAATTTACTAAAAGTCACTGATTTACTTTGTGGTAATGGTAAAAATATGAACATTTCTGAATCAACATTACTACTACATGTGTTCATACAGTTTTCACAGCAATGTTCCCATTTGTAAGAGACACCAAATAAGTTTTCTACTTCTACTCCTTCATCTTCAAGTACACTCAAAATATATATTAAGAATTCCTGTGCATCTTGCTGGACATTTTCTTTAAACTGTGTAGAACCACAACATACATCTAAAAGATTTCTAACATCAGTAGCACTTTCTATTTCAGTTTTATCAGTACTCAGCTTCTCAAAAAGAAGACTCAGCAGAGAACACAATCTTTTTCCATGATTTACTATTATCTGTTCTAGCAACTTTTCAAGATAAAATACAACATTCAGCACTACATTTGCATAACAGTTGACACCAGAGCTATTTTCAAAATGGCAACCAACAACCTCTTCAACACTGTTCTTTTTCTTTTTCCTTGCTATCACATCACTGTCCTTTTTTTTTTGTTCTGTTCATCCACATTACAGATATTTTCAAATCTCCTTTTCCGAGAAGCAACATGTTTTTCAATCACAGGATACTGATCTAAATGAGGAGCATAGGTTCTTCTTAATCTATTATACTCCTTTACACAGTTTGTATCAGCACTAACTTTTGAGTCATCAAAGTCTATCATAAATAAACCAGATAATGTTTTCACTCGTGACAAAGCAACATATGCCATACCTTCTTTGAACACAGTAGAACCAATGTTTACAAAAGCACTATCTACAGTCAATCCTTGAGACTTGTGAATAGTTACAGCATATGCTAGAGAAAACGGAAATTGCTTCCTACGCACATATAAGTCTTTCACAAGCATGAAACGAACTGAACAACGACAAATGTCTTTAACTTCTTCTATCTGATCAAATTTTATTTTTAAACATTCAATTCCTTCTTTTTTCTGATAATTAATAAAACCCACAACTCTTCCCATAGCTCCATTCACTAAACCTTTTTCGACATCCAAATTTCTCCTTAAAATCACTCGACAATTCATGCAAACATATAGATTTTTTTCTAATCCAGCTGTTTTGGAAATGTTCTTCTCTAGTGAATCCAATTTATTTTTCAGTTTGCCTGTTAATGTAAAAGTAATTCTTTCATGCTGAATTTTGTCCTCTGCTTCCATTTTCTTAATCTCTTCCTTTTCCAATTTCAAAAGTTCCTCATTGAATATTGAGCACTCACGTAGTGTTGGCATTAAGCAGATTACAGTATTTTTTTCTGCAATGTTCTGGTATATTTTCTCTGCAACTATTTCTTCATTTGGAAATAAATTATGTAGCAACCGACTCTGTAATGCTTTTTTGCCAACTTCTGTGAGTAGTCCAATTCTGATATCTTTCAGAATATTTGCATAATCTTCGTCGTTTGCTTGTCTCATATTGGTAGTGAGTTCTTTGTACTCAAAGAACGACTAAATATTCGCATTACCAATGCTTCCTAATGACTTCTTCGTGTCTTCATGTGTCACAGTATTAAACACTGGTTGTCCTTTAACTGGAGTGAGCTGTAAAAGATCTCCAAAAACTATGACGTGTTTACCTCCAAATAACACGTCATAGTCTCTCTTAAGAATTTGATGCATTCTTAAATGCACAAAGGCAAGCATTAAATTTGAAACCATGCTCACCTCATCAATAATGAGAACTTGCATCTTCTTCAACACTCTTGAAACTTCGAAGCATGCTTCTCCAGTTAGCTTGTGGTATTCTATTTTGTTCTCATGCTCCACTGGTAACATTAGCAAGCGATGTAAGGTAATTCCTTTTATGTTATAGGCTGCTAACCCAGTTGGAGCAGTTACCACACAAGACAAATTTGAAGCTGTTTTTTGCTGTAGGTAGCTTCTGATAACTTTTATTAAGAAACTTTTACCAGTTACAGCTTGTCCACTCACATACATCCTAATTGGTTCAAATGATGTGCATGAGCACTCTTTCTTTTCATTTAGTAATCCATGATCAATTTTTTTGGTGACTTCTTCATAAATTTCTTTTTTTTCTTCATTCAGTTGTTGTTCCAGATTTAGTAAGTCGATTGAATCTTCCTGTGCTTGATTCATAGCCGTTTCTACTTCAGTCATGGCTACTGCAGCTTCATTTTCTATGATTGGTTGTCCTAGGGGATCTTGACTAAGTGTTCCTGAACTTTGGCTGTCTTGAGAACTGTCTCTAGCTACTTCAGCTGCAATTTTTGCTTCCTGTTAATTTTCTTCATTTAACATTTGGACATAAGTTGTGAAAGTACTGCATTCTATGCTATCTTTGCTAGCATTAAAAGAATCTTCATAGCTTTGAAATTCTCCCAGTAGTTCGTCCTCTGAACGCCATGGTTTAAACAGCTGTAAAAGTAGTAAAATTCCTTTTTGTCAGTAGTGTCGCAACTCAGCTTCCTGTGATTTATCAAACTTCCTTTTGTTTGCTTCACCAAACATCCTTCCTCACCAATGACTTTATATTTTCCATTGTTGATGTCTTCTGTGGCTTTCCGTGAAAAAATGTAGTTCTGCAGCACTTCATAGAGACACATGTTCTCAAGATGATGACTTCTCTTTGGGTAATATGTGTCCAACATGTTTGATTTCAAAATATCTGTACTTTCTGGGTCATTCTCGGCCAAATATTCAATTTCTCCAACAGATTTCAGTACCCGATTTCTCATTCCTGCAAGGCCTAAGCTTACCCAAATTATTCTTCTGGATTTTGAGTAAAGACTTGCAGATGATAACCTATCTGAGCATTCGTAGGATCCAATTCCTCGATGCGATAACATCTTTAAACTGAAACTGTACAGCTTCTTACTGACAGTCTTCTCGTGAGGAATCTCTTCCCACATTTCCTTCAATTCTGTTTTCTCAGATTTAGTGATGTAAGATGTGACATACCGAGCAACAGCAATAGAATTGTCTGCCACATACTGAATATCCATGTTAGCATTCCACATGGATAAAATGACTGGGTTGAAGTCATTTATAAATTTTGACTCTTCTTTTCTTTTTAGGTTGTAGGTATTTTTGGGAGATTTTCTGGTTATAGTATGTCGCACAGCTGACATAAAACTGTTGACTCTTCCTTTTGAAAGAACAGGTCTAGGAAATCCAAATCGACACTTTGTGTAGAATTTATCTTTGGTCTTGTACTTCCGTCGACAGTATTTTCCACACCGATGACTTTGGAAACGTAAAACTTGTTCTTTTAACTTATTCTCTTCTGTGCTTTTAGGTATAGCACATGTTGCATATTCTTCAATGAAAGATAACACTGCTTCATCAGCATCTGTTCCAAACTTTGGGGCATCCTTGATCCACAACAGCATATGAATATGAGGAGCACCTCTTGCCTGGTACTCTTTTCTCCAAAAGAAATCCACTACTTCTCCAAGAGGTGGATTTTTTTTATTGCAGATGAAGGACATCATAGCCTCAAATCTATGATTGAAATATCTGCAAACATTAACTGGATCCAATGAGCACAGTTCTCCTGCTGTCTTGTATTCAATGTTTTTAATGTTTGAATTTGCCTCTCGTAGAAAATCCAGTAAATCATCCCAAGCGTACTCGGCACAGCTTAGGGTTAGAAACCATGTAGGAGTTCCTAAATTCCGTAACATGCATTTTAATTCACCATGGCGTCGGTACCAATATTCATTTGTCCCACGCTGACAAGCCATCAGATTGATCAGTTGTGTTTCCAAATGATCATCTCGGTGCTGCACTTTCTCCATAAAATCCTTAGCAGACACATTATGTAGATGTACTCCACTTTTTAAAATGTGATTTACTGCATAAGATAATGCAGACAAGTCGCTTTCAAATAAAAGATGAAACAAATAAGGAATACTTTGACAAAATCTTGAATCTTCAGCATATAGTCTTGTAGTCCGATACTCAGAAGCTGGAATCTGTTCTGGGCGTTCATCGTATCGTCCACCTTTTCCTGTAGGAAACAGCTGAGGAAAACATCGAGCTTCCAAGCTCTTCTCCCATACACACACGGGAGTTCCTTTTGCTTTCTTCATCTGAAACAGATCAATAGTGTCTCCCATAACTTCTTTTGAATGAAGAGGATGTATGCTAAAATGTTCATAAATTTCTTCTTCCTTTGACTTGTCCACTTTTTCAATTTGACCAGTTGGTGTTTCTGTGTCTTCTTGTAAATCTTCTTCTTCTTCATCTATATAAATTGATTCCTACCATTTATTATTTTTTTTCAAATACAAATTTGCTCTTTGTACTTTTCGTACATCCACCGGCTCCTGCCAAATCTTCTTATTCTTTGTAGGTACACCATTAACCAGAATTACTAATGGTTCAGTTTCCAAAGTATCTGCATCAATAGTTTCCATATTTTTTTTCAAATCCAAGGGCAAATACACCACTCTTCCTTTTAAACCTCTCAGTAAATCAGAAGGAGGTAATTTACCAGTTTTGGGCTCCATACGTACTATGGTCTGGAACGGATGAACACATTGAATGAGTATAGACTCATATGTATTTAATTCAGAAAGTTCGGCAGGAATAGCATCCAATTCTAAATTATTATGTACAGCTCTGGTCGGCATTCTATTTTCTTCTAACTTGTTATAACAGTATTTACAAATACGCTGATCTTCACCCAATTCAAAACAATTTTCAAGAAATATATATGTTGCAAAATCCTTCCACTTATAATTATCTTCATTTTCACTTTTTTTATACAGATCAACATTCCTTGTTTGAATTTTATAATGACTTCTGCGGCAACAAATACAAGTAATATTTGGTCTTTCATTAGAGGTGATAGTAAATTTTGTCATTTCATCCTCAAAATTTTTAGTAATAATGAGTTCTACATTCTGTTCCTCATTTTCCTCATTTGCTGTGTCCTTTTCTGCACTTTCTTGTTCTGGACCAAAGTAACAAAACTGAATCTCATCAGTAACCTTCACTACATCTGATACAGATCCACGGAACAGAGCATTATTCAACTCATTCAACTTTACTGCTGGACTTTTAGCAAAATACAATGTTCTCACAAACTTTCTCATTTCAGTATGATGAACAGCCAGCATCCTAAAATGATGAAAAACACTTTTACACACTTTTCTAGATAGACAAGCCAGAGAATGTCCCTGCAAACCAGTATTTTCTCTCACTCTGCATGGATCTAGTGTTTGAAGCACCTTCATCTTCTGTTTTACACTCTTTTTACTATATTCTCTTAGAAAGTCACGTAATTTATCAATAGATTCCTGACGCACAGTACAAATACTACTACAGTTCCAAGTGTACACTGGGGCTTTTGGACGTCTCCCCATAGCCTCTGCAGCCATTACTTCTTCCTCATTTCTTGGGAACATTTTCTCTTTTTCCATCACACAACCATCCTTAACTTCATATGCTCTACCATTGGTGTCAACTGCATGCAACAAACTATTACTTTGAAGATAACTCTCTTCATTAAAAAATGGTTCAGTACTTGAACTGTGTTTCCATTCTCCCAAGAACACTTTACAAAAGTTACTTTTTTTCACTTCTCTTTTCCTTTTGCTTTGTGACTTCATTGCATTCAGTAATTTATCTAATCTACGCATCCTATTCAAAATTAGAATAAAAAGTTTTCTTTTTATTTCCAAAGCCTTACTTACAATATTTTCTATAAATTTTTTTTTCTTAATAAATTTTGATTTTTTCTTATATTTTTTCACATCCTTTAGCAAATTTAACATCACTCTTCTCTGAAACATTTTTCGACGAATGTTTTTAAAATCTAATTTTCGTGTTAAATCAGTTTGACATACTTCTGATTGTACATTAGCTTTTTTTTTTTGCTGTTGACTGTGTTGTTGCTTTGTACATAAAACACTGTTTGTTTTACAGTTATTTTTGCCATTTTTTTGTTTTTTGAAAATCTTTTTTAAGAAATCTCTGCTCTGTTTACCAGTAGACTTTTTCTTTTTGCCATCACCAGCTTCTCCTCCTATTTTTTTTTCCCAGTTTTGTCCAGATATACTTGTTGTTGCTTTTCTTTCCTCTTTCTTGTCCTTAAAGGCATTTTTTTTTCACTGTTGCTCAGCAATACCTGCAAGGAACTTAAAAAAAATCCTTTTTGTAATTATAATTCATTAAAATATTTTTTTTTACTTTTCATTAATTTCAAATGTTTTTCCATTTGCCTCTCATTTGTGATTTACTAATTTGTGCACAGTGCTAACCACCACAGTTGAAAAAAAACAAGCTGCCCCTTTCCTGCAAGTGCATGTTTTACAGAACAACTGCAACACAAATTATATCTGTGGCCACAATTCCTGTGCGCACACAGCCTCATGGTGTGCTTCTAACCAGAAAACAGAATTTGATTTGCAAATTCAAAGCACATTTACTACTCTGGTAGATCAAGTGATAATTGCTGTTACAGCCTTACACATTTTCCTTGTAGATCACAGAGGCAGAAAAGAGCACATTTCCTAACAGCTACTTCATACCATAAGCATCTGCAACCTGGGTGAGTGTTTAGAGTAGAGCAAAGAAAATGAGGCCTTGGTGACATTGAGTGTGTTTGCATTACACACAGACCTGAGTAGTACGCATGGGAGTGTTGGAGAAGCTGCTGCGTGTGTCCCAAGAGTGTGTTTCTGCAGACTATGTATTGTCAGCTGCAAGAGACATGAGCAAGGAGATTTCCAGAACTGCATGAAGACTGCAGGGATGTATGTAACAGTGCATGTGTGCTAAGGGATAATTTGTGTAAACAAAACAGGCTTCCCCTTTCCTGGGACTGCAATTCTTACTGAACAACAACTTCACAAACTAAATCTCTGCCCACAATTCCTGTGCGCACACAGACTCATGCCATCATTTTAAGCACATAACACAAGCTGCCCCTTTCCTGGGACTGCATTTCTTACTGAACAACATCTTCACAAATTAAATCTCTGCCCACAATTCCTGTGCGCACACAGACTCATGCCATCATTTTAGGCACATAACACAGGCTGCCCCTTTCCTGGGACTGCAATTCTTACTGAACAACAACTTCATAAATTAAATCTCTGCCCACAATTCCTGTGTGCACACAGAGTCATATCATCATTTTAAGCACATAACACAGGCTGCCCCTTTCCTAGGACTGCATTTCTTACTGAACAACATCTTCACAAATTAAATCTCTGCCCACAATTCCTGTGCGCACACAGACTCATGCTATGTTTTTTGGAACAAAACAGTGTCCCTGAATAGTACCAAATTACTGTTACAGCCTGACACATTTCCTTTATCATTTACAGAAGCAGAAAACAGCACATGTCCTAACAGCTCCTTATGACCATGACCATGTGTTACAGGGTGAGTGATTAGACTAGATCAATTTAAATGAGGCCTTGGTGACGTTGAATGTGTTTGCATTACACAGTGCTATCTGAAACAGCACACAGAGCTGAGTACTACACATGAGAGTGTTGCAGAAGCTGCTGCGTGTGTGCCAAGAGTGTGTTTCTGAAGACTGTGTATTGTCTGGTGCAAGACAGATGAGCAAAGAGACTTCCAGAACTGCATGAAGACTGCAGGGATGTATGTAACAGTGCATGTGTGCTAAGGGATAATTTGTGTAAACACAACAGGCTGCCCCTTTCCTGGGACTGCAATTCTTACTGAACAACATCTTCACAAATTAAATCTCTGCCCACAATTCCTGTGCGCACACAGACTCATGCCATCATTTTAGGCACATAACACAGGCTGCCCCTTTCCTGGGACTGCATTTCTTACTGAACAACAACTTCATAAATTAAATCTCTGCCCACAATTCCTGTGTGCACATAGAGTCATATCATCATTTTAAGCACATAACACAGGCTGCCCCTTTCCTAGGACTGCATTTCTTACTGAACAACATCTTCACAAATTACATCTCTGCCCACAATTCCTGTGCACACACAGACTCATGCTATATTTTTTGGAACAAAACAGTGTCCCTGAATAGTACCAAATTACTGTTACAGCCTGACACATTTCCCTTATCATTTACAGAAGCAGAAAACAGCACATGTCCTAACAGCTCCTTAAGACCATGACCATGTGTTACAGGGTGAGTGATTAGACTAGATCAATTTAAATGAGGCCTTGGTGACGTTGAATGTGTTTGCATTACACAGTGCTATCTGAAACAGCACACAGAGCTGAGTACTACACATGAGTGTTGGAGAAGCTGCTGCGTGTGTGCCAAGAGTGTGTTTCTGAAGACTGTGTATTGTCTGGTGCAAGACAGATGAGCAAAGAGACTTCCAGAACTGCATGAAGACTGCAGAGATGTATGTAACAGTGCATGTGTGCTAAGGGTTATTTTCAGTTTTGAACATATGGCATCTACATGTGCCTTGTCAATATCTCCCCACTCTGCCCCCTTTTCAAGTTCTCCCCCTTTGTTTATCACCCCCTCTTTATGCGAGAGACAAAATGGCGGCCGCCGCTTCCTGATTTCCACCGATTCGAATGTTTACTGACATCTAACAACCAATCAGAAGTGCGCTCGCGCACGGCAGGGTGCGCGCACAGGACTTGCTCAGTGCGCGCACGCTGCGCGCTTACAGATATATATATTGATTTAAATGCTAATTTCTCAGGAAATACTGAACAGATTTACACCAAACCTGCAAAAGGCACTTCATGGACCTTATGGCTACCTCTCTGCCAAATTTCACATAATTCTGTTCAGCCATTCGGGCTGTAGCTGCGACTAAAGTCCCTATGGAAAAATGCATGGGGAAAACGCGTTTTGGGACCCCCCTTTTTTCTCGGCCCCCGCTTGACGAATCCCCCCGACACTTTCAGGGTAGGAGCTGAGCGGAGCGTCCCATTAGTTTTGAAAATTTCGCGAGGATTCGTCAACCGGCGCCAAAGTTATTCAAAATAGAATTTTGAGATTTCCTATGGAAACACGGTCCTAACTATAACTACCTACTGGCGACCGCCAGTAGGTAATATATATACACACACACACACACATATATATATATATATACATATATATATTAGATCCAATCCTAGTTTCCCGTAGTATGAAACAGGCGCTGACACCGTGGGATGCAATCATCAAGGAAAATGATTTATTTCAAAAACAATGTGGCCCAGACGCGTTTCGGTGGAACGAGTCCGCCTTGCTCACTGTGTCCGACCCAGTTCACGTAAGTAATTTATACAATCTATCCACATGACATTAATCAAGGGGTTGCTTGGAAACGGTGGAAACAACAATTAACATAGAGGAAATACCAACGGAAAAGAAGTCTTTCTTCCGAATAGCAATATTTACACAACCTCGTAAGTAAAACAGTACAACACATTGCCACCTTCGTAATTAATAACTAAGTGCCTGTCATAATCAGAATACATCAGACTTAATGTCTCATTATTCATTTTGAGTAAGCATGTAATGAATAAATACATTAGTGTTAGAACAAAAATAAAGCCCCAGTGGGCATACTTATCCTGTATTCTGCTTTTATATGACCCAATTTATATGCAAATAGTGGTGGTAAATCTAAACGATTGTTACTATATCATGATATCATAATATTTTTGCTACAACATAAACTTTATGATATTCCCCTAAATAATATGAGTGAGAATTTTGTGCAAACCAAACCTCATTTATGGAACACAAAAAGAACCAACTAGGTCAGATCTAGTAGGATTGATCTTAGAATTTTGAAGAGGCAGTTACTATCTTAAAGATGTACATTTAATGCTTCATCAGCATTAAGGCCATGTGGAATCTTGCAGTCCAACAAGATAATATATCTTGACTCAAGTCTCCTGAGTGCCAGTTGTCTGTTACCACCCCTGATGTTCTTCTTGACACTATCAACAACAAAGTATGTCAGATCTTCTGCTTTGCCACCATGTATGTTGTTGATGTGACGGGCCACGGGGTAAGCTGGATCATTGTTATTAATGGCCCTGAGGTGTTGTAGAATTCTAATATGTACGGGGTGAATGGTACTACCCACATACACTTTGTTACAAGTACAACGTAGCACATATACTGCAAATTCTGTTTTGCATGTATAATGCTCCCTGATCTCCAATGGGGTTTTACGTAAGGGAGTGGAGATTGAACTGGTGTTGACTCCATGCTTACAAGCTTTGCACTTCGTGCATTTGAAAAATCCATTTTGACACTTTAACCAACCAGTGCCCTTGGTTTGTACAGGAGCATTACATACTAGTTCATGTTTCATAGATTTAGCCCTCCTAAAAGTCAATTGGGGGAGCTTAATGCATGATGATCCTATGATAGGGTCACAACTTACTATTGGCCAATGCCTATACAGGATTTATCTCAATTTCTGATGATATATGTTATACCCTGTAATGAGCCTTGGCGTTTGTGACATTGCTTGCCCTAGTGTTGATACTTTTGCTTTATTTTTGAATAGCAGCTCTTCTCTAGTAACTTTTGCGCATTTCTGCTCCGCAGCTCGCAGAGTTTTTACTTTATACCCTCTGTTGCTGAGTCTCTCAAACAAATTATTCATTGAAACTACTAGACTCTCTGTTGTACTGCAGTTTCTTTTCATGCGCAGACACTCTGCATAAGGGATACTCTCAATCAGTTAAACAGGATGGAAACTTTGTGCATGAAGGATGGCATTTCCTGATGTTATATTTCTGTGTGTACGCGAATGTACTTTGTTGTTCATGGGGTATAGTTCCAAATCCAAATATACAATGGATTGCTTACTAATCGTGCCTGTAAATTTTAGATTTAACTCATTGCTATTAATAGCAGTAATGAAATCATTAGCACTTTGCTCACTACCCTTCCACAGAATGAAAATATCATCGATGTAGCGCTGATACAACATTACAGTATTAGACATTTGGATATTATATGTCCTCATGAGTACCTGCTCCTCCCACCAGCCCATATGCAAATTCGCATAGCTGGGGGCGAAGCAGGTACCCATGGCCGAACCTTGTGTCTGTTTGTACAACAATTTATCGAACATGAAAATATTGTTCTCTAAGCACCATTCCATCATTTGCATTATCACGACAGTGTGTCCGTGAAAGCTTATATCCCTTGTGCTTAAATAGTGTTTGGCAGCTCTTAGACCATCTGAATGTCTTATGCTCGTGTACAAACTCTGTACATCCAGTGTAGCCAATAAATAGTCTTCATGCCAATTGCAGTCAAAAATCTTGGTCAAAAAATCTCCAGTGTCTCTGGTATATGCTGGCACAGACTGTACGAAAGACTGAAGAAAGAAATCAATGAATTTGCTTGTGTTTTCAAACAGACTTCCTATAGCGGATATAATTGGCCGCCCTGGAGGACACACTGCATTCTTATGAATTTTAGGTAACAAGTATAGTTGTGGTGTTACAGGGTAATCGTTTTTCAGAAAGTCCAACTCATTCCTTGTTATTAGCCCATTCCTTCTCCATTCGTACAGACTTGCATGATATTTTTCTTTGATGCTGATGGTATTAGTGGCACTGATCCTTATGTAGCAATTTTTGTCCGATAGTTGGGTTAGTGCTTCTTTATTGTACATTTCTAAGGGCCAGAGTACAATGTTGCCCCCTTTGTCTGACCATCTTACAACAATATCGGAACGTTCCTTTATTTTGCACATTACACTTGAATATTCCCTCGGGTCTTTATGCCTCATTCTGTTAAAGGCGTTGCTACTCTCAAGTGCCAAAGATTTGAGGTCCTTGATCATTCTCTCAGCAAAGATGTCGATATTATCCCTGGGCATCAAAGGATTAAAAATGGATTTGGGTCGGAAAGGTGTACTCACAGACACCCCCGTGTTTAGATCTGATATGAATCTTGCTTGTCCATTAGTTTGTTCATTTGCTGAGATCTCGTTCTCCAGATCCGTCATGTCCTTTAGGAAAGTTAAATCTGCCACTGTTAAGGTTCCAGGCTCATGAGATATAGTGCCCTCCTGGTCCCTACCTTCATGCTTTTGTTTGGTATTAAAGAAGTGTTTTCTTAGTTTCAGTTTGCGTGTGAAGTGATACAAGTCAATTCTAGTTTGAATATAATCAAAATTGGTTTCCTTGCAATATGAGAGTCCTAAGGCAAGGATTCTTTCCTCATTTGGTGTCAAAGCCATGGTCGTGAGATTGACTACTGTGTTATCGCTTTTTGCTGTCATATTTATTTCCTTTTGTTGCGCCTGTATGTTGTTCTTTGTGCTCTTTTTGCCCCATCTGCGGTTTTTCCTCCTTCTGCTCCTTGATTGTGAGCTTTGTTTGATGAGTATTCCTGTCTTTGACGTCTTGGACGCAGACTCATCAAACGCTCTACACGTAAAAAAACAAGTTCCTGAATCGGTGTTGGTGCCTTAAGTGGTTGATCCCTGTTACCACTTGTTTCAGGTTCTGATTCAAATTCAGAGCTTAATTCCGATTCACTCGGTATTTGTTGAGTTGTGGGGCCAGTATTTGTTTTTGATAATTCCTGGCGACGAATGTTTTCAAATCTTCTTGAAAACGTATATATTCTGCCATGTAAGTAGTCATTTCTGTCACGCTGGAATTTGCTGGCTTTTCTATCTTTAATGATTTGCTCGTATTTAGAGACCCGATTTTTTATATCATCCAGACCCGCCTTCACTTCATCTTGTTCAGTTAATTTCTCTAGTTCCATGTATATTTCATTTATTCGTGCCAAAATTTTGTCTCTGTCAGTTGTTGCAAATTTAATTAATATTTGCAGCATGTTGCGTGACGATTGGGCACTATTATCCGCCCATTCCTGGAGCATGGCGGGGTCTGGATTCTCATAGGTTGGTGCCACAAGGATCCTTAAACCTCTTGGGATGCGATTTACCTCCAAATATCTCTTAAGAGATGTGCACTCCCACCATTTAGCTACCTCATGTCTTCGCAATTTTTCTAATTCACCAAGTAATGATTTAAGATTATTGCTTGCAATCGGCAAATGTGCATTACCGCTCGTAGATGGCCTTTGATCCTGATCATCTTTGTCACTGAAAATATCCAGTGCTGCCTCCTCTCGATCCTTGATCCAATCCTCGGCCATTGTTATTTGAAAAAAGTAAATTGTCCTTATATATATATATAATCTCCAACTGTCTCCTACCGAAGTTCAAGCCCTTTGAGGGGTGGCGCGAAGCCGGTGGAGAAAACCGGTAATCCAATATTCCACAAAACGGAGTTCCATTCGCGCTCGTGGACCAAAAACACACCAAATTTACCGAAGTAAAGTAACCATAAGGGGGTTTATTAACTCCATAAACCCGCCGTGACGCGTTTCACCCGTAGGACGGGCTTGTTCACACAGCGTTTTTCAAAACAATAAAGCATTACATACTTTTTCATGCGTTCATTGACAGAGTTGGCAGACTACCAATACAATGTTAAGTTTCCGAGTTAAGTGCCGCCATCTTGTAGTGTCAAATGTGCATTGACCAGACTGCTAATGTTTGTACAAAGAACGTATCATTGGTCATTCGTGTTCGAGCACCAATTGATTAAAATAAATCATATGTTGCATCCAATGACAATATACTGCAAATAGTGCCTGTTGTATATTATCGATTTGTCTATCTGTTTTACAAAAGATAAAATACATTCGTATTGTAAGCCAGCGATAAGTATCACATCGTAATTCGTACTAACATACAGAAATATCTATTAAATCATGGTTGTTGCATTTCCGATTTGATACAAATTAAACCATACCGTATCTAATTTACAATGCTTTCTTAGTACATCGATAGGCAAAGTGCCTGAAAACCTAGTTTAACCCGGTTGTTTGTGCTTGTACCAAGGTCCCAAGGTAGAAGGTACATAACTGGCAGGGTGGGGTTATCTTTTATGAGAAAACAATACTCTTCCCATTCAATCAGCCCTTTGTCCTTCCATTCATTCAATTTCTCCCAGATGTTTATGATACTTTTGTTGTATTCTGTTCTAGTTGAATGTGTGTATGTGGTGTTGTCATTTAGTTGGCGTATGGCTTCATTTATATACATTTCTTTTGTCATGATTACAATATTCCCCCCTTTGTCAGCGGGTCTTACAATGATATTTTCATCTGTAGCGAGCTCTTTCATAGCCAACCTTTGGGCATTCGTTAAATTGTACTTAAAGTTTTTCATTTTCTTGGACCAATTACTTTGTCTATATTTGAGTAAATCATTGCCCACCAGTTCCTGAAAAGTATCAATGTTATCGTGGTTCATCTTGGGTAAGAAGGTGGACTTTGGTTTGAATTGACTGCAAGCTGCTTTGTCATGTCTGATTTCTAGTTCTTCCAAAATCAGTAAGGAGTCTGCGCTTAACAAGGTGCCATCTGGATTGTTCTGTAGTTCATGAAGAGTGACCATCGCGTCAATGTCTCCAATGGTGAGATCTTCTTCATAAACAGAACGTTCCAGAGGTGGATGATCTCTGTTTTGTGTGGGTTTTAATTTATGCCATTTTTTTAGAATAACTTTGGCGCCGATTGACGAATCTTCGCGAAATTTTCAAAACTAATGGGGCGCTCCGCTCCGCTCCTACCCTGAAAGTCTCGGGGTGATTCGTCAAGCGGGGGCCGAGAAAAAGGGGGGGTCCCAAAACACGTTTTCCCCATGGATTTTTCCATAGGGACTTTAGTCGCAGCTACAGCCCGAACGGCTGAACAGAATTACGTGAAATTTGGCAGAGAGGTAGGCCTAACGTCCGTTTGGTGCCTTTTGCAGGTTTGGTGTAAATCTGTTCAGTATTTTCTGAGAAAATAGCATTTAAATCAATATATATATCTATACGCGCGCAGCGTGCGCGCAGGGTGCGCGCACTCGGCCGTCCGCGAGCGCACTTCTGATTGGTTGTTACATCTTAGTAAACATTCGAATCGGTCGAAACCAGGAAGTGTCGGCCGCCATTTTGTCTCTCGCACTGAGAGGGGGGTGAAACACAAAGGAGAAAAACATGTAAAGGGGGCACGCTGGACAGTTCCTGACCCCCTAGCAGGGGTCAAGGGGTCCCAAGAGGTCCCCCAAGGGCAATTAAAAAAATTTAATTTTTTTCGGTAATTCGCCGAGTGCGCGAAGCGGGCGCGCACTATAGAAAAGAAAAAAATTCTGCGAGGTTCGCGCAGCGTGCTTGCACGGTGTAAATGCTTAAAAATAAACTTGCAATGTCAGTCCCCCCGTGTGCGCACGCTGTGCGTAGCGCAGTGTGCGTGAATGGCTTAATTATCTCTAACAATGTATGCCAAAACCCTTAACAACAAAGCGTATCATGTGTCCTCCTTGTGCGGACGGTGCGCGAAGCGCACCGTGCGTACATGGCCCATTAAGCATAACGTGGGCGCGCGGTGCGCGTAGCGCACTGCGTGCCCACCGTGCGTGCACGGTGCGCAAAGTGCACCGTGCGTGCACGGCACTAACTGCGTAAAGTGGGCGCGCGGTGCGCAAAGCGCACCGCGTGCTCACCGTGCGCGCACGGAACGAACTGCGTGAAGTGGGTGCGCGGTGCGCAAAGCGCACCGCGTGCCCACCGTGCGCGCACCGTGCGCGCACGGCACGAACGGCGTAAAGTAACTTAGCATTTAAAAAAACGTACAAATTCACTGAAAAAACCATAGGTTTCACACACGTTATAGTTAGGAATTAGCATTTAAAAAACCTTGCAAATTCACTTAAAAAACCATAGGTTTCACACATGTTATAGTTAGCTGGGCATTTTCCTCGTGAAAAACCAATGAAATTCCCCCGTTATAGTTAGTGCAGGCAACTATAACTCACGCGACCGTAATCCGCTGCTGATGACGTCAGATATTACATCACTGATGACATATGTGTCTTTCTGAAAAAAAAAAAATAAATATATGTATAGCTAAAAAAAAAAGGAAGAAGACATGGGTATATAAATGTGTAAATACAGTGATGTAATATCTGACGTCATCAGCAGCGGATTACGGTCGCGTGAGTTATAGTTGCCTGCACTAACTATAACGGGGGAATTTCATTGGTTTTTCACGAGGAAAATGCCCAGCTAACTATAACATGTGTGAAACCTATGGTTTTTTAAGTGAATACATATATATATATATATATATATATATTTACTGAAAAAAACATAGGTTTCATGGACGTTATAGTTAGTTGGACATTGGACTGGATTTGAGATGTCACCAGTGATGTCATGAGTGATGTCACTGACCATGTCATGAGTGATGTAATTTGTGACGTCATCACCAGTGCATTGCAGGCGCGCAAGTTATAGTTAGCTCAGCTAACTATAACGGGCGAATTTCTCTGGTTTTATGAGTCCAATGTCCAACTAACTATAACATCCCTGAAACCTATGGTTTTTTCAGTGAATATATATATATATATATATATATATATATATATTGATTGCGCTCCACTTAAGCCTCGCCGGTTTCACCCAGTAAATGGAGCACGGACCACGAAATCGTTGCAGTCTTAGTGTTTATTTTCAGCTCAGAAAAACCTCGGCAGCCATGATGCGTTTCGACCCAACAAGGGTCTTGATCACATGACGCGCATCACAGGGAGGAGGTGATTTTTAAACCATTTTTTAAAAACTTTTTGGGAATTTTTAAAGTGACAAGCGCATTCATATAGTAAGGCTTATCATACAAACAGATAGCAGACTTCATAGTTGTTTTAACATTTAGCCTTAGTTTTTGAATAACTATTTTAAAACAATACCAGTTATAAATACCCAATGTTGTAAAAGTTAAAACCTTTGGCCATTGTCTTGTAAAGCCATAAAATCAATACAGTACTGGATAGGATAAAACATCAAGTAACATTTTATTTATAACAATAAAATAGAGATTACATTTAATAGCTGTCGGTTTGAGAAACATCCAGGTCTGAATACCTCCTATTGATAACAGTACTTATGATAGAACTCCCAAGCTGTAAACCTTACGACTGAAAGTGACCTGTGCCAGTGCAAAGTGTAAATATAAAGGGTATGGTGCTGTTTATATAAATACATAATACAATACATAAAAATGTGTTAAAACCTCTCTAACCGGTGAATATCATAAAAAAGTGAGAGTTTGTTGGTGGATATTGTAAAACATCTATGTTTTCTAATGTTCTGATTCATGATGATATACAATAATTTTTCAATTAAATGACTTCATTTTCTCATATTGTTTCCATATCTAGCCCTACAAGCATGTGTGTAATTCCTCCGTTGCGTTGAGACCTGCTGGATACTTAGAATCAAGGTTTAAAATATATCGCATTTCCAGTTGTCTGATAGATTGAGTCTATCAGGAAATATTTTAGATCTTTGAGGTCACCATCGTGTACCTCACTAAAATGGCGAGCTACTGGGTACGATTGGTCTCTGTTTTTGATTGCCCTGATGTGCTGGAGTACCCTCTTGTGCCCTTGCAGAATTCTACTGCCTATGTATCTCAGGCCGCAAGGGCACTCCAGCACATAGACCACATGATCTGATTTGCAGGTTAATTCCTTGTGAATGGGTTTATCAAGTGCACTGAATGGCGTTTTGTACGAGGTTGTGCTGGCTCCATATTGACATGCCTTGCACACCTTGCACTTGTAAAATCCCTTTCTCTGACTAAGCCATGTGCCCCTGGGTTGACCACAAAGATCATTTTGAACCAGGGCGTCCTTCATAGACGGTTCCCTGCTGTATGTTATTGCTGGTCTGTTGGGGAGTAGGTGGCCTATAACGGGGTCACCCAAAATAAGAGGCCAGTTTCTTTTTATGATGTTTCTGATGTTTTTCTCTTGTTTGCTATGTCTTAGAATAAACCTAAAAGTGTCAACAACCTGTCCTCTTGATTCTTTTATCTTTGTTTGTTTTAGAAGGAGGGTTTCCCTGGGGACTGAGTTACTTTTGGCAATTGCTGCATCTATACATCTTTTTGTGTAGCCTCTTTCCATGAATCTGATCCTACTACTTGACTGGGCTTATTTTAGATCATCGTCACAACTACATATTTGTTTTAGACGGAGCATCTCCCCTCAGGGGATGCTCTGAATTAGGTGACGAGGATGGGCACTTCCAGCATGTAGTACCGAGTTACAAGCAGTTGGTTTGCGGTGAAGTCTCGTTTCTAACCTCCCCTCTTTGATAAAAACCTGTACATCTAGGAAGTTGATACTTTCCCTACTGATTGATGCTGTGAAATGTAGGTTCAGTTGGTTATTATTAAGTCCTTCAATGGACTCCTCTGCCTTGGCCCTTGTCCCTTGCCAAATTAGATAAGATCATCAATGAACCTCCACCACACTTTTATATTCTTTTTGACCTATAGTATGTGCTCTTTTAGTACGACCAGCTCCTCCCACCACCCCATATGGAGGCAGGCATAACTGGGGGAGAAGCTGGCCCCCATGGCCACGCCCCTCAGTTGTTGGTAAAGGGCGTTTTGGAACATAAAAATATTATTACGCAACCAGAATTCAACCATATCTGACAACATGATATTATGTTTCATACAATTTGTTCCTCTTCTTGCCAGATAGTATTGCAAGGCTTTTAGTCCTTCCACATGTTTTATGGACGTGTATAGAGATGTCACATCCAAGGAGATGAGTAAATAAGCATCTTTCCAAGCAAAGTTCGACATTTTGGATACAAAATCCCCCGTATCCCTCATGTAAGACGCTAATTGCGTACATGTTCTTGCAGGTAAAAGTCTACATATTTGGATGTATTTTCAAGTTGGCTTTTGCAGGCCGAAATATTAGGCCTTCCTGGAGGTTGTAGGGGATTTTTGTGTATTTTGGGTATAAAGTACAACATCGGTGTAACAGGGGTGTCATTTCTCAGGTGCTTGTATTCATCTGGTGATAAAAGTCCTGCATTTTTCCAGGCTATCAGTTTTATTTTGTATTCATTATGCACATTTCTCAATGTCAGTTGGTCACTGCGACAATAACAGTCAGTGTCCCTTAGTTGACTCATAGCTTCCTATACATAATCTTTTTTGCTCCAAAGGACTAGGTTGCCCCCTTTGTCCGCATTGCGAATATCTATCTCCTTGTTGTTTTTAAGTTTGGCCATGAGCAAATGATATTGTATCTCTTGTTTGTTTGTTTTACGTTTGTTGATGTTATGAATTTTGTGATTGAGGTGTTTGAAGCTTGTTACAACCTGTTCATGGAAGATGTCAATTGTATCTTTCAACATAATAGGATTGAATGTTGAACGGGGTTTGAAAGGTGTGACCTTGGTCTGCAGTTTGGCTTCACCACTCATATCCTCTGTATCTTCAATACTTGGACTTGAGGTTCTATTTTCCTCGACGAGGACCTGCATGTCACATAGCAACGACATGTCTGAGCTGTTTAGATTGAACTGAGAAAGTTTTTCCACATGTTGCTTCTCTTGACTGGCTGCTGTATCAATTTTTATTTTGTTTTGTGACTGGAAGTATTTTTTTAGTTTGAGTTTGCGCGCACTTTTATACACATCCATTCTTGTGGCCGCATAATCAAAAGAACTTTCAGTGCAATAAGACAGTTCTAGTGTTAACAACTGTTGTTCTGCTTTGTTTAGGACGACATCGGTTAATGACTGTTTGATCGCTGGGTTGTACGTTTTGGCTTAATCTTTCCAGTTTCTCCTCGGTTGTCATTTCTGTTGTGTTTTGTTGTTTGGCTCTTCTTTGTCTTGCCCGCCGTCTTTTCCTGCATTTTGCAGATCTGGTCTTTGTTGTTTGTTTGACTGCTTTTTGGGACGCGGGGATTGCATCAGTTCGCGGCATAACAAATCCACCTCATCTACCAGGGATATTGTTGCCGGTATTTTCTTCATTGTTTGCCTGCGAGTTTCCACTTCTGACTCGCTTTCTAAGGCAGAACTAAGTCTGGAATTGGATGTAGCCTCCAGTCTTGATCTTTCTTCTGTGCGATTTTGCTTGGCTGTTTGGTCCCCACCATATTTAGATATTTTAAGTACATCGTATTTTTTAGCAAACGTGAAAATGCGTCCACTTTCATAATCAGACCGACCTCGGTGGAACTTGAATGCCTTTCTTTCGCAAATTTTTGTCTTCTTCCTTCTTCAATCTCCTGTTCATTTCGTCTTTTAGTTTAGCTAATTCCTCTGTTTGTCCTATTGCACTTAATTTACCATTCAACACCTCTATTTGTTCTTGCAGCTTTTTTCAGTCTTTTTCCGCATATTTCACCAGTATTGCCAGGTGCACTTAGGGCGAGAAAGCAAAAACACAATTGATGGACGGAATGCAGAACAAATCAAAACATTCACCCCCAGTCAAGAGATCTGGGTTAAATCCATCATTCTTTTGCTCATCATGCCACCCAGTTTAGACCTGGCTATATGCAAATCAGTCTTGACCCTGTGCCTCATGGGAACAGTCCAGCCCGAACTGGCAAGCCAGGTCCTCCCTGGACCGGAAACAAGCATCCTTGGACCGGTTTCGGGGTTTCACCCCTCTTCAGCCAGGATAGCTTGATTCCAGTGGCACAGTGAGCCCAGGACTCACGTCTGAACATACCTGGCGCACTTAGGGCGAGAAAGCAAAAGACACACAATTGATGGACGGAATGCAGAACAAATCAAAACATTCACCCCCAGTCAAGAGATCTGGGTTAAATCCATCATTCTTTTGCTCACCATGCCACCGCAGTTTAGACCTGGCTATATGCAAATCAGTCTTGACCCTGTGCCTCATGGGAACAGTCCAGCCCGAACTGCCAAGCCAGGTCCTCCCTGGACCGGAGACAAGCATCCTAGGACCGGTTTCGGGGTTTCACCCCTCTTCAGCCAGGATAGCTTGATTCCAGTGGCACAGTGAGCCCAGGACTCACGTCTGAGCATACCTGGCGCACTTAGGTCGAGAAAGCAAAAGACACACAATTGATGGACGGAATGCAGAACAAATCAAAACATTCACCCCCAGTCAAGAGATCTGGGTTAAATCCATCATTCTTTTGCTCACCATGCCACCCAGTTTAGACCTGGCTATATGCAAATCAGTCTTGACTCTGTGCCTCATGGGAACAGTCCAGCCCGAACTGCCAAGCCAGGTCCTCCCTGGACCGGAAACAAGCATCCTTGGACCGGTTTCGGGGTTTCACCCCTCTTCAGCCAGGATAGCTTGATTCCAGTGGCACAGTGAGCCCAGGACTACCGTCTGAGCATACCTGGTGCACTTAGGGCGAGAAAGCAAAAGACACACAATTGATGGACGGAATGCAGAACAAATCAAAACATTCACCCCCAGTCAAGAGATCTGGGTTAAATCCATCATTCTTTTGCTCACCATGCCACCCCAGTTTAGACCTGGCTATATGCAAATCAGTCTTGACCCTGTGCCTCATGGGAACAGTCCAGCCCGAACTGCCAAGCCAGGTCCTCCCTGGGCCGGAAACAAGCATCCTAGGACCGGTTTCGGGGTTTCACCCCTCTTCAGCCAGGATAGCTTGATTCCAGTGGCACAGTGAGCCCAGGACTCATGTCTGAGCATACCTGGCACACTTAGGGCGAGAAAGCAAAAGACACACAATTGATGGATGGAATGCAGAACAAATCAAAACATTCACCCCCAGTCAAGAGATCTGGGTTAAATCCATCATTTTTTTTGCTCACCATGCCACCCCAGTTTAGACCTGGCTATATGCAAATCAGTCTTGACCCTGTGCATCATGGGAACAGTCCAGCCCGAACTGCAAAGCCAGGTCCTCCCTGGACCGGAGACAAGCATCCTAGGACCGGTTTCGAGGTTTCACCCCTCTTCAGCCAGGATAGCTTGATTCCAGTGGCACAGTGAGCCCAGGACTCACGTCTGAGCATACCTGGCGCACTTAGGGCGAGAAAGCAAAAGACACACAATTGATGGACGGAATGCAGAACAAATCAAAAGATTCACCCCCAGTCAAGAGATCTGGGTTAAATCCATCATTCTTTTGCTCACCATGCCACCCAGTTTAGACCTGGCTATATGCAAATCAGTCTTGACCCTGTGCCTCATGGGAACAGTCCAGCCCGAACTGGCAAGCCAGGTCCTCCCTGGACCGGAAACAAGCATCCTTGGACCGGTTTCGGGGTTTCACCCCTCTTCAGCCAGGATAGCTTGATTCCAGTGGCACATTGAGCCCAGGACTCACGTCTGAGCATACCTGGTGCACTTAGGGCGAGAAAGCAAAAGACACACATTTGATGGACGGAATGCAGAACAAATCAAAACATTCACCCCCAGTCAAGAGATCTGGGTTAAATCCATCATTCTTTTGCTCACCATGCCACCCCAGTTTAGATCTGGCTATATGCAAATCAGTCTTGACCCTGTGCCTCATGGGAACAGTCCAGCCCAAACTGCCAAGCCAGGTCCTCCCTGGACTGGAAACAAGCATACTAGGACCGGTTTCGGGGTTTCACCCCTCTTCAGCCAGGATAGCTTGATTCCAGTGGCACAGTGAGCCCAGGACTCATGTCTGAGCATACCTGGCGCACTTAGGGCGAGAAAGTGAAAGACACACAATTGATGGACGGAATGCAGAACAAATCAAAACATTCACTCCCAGTCAAGAGATCTGGGTTAAATCCATCATTCTTTTGCTCACCATGCCACCCCAGTTTAGACCTGGCTATATACAAATCAGTCTTGACCCTGTGCCTCATGGGAACAGTCCAGCCCGAACTGCCAAGCCAGGTACGCCCTGGACTGGAAACAAGCATCCTAGGACCGGTTTCGGGGTTTCACCCCTCTTCAGCCAGGATTGCTTGATTCCAGTGGCACAGTGAGCCCAGGACTCACGTCTGAGCATACCTGGCGCACTTAGGGTGAGAGAGCAAAAGACACACAATTGATGGACGGAATGCAGAACAAATCAAAACATTCACCCCCAGTAAAGAGATCTGGGTTAAATCCATCATTCTTTTGCTTACCATGCCACCCCAGTTTAGACCTGGCTATATGCAAATCAGTCTTGACCCTGGGCCTCATGGGAACAGTCCAGCCCGAACTGCCAAGCCAGGTCCTCCCTGGACCGGAAACAAGCATCCTAGGACCGGTTTCGGGGTTTCACCCCTCTTCAGCCAGGATAGCTTGATTCCAGTGGCACAGTGAGCCCAGGACTCACGTCTGAGCATACCTGGCGCACTTAGGGCGAGAAAGCAAAAGACACACAATTGATGGACGAAATGCAGAACAAATCAAAACATTCACCCCCAGTCAAGAGATCTGGGTTAAATCCATCATTCTTTTGCTCACCATGCCACCCCAGTTTAGACCTGGCTATATGCAAATCAGTCTTGACCCTGGGCCTCATGGGAACAGTCCAGCCCGAACTGCCAAGCCAGGTCCTCCCTGGACCGGAAACAAGCATCCTTGGACCGGTTTCGGGGTTTCACCCCTCTTCAGCCAGGACAGCTTGATTCCAGTGGCACAGTGAGCCCAGGACTCACATCTGAGCATACCTGGCGCACATAGGGCGAGAAAGCAAAAGACACACAATTGATGGACGGAATGCAGAACAAATCAAAACATTCACCCCCAGTCAAGAGATCTGGGTTAAATCCATCATTCTTTTGCTCACCATGCCACCCCAGTTTAGACCTGGCTATATGCAAATCAGTCTTGACCCTGTGCCTCATGGGAACAATCCAGCCCGAACTGCCAAGCCAGGTCCTCCCTGGACCGGAAACAAGCATCCTAGGACCGGTTTCGGGGTTTCACCCCTCTTCAGCCAGGATTGCTTGATTCCAGTGGCACAGTGAGCCCAGGACTCACGTCTGAGCATACCTGGCGCAAATTGGTTTCCGCCCATTCCTTCATCATGTCTCTATCTGGTGTCTCATAGCTTGGGGCTATTAGTATCCTAAGCCCTCGCGGTACTCTGCCCACATCTAAGTAACGTTGGAGGGATTTAGCCTCCCACCCTCTGCTTTGCTCCATTCTCGTAGATTTTTCCAATAATCTGATTTTATCCCTCAGACTGGGATTTTGTATCCCCTGTTATGGTGCATTGTGGGAGGCTGAGTCTTGTGTAGGTGCTTTGTTATCATCAAACATATCGGCCGCCGCCTCTTCCCCTTCTTTAAGTGCGTCAGCTGACATTGTGATTTTTAAGAGCAAATATTTACAAATTACTTGATATGCAAAAGAGAAGTTATTTCGGCGTGTGCTGTCTTCGTTTTACATATCCCTGCAGTACCTCCTAACCCAGCTTTGCAATACACACCAGCCTCCCCCGTTTCTCTCCACCCGCAGACTAGGCGCCCTCTGCGCCCTTCGACCCGTGTTCGCTTACCTGCCTGTGGATGGGGGGTATCGCTATTGTGATTTGGGTTGCTGGGAGGCCTTGCCGCCGATAATCCTCCCGGATTGCTTTCTTCGCTTGATCCCAAGCGGTGGCTCCTTTGATGGCAGCAGCGCCCAAACTTCTCAGAGGGGGTCCGTGTTCAGCCGGAGGGATCAGAACCGGCTGTATTAATTGATTGCACACCACTTAAGCCTCGCCGGTTTCACCCAGTAAATGGAGCACAGACCACGAAATCATTGAACCTCCATGGAAAGGCATGCGGTGAATGTCTTTGGGGGCCCATTGTGGGCCCCCAATGTGTTGGGGGTGTGTGTGGGTGCACTGGGGGGGTACCATCATGTACCTGTACCAGGTGTCAGGCACTGTGTTGTGCCTGCCATGCAGTGCAGTGACATGCATGACATGCTCCTTTTCACACCGCGGCGGATCTGCTGGCAGCAGCAACCGCCCAAAGTTAATCGCCAGAATGCGACCACCGCGATCGGATGTCGACTGCGGAGCATCCTAATCGGACTGGCGGTAATGCCGCGGTCCTTGCGGGCGGTCTTTTCCCGTTACCATGGCGGTTGGGGAGATTTTCCGATCGCCATCCTAATAGGCCCCGAAGTCTTTATTTTCAGCTCATAAAAACCTCGGCAGCCATGACGCGTTTTGACCCAACAAGGGTCTTGATCACATGACACGCATGACAGGGAGGAGGTGACTTTTAAACCATTTTTTAAAAACTTTTTTTGAATTTTTAAAATGACAAATGCATTTATATATTGTAAGGCTTATCATAGAAACAGATAGCAGACTTCATAGTTGTTTCAACATTTAGCCTTAGGTTTTTGAATAAATATTTTAAAACAATATCGGTATAAATACCCAATGTTGTAAAAGTTAAAACCTTTGGCCGTTGTCTTGTAAAAACCATAAAATCAATACAGTACTGGATAGGATAAAACAGCAAGTAAAATCTTATTTATAGCAATAAAATAGAGATTACATTTAATAGCTGTCGGTTTGAGAAATATATATATATATATATATATATATATATATATATATATATAAATATATATATATATCTATATATAATTTATATAGATAGATATATTGATATATATATATATTGTTTATTATTGTAAATTATATATAACTATTTAATAATTATTTTATTGATTTAAAATGTAATAAACTTATAAATAATGTAAATACACATTAAATAAAAATAAAAATGATACTGTGGGTGAAAGTTACTAAAAACTTTGTTCATTAAATATTATATAGAAATATATTGTATTTACTTACTTATTCAATACACATTAAATTTAAAAACTTAACATGCTGTAGTAGTTTATTTGAACAGTTCTCAGTTTATCATAAATGTTGGAAAATATTTTAGATTTATATTTGACATTATCATATTTTCTGAAAATTAATAAATTTGAATACGTTTCTGTTTAATTTCCAATAGAGAAATTTCCATTTACATGTGAAGAATTACTAGTACTAACTTTACTCTTGTAATGTTGTCGAAGGCTCCCACATGGATTTTAGACATGAAAGTCTATGTTTAGGTGTAAATCTGCATTGGGAAATGGCGAACAGCAAAACAAGTGTAGATTTACATCTTGATGCAGTAGTAGAGTTACATGTAAGCAAATCTGCATGAATTAGGGCCTAAATCGTTCTTGAGGATGATGGCAATACAGTTATTACCGCTGCACACAATCTATCAACGTTCAATCAGAATTGTGAGGTCTGAATGCTTTAGTACTAACTCAACAATGCATAAATATATACACACCATAAATGGCAATTCAATAGAAGAACGTACAGCAAAACGGGCAAATCCACAAAATTTAGGGGAGAAGTGTTAGAAATATAGTTGTTGGTTGACTGGGGTGTGAGCCCTGTTCAAGCAACAGCCACAATCCCTTGGTGAGTGAGCCACAAAAAGTCACTAAATTAACCTGTGCTTAACCCTGGGTAGCTTAGCATAAAAAGCAGTCAGGCTTAACTTAGAGGCAATACGTATTTATGCAGTACACAAAAAGTAGTAAAGTGAAAACACAACACAAAAAAATCCCAAATAAATTTAGAAACATAGGGGCCCATTACGATGACGGGCGGATGGCCACCGACAGGCTGTCGGTGGCTGTCGTCCAACAATCGGACTGAGTGGACCGACCTCCGCATTACGATGCGGTCAGTCAGACTGCTGCGGCCTGGGTGAAAGACCTATGCCTCTAACAGGATCGGAGATCCTGTCGGGGCGTCGGTCAGACAGATAATGTCCTAATGGCGGTGGTGCCTGCTCCGGCACCGCCGTCGGGATTATGATGTCAGTTTCCGACAGCCTTTCCATGTCGTCCTTTAAGGCTGTCAGGAAGTGACTTTAGGGGCCCCTGTGGTGCCCCCCCGACATCCATGCCCCGTGTGGCAGGCACTGCTTGGTGCCTGCCACACGGGGCATGGATGTTTTAAAAGTTTATTTTTTTTATTGCGGCATTATTTTGATGCGACCGCTGTGAAGGCAGTCGCATCGAAATAATGAAAGCGTAACCATCGACTCCTTGTCAGGTGGTCCCGTTTCCTCTACGATGTCAGTCGGACCGACATCATGATGGGCCCCATAGAGTAAGTTTTCTAAATTATTTGACACTGAAGGAGGCAAAAATCCAATCAGTTGAACCAGAGTAAAGAATTTTTTAAGATTTTAGTAAAAATAGCGCCAAAAGCATAAAGCCTCTGGTCATAATGGACCGTGTCAAAATCACCATTACAGGACGAAAGCAATAGTGCGCAGGTCGGCTGCAGTCACCAGGTTAAGTCCAGATACTTTTTATCTTCTTAAATCAGTGCCAAGAGCCTCATTCGCGGTGGAGGAGGACGTGAGGAGCGTGGAGAACATTGCGGGAGGCTGCCGGCGTAGAGCGAAGAGCAGAACAGGCATCATGGACGGGCATTGCTGGAACCTTGTGAAAAAATTGCTGGAGCTTCGTGCTGGTGGTAACGCATAGGGTCTGGCTGGCAGCACTTCATGTTGAATCGTGGTGCGAGCGGCAAGATCTTGGTGGCAAAGAGCCCATAAGCTTAAATGCAGCTCTCTGAGCCACACCAAGGGTCCAGGATTTGGGCGGCACCACTTTGGGGGCAGGAATTCACTTCAACTGGATCCAGGTGCTGGTGCAGGATGTTGGGGAGCTTTTTATGTCCCTTAGGCTCAGATTAGTAGGCCAGCAGACTAGCCCTTGGAGTCATTCTGGCAGTCCTGGGTTCAAGATGAAGTTGCAGGTTCAGTTCTTCTTCCCCAGGCAAGAGGGCAACAGGGCAGAAACTCAGCAATTCAGCAAGACAGCAGCAGGTCAGCAGTCCAGCAGAGTGGCATCCCTTTCAGCAGCACAGCAGTCCTTCTTCCTGAAAGAGCATCCATAGGTCCACAATTGTACTGAAAGGTTGGTGTCTGACATTCTACATTTATACCCTGGTGCCCGGGTTCTGGAAAGTGGAAGATGCTTCTAGACAGTGGCTTTGAAGTGCATTGAGTTTCCAGACCTCCCTGCCCTGGCTCCAAGCTGGCTGCAGTGTCAATGTGGGCTCATTAGGTCCTTTGTATGGAGGCAGAGCACATCATATTCAATTACAAGAGGGACTGTGCCAGCTTCGGCCCCCTTCCAGCGAGCAGATGACCCATTGAGGCGCTCCAAATCCCTCTATTGTGAGGCTATCTGGGCAAAAAAACAAAGTCTAATTGTCAGTTATACCCAGTCATGTGACCCACGCACAGGTTATAGGCACCAAATAGCAAGGGCAGGAAAGTGCCAACTTTCAAAAAGTGGCATTTTCAAAATTGTAACTTAAAATCCGAGTTTACCATTAAACAGAATTTTTAATTACAATTTCTCAAACACATAACACAAATTGCTTACCAGTTCCCAATAAAAAGTTAGCACTTATTGTATGTAATAAGGCAACTCAATGTTATCCTATGGAAGAGTTAGGCCTTACAGTAGTGAAAAACTAATTTAGGAGTTTTCAGTACCATGACATATAAAACCTAAAGGTACAGGTTCAACCTTTTAATTGAAATGAACCCTCTCCTATGAGCTACCTAGGGCCTACCCAATGGACCACATAAAAGCAATAAAAGGGAAGTTTAGGGCTAGGCAAAGTCGAATTGGCAGTTTAAAACTGCACTCAGGCTGCAATGGCAGACCTATGACATGTTTTAAGGAGCAACTTGAGTGGATGACACATTAAGTGCTGCAGGCCCACTACCACCATCTAATAACAAATTCTGGCCATATGGTATACAACTTTACAAGGGACTTATAAGTAAATTAAATATGGCAATCAAGTGTAAGCTAATGTTGCAATGCTTTAGGGAGTGAACACAAGAACTTTATGACTGGGTAAGGCCAACAAAAACAAATTCAGAAATTATAGGAGGGGTAAGAGCACAAAGTTTGGGAGAAGACCATCCTAAAGCTGACAAGTCCAACATGAGTCATCAGTGAGACAGAGGAGACTGCTTCTCAGACAGCACAGCGGACTTACGGTGTGGAAAATGCAAGATTCATTCATACCCGGCCAAGCAGTGTTGAGTTCGGGAGTGAATCCAAATGAGTTGTGTTGAGCTTCCGCCTTTACTGGTTGTACAACTTACATTTTTCTTACCTTCTTTTGATAATTCATTTTAGCTGAATGATTTTTTGGTCCAGACAAATACCTCTACACCTCTCGTTAGAGGGCCTGATTTAGGCAAAAACAAGCAGACCTTATGAAGTTCGTCAAATTCTAACTCATGTTTTTACCCCCACCCACTGGGGACAAGAATAAAAGATGTCCAGGTTCAACAAGACGTGGTTTTAACTGATTTCACCCTCTGCACACATCTATATGTTTCAATACACCCCCACACCCTTACTGACCTCTAGACCTTTGAACACCTCATAAGCTCTCATTGTGGTGTACTGAATATAATAGGAGGCTGTGCTTTGTGGTCTTTCAGCCCTCCTTATTCCCTCCTCTGTGCTTTTTTGTATCTCCACACCTTGCCTTTTTCTCACTAAACAAGTGTCTTTATCATGATTTCCCACAGGAATATCTGAGGAGACATTTCTATTATGAATCCTGAAACCCTGATTCTGCTCCTTTTCTGGAAACCAGTCTCTCCTGTGAGAAATCAGTGTCAAATTCCAGGGACCCAGTGGAAAGCCTGCTCTAAGTTCTAATGTGTGTCTGTAACCCTTGACGTTTGTGGCTTATGTACTTGAATGGGCAGAAGTCTGACTGCATGTTTAAGAGACATACTCCATTTAAGAAACTCTTTTGAATGGAGGGTCTATGGTGTCTATAAAGAGAATGTGCATGTTTTTATTAAGTAGGTGAAACTAGTCCTCTCAATGTAAAAAGGAAAGTGAGTACTGGATATTACTAATTCTCTAGCCCAGTGTTTCCCAAACTGTGAGGTTGTGACCCAGTGGTGGGTCACCAGCTGATTTCTGGTGGTTCACGAAAGTCCACTCAATAAATAAAGATGCATTTACATTCTGTGTTTATCTTGTTGCATTTGCTACGCTTCAAAAGAGGAGGCCAAATGTCAGTCTATGCCTTCTGACTAACTGCTGATCATGGGTGTTTTGGGGGATTGGTGTTTACAAACTCCTCTCTTTTGCAGTCGGAGAAAGGAAAGTAAAATAATTATGTGATAATCTTGCTGGAGTACAGGGATTGTGGAATGAAAGGCTGTAGGATGTTATTTTTGCAACAAGCAACAAAATGTAAGTACCTGTAAGTTAACTGTATGCATTCAGTGGTCAGGAAGGCAAAAATAGAAAGAGAGATTTTAATATAATCAAAACAATGTATACCACTCTACAGGGGAATTATAAGAAAAATTAAGTATGTCAATCAGGTGAAAATGAATGTTACTATGTTTAGGGGAGTGAGCACAATCAATTTAGCACTGGTTAGCAGTGTGTGGCATCTGCGCTCTCACCTTGCATGGAATGTAGAACTTAGGAAGGGGCAGGTAAGAGAGAGAGACAATAGGTGGCAGATTGACCGGAAGCAGTGTAAGTCCTCTGAATGCTATTATCTAGAATAAAATAAAGAACATTACTTGAAACTGACCCCGACATTTCAGTGACGTCGAGTAGATGAACCACAGGAGGACTGGGCCTGTCAGAACTCTACTGCGGATTGGTGGAACAATGGCGATATCGGGGAAAGTCACTGCTACGTTCCCGGCCACATCACAGGCTGGAGGTAATACCCGGCAGCCCATGCTTGAATGCAAGGTGACCTAGGGCGAAAGTGCAGTGACGCGCATACCTTAAATGAAAGGCCCTTAAGGCTTTGATGTCAATGGGCATATGTGCGGTGACACACACATCTTTAAAGGAAGGACCATTAAAACCCTTGTGGGCAAAGGCGCTGTGAGCTGCACACCTTCTTTGCATTGGACCTGCTCCCTAAGCTGTTATGGGTACAATTTGCCTACAGTGCATTTCTAACACAGTCTGGTAAGATTCTGCTGTGACAATTTTGGGAAAGGATCTCTTTACTCAACATGGATGACGTAACTACTCCAGCACCATTTCTACCGCCATTAGGTCTACCCAGTTTAGAATGGATGAGGTGGAAAGAAGGTTTCCTAGCTTACCTCAAAGCTATAGGGGTGACATTTTCATGGGAAAAGGAAGGTAGCTCTACGTATACATTGTATGGGTGCAGAAGGTAGCAAAATACTAAAGCATTTACCGACACTGGAAGAGGATGATGCTGAAAACGAGACATGGATTAGTATGAAGAAGCCATAAGGAAGCTAAGTATGAAAGTAAAATAAATTGAGTAGCATAGAGACATGGATTCTTAACGTGTGGGCCGTTGCCAGGAAAGTCTGTGCATGATGTTGTGACATTGCTGAGGTGTTTAGCAGCATTCTTCAATTAGAAGACATTTTATGATTGGTGCTCAAGATATCGGACAAAAGAACACAAGAAAAATTGTTGATAGCGAAGGCACTTACATTGAACAAGCCTGTAGAAATAGCTGAAAAGTTAGAGTATATTTCAGAGGACATAAAAGTGTTGGAGTCAAGCACGGGTGGTACAGCAACGATACATTAGTATTAGTGCAGTGAAGAACAAAGAAGCCAAGAGAATGAATTGGAAAGGACCTGAGTACAGAAAGGACTGTGAGGTCAATCAGGTCAACTTAAATAGTTGATGGAAATGTGGAATAAAAGGTCATGTTGCTAGAGACAAGACATGTCCAACACTGGGACACTTATGGAGGAGGTGAAAGCAGAGGGGACATTATGCACGGATGTGTACAGGGACTTGCAAACATAATTCCAGTATGGAAAGAAATGTGAACACAGTGTGTTCAGTGTTAGACTCTGGTAAAACAAATGACGATTCTAGTGAGAGTGAAGTGTGTATCGTGCAGGTGTGTGATGTAGGTGAAGATCAGAATGCTCCATTTTGGGAGGTGGCTATAAATGGGAAGTCTGTTCAGATGATGGCGGACTCAGGAGCAAGGTATACTTTGGTGGGATAGGATCAAATGCAGTTGTATAAAGATGAGGTATTGATGCCGTCTGATGTAAGCTTGGTGGCATTTTGGTGGAAAAAGAATTGATGTAATTGGATGTTTTGAAGCTAACATAAAGTTCAAAGGCCGCACTACTCAATCTAAGGTATATGTGGCCAAGAATGGTGAATGCTTGCTTCGATGGCCACAGCAAAGAGAATTGTAAATTACTTTAGATCCTAATTATCCTGATCAAGTATTGTGTGTCGAGACTATTGAAGACGTAGACAAACTTGAATTGTGGAAGAGTAGATATCCTGGAGTTATTTATGATAAGCTTGGTTTGTTTAAGTACTTTAAACAAAGAATAAGATTGTACAAGGATGTGAAAGCGACTGTTCACAAGGCGCGTCTGGTGCCATTAGCTTTTTGGGAGGAGTTGAGAATGGAGCGGGATAGGTTATGCGAGCAAAGAATAATAGACCCTATCGAGGCATCGGAATGGATGGCACCTATAGTTTTGTCTCTTAAGGCCGGTGGGGGATGAGAATGTGTGTGGATTTAAGCGATTTAAACAGGAGTATTTGGATCGATCACCATCTTCTTTCCAATATCAGTTAAATGCTGAGAACTTTCAATTGGACAGAAGTATTTTCATCCATAGATTTCTCCTTAGCATTTAATCAGATTTCCCTGGAGGAAGAATCATGGGGCCAGAAGTATGAACATTGCATTTTGCGATTCTATAATAGCGAATTTTACCGAATTGCTATTATAGAATCGCAAAATGCAATTTATGTAGGTTTTGCAAAAGAAATAGTGATTACTACATATTCCTTAATAGCGAATCACAAATTGTGATTCGCTATTAAGGAGTGCCTTCCCATTCATTCCTATGGGCCTCGAGGCTCATAGGAAAGAATGGGAAGGCATTTGCAATTTGCGATTACCAAATTGGTAATCGCAAATTGTGAATGCAATTTCAAAGGTGATAGGGGCCAAGAGGCCACCCTGATGCACCCCCAAAAATTTCATGTGTGCATATGTGGCACACACACATGCCCCAAAGGCATGTGTATGCGCAACATGGCACTTGAAAAAATGCAATTTTGTGCATTTTTCCAAGGATTTGCAAATTACCACCAACTTGAAGTTGGTGGTAATTTGTGTTTCCTTAATGCAAAGTCATATTCTGAGAATGCTTCTTGCATTGCATTTAGGCAATAGCAAATTGCGATTCCCCAACTGTATTCGCAAAATAGGTAATCACAAAAGTTGTGATTACCTATTTTGCGAATGCCTTTTGGGATGAAACATCCCAAAAGGCTTTTTTACTGTTCGCAAACGGGCCGATTCTGTGAATTGGCCCGTTTGCGACCAGTAAAAGCCTTGATACATCTGGCCCTAAATAATTACCTTCCTTAGTAACACCAGAGGTAGCATACCGTTTTTTAAATTTTGTTTAGGCTTGCTTAAGCTTCAGCAGTTTTTCATTGAGCAAAGCACTTATTGCTGGAAAAGACAAAGAATGTTACGTATTTTCAGGATGACATTCTTGTTCATGGGAAGAATTGGCTTGAACATAATGACACTTTAAGAATGGTGTGGGGCATTCTCAAGGGTAGGTCCTGCCATCAAAGTAAGCAAATTCCCTATTGGTATGTCTGGTGTTGATTATTTGAGTCACCACATTGTTTGTATTAGGATAAGACCAACGCATGGTTGTTTGAAGGCAACTGAGGGTGCACTTAGCCCCAAAGTCAAGGTGCAACTTTGTTCTTTCTTGGGGATGGCTGAATACTATGCAAAATGTATTGCTAAAATTTCTGACATGACCACGATATGCGAATTCTTTTGAAGAACAGTGTTACATTTGAATGGTGGAGGTTGTGTCAAGACACATTCATAAAGCTGAAGAATTATATTTCAGCTACTCCATGTCTCAAGCCATTGGATGCCAAATTGTCCACATAGTCCTCATAGTGACTGATGAGAGTAATTACAGTTTAGGTGCTGTGTTGATGCAAGATAATAATGGCAAAATTGTGATTGTGGTCTATGCATCCTAAATATTAATAACCGGAGACTAAACATAAATACTTTTAAAGGAGGCCCTGGCTTGTTATTGGGGAATTTTATCATTCACGCAGTATGTATTGGGTAGTGAGTTTGAATTGAGAACAGATCAAACACCCTTGGTAGATGTGTTTAAGTTAAAAGGGCAAGAAGAGCTACTCCTTATATAGATTTCAAGAATACATCATTGACGTGGAGTATCTGCCAGATGTTATAGTAGCTTGTTTGTCATGTTTGCGATAACACGAAGAAAGTTTTGATGAAGTCAAAGAAGAGTGTGTGTTTGCGAGCAACTGGCTGATGTTGCAGCAACAAGAATGTCCCACCAAACTTGGGTGGAGGAAACTACACATTATGGAATTCTGGAAAAAGTGATGCGGTTTGTGAAACAAGGTTGGTCGCCAAGAGGAATTTGGAGGATGATTTGAACACTTATAAGGTTATTAAGGATGAATTGTGTATTTGTGATAGGATTCTTAGGAGAGGTGATGTGTTGTTGGTGTCCTCAATACTTAGGGAAGAGGTTTTAGGGGTGGCTCACCAAGAAAACATTGTAATGAGCATGGCCAAAAGAAGAATCAGGAAGGTTTTTTGGTGGCAGCGTCTGTACTGCGATGTGGAGGGCATGGTAAGACAATGTGTGAGTTGTCCCCGGAAAGATAAAGCACAAAAAGTGAAGTTCTATCCCTCTCAAGTCATTGACAAAGGGAAGGAACCTTGTGAAAAATGTCTTAGGATATTATGGGGCCTTTTGCTAAGCTGGGTTTGGGACCCACGGTTACATTAGTGGCTATTGGTTTGTTTTCCCATTGCCCAGAGAATATGTTTGTAAAACATGTTGAAACTAATAATATTATTGAATTTAAAAAAAGGTTTTTGTCAGGGAACATGTCCCAATGGAAATTGTTATAGATAATGGGGTTCAGTTGGTGTCAAAGGAGATTACGTTGTTTTTACAAAAACTCAATATACCTCACACAAGGACGGTTGTTTATTATCCAAAGGGAAATGCGATGTTGGAGAGATGGAACAAGGTATTGTAGGAAGGTTTCGAGTTGGCAGTAGATGAAGGTGGTGATTGGAGAAGGGCTGTGAAAATACTGGTGTAGACTTAAAGAACTACACCTAACACTGTCACAGAAGAGACACACATTAATGAGAGTAAGAGAGTTTTGCTCTAAATTAAGGGTGGGATGGATACAGAAAATGAAATGTATATAGTTGAGGATGAAGTGGGTGTTAAGTGTGAAACATCTGTTGAACATGGGTTGCAGTAAAGGGATTGGGTTGGAATCAAGTTGGGACCTTTTGTGAGAAAGGGGATATCACAATTTTCCGGTCCCTTGCAAGTAAAGAAGTTCGGAAGATTTGTGGTTGAATTATCAGACAGTAATGTGTGCAATATGAAGAAAATTGTGAAATTATCTGGGTGTCTGTTGGTGCCAGGAGTTGATAAAGACTGTGGTAAATAAATTCATGAAATTACCTTTGGAACGGGGATATCCAATGAGTCTTGCGGGCAATGCGATACGCAGTGAATGATAGGTTATCCAGGAGAATGAAAGGAATAGAGAGTGAATAAAGGACTTTAAACTAAACTGATAATGGTTTTATTACCTTTTATGCTGCTTGTTTCCTCAAATCTATATAAGCTGGTGAATCTTGTGTTCTTAAAATGGTTTTCCCAACTAGAGTGGTTTTGTTTCTTTGTTCATTTTTTTGTTTTGTTAAAGGGGGAATATATGTGGCATCCACGCTCTCATCTTGCATGGAATGTAGAATGCAGGGAAGGTAAGGCAAGACAGTGGGTGGTGGTTGGTGGAAGACTGAGCAGGAGGTGCTGTCTTTTTTTGTCCTATTATATTGAATAAAATTAAGGACATTACTTAAAACTGACCCAGATGTTTCACAATAAAAACGAATTTCAGCAAACAAATTGAGGGAAACAGGCAAAAGGTCTGAGGGAAGAGCACTCTAACGCTAACACCTGTGCTCTACCTAGTCCCTACTGGAGAAACTGTCTGTGGTGCATCCTGTGCTATTGCATCCTGGAAGAGTTACCTCTATAGCCTCTCAACCCCCTTTGATATCATCCATTCCTACTGACTTACTGTCCAGGACGGTCATGCAAATCATGTGCAGAAAAGCTCTTGAAATTTCCCCACATTATGTGCTCTAAACACATGCTGGACATTAGTTACTGAAGCACTCCGTTCTTGGTAACAAAGATCTTGGAACTAGAACAACCAGTAGATCCAACTTTTTACACTAAAAGCAGGTAGATGGTGAGGATCCATTTCTGTGCTTTGTGACCAGGTTTGGGGTGGTGCTCTCCAGACATAGCCTTTGTGTAGAGTGATGCTCCTCATGGTAGGGCAGTCTACAGTCTAGAGCACCCACAAAATTGCTATAAAGAGGTGTGATATTTCTGACCTAGCTGTCGACAGCCACACTTGGGACATCAGGGGACAGACAAAAGCTAGCCAACAACAACAAAGACTGCAGTCCCATCCTCCACCCTTACCACAAACCAGATGACAGTGTTACAGGAAGACTAATCAGCAGCTCATATCAGCCAAAGGCCTAATTGAATTACTAAAGTTCTCATGCCATCTATCTCTCCATCTCAGTGCCTAGGTCTCCCTCCAGCTTCAGGATTGCCAGCAACACACTTCCAATCTCTAGGAACATAAGATCACCTCCACCTTGGGCACAGGGCCAGGTCAGGGGCATCCATAATAAACCCACAGGCCTCCATTTACTCTGGCTCACTCATACACATAATGCATGTACCATGCTGGTCATATTAAGAAGACACGCACAACATATAATTGGAATATAAGTGCTAGGATGTAGTTTAGTGCCTAGAAGCAGACCTATACAGAAGTGGGCCAAGTAAGTCTTTACTCTGTTGACACAGATAAAAATCACAACTATCGATTCACAAAACATAGTATACTGCCACCATCGTACTATGTACAGAACCCACAACAGGGAAGGCAGTCCATTGTCAGTGCAATGAGGTCAAACTTGGTATACCCTTCCAAGTCACAGGACAGGTCCAGCACCTTCACCACAGGCCTAGGCCTCTGAGCACACAGTATATTACGGTGAAGCTACAGTCCAAATCAAAAAAGAGGATACCAGAAACACGCAATCAGGCGGATGCAGCAAGGGAGCAAAATGGTGCATTATGCAGAGGACATTCCCGTCCCATCAGTAGGTGTTCACACCAGAACACAAAACACAGATATAGCATGGGAAATCTCCATTATCAACAGGTACAACATGGCTGCAAGGCTGTATAAGTCTCCTATGCACACCACAAGGGAAGGAGCATTGCAAATCTTTCTCACACCACAGGTATAGAACAGAATGGAGTTTCACACAAAAAACAGGTACAACTTGAGAAGCAACAGTGCATGCCTCTGTCACAAAACAAGTACAACTCAGCTGAGTAAGTCTGTTTTATAAAGAAACTTTAACAGGAGGGGCATCAGAAATGTAAGTCATCCTTACACAAAGAGATGCAGTGCAGGCAGCACGAAATAAATACATCACTGTCAGCTGCAAAATGGAAACTTAGTGAAGGGATGATGTGCACAGCTGTCAGGTGGCACCTGTCAAATTTGACACTTTCAGCCAATCTTTTTTTAGGCTGAACACATTGCAATCACTAATTTTTGTAATGTCAGAAACAGAACTATGCCACCAAGAACGCAAAACGGATGTATGTCGTTACAACGCACACTTTTATAACGCATGCACTTACAACGCATTTTTTACAACGCAACATCCACTACAACGCATTCCATTACATCGCATGACACTACAACGCATTTTTAAAACCTACCTTTACAACGCATTCCATTACATCGCATACAACCTTTACAACGCATACCATTACAACGCATAATATTAAATTGCATTTAAGGTAAGTATTGGATAGTATAGGGGTAAAAATTACTATTCTTACTCCAGGGGGTGCAACAGTAGGGTAAGTGTTGGATAGTATAGGGGTAAAAATTACTATTCTTACTCCAGGGGGTGCAACAGTAGGGTAAGTGTTGGATAGTATAGGGGTAAAATTACTATTCTAACTCCAGGGGGTGCAACAGTAGGGTAAGTGTTGGATAGTATAGGGGTAAAAATTACTATTCTTACTCCAGGGGGTGCAACAGTAGGGTAAGTGTTGGATAGTATAGGGGTAAAAATTACTATTCTTACTCCAGGGGGTGCAACAGTAGGGTAAGTGTTGGATAGTATAGGGGTAAAAATTACTATTCTAACACCAGGGGGTGCAACAGTAGGGTAAGTGTTGGATAGTATAGGGGTAAAAATTACTATTCTAACTCCAGGGGGTGCAACAGTAGGGTAAGTGTTGGATAGTATAGGGGTAAAAATTACTATTCTAACTCCAGGGGGTGCAACAGTAGGGTAAGTGTTGGATAGTATAGGGGTAAAAATTACTATTCTAATTCCAGGGGGTGCAACAGTAGGGTAAGTGTTGGATAGTATAGGGGTAAAAATTACTATTCTAACTCCAGGGGGTGCAACAGTAGGGTAAGTGTTGGATAGTATAGGGGTAAAAATTACTATTCTAACTCCAGGGGGTGCAACAGTAGGGTAAGTGTTGGATAGTGTAGGGGTTTTAATGTAATATTATGCTTTGTAATGGTATGCGTTGTAAAGGTAGTATGCGATGTAATGGAATGCGTTGTAAAGGTAGTTTTTAAAAATGCGTTGTAGTGTCATGCGATGTAATGGAATGCGTTGTAGTGGATGTTGCGTTGTAAAAAATGCGTTGTAAGTGTAGTGCGTTGTAAAAGTTGCGTTTTAAAGGTTGTTCCCCACGCAAAACAATGTTGTCTAAATTGTTAGGATTTGCTTCATATTTGACACATGGCATTGAACTAATTGTCAGCTGTGTCTCTTTAGTCCTGCCAGGCAATCATCCTTAACGTTAACTAAACTTCAATACCAAACATGGCCCCTACCAAAATAACATCTGGAGCACTTAGGTTTTAATCTTGAAAGTGCATGGTTTGAGGCCAGTTACTGTGATCCCGCAGGCATACAGACAAGATTCCCTGAGACCTGCAGATCATAATATGAACATTTTAAAATAATAAAATGGGGCTGGGGGTATGAACTCAGAAAGTTTTAACATTCACTCTCCCCTAGCCCTGTGACTGTTAGTAGGAAATTGAGACAATGTAAAACAAACTTGCTGTTAGCTGTAGATACCATGGGAAAAAGTAATGCAGGGGTATGTTAGACTCAGTACTGTAGGATGTTGGTGTCATATCACTCTGGGCACACATTGGACAGTCCCACACAGGTTATGAGAAGATGGAGGGAGACCTTCTGCTAACCTAGTAACTTCACTGTTCTTAGAGCTCTGCCTAGCTCACGTGCAGTTTGCTGCCAGAGAGGTGAAGTCTTTCACTTTGGCAAAGATGTCCTTGGTGCAGTTGGTGCTGCTTTCGATGTAGTCAGTGAGAGCGGATCTTTTGGTGGCTCTGATATGCTGATTGTATTGTCAGAGGGTAGATTTGTACATGCTTTTGTCAGTGTCATTCTGACTTTGTCTTCACCTGCATTCAATTTGCTTGCAGTGGCTTTTAGTGAGACTTAGCCTATCCATGTACGTGCTTGCTTGAGGTCTGGTTCTCATGGCTTTGTTGGCTTTGCCAGGAGCCAGGGTACCTGTACAGGTGGTGATACAGGCATTGAAGACAGAGATGTAATGAGGAGGCTGTAGTTGTTTTGAGGTATAGGAGTTCAGACGACCAGGACACTTCTGAGATCTTGTTCCGGTTTAGTTGTGAAGATTTGGTGATGTTGTTGGTGCAGTGTTGTGCGATGGGTATGCTGAAGTTCATGAGGGTGTGGTCACACCATGTGATCGGTGTGGGCTTTTGTACTGTGATGTTGCTCAAGCTGGTGAAGATAGGGTTCAGTAGGCGCTTGGGGGCTTGTGTGGGGCCTTTTACTCGCTGGGTGAGATTGAGGTCGGACAGGTCCTCAAGGAGGTTGTTCGTATTGGGATTGGTGAGGTCTTCCAGGTGGTAGTTGGGGTCACCAATGATCAGGTGTGATGAAGTCTGTGATGATACTGCAGACGTTGGTGAGTGGAGGGTGGTAGATGAGGGTGCTGCTCAGGGTGCAGTTGGTGGTGATGAAAAGTTTGAAAGTCAAGTGTTCCATGTTGCTTGTGGTACTTTGCGAAGTGGGTGAGCATTGGATGGATTCTTTGAAGATAATACCAATTTCACTTCTAGGTCCGTTTATCCTGTTGGGTCTTGGAATCTTGTATACAGGGGGATTGCCATGGCGAATAAGGGGGCCGATGAGAGAGTCAGCCAGGTTTCAGTAAGTAGAGCAGATCCGGCAAACAGTTGTGTAGCAGATCCCAAATTTCAGTGACATGTTTAGTGAGGGAGCAAGTGTTAAGGAGTATGATGGATAGGGAGGGATGTGGGGTAGTGAAGGTCAAGTGTGAGTGGTTGTGAATGTTGGGTGTGTGAGGTGCGTGAAGCGGGTGTGGGAGAGTCCATGTGAAATTGGAGGGGCTGCTAGAGAATGCATCTTCATTGTTGGTCTGAGCGGCATAGCAGCAGCACTGGGAGATGTGACTAGGTTTCAGGCCACAGAGGATTGTGGTGGAATAGCAACAGGCAAAGATGGATAGGAGGACGACTGGTAGTCCTGGTGCTGGGCGCAGGCAGAGCACAGACAGGCACAGATGACCTTCCCTTTAGCACACCTCCAGCATGCCATCGGCCACACTGCGGCCTTCATTAACTGAAGACAATTTTGTCAGGAAACCAGTGATGTAACTTCCTGTGCAGATGGATAACTGGAAACCCTCTGATGTCACTTCCTAGGCAGATGGAGGATGGGAACTTCTGTGCAGATGGACAATGGGAAATGAGTCCTCTTACTTGGCGTATCCTTTTAAAGTTAGTTTTGGCAGGAAACCAGTGATGCCACTTCCTGGGGGAATGGACCATAGGAAATCCAGTGATGTCACCTCCTGTGAAGATGGGTGACAGGAAATGAGCCCTTTTGCCTAGCTTCTTCTCTGGAAGACATTTTTGGTGTGAAACCACTGATGTAACTTCCTATGCAGATGGATGATGGGAAATCTAGTGATGTCACTTCATATGCAGATGATCAAAAACCCAGTGATGTCACTTCCTATGCATGTACTGAATGATGAGCGGAAATCCAGTGATGTCACTACCTATGCAGATGTTGGAAAATGAGTCCTCTTGCTTGGTTTCTTCTTTTAAAGACAGCTTTGTAATATATAGTTTTTTTTTACTTAAAAAAAATAGAAAAATATTTTTATGTTAAATATAAATGCTAATTAATTTTATTCATTTATTATAAATGTAGAATGATATTTAAAAAGGTACAGCATTAACTTAATTTTAAATAAAATTATTTATTTTTAATATATTAAATTTAAAATAAAACAATGTTGATTAAAACAATTCCCACATAAAGTTAAAAAAGTATTTTTATTATGTACCCAAAATATTGAATGTGATGTACAAAATTAATTAACCATAACAAGTTAATTATTTTGAATAAATATTAATGTTGCATAAATTGTATATTGAAAAAAGTGTAATAAACTTGTTTAAAATACAGTAATAATTATGTTTTATTTTTAGAAAACACTTTTAACATGAAATAAAACTATATTTTTAAACAGTTTAAATATGTGTTTTATTTTAACATTAGTTCATATAGGGATTTATTTTCAAACCCTATATTCATTATTTTCTCTACGAGTGAGTTGCAATATGTGTGAGTGGCCGTGGGTAGTGCAGGTCTTACTCCAGCTCTGAGATGAAGTACATTTATGACTGTTTTGGATCCTTGTCAGCTGTATTAGGCGAGTTTGTGATTAGGAAAAGACTTACTCTTTTGTGTGTGGGTGTGTGTCCCTCCCTAAACACCTTAACACCTTAACTCTTCATTTCTCCTCCCTTAAGTCCTCCAATTTAGTAGTATGTATTCTGCATTTTCCAACCCCTCTTGTCTGTCCCTTCACATTTAACACTAACATGTGTACTTATATATGTGGAGTACTCCAGTCAGGTCAGAGATCTCCGCACATAAAATGTAGGCGTGGCAGAGGCAGAGAGCACTACATGTAGGTATGTGAACAGAATTTTATAGCAGGCTAGCAGTACTATTGTAGTACTACTAAACATGCTACAAAATGCGTTTTGTGAATAGACCTCTGTGTCTTTCTTTCCTTGTTAAATTCCGGCAAGTTTGATCAGCCATAACTTAACAGGGTATGCAAGCTTAATTGCACCCAGTAATTACTGGGTTTTATGCATTTGTAATTCAAATTTCTGCACAAATAGGGGGTTAGAACTATCCAGGCCACTCATAATGAAGGACTAAATTTCTAACATGTTCATAGTGGTAAAGTGCCCTAAACCTCTTCTTAAATTGTATTTAAATGCTATATTTTGTTGATTTGGGATATCAAATTGATGTTGGTGTTTCTAAAGTGCAACAACTATCCAAGGGTATCCCAACTCTAGATTGCCCATTCTGACCCATAGCAGTTTCTCTAAGGACCAGGAAGAAAACCAGCTGGAAAAGTGCCATGTCTTCAGAACTTACTGAAAGGATTAAAGGTTGTTACTTAACCTCAGCTCCAGAGGAAGTTTATTTCAAAGTATGGGTGCAATACTAAATAAGGCTATGCTTTTTTGTCTAGCAAGCTTGGATTTTAGTACCATTATAAGTCCTTTGTATGCTGAGTGGAGGCATCTCCTGGGATCATACCTATTTATTTTATTCCTGTGGTAGTAGGCCCTTGAACAATAATAAGAGTTTCTGTACAAAATATAGAGACTTGAACCAGGGTATTTTTTTAATGGTAGCCAGTGCCATTTTTCCAACTATATGGATACCAACATGGCTTTTGGGAATCCAATAATTAGTCTTGCTCCTCCATTCTGGACAATCTGGAGCTTTTGTAGCAGATACTGTGTAAGGACCAGATAAAAAGATTTTCCATCATCCAATCTAGATCCAGTGAGCACCTGGACAACCATCTTCTTGGCAGTGGTAGGCAACAATGTAAAGATTTTATATAGCACGCACAAGATGATAAAGCAAAGTGAGACAACTATCTTTGTATCTGCAGACAAGCTTAGATGGCTATCCAGGAGGATCTCTAGTTTCCTTGCACTTGTCACAGGAGTAGGAGGATTGCCTAATTGTTCCCGCCACCAAGAAGGGGGTCATACAGGTGGCTGCTTACCAAACAAAAGTACCCCAGTTTTTTCTCTATTAAGTTTTAGGCAGTTTTCTTGCATCCAACTTTTGATAGTTCAGTCATGCAGCTGAGCGACTCCACACTAAAGAGGCATATATATATATATATATATATATATATATATATTAAATAGCGTACGGTTGAGTGACAAGCCATGTGCTACATCACACCCAATATTGTAAGGAGGACATGTCACAATTTGAATTCAGTTCTTATTTCTTACCTAAAGCATGCAGACAAACATGCCCATTTACTTTGTTCCATTTACAAAAGACAGCCTTTCATAGGTCTTCTGCAATGGAAGCAAGTCTTTCTTCAGCTAACTGATATTATTGCCTTTCACCATCACATTCAGTATGCTTCATGTAGCAAATTTACCTTTTCCGATTTTTCACCTTTTTTCTAGACTCTGTACAGTGCTATTCAGTGACAAGTTGCAAGTGATATTGATAAAATTGGATTCACCCAATTGCTCTATTGTAATTTCCTGTTAGACCAATGTCATTTTCGGGTTGCAGTTTGTATTTACACCATCCATAGAAATTGAAAAAATATTGGTCTACCGAAAGCACCACTTTGTTGTGGATGAACTGCACTTTAGAGGCAAATCAATAATACATGGCAATGAGAGGTCCCTTTGACACGTAGGTAAACCTATTTTATCCATTAATAAATTACCCCTAAAGACATGTTGAGTAACATATAAAAAAACTGGTAAGCTATCTGTTTAAAACGTACGCTCTAACAGTGACTGAAGGCCTAAAAGCTATTTCATTCTGTAGGTTCAGCTACATTTCCCACAAAACAGGCTTAAAATATTGTTTATAATACTTAATTTTCTATCTCTGCTGGGAAAATGCTAGCAAGCTCATTGTAAGTTATTTTCTACTTCATTGCCAAAATCTGATTCAATATTTAAATCAAATAATTGATAACTTGAATGGAAAACTAACTTTAGAAAAATGCATCTGTTAAATCTAATTAGTCAGTATGGGTAGATTGCCATTACACTAAGTTAACAACTGTGGATATGTACTTTGTTATATAAAATCTTACAGATTACTATATGCAGGCAATGCTTTTGGTTTAGTAACACCCACGACAAAAATGTGAGCTTTGTGAATCCTTTTTATGCTGTTTTAGTAGGTGTTTTATATTGCTTTGCTAGCTGTGTGCATATTTGTAATTTTACGACTGTGTACTATTGGTTGCTTTGTGGTAAAGCTTAAACTCAGTACAGTATGCTTGAATTTGTTTAGTTTAGCTAACTAAGGATAAAGGCTTTAGGCCTGATTGTTTCACTGAGAAAGGAAAGATTATGTCAGATACCAAAGTTCTGATCTGCCGATTGTGAAAAGCTATACCAAAAGCAATAGGCCTGACTTATTTATTGTAAAAAGCATATGTTAATGCTGATAGGCCTGTATGAGTGGATTGTTAGTAAATTATTTTAAAGACTGTAGACAGTTACTGTGATAGATGGATTAACATAGGTACATATAATAGGCAAGGTGTTGGTTACCTTTCTGACAAAACCCCGGGGTGTGAAGCTTTGCACCTAGAGAATCCTTGTTCGACACTCTTAGGAGGGGTTTTATAGTGTTTTGTCTATTTTAAATGTGTAAATATTTCTAATATTATGACTGCATACTTAATGGTTATGTTGTAGGGCCCCTAATGCTCAATATAGTAGGATTGTGTTTTTTAATAGTGGCAAGCAAATGATAAAGGCAATAGGCTTGATTGGCTCTTTAGGAAAATGTGTGCCAGATGCCATAGTACTAATCTTTTTATTATAAAAACTTATGACAAAAGCTACAGGCCTGGCTTACGTATCGTGAAAATTCTATGTTAAAGCCAATAAATTGGACTTTTAGGGTGGATTGATATCTCAATGTTTTAACACCAAAAATGGTGCTGACACAAACTGTTGTCGTCAACCAAATTTGTGTGGTGGACACCAATGGTTCGTCCACTGCACTCTAAAGGCATCAGAAGCATTTTCTTTTAAAAACAATGGGCCTAATTCAGAAGATGTAAACTTGGATCAAAAGTCTAAGTTTACACCTGAAGTCTAAGTTTAGACCTAAAGTCTAACTTTACTAATAGTAACGTTAGACTTTTGGTCTAAGTTTAGACCAAAAGTCTAACTTAGACCAAAAGTCTAACTTTACTACTAGTAAAGTTAAACTTTTGGTCTAAGTTTAGACCAAAAGCCTAACTTTACTATTACTAAAGTTAGACTTTTGGTCTAAGTTAGACTTTTTGTCTAAACTTAGACCAAAAGTCTAATTTTAGTAGTAGTAAAGTTAGACTTTTGTTCTAAGTTAGACTTTTGGTCTAAACGTAGACAAAACATCTAATTTTAGTAGTAGTAGTAAAGTTAGATGTTAGGTCTAAACTTAGACTTTAGGTCTAAACTTAGACTTTTGGTCTACGTTTACCTTTATGCAATGTAATGGAAAACCTTTGCTTGCGTAGTGAGTTTTTTCTCTTTATTATTTTAATTTAGCTATCACACAGCTTTCACACTGACATCATATGAAACAAAGTGAAAGCAGACTGTTCCACTAGGGAGGATTACTTTAGATTGGTGGCAGGGGGCTTAACACTGCTGCCCTAAAGAAGAGAGGTGGTGCTGGAAAGGGAACACAGCCCCTTTTTCAGCACTGTCTATCTCTAGTAGATCCCTGCTTGGGGATCGCCCACAGAGAGCAATCCCAAGCAGAGATCTACCTCAAAGGGCACCAGGCATTGCTTTTGAGGGGGCAGTGGTCGATGGGGCAAGTGCTCACCCCAGTCTTTCTAAACCTCCATAGTGGGTTTAAATTGGGTTTTGGCCCCTAACCTGCCCCGGGGAGTAGGAAGCCCACTAAACAGCAGAGATTTCTTGATTAGCACCAAATAAAATTATGGCACAAGCCCACACTGGCATTGGCCATGCTACACCCCAAATGGGCACACTGTCTTTCTGCCCCGTAGGGCAAATAGGGGGTCGAATGATCTGCCGCCCAGTGGTATAAAGCCCACTAGATACCAAAGATTTTACACTGGGGCAAAAAAGGGTGAGGGGTGGCCGATCCTGGCATAGGGTCATGACGCCACAATGGAAGGGCAATGCAGTCTTTCAGTCCCCCTTTGGGGCTTCACACCCAGTCTGCCTCCTGGGGTGTCAACAGAAAGTCCATTAGACATAAGGATTTTGTTTTAGAAACAACAAAATTGGGAGGAGGTTGCCCACTTTTGGCATCAGGCCATGCCCCACTCAAAAATGGCCATTCAGTTTTTATGTCCTGGGAGGGCATATTAGGAGGCTTGCCCCTAATTAGCCCTCTTGGATGGGTAGAAATCTCACCAGAAAGCATTGCTTTTTAAGGGGCATAAAAGGGGTGGGGCAGCCACCCTCGCATCTCACCATATTGGCTATGCATGGTCCCTAATTTGATCCATTTCTGTTGCAGGCTCTAGGCCCAGCCATATAATTGGGGTAAAAATTTTGTGGAGACACTGGGTGGTAGGAATTTTTAGGACTGCTACAGATTCAGAAACTTCCCTTCACAGAAATGAAAAAATGTGTGATTTTAGCCAAAGTTCAGGTTTGCAGAGATTTGTGGGTAAGAAAAGGTGGTTGACTCTACACCAGCCTCACCCCCCTGGAATTTCCGGACCCAAACACCGCAGCTACTCACATCACCAAAGTGGATCGATTTTCTTTTCAAAACAATGATAGCTCCATATTGTGTTTTGGCTCATTTTGTGTCACAGGTGCTAGGCCCAGACACACAAATGGGATACCATTTTTATTGGGGAAAGTGTGAAAATGCTGAGCGGTACAAATTTTGTGGATCCCAGCAGGGTTTGGTGCATGATTTGAGCCAAAATGTGATGTTTGAAGAGCATTTTGGCTATTAAGAACAGTAACATCATCCTGGACTCCCATGTGTCTCTAGTGTTTAGAAATGTCTAGTTTTAGTAGGTTTCCCAGGGTGGCAGCCAACCCCAGACCCAAACACGACATCTAGCTACATCGCCAAAGAGGTTTTGTTTTTATGGCAAAAATGTTGATGTCTCTACATTGTGGTTTGGGGCTTTTCGTGTTGCAGTCGATAGCCGAGTCACACAAGTGGAGTACCATTGTTATTGGGAGTAGTGCTGGAACACCGAATACTAAAACATTTCTTATTATGAACTGAATATCTCTTCATTTTTGGTCCTAGATGTAAGCCAGTGTGCAAGAAAGAAGAAATGTTCTTGCAACATGCCCTCTGAATCATGATAGTATGGGTAACCCTATATTTAGAGGTGCATAGAAAGTTCTATTTCTAGACTCAGTATCTAGGGCATATTTAAAAAATGCATGATCTTCCTTCTTATCCAATTATTTCATTCATCACATTTTACCATTAGAGTTACTGCATGGTTGGTGCACATTAAAAAATCATTATAAACTGCAGCTCAGTTGTTTCTCTTGGAATTGCATGGTTTTAGACAACCAACAAACACTATATATTCCTGTGATCTGAAAGGTAGAGTGTACGTAATGGTATACAACCCAGCCTTTGGGGAAAATATTACAAACAGAAAAGGCCACCTAGTTGGTCAGACCATGCACTCATTGACTTTCTATTGCAGGGACCTGGAGGACAGGCGAAAACTGGCCCAGATTCTAAACGCCCTTTTAGGCAATGGCACAAAATCACCCCTGATGCTTTCTCAGCTGCCTTACCATCGTCATGGGATAGGGAACCTAAGAATGTTGAGGAGGGACTAGCCCGCTTCAATGCCTTGACTAGATCTGCCATTGATCAACTCACCCATCTAAAAACTCTGTCCTGCAAGCCCAGGCAAGTTCAAGCATCTTGGTTTACATCTTAGCTTCAAAATGAAAAAGTCCACAGTAAGAACTTGGAGAGACGATGGCCACGGACCCATCACAGAAGAGAAATAAAGGACATCTCTCGCTCAGTACCATAAAAACATAAAAATGACTTGGAAATCCTTTATTGCCCAACAGCTAGACCAGGCACGGCATGCCCCCAAAGTTCTATTCCAGATCCTCAAATCTTTCACGAACCCTAAAGCGTGCAATTTGGAAGAAACCCCATCTCAAGCCCTCTGTGATAATATAGTAGACTATTTTGTACAGAAAATTGATCTAATTTACAACAAGATTATCACACTGGGTAGCACGCAGCCAGTCGACATGACCCACGACCGCTCTCCCTGCATGAAGTGGAAGCCACTGATGAGCTTTCCCCTCCTGACTTGTGAGGATGTGGAAACATTATTACACAAGATGAAATCGGGCTCTCCTCTCGATGTTATACCTGCTAAAATCTCCTCCTGCCTCGCTAAACAACTTTCTGCTCCAATTTGTTCCCTTCTGAACGGGTCATTGAAGGAGGGTCATCTCCCACTTGAATGGAAGGCGGCACAAGGCATCCCACTCCGCAAAAACACCAAGGCCTCCATGGAAGATCTTTCTAATTTACAACCAGTTTCCCTCCTACCTCTCCTGAGAAAAATTCTGGAAAGCATATTAAAAAACACCTGTCAGACCATGTTGAATCTTCAGGTAGCCTGGATTCTTCGCAATCAGGCTTTAGGCCTAAACATAGTACAGAGACGGCTCTGGTGGCTGTAACGGACAATATCAGGCTAGCACTAGATAGAGGCCAATCCACTCTCCTGGTGCTGTTAGCTCTCTCTGCCGCATTCGACACGGTCGACCAACAGATTTTGCTCAGGAGACTGGAGGAAGCTGGAATTAGTGGAGAGGCCTTGCGGTGGCTGCCAAGCTTCCTCTCCAATCGCTCCCAGACAGTCAACCTGGGATCTTTTCGATCTAAGGTTAAGGAGCTAACCAAGGGAGTGCCCCAGGGTTCTTGTTTAAGTCCCACCCTGTTTAATATCTTTGTTGCTCCCTTGGCCGACCTTCTGAGAAGGTATGAGTTCACACCTATTTCATATGCGGATGATACCCAGCTTACCTTCTCATTTAACAAATCTTCCCTTACTGCCCAGGCCACCTTTTCTTCCGAAATGTTAGCAATATCCCAATGGATGCAGAAAAACTTCTTACAACTAAATGCCGGGAAGACCGAGATTATGCTTTTTGGAGAGGCTTTATTGCTGTGGACACCAGAATGGTGGCCAGGGGAGCTAGGTGACTCCCCCGCTCCAAAGACATCAGTGAAAAATCTAGGTGTTCTCATTGAGCAGGCCTTGACCATGAGGGAACACATGACCCACACAGTCGGCTCCTGCTTTCATGTGCTTAGTCTGCTGAGAAGGGTTTTCCCTTTTCTTCCAGATCCTACACGGAAAACTCTCCTCCAGACGTTGGTATTGAGTAGACTTGATTATGTAATGCCTTGCTGGTCTCGGCTAATGAGTCCTCATTGGACTGCTTACAGGTAGTCTACAATACAGCGGCTTGTCTGGTACTAAATGCCCCTTATAGATCAGCTTCCCTCCCACTTCTCCAACAGCTTCACTGGCTTCCGGTGCGAAAACGAATAAAGTTCAAGGTGTGCTGCATCGTCCATAAGGTGGTGTTTGGTAACAGTCCAGTCTCCCTTGCGGAGAAATGTAACCAATATAGTCCCCTCAGGGATCTTCGCTCCAGGTCCAAATCCCTCCTCAAGGTTCCCTGGATTAAGAAATCAAGGACAGGCGGGAAAGCTTTCTCGTATCTGGCCCCCCGGTACTGGAATCAGGTGTTTGTTAGTTAATCAGATCCCCATCTCACTGAGGCAATGCCCGGACGATCTTCAGTTCAGAAAGTCCCTGAAAACTGCCCTGTTCTAGATTCTTCTCTTTTTTTTTGTGCTAGCTCCCTTCTGTATGTCTGCAAGCGCCCCTTTGGGAGTGATTCAGACGTTATATAAACTTTTAAATAAAAAAATTGAAAAAAACATTGTCAGCTGTTTCAGTTTTCTCTATTTTATTCACATTGTTTTTTATTTCTATGACTAGTTTCTCCAAGAAACCCAAGGGCAATCTACACAAATGAACTCTTGCTGAATTCAGAATGTTATCCAGTTTTTGGAAAGGTATAGCTTTCTAGGTTCACACTTGGGTTTCATATCTGTTTCATCACAAACTTTAAGTAGGTTGAAACCATAAAAAAATAGAATAAGTTAACTACCACTTAGAACAATGGAAAAACTGTGGTTAACAAAATCGCTCCTAACAACTCTGCTTCTTGAAAGCTTTGAAGATAAATATTTTAACACATCAAAACAATTTTAGAGACCAAAAACATTTTTTGCACAGCACAGAACGTTTTTCTGAGTTCTCTATGGGGCACTCCACAAATCCTGGGTATGTTTAGAATCTCCAAGATGTCTCCAGGCATATTTGGCCTGGACAACTTTTGCGCTAAAAAACACAATAAGACCTAAGAAGGAAGTGCCTAAATAATAAAAAAACACTCAGCATTTAGGGTGGAAAAGCATTAGCAGCTAAGGCATTAGTGCCTGTAGATAGGCATTTTATTGTGTGAAGTCTGACAGATGACTGTAGTAAGCAAGGAGTTTGAAGTTTAACTAATCCTGAGAGCAGAAGATTTGCACCGTGATACTCCTTTGTAGACCCCTTAGGAGGGCTAGGTAGGTGTAGTTTTATCACCATCATTGTTAGTGCCACTACAACTTTCTAGTGTGTTAGTGTGTATAACAGCATTATGGGCGTCATTATGATGCCGGTCAGACGAGTGTCCGAACGGCACCGTAGCGGTAGCGGAACCGCCCAACAAGGTATCAGCAGTCCGCTGCCCTCATTACAATGAAACCACCTTCACGGCTGTCGCAAAGTGTATATTTTCCATTGCTACTTGTGCTGCAGCACAAGCCGCAATAGAAAATGTACACTTTTAAAACATCCCTGCACCTTGGGGCGGGTACCATGCGGATGTTTAGGGGCCCACCAGGCCCCATAGGGGAGGGCTGGGAGGACAGGGCCCCTCTAGGGCCCCCAAAGTCACTTTCAACCTGCCATGAACTGCCATGAAAGGGCAGGCGGAAAGGGACATTGTAATCCCCATTGTGGTGCCTGAGCAGGCACCACCCCTTTTGGAGGGATCACTGCTCGTCTGACGATCCGATGGGCTCCTTGAGGCCATCGGAAAGCATCGGACTGTCCCTCCACCTGCGGTCCGACCAACATTAGAATGACCCCCTAAGTGTTTATCAGTGTTGTGTGTGAGTGTGCATATATGAGAAAGTTCATGTGAGTATATGTCTAAGAAACATTTTGTGGGTGAGCTATCAGGAATTAAAATGCCAGATCTATGGGATTTGCCAATAGTTGTTTCCATGCTACATTTACAATAAATACATTTTAAAGGCTATCATCTTGGTCAGGGAGAAAATGAAGAGATGTTCATCATCATAAAATAGTACAAAGAGAGGAAGCTGTGGGCCAGAAGGGCCCACAATTCATCATCATTTTGTATGTTTATTTACACTGTACTAAATCCATTTTTCACATTATATATGTGTTAGAAAAGCTAACGATTTATCAATACTAAGGGCCTCATGTAGGTAGCATACCAGTTACCACTTCTAAAATACCGAACGTTACCGAATCGGTATTTTAGAAGTGGTAACTCGTATGTAGGTAATGAGTCGGTATTTTTTACCGATTCGTTACAATTCGGTAATTACCGAATCGGTATTTACCGATTCGGTAATGAGGCATACCTTCCCATTGAGGGGAAGGTATGCCTCATTACCGAATCGGTAAATACCGATTCGGTAATGGTGGAGAACAAGCAAGGGTGGCAGGGTGTCACATTGACACCCTGTTGCACCCCTGATTCGGCCATGTGTGCACATGTGGCACACATACATGCCCTAAGGGCATGTATGTATGCCACATTGCACACTGCTACGCGCTTCAAAATGCCCATACACATACATTAATTATTTACCACCAACTATAAGTTGGTGGTAAATACCGACTCTTAAAAACACCCACACACTCCCCCTACATCTCGATTTTGGTTTCGGAATTTACCGAATCGGTAAAATTACCGAATCGGACAAGTTACCGATTCGGTAACATTACCGATTCGGTATTATTACCGATTCGGTAATTTTACCGATTCGGTAAATTCCGAAACCAAAAATTGTCCCCCTACATACCAATAGCCAAAATACCGGTCGGTAACGGTATAATTACCGAAAATCGGCCGTTACCGACCGGTATTTGGCTACCTACATGAGGCCCCAAGGGAGGAAGTCAAAATGATGCTAGTGATTAAAGAGGACAACTTCAAAAAGGAAGGAACTGGGGGCCATACAAAAAGTGTTTTTCAGAGGTAACTCAAATTATGAAACTTGAAATTGTGCACTCTCAAAAATCTAGAAATCCACTCTACTCACAAAGGTCAATAACCTCAGAAGACAGTCTCTGCTATTATGACCATTCAGGAGTAAAGACCACAGTCTACACTGGTTACTTACAGATGAGTATCTGCCTTGTGTTCCTAGGGTTTTTGTGATTATAGTAATTATAGCAATAGATGTTGTCCCAGATTCAGAGGCACTACAGCATGCACTCAATCGTATTCCAGACAGCGCCTCATTCCTTGTGTGCCAGCAGTCTGAAGTGGGCTGGCTATAATCTGCTCTAAATACATTTTGGTCTCACCCATCCTTTTTGTGCTTTGTGGTCTGTTTTTGAAACGGAGAAAAAGCACACACCATGATTTCCTGTTTGTATATTACGCAGTAATTCTAGGGATTGCACATGCTCATGGTGGGATGAAGGTGTTCTCTCAAAGGATGGGCTAGTCAGCAGAACACCTGAACAGAACAGTGTCTAGTATGCAGATGACTGTTGGAGGTATTTTATAATATTGCTCACTATGCATAAATGTACACAATGAACATACGTACACAAACTACCACCTTAGACTGGTTATTGTAACAGGACACTATTCGTTCTCTCTCCAGTCACATCTTAATGGCCCTACAAATGTAAATAATTTACACTGGATAGACAAGAATCCCTTTGCAATTGGAACCTTTGGAAGTAATAAAAAGCCCTGTATTACATATATTGCCATGTGCGGAATGGTATCGATGGATCACTTATCAGCAGATTTCATTGAAGAAGCAGATGACAAACTCATATAATACACAACCATTGAAGAAGATGAACGAAGAGCCATTGCAGACTTCAGAAGGCGCAGATACATTATTCCCAAAGCTACAGTATGAAACATGTAGGATGCTGGCTCTGCATATACTAAACCAAAGTACAGTATAGTGTGCACAGAGTCCAGGAGATCCCCAGAGGTATAGCAGAGGCTAAATTAGATAATCACTAAAAGCTCTCTTTGTGGTAGTGTGGTTGAGCAGTTAGGCTTATCAGGAGGGTGTGTTAAGCATTTATTGTATTCACTCAATCAAGGACTGATCACAAACAATCAGAGACAGAATCCAGACCAATTAGGTAGGATAAAAAGGGTATACGTATTTTTTTATTTCTAGAACCAAGCAGGACTTGGTACAGGTAAGTAGAATATGCTTTCAAATGCAACACTTAGAAAGGAAATGCAGTGTGGATGAAATAGCAATCGTTACAGGTATGTATTTGCTTTCACAACAGTTTAAAATACATGGGGATTACTTTTGTAATACTTTAAGATTACTTTTGGATTACATTGACTAATCGGGGTGATACATCGAGCTATCACACCGTAGATCCTACAATACCAAGGTAAGTAAGACACTTTGAGGTTTAAAGCACAGTTACTTTTCTTTCATACAAAAGTTCAGCTTGACAACATTTTTAGTGGCAAAAATCACAACATTGGGAAAAAAAGGCTATCGATTTGCAGGTAAGTAAATGACCTGCAAGAATAGTTTTTGGGGGTTAGAACCAAGCAAGGTTCCCCAAGGTTCAGTTAGGCACTCAAATTGCACCAACAGCACGGGGGCAGCCGGGTGCAGAGTGCAGGGGCCCAATGTTAGTCAAAGGGGCTAGGGGGGCCTTCGGTCAGAGGCTGTTTACGAGCAGGCCACTTGGGTGTGGGAGGAAAGCTCCTGGGGTTAATATCAGCACTGCAGTCAGCACAGGAGCTGCACCACCACCGGCACGAAGGCGCCCGGATGCAGAGTGCCAATAAGAAGTCAGGAGCCCTGTTTTTTACAATGGTAATCTCTGGTTCAAAGAACAGGCTGCAGGCTCAATGAGGGAGGCTTCCTGAAGGTGACCACCAGCTGGAGAGGTAATTTGGGTTCCTGGGGGATGCCTGGACACCCATCCCTAGCCGCGGGGCGTCGAGTACTGGGGTGTCTATTGCTGTCGGATCTTCTGACCAGCTCCAGTCGGGTGGATCCTGCAGGTTGAGGCTGCAGGTGTTGGGTTGAAGGTCGAGGTAGGTCGGGGATCATCATATCCCAGGGCAGGATTGCTGGGGAGACCTCCTCGTGGTGTTGAGTCACTTGAACTCAGGCCATAGGCATCGGATGCAGAGTGGTGCAGAATCACGGAGCGGCTAGGATCCGGATTCTTTGGTTGGAGTCTTTGTTGAGCAAATCCGGTGCTCACGGGAGACCTTTAGATGAGTGCAGAGCAGGTCCTCATGGTTCTGTGTGGGCTGCTGGCCACACAGGGGTTTCTGCTGTAGGCAGGTCAGAGTTGGGACAGGCCAGTAGGACTGGGGGCAAAGCAGTTGGTGTCCTCTTCTTCCTGGGTCAGCACAGCTCGTTGGTCCTTGCAGGTTGGGACCAACAGGCCCCTTCCTTGGGGTGGGTGCACACCCAATTATGCCACCCTCCAGTGGGGAGGGGGCATGAGTCTCTCTCCAAATGGCTGCTTACACTCATCTTCAAACTGCAGGGGACTCAGATGTGTGCTTTACCTCACCTCCCCCACCTGAGGGATGGGGTTGGGAAATATAGACACACGTCTCATGCTAGCTTGGGTTTCCCGATGATCCTCCTGCTCAAAGTGAAGATCAGAACCAGTGGGAGCCAGTTGCTGGGAGGCAGCAAAAGGCAGGGACAGCTTACAAATGTGGCAGGTGCTGAAAGCTTCACCTTCGTGAACACAGCCTATCCTGGGGTAGGAGGCATGATACCTCTGCCCAGGATGGGCTTTGTTTCTGGACCCAGAGAGCGTATGCCTTCTACACAGGTGTCCAGAAACCTGTCTGGGTGTTGCAAATATCGGGCAGACATTCAGGAACCACACCAGGGCTGGTAGTTTTTCAGGGGGCATCTCCAAGATGCACTCTGAGTGCATTTTACAAAAAATCCCACACTGGCTTCAGTGTGGGTTTAATGTGCTGAGAAGTTCGCTACCAAACTTCCCAGATTTCATTAAAGCCATTATGGAGCTGCGGAGTTCGTAATGGCCAACTCCCAGACCATATACTCTTCATGGCTTTACTGTACTTACAATATCTAAGAATGGACTTAGACTCTGTAGGGGTACAGTGCTCATGCAACAGTACCCTCACCTGGGGGCTAGTGTACCCTGCTAGAGGGGTGACTTACCAAGGCCCCAGGCAGTAGGTTGCCGGCATTGCACACATGTCGAATATTCACTTTGCTCTGCACCAAAACATGCAGCCTGCAATGGCAGTGTGTGGGTGTTACGGGACAGGGTCCCTAAGGGTGGCTCAATAGGTGCTGCAGCCCTTAGAAGTCTGTCCTGGTCACAGTGCCCTTGATACACATGGTACCTATTACAAGGGGCTTACCTGTGGCCAGAGATGTGCCAATTGTGGGTACAAAGGTACAGTTTTGGGAAAGAACACAGGCCTTGGGAACCTGATTGGCAGGGACCCAGGGCACATCAAGTCAAGTTGCATCAAATGTCAGGCAAAAGGTGGGGGGGTAACCATGCAAAAAGGAGCACTTTCATACAAAACAACAAACTAGGGAGCATATCAACAACAACCGGCGATAATTATCGCTAAGCGCACTTAGCGCTCAGATAATTATCGCCGGCTAGCGCCGATTTTTATCGCTGAGATAGCGTGCTATTAGCAACGCTTATCTCATCAGCGATAAAAATCCTAGCGCTAACTGGCTAACGTGAGATTATCGCTGGAAACCCAGCGATAATCTCAAGTTAGCTAGTTGATAGAGACTCACAAACTTAGCCATGATATCCACCTTCCATAGGATATCATGGCTAAGTCAGTCCTGAAGCATGCGTAAGGAAAGTAGCGATACCAGGGGTTATCGCTACTTTTCCTGACGCTATGCTTCATAGCGTTAGGCTTGCTGATAGGAGAAATGTCGCTTAGCGACATTTCTCCTGTCATGCCAGGTCAGGAACGCCCCTTTGCATCTCATTAGAGATGCAAAGCTGGGCGTTAGGAATCCTGACGCTAAAGCAAGGTTTCACGCGTTAGCGTGACCTTGCTGATTAGGCGATAAAATTATCGCCGCTTTTCGGGCGCAAACGGCTGCAAAAGCGGCGATAATTTTTTATCGCCTGCTTGTTGATATGCCCCTAGATTTTGATACAGCATGCATTTGCAATTTGAAGCATATGTTTTGGAAGACTTTTTGACTGTAAAAATAAAAGCAATTATTAACCCACATATGCGTTTATGTCACCAAAAACGTTATTGACACAAAAGACAGTTGCTATTTAATTAAATGCACTTTTTCTTTCTTTTGTTCTAGCTCATAAATCACCTTCTGCAGTTCACATTACATTCAGACAACAATACAGCATTACCATCTTATACCCACCAGCAGTAGACACAGAGGAAGACTTTATTGACACTGCACAGCTGAAATACATGGTGTAGAAAAATGGCCCTCTCTTGTTGGCTTTAGGACTCTGAGCACTTTACCACTGCTAACCAGTGCTAAAGTACCTGTGTTCTCTCCCTAAATTTGTGGTACCATTGCCTTATCCACAATTGCCATATTTAATTTACTTCTAAGTCTCTAGTAAAGTGCACTACATGTGCCCAGGGCCTGAAAATTAAATGCTACTAGTGGGCCTGCAGCACTGATAGTGCCACCCACACAAGTAGCCCTTTAAACATGTCTCAGGCCTGCCACTCCAGAGCCTGTGTGTGCAGTTTTACTGCTATGTCAAATTGGGGTTTAAAACTCCTTGCCTAGCCTTAAACTCCCCTTTTATTACACCTAAGTCAACCCTAAGGTAGCCCCTAGGTACCCCATAGGGCAGGGTGCTGTGTAAGTAAAAGGTAAGTATTGCATGTCCGGGTAGTGAAAAACACCTAAATTTGTTCTTCGCTACTGTGAGGCCTACTCATTTTATAGGTGAGCATTGGGAATTCCTTAATACATGTTTAAGCTATAATTCCTGATTAGGAAGTAGTGGCAGTTTCGTGTTTTATATCTTTGGGTATGGAAATGATAAATCCTCTTTACTGGTAAAGGCGGATTTAACATTACTATTTTAGAAATACCACTTTTAGAAAGTTCACACAATCAATAGAATACCCTACGTGGCCATTGATAAACATCAATTGAAAAAACACAAAATACACATTAATCCAGTGTGTTAGAGAATTTATCTAATTTCATATTTCATCACCTGACTCTCAATCAATCAGGGGATTGTAAGTGCACTACTCACCCGCGTGGGTCTCAAGGCGCTGGAGGGAGGTGTGGTGAGGTTGAGCTGCTCCGTTCAGCTGAAAAGCCAAGTTTTTAGTTGGTTACATTTTCCAATTTACATGATAATCTTATCCGTTTGGTACAGACAATATAAATATGTACAACAAATAACACAAATCATCATAAAGCAAATAGTACATGAAACGATTTTACAAGGTTGTGTCAAGATCCAGCCATTACTCAATTTTTTGAGTTATTGAAAAAGAGTCCAAATAAACTCACTCCAGTCAATCTGTCACCCCTATTGTCGCCTGGGGTTAAAGGGCTGTTTCTGTAATCATTTCTCTGCTGAGACCAATTGCCATTATGTTTCCTTGGGTGTATTTAAATGTTTCAGGTCTCAAAAAATTAAATAGATGTCTGTAGGCAGAGAAGGTTCTCCTTTAAGTCCCCCAAGAATTATGCCAACACGTTTCGACCTTATAACATGTTGGGGTACATATAGGTTTTTGAGGTCATCATCAGGGCAATTGTTCAATCAATCAATCAAAGCATTTGTAAAGTGCACTACTTACCCGTGAGGGTCTCAAGGCGCTGGAGGGTGGGGAATGCTGCTAATGCTCGAAAAGCCAGGTTTTGAGGACAATTGCTATTCTTTCAGTCCAAAAAGGACAATGTGGATATGCATGTCGTCAAGTGTATGGCCGTGTTTCGGCTTAATCGGTGTCCGCGGAGCCAGAGGGGATTGCTATTTGCAGAGCGCCCTGTCTGCCTAGGCATCAGGACACACACGGAACTAAAGCTTGTTGAGAGTGCAGCGCTGGACCCTTGGCCACTTTAGAAGCATTCGCTATCTTAAGCAAAAGCGACACAAGTAATAAACAAATAGCAACCCCCTCTGGCTCCGCAGACACCAATTTAGCTGAAAGACAGCCATCTGCATTCTAACGGGTCTTGTTGGGCAGGAAGGGAGGGAGGGGATGACACTTACACCTGAATAGGCAGTGATTGCTCTGTTCCCATGCAACGGATTGATCACCCTCTACAGGTAGTCCAGAGTCAGGGCAGGGAAAAATATCTTCTGTGCATTTCAAAGACCCTTCTTTGAAGTCACCTCCACTTGAAACGCACAAACGAATATAAGTACTGAGTCTCTGATCCCACCAAATTAGACACTTCTGGACCTGTAACTGAATTCAAGGACTGACACTCTGCTGGACTGCTGATCTGGAAGACCTGTGTTTCTGCTATGCTGCCCTGATGCTCTCTGACCCTGCTGAAGGAGAGATGGACTTTTGCCTTGCAACTGAAGCGATCTACAAGGGCTTGTTGCTTGCCTCCTGATGCTTGAGATTCAGGGCTATTAAAGTCTCTACCCCTTTTCCTGTGCCTGGTACACTGGAAGTGGACCCATATACTTACATCAGAGAAATTGAAATATCTCCAGTCTGCGTGTAGCAGAGCCAACGCATCGCTTCTGGAACCCACGCATCACCTTGAGAGCCAACGCATTGGAACTGCGCATCGCTGCCACCGCAGTGTGGAGAGATCAACGCATCAACTCATCTCCTGGCACATCACTTTAAAAACCAACGCCTCTCTGCTCGGCACTTCATCTACAGAATCCACACATTGCTCTTCTGCGCCCCGCATCTCGTTGTTGTGACCCAGGATCAAGGTACTCTGTTCACTGATTCTGCGTAGCTCTTGTCCCCATATCACAACTTCTACTTATTAGATTTATGTCATTTTGGTCTTGATTTATTTATAACATTATTGTTTAATTGTTTAATCTGGTGTGGAGTCTTTTTGTGGTGTTTTCACTGTGTTGCTGTTTGAAGTGTTGCACAAAATTGTCTCCTAAGTTAAGCCTGACTGCTCTGTGCCAAGCTCCCAGAGGGTGAGCACAGGTTAATTTAGAGTGTGTATCTGACTTACCCTGACTTGGACAAGGTACATACCTTTACCAACCAGAAACCCAATTTCTATCACATGGTCAGCTCAAAGATGATTTTTAGTAATGATTCAGATTCTGCTTTTGATCAAATTGTGGATCAAGTTGGACATACTATTCAAAATGAGTATGAAGAAATTCAAGTTTTTTTGAGCCACCTAATACCTATTTTTGAAGGTTCCACCAAATGTTTAGGGATAGTCATATCATTGCTTTATTGATTCATTATTTCTTTCTATATGATCAATGAGGCAGCTGACTATCTCACCTCATCTATTTGCTCTTACTACCTAATAATAGAATGTTCAGAACCATGTACCACCGCCACAAGTATATTTAAAAGGTGTTAAGGACCCTAACATTGCTACTATGCTACTTGACAGGCATGTTGATAAAAGCACGCAGACTTGTCCTAACCAACATTCTTAGAAAGATTTGACTCAAAGTGTTTCTCTGCCTCATTAAGAGTTTGGCGGAGAGGGTAGTCTGTTGAAACAGTGATGAAGTACCCTCTCCACCAAACTGAAGGTCCACCTGCCTTATTTATGTTTGGACAGGCCTTCAGAATGTCAGGGATGGCGATTGCTCTACTTCAGTTGCTGACATTTCTTTCCGACAGACCAACGGAGTAAAGGTTATCAAAGGTTTGGCCATTTGACTGACTGCCCACCTTATTTAGAGTGGGTAGTTAAATGGTCAGCTTTCACTGTCCGACACTGCCAGGTAAAACCTGGTGGTAAGGGACAGTGAGTACTGCAAACTCATGCACCATTGGAGACAGCTCTCATGGTGTGGAGATCATTAGCTTCCCTATTTGCAAAAACAAAATCCTCCTTTGGAATTTTGTTTTTGAAAATAAAAAAACAGCGTACACTCATTTTGACAGAGCTGTCCGTCAAAATTGTAATACATTGACAGGAACTGCTGTGACGTAGGTTCCTGCAATGTAAGGGATGTCCACTGGGTCAGAGGACATTTCTAAATTTGAAGTGCGGATACTCCGTCAGGACAATGGAGTATTTGACTCGGTCACCTTGATGGAGAAATCCATAATCAGAACTTTAAATCAAGCCCTCTATGTCTTCTTTTATCTAGCATAGTCTAATTGCACAGCTACAGACTAACATTGACTCAATCGCTGTTTAGATACAGAGGAGTAGATGTACATGATGTGAAATTTATTTGGATTTATATGAGAATAGATTACTGAAAAACCCGAACACTCTTTCATTTGCAATTAATTCAGATGGTGTTCCTGTATTTAAAGTTAAAACATCAGTGTAGCCAGTGTACTTGATGGTAAATGAGTTACCTGTGTCCCAATGTAAGGTTTGTGAAAATGTATTACTTTATAGTATTTGGGTTTCCTCAAAAAAGCCAATAATGTGGTTTATCTTACAGACATTATATATCAAATATGCACAGCTGGAAGGTGGCATGTCATTTTAGGATATCAACGACTGTAGTTTTACTGTCCCCCTACACTTGTTAAAGTCACGTGTGAATTACCAACATGCTGTCTTGTTTAAAATAGCAGCCAGTTTAATGGCAAGTTTCAGTGCTGGCATTGGCTACTAGAGGATGAAGTTACTGTCTTGGGAACAGAACACTACAGTGTATTTCCTTGTGATGTTGAACAACCAAGGTTTACCATGGACACATGATACTATCAAATCTGATGTAGACATTGCAATTGATAATATTGAAAGTGGACATTCTGATTACAGCGCAAAAGAGGGATCAAACCAAGGTCCTATGTGGTTCATGTTTTTGAAACAACAGAGAAATCTTTGTGTAACCAAAGTATTTGTGATTGATTACATGCATGTTGTCTGTGGTAGCATTGTGCTGACCATCTGGTTCCCTAAAGAATATAGCAATCATTCAAACTCTTTTTTTCTGTTTGAGACAGATAAACCTCACACTGGATATAAGCCGAGTTCAAAGGTACACGGATAAAGGCTTCAGAATTTTGAAACTTTCTTCTATCTTATGGAGTCCCTATTGTGAAACATGTTTTAGATAAAACATGCAGTTTGCACTATTGTGTACTTGTCAAAGTAGCCAATAGTTTGTTAAATGACAGCATTACTCAGGAAGATTGAAATGTCACAGAACAGTGTTTACTCCTATTGTGCAACTGTTAAGTGATTTATTTGAAAAAAGATTTTTGACAATGAATGTTCATCAATTGGTACGTTTAGTAGACACTGTAGGAGCAGAAGGATCTATGTTCACTGCTAATTCTTTTGTATTTTAAGATTTTTATGCTTTCATTTTACAATATATGCATGGTATGCCAGGCATAGAAACACAGATTCTAGAAGCAATAAACTTTTACAAGTAACACAATTTGTGATGAAAAATCATTTGCCTCCTGATAGTGCCCAGAGAGAATTTTATAAGACTTTGGCATATTCATATAATGTAAAAATAGAAAGTGGCATTTTTTGTGTTGGGTCTACACACATTTACAGCTTAACAGAGAATGACTATGTAGTAGTGACAACTCAGATCACTCATATCCCAGGTTTCTGATGTAGTAGCATATAACAAAATATTTTTAGAACACTACAATGTTCTTGTTTACAGCTCAAATTACACTCATATTCAGAGGAGAGACAAGGATATATTAAAATATGTAACAGAAGAGCTGATGTTTGCTTGTGGTAAAGTCATCAGTTCCATTCAGTGTGACCAGGCAGACTTGTTTATCAACCTGACACTCATCATTCCACCTAAATGCGAATCCTATGACATCAAGGACACGGTTCATTTGGTAGCAGTAAATAACAATGTCACAGCCTTCACGATATTGATAATAAAATGTGCTTGCTTTTACATTCAGGTCGAAAATTATCCATTTCTAAGTGAAAGACAAATCAGTTTGTAATAGATTAACCTTGATATGCCACACTTGATTTGAAATCATCCAGATACGGAATGAGAACTTTAAAAAATGTCAAATGAAAGGCAAAATAAATCGATTTCCATTCTCCTAATTTATAGGTATTTTCATGTTCTCAAAATCCTGCCTCTTTCTAGATGACTTCAACATAATCACATTCAGAACTGGAAAATGAGCATGGGCAGTATTAAATATGCCATCTAATTGACTGATTGAGTGACAAAGGATACCCAGTGTACTCAACTAAATACTCTTTTTCAGGTGCTACAGCATCTAGGAAGGGCCATAAGTGACTTAGACATTTACTTAGCCCCAACCCCTTTGCCCAATTATCCTGCCACTATCACACCTTCACAACAGGGGGTGGAAACTGGCAGGGCAGTGATAATATCAATTTAGCAGTGCAAGTCGTTGCTATTGTTTGCTATTGCTGTGTCAGCTGGCCTTTGGCACCCTTTCACTCTATTTGAGCATAGTTTAAAATCCAAGTGTAAGTGTGGATACCATGTTTTGTTAACTTACTGTGCTTTTGACTGTTCTGCTGGGAATTGGGCCACACGAACTGTGATTCACTAAGTTACCAAACTTTGCACACAGGCAAGCCTTGCACACAGGGCCTGCCAGATCTAGTAGGTGCATAAGGGCTCATTTGCCCCTTTAACAGCAGTGTGCAATAATTGATATTAGCTAAATTTTTAAAAGGTTTGGGCCATCAAGCCAAGACAAATGAAGGGTGGAACTGGTTTGATGATTCACTCGTGTTCAGTTTTTTTAGTTTGTGCATGCTATGATGGTGTCTAGCTTCACAAATGTGTCTCAGAAAGTGCTACGGTCTTTTCTTTACATTTTTTTGAATAGTAAATGCCCTATTTTGCTTACCTTCAAATAAAGATGGATTGTGTCTTCTAAGTAATATGTCCAACTGTACAATACATTTATTGTGTGCTATTTAATGTCTCCTGGTGTACCAGAGCTACTTTAACCCACGTCTTCTACTAGAGTAAAACATGACTGCTTGACTATGCTACCACTAAAGAATCAAGTGAGCCCGCACACATGTGTGGATATGTAGCTTTCTTTTCGAGTGAAAACAACTTTGTATGTGGTTTACACAAACCTGTTACTATAGAATGTAGAAGGAACACAATTAAAAGCAAGTTTGGCAAAGCCAATATGCCTGGATCTGTATTAATAGGAATGTTCGTCAATTTATGGGTGAATTTGTGCGGGGTTGTATATATAGCTGGATGGGTCATTGACTGCAGGAATGTGAGTGAGCGGGATCAAAGGGTGAGTGATTAAGTGCAGGGATTGATGAATTGGTGGGTGCATGGATAAAGAAGTAGTAGAAGTCAAGAATAGCTTCCTGCCACCAACAGAAAAGTGGCCATCCATGCACTCCCTCTTCTTCATACCCATTATAGCAACAGTACATTCACTCATGCATTCACCCGTCCATGCACTCATCTTCACCAAGGAAAGGTTTAACCCACATGCAGATGTCCCACTGACTACAGGAACAACCTCAATGCCGGGATCACCAATCAACTCACCTGAAGGCTGCAGACCATTCCTGACTGACCAGACAGAATCATTCTCAACTTCCCACTCTGCACTCACATCACACCTGAAGGAGCTCCACTGGTTCTTCATACGCAAATAACCGCAATTCAGACTCATCAACCACACTTCCACGGCACTACATAACACTGGCCCAGCATACCTCAACAATTCCATATACTTTCACAAATGTTCCAGACATCTCTGCTCGTCTGGACTCCTTCTTGCACACATCCCATGCATATAGAAAACTAGATCCAGCAGTCGAGCTTTCTCCTACATCACTCCTAAACCGTGGAATTATCTGCCCCTACAGATAAGAGCCTCCTTCTCACTTCTTGAATTCCTCAAGAAGCAGAAGACCTGGCTTTTCAATGTAGTCCTACTAGGCCATAGGTTTGGGTTGACTCACACTTGCTCAGGGCCAGGGCTCTTCCGGGTGATAGTGCACTCTACAAATTTGCATAAGATAACATAACATGCAGCCCACACACTGGGCTGTTTTCTAGCTGCAATTTGCCATGCCTTTTAATATTCCAAGGAACAGCAGTGGAAAATGATGCTACAAGGGCTGGTGACTGGTGTTTGTTGGAGTCTCAGCCACAATTGTCAGAGAAAGTAACAAGGGGAAAGAACATGCTCATTGTGCGAGGTACAGTGATACGAATCGGGCTTACGCTCTGATCAAGAGACAAGCCAGAAGTAGGGTCTTTAACAGGGGGCAGCTGCAGGAGTGGCTGCACCATTAGGACAGAGGAGGTTCACCCCACATCCAAAAATGCCCCCCAGGAAAGCCCCAGAGATGAAAATAAAAGGGTAATACAGTTAATTTATTACCATTTTAATTTTCATCCGCCCGTCCTTAACCGAGTGCCAGGACGGGGCGGGACCATGGCTGCTGAGTGGCAGCAGTGAGCCCTGTACTTCCGTGTAAAGTGCGCATGTCTTTTGGCCGTCTCTCTTGCGCATTTTAAACTTCTCTAACCCAGCTGTCCGAGACAGCTGGGTTAGAGATAGCACAGGCCTCCAGTGCTCTTGAGAGCACTGAGAGAGGCCACTCCCTCCAATCCTGGCATTTCTCTCATGCTGGTTACCCGCATGAGAGAAGTGCCAGGGTTGGTTAGGGGAATTTGCTGGAGCCTGAGGAGGTAGAGCAGAACACACACCGGAGCGAGGCGGACGTCGGACGTCCTGCACCAAGCAAGGTAAATGGTTATTTCTTTTTATTTACACTCACCACTCACCTTGAATGCATGCACATACTGACCACACATTTGTACGCTCCCCCACCCCCTCCACCACTGTCCCGACTTGCCAGCAGCAGCAGTCAGCCCACTGAATCTCGTGGTTGTGAAGTGCTGATGTGTCTGTCTGTTGTTTCACTTTTACAACGTCAAGTTTTGTGAAGCTGGTAAAGCCTATAAACCTGCCCAATAGTGTGTCACCTGAATTTGAAACCTCACGTACCTAATTAAAATATCAAAATTGCAGGGTAACAGAGAAAGTGCTGCATAATGTGTCTTCTGCGATCACAAACTAGGAAGCGTTTTGCCTTTTTCTGTTTTATTATTTCGTCAACCATGCCACATAGCTTCGTACTTTATATCAGTGACCATGCTTATAATGCCCAATGTGCAACTTTATTAATTATAGGTATTGATAATTTTAACATTGAATGCTTGTTTTTACCTGTTATTATAAATAAAACTGCTTAAAAGCATAAAAAAGCCCTTAAGGAAGAAAACATGTGACTTGACTTGCACACAGTTCTCAGAAACACACTGCATAATTAAAGGTGTATTAAGAAAACTTCTATGACATCCAAATTGTATTCTCTCTGGAGTTATCTGCAAATAATGCTCGAACAATAGGATATTCATTTTGAAGCCATCCTCAGATCATCATGAGTAATGACATCCTGTAAAGTAATCGGATACACTTTATCGAGTCCTCCTCAAATCAACTTTGCTGATGACTTTAAGGCCTGATAATGTCTGATGAAGAAAAATGACTTCTACTGTAGTTGGATGATCTATGACTGACCCTAGGATGGCTTCTAAAGTAAGAGCCGGCAACTATAGAAACAAAGTTGTGACTATCTGAACTGCACTTTCTGGCTTGTATTCAGAATAAAAGGCCATTGAATGACCTGGAAATAATTAAAACCATACTGGATTTGGAAAAGGATTTCAGGCAAATAGATTTAAAAACATATTGGATTTGGGAAAGGATTCCAGGCAAATGGATAAATAATGTCTTCCCCAAAGTAAAACATGGTGTGGATTCCAAGATCTTGTATTTCAAGGATCTGGAGCCATTGCATTTCAGTTGTCTGCAAAACCATTCCCAAGATGCTGCAAAGGAACACAAAGACTCTCTGCTTCATCAAGAAGTGAAACACTCAGGCCTGTTGTGAGCAAAATGCACCACACACAGCGTGAGAAACCTCAGCTTCTTTAAGGAATTAACCCCATGATGGCCTGAGAAGGCACCATGATTGAAAATTAAATGCAGCAGTAATGTGATGAGCAAGGGCTTAAACTCACAGTAATTTGATTCAAGACATGGCCATCATCAGTCCCAGGCTGACGAAGGCAGCCTCTTCGCAGTACACTGTCTGACTGCAGCTTGAGAGATGGATGTGGGGCATGTGAAAGCCTGCACTTGAGGAAGGAGATGAAAAGCCCCCTACTGATGGGCTTTTTACTCCTCAATGCAGTGTCTAAGCTCTTGTGCTGTACATCTGGCCATGGAAGTAGCAAACAACCTTCCTCAAATGAAGGGGCCACAAAAGTAGGGTTAGAAAAAATTGAACCAGTCATGCTCAGAACATGTTCAGAAGGAACTAGCAGAGACTACTTGGATATTGAATACTAAATAAGAGGACAGAGTTTGTTCCTGCTCATTTGGAATTCAATATCCCACCACAACGTCTTATTCCCTAAGCTCTCACTGATGTGGAGCACAGGAAAGGTGTTATATTACCTTCTCTACCCTTCTTCATCCTATGATAAGTTTTCTCGACCCATGGCTTAAAGATGGCCTCTCCCCACATTTTGTTTGGAAAGAGCTCATTGTGTTCCTTCTCGACCCCATCTGCCTGGAGCTACTCCCCGACTGGTAGTAGCAAAGCTCTTACATTACAGATACTGTTATCATATCCTGGCACAAGCCAGGCTCTGCTGTGATATTATGATTGAAAACCATAGAATTATGCTTTTCACAGATTTTACACGAGATGTGCAAAAACAGGCTACGTTTACTGGTGCAAAAAACACCTTTGTGTGCTTGGGATTCCATATGCTATGTTGTGCCCTGATAAACTGAAGGGTACAGTTGTTCACGTCTCCGAAATCTGTTTTGGAATGGGTAGATTGTCTTCTACAACTGAAAGGGAAGCCCAAGCAGAGAAGCCAGCGTCACCAACGAGCTCCAAAGAGGGTCACCAGGGTGCTGTTCCATCACAATTGCAAGTGCGTTATGAACAAAGACAAGTTGGGGAGGCAGTGGTTACTTTGAATGGTAGGATATCTGCAGCACCATCTGCTGATGGTGGGAGTGGTCTGCATGACTCAGATTTTGATCAAACATCTGTATCATCTTGCTATTCGACAGAATCATTGCCAAAGATTACTGGTGGCGCATCAGATGAGATAATTTTATTCTGGTGAAATGTTGATGTATTTGTAGTAATGCAGAGTTCTTTAGGGGGATATTAACAAGGGCTGGCGATAAATATCGCAAAGCGCGCGTAGCGCTTGCATATTTATCGCCGGCAATCTCTGGAATTTATCGCCCGGTTAGCGCGTTATCAACAACGCGCATCGCCGAGGCGATAAAAATTCCAGAGATAGTGTGGATATCTCCGTTTTCCATGGTGGAAAACGGCGATATCCTAGATGATAGGGCCTGTGGTCTTAGCCACAGAATCTACCCCCCATGTTAAGTATGCCTTAGTCAGGAATTTAGCAGACGTTAAATTCCTGCGTTAAGGCATACTTAACGCGATTTAAATAATAGCTACCCCTCCTTGTTAATATCGCGAAGCTGCCTTTGTGATATTTTCCCTGGTTGGTTTCACAGCCACGCCTACTTTGCATCTCATTAGCGATGCAAAGTTAGGCGTGCTACTCCAGAATGGTAAGTCAGGGTACCACTGTGTGGTCGTAGTGATTTGCCCCTGTGGTCACTCAACATGGTGACCCCATTGAGGTACAACTTTATCTCCCAGAATGTTCGGGGGCTTAATAGCATGTCCAAAAGATACAAGGTGTACTCCTATCTTAAAAGGCAGGGTACTCACATTGCCCTACTTCAGGAGACTCATCTCACTAGGTCTGAAGGGTTGGCTTTACACAAGAGATGGCGTGGCCAGGTGTATGCTGCATCCTATTTGGCTTTTGCAAGAGTTGTTTTATTATGAGTAAGGCTAAGGGTGACCTTCCATAAAACAACTGAGTATGTAAATTCGGAGGATAGATATGTGGTCATCTCTAGGAGATTGGCAGGTCACGACTTAGCTATTGTCAACATCTACACTCCTAATGTAAACTAAGGGGAGTTTCTTGCGAAATTGTCTTGATCTTTGGGACCTTATGTAACTCAGAATGTATTATTGGGGGGGCTTTAACTGTGTTGCAAATCCTATACTTTACCATTTACATCCGCCCAAGAAACTCCCCGGTATCCTGAACAGCTTGCACTTTTTCTGATTGGCAGCACTAGTGGAGACTAGTGGATTCTTGGAGGCGACAGCGCCCTGGGACATGTGATTACTCTTTTTATTCTGCTTTACACAAACTTCATGTTTGTCTAGACACATTTTTGTGCTCTCCGGCAGTACACAGTGCGACTCACAGTGTTGAATATTTATGCGGAACCATTTCGGATCATAATCCAGTATTGGTCCCCCTGAATTGGGAACGCAAGCATACATGCTTTTCAATTTGGCATCTACTTGTAGAGGTACTGGATGATCAGGTCTTTAAAAACTATATTCGAGAGGCCATAACTGCTTACTTTGCAGATAACACGGAGACTGCTTCATCCCCTTTAATTGAGTGGGATGCTTTTAAAACAGTAGTTAGGGGTCTCTGTATCACAGAAGTGGTTGGGGTTCGCAAAACAGGAAATACTGTTGTTAAGTATTTAGAAGCTAGGGAATTACTGCCTGCCCAATTTGAGAGACTCCATTGTTTTGAATATAGAGAATATCAGATTAGGCTCCATGCTGGGCATGATAAAACTGGTTCACTTTTAGCGTGGCTTATCAAACAAAATATCAGGAATGCCTTGTTTTTGGAGCTAAATTATAGGTGAAACCCTATATAGCCAAGCTGCCATAAACACAAGATTTTGTGAGTACTATTCTTTCCTCTAGTCAGCAGCTCATAGGTTGCCTTCTTGAGCCATTTATGAGTTTCTGCACTGTGAAATAGTGTATCGTTTTGGACTACATTGCCTTTATCTGTGGCTGGTCTATTAGCAGTGGCTAAAAGGGTGATGTTGCCGAGATTTCTCTATTTCTTTTCTACACTAGCGCTGCTAGTGCCTTGCTGGCTATTAAAAGATATGGAAACTCTATTGTTGGATCTAATCTGAGGGATGGATAGGCGTTGAGTAGCCCTGGCTCAATTGCAGCACCCTACATTGGAGGGTGGTCTAGCTGTGCCTGATCTTGAATCTTACTATATAGCGGCCCAACCACAGTTGTTAAATCAGTGGGTTTATAATAAAATTAACCCTGGTGAGGGTATAGTTTGTTCGCCGCCTGTTTTGCGAGACTTATTGCAAGTCCTCTTAGTTCCTCAACATCTACTACCTGTGGCTTCTCAGAAACTCTTGGTAATAAAACAATGTTGGACCTGTGTCACTGTGCCTTATTCCCCTGATTTCCCCCTTAGTTGGATGAAGTCGGTGACTCATGCAGGTGCTTTAGGAGGAATTGAGAGGTGGGTAAATTCTGGGGTTAATTGAGTAGGTGATTTATACCGGGATGGATTATTACTTTTAATTGAGGATTTTGAAGAAGAATTTTGGGCCCATTTTTGTTACATAGAGCTGTGGTTGCCACAATTGAGAGTCATTGGGGGAATGAAGGGAATGAGCCCATAACACAAAAAGCGTGCCAACTACTCTATACTACGACGGGCAGCGTAAAAGCGGTTTCGTGCTTATATTGTGCAATACGTGCTGTCTCCTCGCTCCCCTCGCTGAATTGAAAATTAAATGGGAGACGGACCTAGAACTCCAGTTTGCAGATATGGACTGGGAGAGGATTCTAGTACAAATGCCTGATGCCTTAAGCTTAATTAGAGTAAAGTATTTATGCAGCGCTCAGACAGTAATAAAGTGAAAACACAACACAAAAAAAATCCCAATTTAGAAGAATAGAATAAAATGTAATGCGTTATTTGACACTAAAACAACGAAAACCCAATCAGTAGAACTGGAGCTATGTAATTTCAAAGATTTAAGGTAAGTATGCTGTCTAAACGCACAAATCGCCACTCACAGTTATCTGATCGTGTGAGATCGGTTAAAAGTCACAAGTTCAGGCTGACTACGATGGAGCACAGCCAGATACGGGAACCAGGTTGGTCTCGCTGAAAGAGTTACCATCTACAGTCCAGTGCGAAGTGTCCAGTGCCCAGGCCCCGATGAGCACGGAGAGCATTGTGGATGGTTGTTGCTAAAGCGCAAGGAGCAGGCTGAGCGTCACAGACAGTTGCCACTGTAGCACAAAGATCCTGTTAATTATCACGGACTGTCATTGCTGAAGCTTCGTGTTGGCCGTCACCAAGGGCTGTTGATGCTGTAGTGCGAAGTGCAGATCTCTCATTGCCGGTAGTCGCTGGTGGTCACTGTTGCACGAAGAGTTGGGTTTCACTGGGAGCTTTGCATTGGCTGTAGGCGCCAGCAGTAAGATCTTGGCACTAAAGGCCTGTTTGCAGATGCAAAGAGCCCAAACCTTCAAGATTGTCTCCTTTTCTTCTAGGAATTGCTCAAGAGATGCCGCGCAAAGGGTCCAGGACCTTGGGACACCTCTTGGGTATCAGGAACTCACTCCAGCAGAGGCCAGCAGAGTTCACATAGGACCAGTTGCAGGTGCAGGCAGGTCCAGTGCAGCAGGTCCATTAGGCAGTTGCGGGGAGACCACTGGAGCTTGTTGTTCCCCTGTAGCTCAGAATAGGAGGTCAGTCAGCTGACCCTTGGAGTCACTTTAGTTTGGGATGAAGAGTGCATGTCTGGTCTTTCTTCTCAGATAGCAGGGCAGGTCTCAAGCAGCAGTGTGGTCCTCTGGCAGCAAGGCAGTCCTGTGTACTGAAGAGTGGATCTCAGGATTGTCGTTTCATACCTGGTGCCCACTTTGAAGTGGAAGAAACATCTGTCGGTTTTCCCCTACAGAAGTATCTGGAATTTCCTGCATCCCTGCTCTGGTCCCATTCTGCTTGTAGGCACAATAGGCTAGTGTGAAGGCCTTTGTGTGTGAGCTGAGGCAGTGTCTTTGAAGGGCAAGTGTAACAGGTGACAACCCCACCCCTCTCATCAAGTCAGGATGACCGATCCTACCAACACCCAGACCCTCTATTGTGTTGCTGCCTGGAAGGAATACACAAAGACTAACTACCAACTGTGCCTACTCATGTGACCCAGGAACATGCTGCAGACACCAAATGGTTTGTACAAGAAAATGCTATCCTGATAAAGTGGCATTTACAGAATTGTGATTTAAAATCCAATTTTACCATTAAAGAACGTTTTTAAATTACAATTATTTAGAGACCAAACACAACATTTCTACCTACGCCCTCTCAGACCTGTCAGCTTTAGGGTGGTTTTTCCCCAAAATATTTTGCCTACATACTTCCAAGATTTTGCTGAAATTCTTCAACAGAGGTGATTCTTCTGACAGAAAATGATATATCTATATATTGCATTCTGGGGCCTTTTGTGTTGGGGCAATCATCAAAGTCACACAAGTTGGGTATTATTTTTATTGGGAGAAGTGAGGAAGTAGAGAATAGTAAAACATTTGTTATGACAAACTGCATTTCTCTCCATTATTGTCTTCCAAATGTAAACCAGTGTGCAAGAACAATCACCTTTTGCAAACTGCCTTCTGCATCACATGATAGTATGGTACCCCAAATAAAACATTGTACACATAACTGCTACACCTAGAATCAGTCTCTAGGGCATATTTAAAAAATACCTAGGTTTCCTTGACACCAATTTTTCATTTATTATATTTAGCCTTATATATTGAATCCTGTTCGGTATGAACGAGGATTTCTAGAGTGCAAAGCTACCTCAGCAGAGGTGTCCCGGCACTATCAAAAAAGTGAAGTGTTTGAGAATTATCAAGACAGGAATCCAGGGTCTTGACTGTAGAAACAAGAATTGGCAGATGGTCAATCAGCCCTGGTATAATCATAGGCACCAAGGATAAGAACCCCAGTCCAGTGTGTGTTGTTTTTAAGCATTGGCTCCCATCCATGAGGATACTGCTGAGACAGTGTTTTTTTAATTTCTCTTTACATAGCTGTGGATCAAGTTTAAGTCACATTACCAATTCCACCAGTCCAGAGGAAGACATACACATTAAACAAAGTAGAACTCAGTGACGAACCCCAGCGATACTCCGCATAACACTGATCTGGGTGCAAAATCTTCCCTACTTTTATTCTGTACTGGAGGTAAGAAGCACTCCCGTCAAGCGCTGCATCCCTTGCCCCAGTCTCATAAAGCTGAATGAGGTTGAGAAGCATCAGAGCTGCCCTGCCCACTCCTCAAGAAGCCAGAGCAGCTTATCCAGGACATCTCCACAGCTGATCCGGTCCTATGGAGTGCTCTGCAGCCAGACTGGGGAGGATTAAGAACATAACTATGTTCCATAAATACAGTGAGAACATTATTGACATGCTTTTCCAAAACTTTGATCAGGACGGGCAGGAGAGAGATTGCTTGACAATTATTCAGAAAATAGGGATTCGGCAGAGGGCCTTTTAGTCTATGAGTGATCACTTCCTGCTTACAAGTGGACAGTAATGCTGGGCGCAGTCTATCGAGCCCCAAAATAAAAACACATATTGGGCACATTTCAAGTGGGGATCCTGATTTAATGGCTTGAACTACTAGTCTTATAAAAATATCAGGCATACGACAGTGGACAGTACTGAGGTCTTTGGAAGTAAATAATCGTCAAATGTGAATTCAACTGACAACATAGAGCAGATCCTGGCCACTTCCTGCTACAAAAAAAAAACACTAGGAGCTCGCAGAGCTCAGGTGAGTAAATTATCATATTCATAAGATCATACCTGAGTCTACTATGACGTGTTCCTACTCCAGCAAAGGTTAACAGCAATCATATTTTTTTTCCATTGGCTGGGCCTCCCAAAGATGGGAAATCAGTGCTACAAAAATGTTTTATACAAAAAGATTTCACATATCTAGCAGCTGTGCTAAGGACAAATCCCTTTTTCACTAATACATGCCTGTTGCCACAGCAATCCAAGTAATATCCGAAGACGAGACCTCCAACTATGAGCTAGTTAAGGGACCAGATTAAACGTCTTCTGTTTTTTTCATGTCATATAGAAATGTCTGTTATTCAAAACATTATTTCTCAACTAAACTATTTCAGTGAAGATGTAATCCCTTTAAGTCCCTTGAAAAGCATATATTATCCTGTCTTCTCTTTCTTGCTCTCACAGAAAGAAAACAATTTTAATGCACTGCAGTGGTATTTTGCAGGTTATTCAGAAACATTAAGCTCCATCAGACTAGATACATTTATTCTAATTGCTCACCATTAAGCTCCTGCATGTGTATGATTTTGAATTTTACTCTAGAGGTGTTTTAGCATTGGAAAATGCACTGAAAATGTAGCAAAGTGTATAAATGTGGCTTTAAATTGCAAAAGTCAAAAATCACCTCTCTTAACTAAGAACTGGGTGGAACTACCAATTATTTAGACATAAGCAACACCATTACTGCCTTGCTAAGTTTACAATATACAATAAGGATGGTAAGTCGATAACATTGACACTATGGGAACGAAATATATTTTCATAAAAAATGTGCTTTATTATTTTAGATGCTTCTATCAACCTTCCATCAGTCAAGCGTTAAGGATGATTTTAACTAGGAATCGGCATACCTCTTGCGTGAGTACTTTTGTTGCCCTTTTCGGGCCCATTCACGAAGATTTTGTTGGGAGTCGGTATAAATTACTATTTTAGTACCTGTGATTTGCTCCTGAATACCAGGAGAAAGTAAAAAGTACTCAAGGCTGACTCCAGGCATACTTCTGGAATTCATTCGTGAGCCAGGAATACTACAAGGGTAGTCACAACTGAGTCTTTGTGAGTCAGGCCCAGTGGGGCTAAATTTAATTTGATTTATTGCCAGCACCAAACGACAGGTCACACGCAGAACTTTAGTGCTTGCACTTCATCACATGGTGCTATCACAGCAACCAAACGCTCTGTATATGAGTAGGACGGAGTTGCAGTCTAGTGGCTTAATAGTAAATTGCTGACCTTGGCTTGTGGCAAACTAGGGTCTAATCCGCTTTATCACTTGACCAAAGTATTGTGGGCTGCCTAGTACTGCCCCAGTTACAGATTCCATACGCCTCTCAACCAGATATCACACACAACACCCACAATAAAGGTTGTTGAATGTTGATAACAGAGGCCGTCAACAAATTATCGACTATCGCTGTAATTCATATGTACTGTAACCTATCTCTTCAAAACAGTAGATTGTATAGGGCCAGACATGTTTATGCCTAATTCTCCTTCCTCATCACCATTACAGAGAGCCAGTATCTGAAGTGCTGATGTGCCGATTAAGCCAACTGCCATATTCCCTAGGGAAAACCATAATGTACATTTTATTTTTCTCAATGCTCCTGTTTCTTTAAGCACGACAGCAAGATTCCCTGTCCTAGGAAAACCATGCATGTTCATATTGTTTTGCTTATGATTAAATGTGATCACACTCAACGCCATCTCAGATTTCACAACCCCACTCGCCAACGACTCCAGGCACTAAATCTTCCTCGGAAACCTCAATTTCCACTTAGATAACACAAACACCTTTAACCTCCTCGAAATCATGAACATCCGTTGATTGGCTCAACTAGTCATCGACCCCCATGCACAATGCAGGACACACACTTGACCCTATTTTCACAGCCGGCGACAGAGTCAAGTACAGCCACGTCACCAAACTTACATGGACAGACCACACCATCGTACATTTCACCATCACAGGGCCCCCTGACACCATCGCCAGGCAACCCAACGCCACTCATCGAAGTTGGAGCAAAGTGTCAGAAAACCAATGGACCCTGGACACCACTACCAACCTAGAACAGGCTGTCATGAACTTCTACAAGTACAAAACCGTGATGTCTGCGGGTGTAGAGAGCTACCTAAAGCTACAGTAGCATGTGTACCTAAAGTACAAGAAGACTCATCATACACAGGGAAGTCCTAGCTCAAGGACGGAATCCCATTACTCACCAAAGTGACATGCTTCATCATCTGGGATCTCCTCCCGGCTGTAACTCCTAGTACAGCCGAGGGCTACAACCCCCTCACTGTGAGGGAGGAGCACTGGGTTATTTTAATGTTGGCGCTAATTAGGGTCTACTAAAACCCTCAAGATGAAGAGCTACGTATATTATGTGAGTGATGAGCACAGTGCACACAAGATGTGAAAAAGTGAAATGTGAACTAAAACTAACTAGCAAGAGAGAAAAAATCTTTATTGGTTAACTCTTGTTGTTAGGATTAAAAACAGTGTTGGTGCAGTTTTAACATATTAACTGCAGAGTCGGTCTACATGTTTCAGCTATCATGACCTTACAAGTGTCTAGCTTTCCTCAGGACCTAGATATTATAAGCTACTGCGTAGTGTATATACCAAAAAGGTGTAACTGAAAAAATGAATGGAACAGATACAACCTACAACACCAAGTGTCTCTGCTGGAGGAACATGGTGTACTCGTCAACCCATGAACAACTAGTAAGAGACCTTACTTCACCTGGCACCAGCTCAGGACATGAGGCACCGCTCTCTCCATCGGTACCCCGGGCTTCTCAGAGCTGTGACCGGAGGCTAGTTGATTGACTCAACTAGTCATCCACCCCATGCACAATGCAGGACACACACTTTTTACAGCCAGCAACAGAGTCAAGTAGAGACACATCACCGAACTTACATGGACAGACCACACCATTGTACATTTCACAATCACAATCACAGGGCCCCCTGACACCACCACCAGGCAGCCCAACACCACTCATCGAAGTTGGCACAAAGTGTCAGAAAACCAATGGACCCTGGACATCACTACCAACCTGGAAGAGGCTGTCATGAACTTCTCCACCTGGATCACACAGAGTCACACCCACCAAACCGGCAAAACCAAAGGGACCCTCAAAGCAGGCCAGCTAGTACACCGCGGTACTAAGAACCACTAAGAGCAACTGCAAACAACTTGAGAGAAGATGGCACGTCAGCAAGAACCCCATAGACTGAAGTGTTGCAGGGATTCTGCGCAAACACAGAACCATGTGTAGGATAATGGGACCTTAGAAAATAGGGACTGAGACATCCCCCCACCTTAGTACCCATGAGTCCAGGACCGACTAGCTGTAGTCCCTCACTTGCCCTCCTACTCACTCACAGAAGAACAAGCGATCCGACACCCCAGAACACAACACTCCTGACTGTCTCAGGAATCGCGGTTGCAAGACACTCCATTTCGCTCACACTCTTGTTCTCGTCCACAATATGATCTGACAGAGAAACGAACAAGTTTAAAATATTTATTTTAACTATCATGCTCTAATATGCAGTATACATGCCACAATAAGCAGAAAAATGCATAACACAAATATGGTCAGCATAGCAAGTAGTCCATAAATCATAAAAGGTGCTGTCATGATATATGACTCAGTAGTCTAACCTCCCTCCCCTTATATAGAAGCAAGATGATTATATAATAGAAGATCTCTGGGCATTATCTGCAGACCATGTACCTTAGTCTATAGATGGTTGATCTACATCGTAGGTGGTGTCATGCTCTTCTCCCCGGAAAGGTCCCTCTCCAAGTGACTCTCACCTATCCGGGTATTCCAATAAGAGCAACGTGCGTATTCCAAAACACCAGCTGCATCTGTATGTTTTGTCTAGGTGCTAGGGCCTGACCAGAACAGAATAGCAAGTGGCATTGTTATTTGACCTTGCACATAATGTTCAGACTAAATCCCAGGAACCTGCAATGCGTGAAAAATAAATGGAGGGTCTTGTGTGAAAGTTGTGAAAGAAACATATGAAAAATAAGCTTGTGTAGTAAGGTGCCTAAAGCAGCAGGCAGTCTGCAGCGTACTCATGCAATCATAGGGAAGACTACAAAGTCCCTATGGGCCATGTGACAGAAGTGCCTACAAAATATCGCTCAACCAATACCATCAACTCCTGAAAAACACAAAGAGGACCAACCGCAGTATAGAACTCTTCAACATCGTCAGAGAATTCACAAACCGTTCAGCCTCTAAAAAATATCATCACCCCCTCCCAGGAGCACTTTGACACCCTTGCAGACTTTTTCCATGACAAAATCTCCAACATCCTCATTTCTCCCACAGAGTCAAACCCTGATCACCTGCTTACAACCTGGGACCGACTCATCACTCAAAACACCACCGCTATTATAAACTCCGTTCACGCAGGAGCACCAATAGGCTCCTGTCCCCAAAACATTTTCAAACTTGGGAGCTAGACCATCAGCAAAGAACTTGCAACCATCTTCAACGCATCCACCTCCAAGGCAACCTTCCCCGACGAATGGAAACATGCTGGGGACAAGCCCCTGCTCAAGAAACTGTCCACTGACCCCAGAGAACTCAAGAACCTCTCTCTGCTCCCCTTCCCCACCAAGGTCCTTGAGAAGGCAATCAACCACCAACTCACAAAACACCTGGAGAACAGCAACCTACAGGACATCTCCCAGTCTGGTTTGCAGGCCAACCACAGAATCGAAACCGCCCTCATCACCGCCACAGACAAAATCAGTGCCCTCCTGGACTGAGGGGAAACAGCAGCCCTGATCCTCCTCGACCTCTTGGCGGCCTTCGACACTGTATCCCACCACAGCCTCATCAGGAGACTTCTTCACATCTGAATTCAAGCAGACACCCTTATGTGGCTCGCCTCCTTACTCACGGGAAGAACGAAAGTATCCACCTTTCTCCCTACACCTCTGAACACAAAAACATCATCTGCGGGATCCCTCAAAGCTCATCCCTCAGCCCCACCCTGTTCAACACCTACATGACCCCCTGGCCGACATTGTTAAAACCCATGTGTTGGACTTGGCCCTTCTGGCAGGTTCACCCCTGGACTTTTTGCTTTTATTGGTGACCTGGTGGTAGTGATTTTTGGTTTCTGCGCACTTTCCCTGTGTCCCAGAGTAAAGTGCGTGCGCCCTCTGAGTGCATGTGGTGAGATAGGCCTGCCCTCCCATAGGAATGCATGGGGAATGTATGTGTCCCTGGTAGTTCCTGATGCGTGGGGTGTGCAGGCTCGAGTTTGGTATGTGCGGACTCGTGTGATCGAATGCTTCGCAATGATGTATAATGCGTGATTATGTCATGTGCGGAAGTGCCACTTCTAGGAGTTGGCATATTAGTGTAAAATGTGCAGTGACTGCCTGTCGCGTGATTGGCTGGCTGAGGTCATGTGACGGGCTAGGGAATCCCCAGAGTCAGGAGGAGTCACCCAGTGGTGAATAGGGAGATCAGCAGCTAGATGGGTGGGAGGAGTACACCTGGGTCCTGAATAGGGCTGGGTTTTCCCCACACAATGCTGGCTCCGCCCCCTGTGGTGCAACTGATGACCCTGGCCTGCACTCTGAATAGGGAGAGGGGCTGAGCAAAACAAAGTGCTCAGGAACCAGTTGTAACTGGTTCGCCCCTTCCCTACACCTTGAGACAAAGGAAAGCTATGCATAAAAATGGGGCTGTGTCCCCACAGAATCTGTTCTCTTCCAGGATCCTATCTGAGGGGGGCTGCTGTTGCTGCTGGAGGCCAGGAGGAACTGCCACTTGGGACTGCCTTCCTGCCCTGGAGGGCCCAGTGAGCTGGCCCCTGGCCCAGCCTTGCCCCCCTGCCTACCTTCCTAAAAACTTTGCTGGACTTTGTGCTTATTCATCCCTAAAGCGCCTGGGAGCTTTTATTGGCCTTTAGCGCTGAGAGCACTTTCACTTTTTATCCCTAGAGCTAGGAGCGCTTTATTTCTGGAAGCCGGTGCCCACCCGGCATTTGCAGCGTGTAGGCTGTGCTGATCCTGAAGTCCCCTGGCAGGTGCCCACCCTGCCAGGGACATTGCCGTGTTCGTTGGCGGGAGCCCACCCCGCTTATAACGTAATATTTGCGGGAGCCTACCCCGCGTTATTGCTGCCATACAGATTTGCTTGTCCTCAAGCGGGTGCCCACCCCGCAGTTGTTTCATCTAAAAACGGGAGCCTACCCCGTATTTCTCGCCACAGAGAAAACCACCGCCGCAGCCGGGCTTCACCCGGAAGTCAGGCGACCTCCTTAAGGACGTGGGCGGGTCTTCAAACAGGAAGCAACGGGAGCCTACCCCGCGCTCCTACACGAGGAGGAGGAACAGGAAGCAAGAAGTCCGGAGCTCGGCCGGCTCCGATCGAAGTCCCGGGTCGAGGGAGGTCCGCGCCGCGGAGGAGACCCCTGAGAGAGGAGACGCCGCCTCTCAAACCAAAGGTGAGTGCGGGCGTCCCCGTGGGTCCCTCCTCCGCCTTGCGCAGTGTCTCCCCGGCTGTGGAGCCCCTGAGCGGGACTCCAACGTCCGGCACCCAGTATTTTGAGGGCAGTCCTTTTGTGGAGCAGAGCGACCCCGGAAGGCAGCGGGCCGCTCCAACGAAGGGACAACCGTGTATGTAGAGTCCAGAGGGACTCCGACCCTGGGGGCATTATTTCTTGAGAGCATTGCATGCTCCAACGGCGGGGCATATGGTTGACGAGCCAGCCAGGGCTCCAACGCGAGGGCGTCTCTATGGTGATTTTGAGCCCACGAGGCTCCAACGTTAAACGGGGGCATTCTTTGTGTAGAGTCCAGAGGGACTCCCAACGGGACCGCAATATTTGTTTTAGAGCTCCGAGGCTGCAACCCCTGCCATATTTGTTCTAAGAAGGCACAGTGGTGCCCACGCTCATTTCTCCAGCTGCCCAGCACTTAGTGGGCAGCTGCAACGTGTAGGTTGTGCCTTGTGCGCCCTGGTTTGCGCAGCCTGCGCAGGCGCGCCCTGACTCTGCTGGACAGGGCGTCCTAGCCCCGACAAGGCCACAGGTGGTGGCTAATCTGAGTTTTGTGCTATTGTTCCTAAACCTGCACCTCTGAATGTGATTTTATGCGTCATGTGCCTTGTGTTTACACCTCTGAATGGGTTTTTATGCGTCATGTGTAATGTGCTTTTACCCCTACAGGTATTGTGATACTTAGGTGGTTGTTTTCTCCTAGTACAGGTGGTGCTAGTGAGGTCCTGGTTCCCTGCGCAATATTTTCCTAAGGTGGTTAGAGTTGCGTAGGTGGTACTTACCTGTTACCAGTAGTTACTGGTTGTGTGCTACATGTTCTATTTTACGCTACAGTAATTTTATATTCTATGTTCTAAGTGCTAATTTCTACAAAGTGCTAATTCCTGACAGTGGTCCATGTGGCTCTGTCCCCTGTACATATAATCCCTTGTAAATTCTGCCCGTGCCTGTTGGCACATTGTAAAGTGTGTGTTTTTATCTAATGTGTTTGGTATAATACAAAGGCTATTTTTATATATAACCTTGTGTGGAGTTTCCTTTGTGGTGGGCCTTGGGTGTTGTTGCTGGGTGCGCGCGCAAACGCTTTACACATCGCCTCCGGGATAAGCCTGACTGCTCGTGCCAAGCTACCAAGGGGGTGAGCAGGGGTTATCTTTGGCGTGTAACTCCCCAGCCCTGACTAGAGTGGTGGTTTCTGCCTGGCTTTGGCGCAAGCCCTAGCCAACCAGAAATCCCATTTCTAACACCATGGACTAAACATCATCTCCTATGCCGCCAACACCCAGCTCATCCTCTTGCTATCAAAAGAGCCCTCCACCATGAGGATCAGCTTTCACAGGGGTATGATGGACGTCGCGGATTGGATGAAACACAACTGCCTGAAACTCAACACCGACAAAACAGAGGTACTGCTCTTCAGGAACAACACCTCCCCGTGAAACGACTCCTGGTGGCCTTTAGAACTAGGACCCTCTGCTACACCCACAGACTAGGTACACAACCTTGGCATCATCCTAGACAGCAAGCTCACCATGAAAAACCAGATCAGCGCAGTCTCCTTTGTCTGCTTCCTCACTCTTCGCATGCTCTTCAAGATTTTCAAATGCCTCCCGATTGACACCAGATGCACTGTCACCCAAGCCCTGGTTACCAGCCGGCTGGACTACAGCAACACACTGCGCAAGAATCAACTCTAACCTACTGAAGAGACTACAGACCATACAGAACTTAGCAGACAGACTTATCCTCAACCCCCACAAGCAGTTCACATCACCCCCCCACCTCAGGAAGCTCCACAGGCTCCTCATTCAGAAGATGCTGATCCACACCTATAAAGCCCTGCACAACCAAGGACCGGCATACATCTACCATCACCTCTATTGCCACCAACCCTCCAGACACCTGCACTCTGCCTCCCTTCATCTCGCTCACACACCCCGCATATGTTGAAACCACAGCACAGGTTGCTCCTTCTCCTACCTTGCAGCCAGGCTTGGAATGACATCCCACTTCACCTCCAGGCCTCTCTCTCGCTGATGGAATTCAGAAAAATATTCAGGACCTGGCTGTTCGACTGAGCCCCGGCAGCATGATTCACAGTTGCTGAATACCCTCACGGGTGATTAGCTGCGCTTTACAAACCTGGTTTGATTGAAGAGTGCTAACTGGTTTAAAGCTGCTTGATTTGTTGTTAATTATTGGATGTGCTAAGAGGATCAGATCATGGATCAGGCTACAGGGTACTATGAAGACTGGTTCATGTGTACAGTGTATACCTCTTTCATATATTATTAGTCCCCTGTTTTTCAAGATGACAGTAAAGGAGAATTTTAGGGTGCCCATGTGATGTCCAAGAGAGAACGATCCCAGTATTGTAAGAAAGTGAAACCTCAAAGAGGTGAATGGCATTCCATAAAAGGAGCACAGCTACCTAAACTAATCACAACTGTAGACAAGCCAAACATTCTGGTGCCAACTAGACTTAAGAGAGTCAAAGCTGGGCTTATGCCTATGGTCGCTAAGCAGAGGACAAGTCTAAATCTTCCCTGAAGATTTTGGATACGAACAGAGAATTCCTTTCAGACCCGGAAACAAAGGTTGTTAGACAGGAGAACTAGGATAATGGGACAAATATTCTGCCAGGCTCTGGTCATACAACTCCTTCATGTGGGGGTTTGGATGTGCCACTTCCTCCTGTTATTCCTCAACCCCTAGCTTCTCAACAACACTGTAGCACTTGAAGGGACACCTCTAGAAGTGAATCTATCTCACAGAACTGTGAGAGTAGTGCATCATCTATGGCAAGGTTGAGGCTAATCGGACCAAATTAACCTCACATTCATCATAAGCCTTGCCTAGACCATAAAGAGTTATCATGAGAAGGAATCTAAAGAAAGTCTTTCATCAACTTATATCTCCTTCCACTTTTCTTTTGGTATCTTATTTCTTTACTTGCCATTTCTCTAATTCTTTATTTCTGATACTCTTCTTCTTTTCTCCTATATTACTCAATGTCACACTTTTTTCTTATTTACATGATGTTGTGGTCTCTTCTATATCAAGTTTATATTCTATCTGGTCTAGTTCAATTTGTTCATTCAATAGTTAATCTATGTCATTGAATATCGTTACTTGGAATGTCCGAGGTTTGCACTCACCGATCAAAAGGCAACTTGTTTTGTCGCACTTATCTAAATTGAAAGCAGATATAGCAGTGATTCAGGAATCACATCTTACAGAATCTGAATCCTTAAAGTTAAAGAGAGATTGGGTTGGTGATGTTTTCTTTTCTCCAGGTGATGGTAAGCGCAATGGTGTTATTACGTTGTGTCACAAATCTCTTCATGTTAAGCTTGTATCTCAAGAAAATGATGATTTAGGTCGCTAGTTATTCACAGATTTATTGATTAGAAAGGTTCCACTCTCTTTATTTATTATCTATGCACCAACTACAGGCGATTCTCTCTTTTGGTCTCAACTTGCAAAAACATTGATGCTCCTAAACCTGCACCTCTGAATGTGTTTTTATGCGTCATGTGCCTTGTGTTTACACCTCTGAATGTGTTTTTATGCGTCATGTGTAATGTGCTTTTACCCCTACAGGTATTGTGATACTTAGGTGGTTGTTTTCTCCTAGTACAGGTGGTGCTAGTGAGGTCCTGGTTCCCTGCGCAATATTTTCCTAAGGTGGTTAGAGTTGCGTAGGTGTTACTTACCTGTTACCAGTAGTTACTGGTTGTGTGCTACATGTTCTATTTTACGCTACAGTAATTTTATATTCTATGTTCTAAGTGCTAATTTCTACAAAGTGCTAATTCCTGACAGTGGTCCATGTGGCCCTGTCCCCTGTACATATAATCCCTTGTAAATTCTGCCCGTGCCTGTTGGCACATTGTAAAGTGTGTGTTTTTATCTAATGTGTTTGGTATAATACAAAGGCTATTTTTATATATAACCTTGTGTGGAGTTTCCATTGTGGTGGGCCTTGGGTGTTGTTGCTGGGTGCGCGCGCAAACGCTTTACACATCGCCTCCGGGATAAGCCTGACTGCTCGTGCCAAGCTACCAAGGGGGTGAGCAGGGGTTATCTTTGGCGTGTAACTCCCCAGCCCTGACTAGAGTGGTGGTTTCTGCCTGGCTTTGGCGCAAGCCCTAGCCAACCAGAAATCCCATTTCTAACACCATGGACTAAACATCATCTCCTATGCCGCCAACACCCAGCTCATCCTCTTGCTATCAAAAGAGCCCTCCACCATGAGGATCAGCTTTCACAGGGGTATGATGGACGTCGCGGATTGGATGAAACACAACTGCCTGAAACTCAACACCGACAAAACAGAGGTACTGCTCTTCAGGAACAACACCTCCCCGTGAAACGACTCCTGGTGGCCTTTAGAACTAGGACCCTCTGCTACACCCACAGACTAGGTACACAACCTTGGCATCATCCTAGACAGCAAGCTCACCATGAAAAACCAGATCAGCGCAGTCTCCTTTGTCTGCTTCCTCACTCTTCGCATGCTCTTCAAGATTTTCAAATGCCTCCCGATTGACACCAGATGCACTGTCACCCAAGCCCTGGTTACCAGCCGGCTGGACTACAGCAACACACTGCGCAAGAATCAACTCTAACCTACTGAAGAGACTACAGACCATACAGAACTTAGCAGACAGACTTATCCTCAACCCCCACAAGCAGTTCACATCACCCCCCCACCTCAGGAAGCTCCACAGGCTCCTCATTCAGAAGATGCTGATCCACACCTATAAAGCCCTGCACAACCAAGGACCGGCATACATCTACCATCACCTCTATTGCCACCAACCCTCCAGACACCTGCACTCTGCCTCCCTTCATCTCGCTCACACACCCCGCATATGTTGAAACCACAGCACAGGTTGCTCCTTCTCCTACCTTGCAGCCAGGCTTGGAATGACATCCCACTTCACCTCCAGGCCTCTCTCTCGCTGATGGAATTCAGAAAAATATTCAGGACCTGGCTGTTCGACTGAGCCCCGGCAGCATTATTCACAGTTGCTGAATACCCTCACGGGTGATTAGCTGCGCTTTACAAACCTGGTTTGATTGAAGAGTGCTAACTGGTTTAAAGCTGCTTGATTTGTTGCTAATTATTGGATGTGCTAAGAGGATCAGATCATGGATCAGGCTACAGGGTACTATGAAGACTGGTTCATATGTACAGTGTATACCTCTTTCATATATTATTAGTCCCCTGTTTTTCAAGATAACAGTAAAGGAGAATTTTAGGGTGCCCATGTGATGTCCAAGAGAGAACGATCCCAGTATTGTAAGAAAGTGAAACCTCAAAGAGGTGAATGGCATTCAATAAAAGGAGCACAGCTACCTAAACTAATCACAACTGTAGACAAGCCAAACATTCTGGTGCCAACTAGACTTAAGAGAGTCAAAGCTGGGCTTATGCCTATGGTCGCTAAGCAGAGGACAAGTCTAAATCTTCCCTGAAGATTTTGGATACGAACAGAGAATTCCTTTCAGACCCGGAAACAAAGGGTGTTAGACAGGAGAACTAGGATAATGGGACAAATATTCTGCCAGGCTCTGGTCATACAACTCCTTCATGTGGGGGTTTGGATGTGCCACTTCCTCCTGTTATTCCTCAACCCCTAGCTTCTCAACAACACTGTAGCACTTGAAGGGACACCTCTAGAAGTGAATCTATCTCACAGAACTGTGAGAGTAGTGCATCATCTATGGCAAGGTTGAGGCTAATCGGACCAAATTAACCTCACATTCATCATAAGCCTTGCCTAGACCATAAAGAGTTATCATGAGAAGGAATCTAAAGAAAGTCTTTCATCAACTTATATCTCCTTCCACTTTTCTTTTGGTATCTTATTTCTTTACTTGCCATTTCTCTAATTCTTTATTTCTGATACTCTTCTTCTTTTCTCCTATATTACTCAATGTCACACTTTTTTCTTATTTACATGATGTTGTGGTCTCTTCTATATCAAGTTTATATTCTGTCTGGTCTAGTTCAATTTGTTCATTCAATAGTTAATCTATGTCATTGAATATCGTTACTTGGAATGTCCGAGGTTTGCACTCACCGATCAAAAGGCAACTTGTTTTGTCGCACTTATCTAAATTGAAAGCAGATATAGCAGTGATTCAGGAATCACATCTTACAGAATCTGAATCCTTAAAGTTAAAGAGAGATTGGGTTGGTGATGTTTTCTTTTCTCCAGGTGATGGTAAGCGCAATGGTGTTATTACGTTGTGTCACAAATCTCTTCATGTTAAGCTTGTATCTCAAGAAAATGATGATTTAGGTCGCTAGTTATTCACAGATTTATTGATTAGAAAGGTTCCACTCTCTTTATTTATTATCTATGCACCAACTACAGGCGATTCTCTCTTTTGGTCTCAACTTGCAAAAACATTGATGCAATGTTCCCAAAATAATCGTATTTTAGCAGGAGATTGTAACCACGTCATAGACCCATTCATAGACCCTAACTCCTTGACTTCCTGTATATCATCTAAAGCTCATAAATCATTTTTGCATTCCTTTCAGCATAGACATTTGATTGATGCATGGAGATTATGCAATTTGCAGAGATTGGTTCTATACTGATTTCTGATCATGCCCCTGTATCTCTTTCATTAGACATACTTAACAAACCTTCTGTCCCCAGACAATGGTGATTTAATAACTCCCTGCTACTTGATCTTGTTTTTACTTCATCTTTCACCTCTTTTTCTGAAGAAGATTTCCGTTTTAATGAATCAGACATTCTCCCTTTTCATATAATATGGGACACTTTTAAAGCTGCAGCTCGTGACTTTATCATTAGCTATGTTTCCAAAAAAAGACACAATGCCTGCAAGACTGCAACAAACCTTTTTGCTAAGATAAAGAGTTTGGAACATTCCTACTATGCTACTAAATCACAGGATTGCTTGGTGGAACTCATAGCTACTAAACTTCAATTCACAAGGGAATCTACGGAAAATGCTTCTTTGTACTTGCTCAAATCCACTGCAAAATGTTATGGTGGCCAAAATAAATCTGGTAAATTATTGGCAAATTACCTTAAAGTTAAAAAACACAAATTCAGCTTTGAATCGATGCTCGATGATCAACAATTACCCAAATATAAAGATTCTGAGATTTTAGAAGAATTTTATAGTTTTTACGAATCCCCATATACACCAGAAGCTTCATCCACAGATGATTCCATTTCAGATTATCATTCTTCCATTGAAAATATTTTGATGCTCACTTGAGTTTTGATTTATTGGAATTCGATGTTTCATTGAAAGAAGTGGAGAAGTGTGGCTCAATGGTTAGAGCGGCAGACCCTGATGCAGAGGTCTGGCCCAGGACCAGGGTTCAATTCCCGCCTCAGCAGGTCTTGGTCTCAATTTCCTCGGACCTGTTAATTCTTGCCTCGGTGCCTACTCTAATCATGGGTGCAACTCTGGGCAATAGCTTGCTTAATCTCCACAACGGCCCCAACAGCACTGGGATGCCTGGTTTCACCTTGGGGGTGCCCAGGAGTGGACATTTCACAGGGAAAAGCCAGGAAGGGTTCCCAGCAGTATGAGTACAGCGGCAGGACACCCTAGGGTAACAGTGCACTGTACAACACATTTACATTTACATTACACACTGCATTACTCACACTTAAAAAATATATATTTTCCCCTGCTACTCCTTCCTAAGCTACACAAGCTTCTAATTTCCTTTTTGCAAGTAGGAACTTCCTCTGGTTCCTTTTTACAGGCCCTAATTTGCCTCATACCCAAATAGAATAAAGATTCACGTTTCTGTAAAAATTATAGACCAATTTCATTAGTGAACATTGAATATTAAAAAAAAGTCCTTGGCCTTACGATTAGAATAATTTCTCCCTGGTCTCTTAGGGAACTGTCAGGTTTGGTAAAGGGGCGTTTCCTGACAGATAATACACGCCTATTTTTTTATATACTCTCTAAATCCTCTCACACTTCCTCATCTCCAGCGGCTATTGCTTTAGATGCGGAAAAGGCACTTGACAGACTTTACTGGCCTTTCATTTTTTCATCGCTCAAATGGTTTGGTTCTGGTCCTAAGATTGTTAGTCTAATTTCCCTTCTATATTCCAGTCCTAAGGCGGTAATTTTTGCAAATGGCCTTACCTCTTTTTATTTTAACTGGAGAAGAGGTGTTAGACAAGGTTGTCCCTTATCCCCCTTTCTGTTCAATTTAGCTCTAGAACCCTTTTTATCTAAAATTTGCCAAAATTAAGCGATTTTCGGATTTACTTCTGAAAAAACGCATATTAAATTGGCAGCTTATGCAGATGATATTTTGTTTTTTCTCTCGAAGCCACAATCTTCCCTTCCTACTTTCCTACAAGAAACAAAGGCTTACTCCTCTGTCTCTGGCTATTAGGGGTGGGTGGAATTTGTGAAATTCACTTTTGCAAATTATCGCGAAAATGTTATAAATCTCCGCAAACATGCGGAAATATCACGAAGATGCAGAAGTTTTTTTCCCGCCCGTTCGCAGTATTTTCTGCGTGGTCGCGGCTCGCCAACTTACCCATGCGGTTGCTCGCGGGCGCGGCCATCTTGTTTTCACTTGTCTCGCGGTGCATGATCGCGAGAAGAAAGACGTGATCGCGCGACAAATGACGTTACTGCGGGCGCGAACTGTCGCGAGACAGCGCAAATGGCAAACAACAATTCAACATCTCGTGGAGAACGCGACCGGATCGGGAAAACTTGTCAGCGAACGCGGGGATTCAGGTAAGGCGATCGCACGCACGCGAGAATGTATTATTTTACAGCACGAACAAGCAAAACATTTCCGGTAAAATGCGGATTGCGGAAATTTTGACATTTTCACGCTCTCCGCGGAACGCGAAAATGTCAAATTATCGCAATATCCGTGAGCGGAACGGAATTTTAGCCCAGGCCTACTGGCTATAAACTTAACAATGTCAAATGCAAAATTTTACCCCTGACTATATTTACTTTTAAGATGATTTTAAAATAACTAATTTTACATGGAACACCCAACATATAAAGTACCTAGGTATGCACTTCTCTACATCAATCAAATTGTCAATCTCTATTAACTTAGATAAATGTTCTCTAAAAATATCTTCCCTGGTAGACAAATGGCACCTTTTATACCTTCCTGGTGGGGAAGATTAGACACAATAAAGATGATGTTATCCCCGATTGTTCTTTTCTAATATTCCGGTTGGCATACCTCAGAAGTTTAAAAAAAAGAAAATTCCTTATTATCGTCTTTTCTTTGGAATAACAAGAAGGCCCATATGTCATTATCAAAACTCATTCGTCCCAAATTGGAAGGTGGTGTCAATTTTCCCGACTTCCCTAACTACCGTAAAGCATTTCAATTTGTTTCAATCAACTCATTAGCTAATAGATTCTTCATTGGATTCTCCTCTTTGGGTTATACTTGAACATTCATACCTCACTCCCTTCTCTTTTTAAGAATATCTTTCATTTACTCGGAAACCCCAGAAACTTTCCACCCCTATTGTTAAACACACAAATGCATTATTGTGTACACTCTTGTTAGATAACTCCGCTGACATGGGATCACTCTTACAATCTTCCATATGGCACAACAAACGCATACTGATTAAAGGCAAGCCCATATATTGGAAAACATGGTGGCAGAAAGGTCTTCTTTGGGTTAATCAACTTATTCAAAGCGATAACATCATATGTTTTAATCAGGCTAGATCCATTTTTGATTTCCCTATCTTATTCTGTAATAAATATCAATTGCTGCACAATACTTTAAGTCTAGCTATTGATCAAGCTGCTCTCGCTCCTGTTTCATCCAATACTAATACCAACATCACTCATAATGTTCTAAGCTCATTTCCAAAGCATTAACTATATATGCCTGTTTACGCTAACTAAAGTGCCTAGAGACAAACCTAAAGGGGAATTGGACAGGGAATGCGATTTAGATGTTAACTAGGGGTGGGCGGGGCCCTAGTAGAGGGGGGGCACATACGGAGTACCAGGAGGGATACCAAACTGCCTGAGGTGTTACTGGCATGGGGAGCGATGATGCAGGAGATAGCGGCACAGGCCTCCCAGATCACCATATCCAGTGCAGCTGAGATGTCCTTCGGAGAGGGGAGGACCCCAGGACAGGGGAGGGAGACAGAAGGTGGCCCAACATGAGTACTTCGATGCATGGACCTCGAGTTACGTTGACCCGGCAGGGGGGTGGGCATGAGGGGGGGAAGTTGGGGTGGGGGGGAAGGGATGGGAGGCGGGAGGGGCAATTTCTTCTTACAGTTGGATTTGATAATGCATCTTAAACGAGACACCGGAAGGTATTGTTGAGGATACTGGGCTTTCCACAGTGGTGAACTCGGACATTGTTGTTCTGGATTAGGCCACTGAGAACTTTCAGCGACTGTCTCAATGTTTATTATATTTCCCTCTTTTTTCTTGGTGGTACTTTGCTGAATCTGTCAATATTGAAATGTTATGATGTATAGTAATGACGAAGGAAGCTGTAATATCCAGAAAACCAATAAACTATGTTTTAAAAAAAATAAACTAGGGGTGGGCGGAAATTGAGTAGTCGTGCTACGCAAAGCTCCGTGAAACGATAAAAAATCTCCACGAGCACGCAAAAATTCCGTGAACATGCAGAATTGCTTGTTCGTGATGCATTTTTCCTGAACGCTGTTTGCGTGCTCGGGGGGAAATATCTCACGAACACGCATTTTGAAAGCGCGAACAAGCAAAAAATTCCGCAAAGCCGCTGATCGCGGAATTTTGGGCAATTTCGCGTTCTCCGCGGAATGCAAAATTACCCAAATTCCGTAAATTCCCTGAGTGGAACAGAATTTACCGTCCCGGCCTAATGTTAACTGTCCCATTCATTTATGGAACAAAATCTGTCTTAAAATAAGAAAATCCTCTAGAGCAGCCAACATCACACAGACACTTTTCTTTATCTATAATAGATTACTTCTTTCCCCCATAATGCGTCACAAAATAAATGCTGATATACCTAATACTTGTTGGTCATTTTTCTCCACTAATGCTGATTTAAAACATTTGCTTTTTACCTGCCCTTTTGTCCACGACTTTTGGAAATGTGTTTGGAAGCAGATTACCCTAATCTTTAAATCTACGGTGTTCTTCTCAATTACTAATATTTTTTGGGGTTCTCTTTCTGAGGATTGGTCTCAGTCTCTTTTTAATATGCAAATTTTGGATTTACTTTTGGGAGTAGCTTTTCAGCAGATTACCAAACACTGGAAGAATTTATCTGATCTTTCCTTCTAGGCTTGGTGGTATGCTGTTTGTTACAACCATAGATTGGGCACTGCTTATGTTTATCCTGTGTCTCTTGCTGTAAAACGTCTGCATCTATGGTCCCCAGTTACGATGTTTATTGACTGTCATGCCAAGCTTTCACATGCACGTGCCACCTCCTTGACATTCTGTTTTCTGCTCTCAGAATTGTTTTATATATATTTATTAGAAATATGTTGTTATACTCTTGAAGTGACCAGACCTAATTTACAATTTTGTATTTTCCTCTATCCCCCATTTTTTTCCTCTTTATTGTCATTGTAAACTTCAATTCATGTATGAACATACGTTTTCATATCATATGGTATATATACCCTTTGTTGTATTTTCTCTCTTTCTTTTCCTTGAATAAACTTCATTTTTTTTAACTTATAAAAAAGGTATTTCTTACTATTTGCTTTTTCCAAATAGAGGTTTGTGATTACCTGTTTGCGAATACCAAGTAGGAAATCACTGTTAAGGGGCCGATTCCGATTCCGGACGCAAAACGTACCGACCAACACGGACCCGGACCGGAGACCGACCGACACGGACCAACACCGTACGACCCGTGCAGTACGATGCAATGCGTGTGAATTACAACCGACACATACGGAATACAAGCCGTACGACCGAGCCGTAGGGAAAATAGTGAACCGGCTGGAAAACCGACGTGATTTTCACCGACCGACACGAACCCGCAATGAACCCGATCGACCCGTACCCGTGATGTCCGACCCACGCAGTACCATGCAATGCGTGTAAAACCAGACCGACTCGCATGGAGAACAAGCCGCACGACCGACACGCACAGAAAACCGGGCCCACAAGTAATAGAGATCTCCGCGACCGACGCGTATGGAACACAGAAGATGGGCAACGTGAACGAGGTGGAGAAGCCCGCACGAGACAACAGCAGCGTCCGTTTCCGTCAGATGAACGTTTCCTTCATGCCTACAAAACCCAAAGGAAAATAGATAAAAAAGGACCAAACAAGCAATGACAAAGCCAATAAATATCAAATAAAAAAACCTGGGACAAAGACACACCCACAACTCCAACTATATAAAGGACTACAATCACTACCATGATCCCTTGCAAACAGGAGACACAGACAGCAGCGAACACCATTACACAGCAACCACAGACACACTCACAACTCACCCATCACACAACTCACACACCATCAGCACCTCATCCAAAAGCACACACACATACAGCCAGCAAAACCAACACCAACCCACCCTCACTTGCACCCTCACACACACATCACTCACCACCACCACCCATCACCATGCCCCCAAAGAAGAATCCAAAGTTCACAGATAGTGAGTTAGAAGTGCTGGTAGATGAGATCAGAGTAGAGCCACATTTGTTTGGTACATTGGTCTAAAGGACCCCCGTGTCACAGAAAACCAAGATGTGGGCGAGGATTGTAGACAAGGTGAATGCTCAAGCACCAGCAAGGCGCACAAAGGACGATATCCAGAACAGGTGGTATGACGTGCGCAGGAGGGTCAAGAAACTCATTGAAAAAGATCACGCCCTCAGTCAGTGCACCGGCGGTGGCCCTCCTGCCAAACACGTCTAATTCAGGACCTGGGAGGAGAAGGTGCGGGACATCCTACCACCAGAGAGCGTCCTAGGGTGAACAGACATACCAGAGCCCGGTGAGTACACAAACAACATACCCAAGATTGTGTGGCAAGGGGATAGTGAAACCATGCACCGCAAGCAAAGCCACAGTAACCAATATATAATCATCCCAAGATGTGTATGCCAGTCAGACAAACACAATACCTGCCATCTCATAGTGACTTGGAACTGTGTCATGACATGCACCAACCTACAAACAAATAGAGCAATGCAGTGACAAAAAGCTAAATCGACACTGCCAGACAGTTTGCCACCACAAACACACTACCTCACAGTGCAGCTGACTGACAGGAAGGAATAGTGGAGATGCAGGTGAAGTGAGTGTATCCAAAAGCATGATGGGGTCTGTAGTCACAGATAATGCTCCCCCTCAAAATTGGCCCATCAAGACCTCTTTGAAACATGCCCACATCTCAGGGAGTGGAAAATGACTGAAAAGATGTCTGACACTGGATCCTGCTGTGGGGAGCACATTGCCCTGGTAGGGAATGTGCGCAAATCAGAAGCAGGACACCACTGACTGACATCCTGAAAGACAACTTGCACGCCCTACAATGGAAGCACGTTTCATGATGGGATGTCTGGCCAGGTGGGAAGGAGGACTGACAGCTCTGACCATACTTACCAGCATGTGGAGACACCCCCCCCCAACACAAACTCCACACAACTCACCGGGTAGAATGCAATGACCCACACCTCAGTGAAATATCAGCAAAAGATACCCCGCACTGGGTGCTGCTGTGTGAAGCACAGGGGCTCTCTTTGGACTTGTAGCCAAACAAACACCAGGATTTCACAGTCTGCCATCTTGCCATTGCCATCACACACCCTCACAGGGAAGCAGAGTCAAGAGGGAGGAAGTATGAGCATGCTGGGAAGTCACAGACAATTTACACCCACCCACATGGCCCAGCAAGCATACACTGAACCATGCTCGCCTCACAGGGAGTGGGAAGGGACTGACAAGATGTCTGACACTGGGCTCTGTTGTGGGGAGCTCAAGGCCATGCTGGGAAATGGGCAACAACAATATCAAACTCTGTCCGTGACAAGCTGGAAAAAAGTAGTGTACAGGCCGTAGAAAATGTCATGTTTGTGAACCATTGACGCCTGTAGAAACATAACTCACGTTGTGTGTCTCTTCCAAACACAAGTGGTGCTGGGGACCCAACACCACATGAAGAGGATTCCCAGGCCCAGACTCTGGTGGACACTGAGCTCTCTGGTTTGACTCTGTCTCTGTCCTCTTTGGATAACGACGACCAACCTGGCCCTTCGGGTGTGAGTCATCATGCAGCACCAGCAGCATCAACATCTCCAGCCCCTGTACCCACGCCTCCAGCATCTAGACACCAACAGGGCACCCCCGCCAACACGGACAGACCAAGGCCACTGAACACCCACAGCACAGGGACACAGGACCCCTTGGAAGCTACAGCAAACACCACCAGCAACACCACCCAAGGGGTCCCAGTGTCACCTGTGCGTCCCGCCGCTGGTCCTGCCCGTGTGGATAGGGGTGCTGGGAGGGGTGGGAGGCAGAGGGCGCGCCTTGCAGAGGGGTCTGGACTGCATGATGACCTCCAACTGGCATCCATCATAGATGTGTACCAGGATAGCACCAGAGGATTTGGCCAGGTAGTGGGGATTCTCAAAGACATGCAACAGGAGCAGGCTGGCCACCATGCCCGCATGGAGGCCAAGTGGGATGCCCTTACTGCGGTGCATCGGGACATAATCCAATGCCTCCGCTAGATCAACACAAACCTGTCCACACCTCCCTGTGTGGCCACAACATCTGTTGCAACACCATCTGCCAGGGCCACAGGGAGGGAGGAGGACTCTGGCGGAGAGTACCCTGCACCGCAGAGGCCTGCACCTGAGGATCCCCCCCAGGAAGAAGAGGGATCGTCCGAAGAAGGACATGTGAGAGGCAGATATCCCAGCACATCCCCCAGGGCCTCTAAACCTGTTCTGGAAGATGTTCTTTGTGCGCAACCCGTTCACCTTGTCCAATCGCACACAACTCGCCCACATGACGTGGAGGGTTCATGTTGGGCCAATGAAGCAGATGACTGTGGACTTCACTCTGGACATTTCATCTACCAGCACTTCCAACTCTAATGTGAACTTTGGATTCCAAAACCAATGTACAGCACCCACCATCCTGTGCACTTTCCTCACACATGTTTGAAAATAAACTCACCAGTACACCATTCTTGCCTCTGTTGTGATTCCAAATTGTCATGTGACATGGAGATGTCGATCTGCTACACAACACAATGCATGCCAAATACTGCAACAATGTGATCAACGTCAGGTGAGTCATGGTGATGTGACACATGTGAGGGAGACACACCACTATGGCAACACAACACATACTCACCATGGCATTTTACTCATCACACACAATGATGTTGACCTGAAACACATAGGTATGTACAACCACAACACCTATCCACAGTCAGTGGTGACAAGTCCACAGGTGAGGTAAGCAAATGTCACTCAGATGTGGGCAGACAGACAACGCACCTAACAAAGCATAGCACAGGTTCATTACACATCAGCAACATGTTTATTAAAAATAGTTGCAAGGCAATTGTACGTTACAGTGGACACACGGTCACAGAGTGTCTGAGAATTGTAGTCCAGGGGTATGTGGCACATCACTTGATGTCAATTGACTACTCCCACACTGGTGTCGGATTCTGGGTGTTGGGGGTCAGTGTTGAACAAACAACAGGCAAATAACCCTGTGAAGGACAGACACAAGACACAGTCAGAAGCACAGCAAAACAGGAGAGAAATGCAATAAGCATGCACAAAACATGTCACAATAAACCTACACAAAAACAAGTTAGCAGTACTACCCTATTGTGGAGTACACACCACCTGAATGGACACATCACTGCATGCATACAGTCAAGTGGCACACAGACACACTCAGACAGCAACAGAGCAGCTACAACACATTCCATGCTAACTCCATACATTGACATAACTACCTTGGAAACTCACATTCAGGTGAAGAAGTTGTTGATGAGCTGTGAGCGGACGTCACCCTCATTCTCATCATCACTGGCATCTTGGCCCAGGCCGGGATCCACCACAGGTGCCGGAAGTTGGTCATCGTCATCCTGGATGAGAGGCACCTTCTTCTGCACTGCCATGTTGTGTAGCATGCAGCATACAAGGATTATTTTGCACACCTTTGCAGGTTCATATGCAAGGACCCCTCCGGTCTTGTCCAGGCAGCGAAAGCGGCTTTTCAGGAGGCTGAATGTCCGCTCAATCACCCTCCTGCTCCGACCATGTGCCTCATTGTAGTGCATCTCGGCTGGTGTCACAGGGTTCCTGAGGGGTGTCAGCAACCATGGCATGTTGGGATATCCGGAGTCACCTACACACACAAAAATTAACAAGTAGCTGAGTTTTGTAGGAGTGCGGAATACAACATTGACAAACACACACAATGATAAACAGTCAGTATACACCGACAAGCCAGGCATGCTGAGCTGGCATCTGTGACATCAGCGTTGCAATGCGACTACTCCTCATTATGTAGGCATCGTGCGCAGAACCAGGGAACCGTGCACACATGTGTGATACACATGTCTGCAAGACATACCACCAGAGTATTGATCGAGTGGAAATGTTTCCTGTTACGGTATGCCTGCTCATGTGCCTGTGGTGGTATCAGGGCCACATGTGTCCCATCAATCGATCCGATGATGTTCGGCATCCTCCCCAGTGTATAAAAGGCATCCTTTATTTCAGGGAGTTCAGCTGGGCTAGGGAACTTGATGTACAGGTCAAGGAAATGCAACATCCCCTTCAAACATAGTTTGCGAGATACCACCTGCTGTAGCCACAGTGTACTGGAAGGTACCAGTAGCAAAGAAGTGCATGGCTGCCATCACCTTCACCTCTGGGGTCAGTGCTGTAGGGTATGTCCGGCCAGGTAGCAGATGTGGCGCCAACTGCTCAGCCAACTCCTCAATCAGTGGCCTGGTGACGCGGTACCGTCGGATGCAGTCGCGTTCCTGCAGGATTGCACGGTCTGGGAACGGGCGATGGACAGCTGGTGCCCTGCAGAACAGAGATGAACAAAGGAAGATTGTCGGTTCATCCACCCATGTGGCGATGACCAGTCTCAACATCACATGATAGATCATGATATTACACAATGTACTGAGGTGTGTGCTGTTGGGCATGGACACATATGTCACCTACATGACGATCACCTCACATCTCAATTCCACATGTCCACATGAGTCCCATGTAGTGAAATGGCCAATCATCTGGCTGTGTCACCCGACCTATGTACTGTCTGTGATGTTACAAACACACACCACAGTGACAAGTGAGGCCTGATGTCTCCCAGGCATCACAGATCTTTGCCATGCAGATGCCCAGGGTCCCTGTATTGCCACATCGACAATGCCGTGGACATGGTGTATCACGTACACACCACAAGGCAAGCGTGAGTCCCACAGGTAGTGACCACTGTTGTCCCTGCAGGCCCTACATGTACGTCTCTTAGACACACATACACACCATCAAGGTAGATGCATATACCACATGGATGTGGAGACTGTCTCCCATTGGGCATATCTGATCAGCCACACCTGAGACACAACATGCACACAGACTGTGGGTGCACATCAGAATTGTGGCTACAGGTCTCACTGTGACGTACATGCCATCACCCCCAGGACTCAGGGTGTATATGACATGTCCTAAACAGATCCAACATGAAACTGTGTCCGTGACTCATGCCCATTACTGTACATTTGCACATCACAGTGGTAATGTGCACAACACACAAAGGATTCTGCCCCCATGTACTCGTGCACAGCCTGGGAGTGGCTGAACAAAAGTGCCACCCAACAAACCAAATGTGCCCCCCCAACACACAGGGAATGCAGCCTTACATGCCATGGAACACTGTGTGGTCAATGCTGTAGTGTGGTAGGTGTGCACAGGTGTCCCTGGCAAGTAATTGTGTGTTGAATCCGTCGAATAGTCACACCAATAAGGTCCGACGCGGGTGACAATGTGTATGCATTGCACTGTTCATGACTGAGCCGTGCATACGCTTTGCCATTGACTGCAATGAGGTCCGACGCGGGTGACAATGCGTACGCATTGCACGGTTCATGACCGAGCCGTGCGTATGCTTTGCCATTGACTGCAATGAGGTCCGACGCGGGTGACAATGAGTATGCATTGCACGGTTCATGACCGAGCCGTGCGTACGCTTTGCCATTGACTGCAATGAGGTCCGACGAGGGTGACAATGCTTACGCATTGCATGGTTTATGACCCAGCCGTGCGTACGCTTTGCCATTGACTCTAATGAGGTCTGACGCGGGTGACTATCATGTATACGCGTCGGGCAGGCATGGTCCGAGACAGGCGTACGCCTTAGCCATTGAATCGTATGGAGACGGGTGCATTTGTATTTTCAAAATACGCGTTGTACAGTCAGTTGACCAAGTCGGACGCACCCATTGGGTCTGGACTGTCATGGAGACGGATGCAGATTCAAAACTTGTACGAGTTGTGCGCTGGAAATTCAGTTGGATGCCTACAACAATGTTGCAATTACTAGTGTGTCATGAAGGTGAAGATTTGAACGATGAGGAAGGCGTGCACGAGTCGTACATTTCCATGGATTGGCCAGATTCATAGAATGCAACCGTGTTGGACCTATCACTTGGGACACATAGCACAGATTCTGCCTCTGTAGCACAGATATATGACTGGCTGGCCCCCCGGGAGCTCACTTGCCTGCACTACATGCTCCTGGACCACATCCCTGCTACCGCTGCTGCTGTCTCTGCATCCTCTGGCTCCTGCTATGGCACGTACTCTGGAGAGGGCCCCAGCCTTCACTGACGAGGAGAACCAGGCCCTGCTGGACGGGATCCTTCCACAGTACAGCAAGCTGTATGGGAAACCAGGGGAGCAGGTGAGTGTGCAGTCCTCTGCCTTCCTAATTGTGCATGTTGTCTAACTAGCAGTACTAGCAGTGTGTACACCAGTGGCAAGCATTCTCACTGACTACTTTCATCACCCAAAGTGTGTAGGGACATGTAATGAACAGGTGTTCTGCTGCTAAAGTGCATTATTGTAAGATTAAACTTCCAAGGCATTGTTAACATGTCAGACATGCAGGTGATTTGTCCTTCCCCATGGTTGCACTACCTGTGTAACTAATTTCCCTTTGTGATGATGACATGTATATCCAAATGTGTGCAGCACAAATATGGGGCATGTGTGTTAATGTACTTTTAACTTTGTCATCCTCACAGGTTGATGCCAACCAGAAGCAGGAGATATGGCTGACCATCGCCCGGGCAGTTCGTTCGGTGGTGGCCTACAAGCGCCGGATCCGCAACTGCCAGAAGAGGTGGCAGGACCTTCGGGGCTGGACCAGGAGGATTGCTAGAGTCCAGATGAAGCTGTCACCTCCACGCAGGAGGAGCGGACACCGGACCCTGACCCCCCACATGCTCCGGATACTGGCGGTGGTCTTCCCGGACCTGGATAGGCAGCTAAAGGTCAGACAGCAGCAAGAAGGGGGTAAGTCCATGCCTAATCTGTGTACTATGTCTGACATGAGAATTGCAGTCTTTTGGCCTGGTCACACTTCTACATTACGTAGGTCTTGTAGTCCAATACTCAGGTCCCTCAATTGTGTGATGCACCATCCTCATCTGTTCCACAGGTGTGGCACCTACAGTCTGTTGCTTGTGTCACTAGGGCACTGTGTCCCTGCAGTCCGCTATGCTTCAGCTACCGAACAGCATCTGTTCCTGTGACTCTGTTGTGTGTTTCATGGGTGGTTAAATTGTTTGCCCAATGCCTGTTATCTGACATGTGATCTGTGTGTGCCCTTGATATGTGTTCCAATTGCTGGTCTGACTGGCCACATGTGCCTGGTATATTTCAAACAAACCCATGCAGCAGGGGACTCCAATTTGTGGGCCTCAGGAGTATGTATATTAAGTATGTCACACTTGCTTAGCCACCTGACTACTGTCGAGGGCCAAACACTGTTTCACATAGACCGGGGCAGTCGTGCCTCCTCAAGGGCACTCAGACACACTCTGTAATCCCACTCCTGTGTATCAACTTACAGGTTGTGCTTTGTGACATGTGCCTTCAGGTGTCTGCCTCTGAGTCATTATGATGTGGCTTCCTATTATGTGCAACTGGGGTGTTCATGATTTTGAGGGTCAGCAGGACATCTGAGATGTGACTGTGAGAGACAAGACCTTTGTGACATATAGGTGTGTGATCATCTGACAGCGCACAATGGTGTATGCAACTGTGTACTTCAGGCAGCTGGGTTACATGCACGGAAGACTGTGATGTGCTAATGTACATGGAGTTGTGTTTGCAGAGACTCATATGTCTGATTTGCATGGTGTGGGGTCTTCTGGGTCCTGGATATGTTGTTAGCAGGGGATGGGCAAGTGCACTTGTCAGCTGCAGAGTTAGCTCTACCTCTGAGCTATGATTGTGAGACAGTGCATACTGTTGTTCTCTGGATGCCCTGCCCCTGTGACAGGAGACAGTGTTGACTGACTTCCCAGGCATGCCAGTGCCATGGCATTTAATTTGCTATGAGTGATCCTGCATTGTGTTCAAGTATGCACCATGCACTCCATTGTGGCATTGACTATCGGGACATGAGAACATCATAATGTGTGTTGCTGGCATGCATCACAAGCATGTGAAATGAGTCTCTGCCCATCCCTTCATCCGGACACCTGTGCTGAGTCAGTGGCAAGAGATGTGCTGTGTGTATAGTGACATACTCCTACATGTTCACTTGCATGTCCAACTGATCTGTGGGTGGTGCATGTCGGGACATTGGGGTATTAGCATCCAACATGCAACAGACATATGGGTGCAAGTCAAGGAGGGATATGTGTGCCATGGTTGATGTTGAGAATGACAATTGGCTTATTCTGAACGGTGTTGGCACTTTGAGCAGTGTTCCGCTGATGATGCCAGGGCTTTCCCTGTGATGTGATGTACTCACTGTGGTGTGTGCAGTCAGTGCAGGTGACTGATGTTGTTCTCTTTCTTCCTATTCCTATCCAGATACATCCACGACCACAGGAGGGGACAGCTCCATGGACCAGGAGGAGCCACAGAGCCTGACAGGGACAGAGGGAGAGGAGTTGTGGGGACCCAGTGGCACGAAGGGCGAGTGGAGCCACACCGAGGAGTCGTCAGCACCATCCCCCCCAGCTGAGGGACACAGCAGCTCTGAGGATGTCTCCCTTGTGGAGGCAGGTGTCAACAGCCACCAAACCCCAGCTAGTGAGGCTGTCCTCGCCACCGCCCCCACCACCACTATCACCAACCTCCCATCGGCTCCCATCCCAGAGGTCCATGGAGGCACCCGTGTTCGGGAGCATGTCTCCTTTGTGCCAGGCACCGCACCCCCTGCCCCTGTGTCCCTTGCTGCCCTGAGTGAGGAGTCTGTGGACTTACTTAGACAGATCCATGTAGGGCAGACATCGATGCTGAGTGTCCTCCATGCACACACCACTCTGATGGCGCAACTGGTGTCGTTCATGAAGGGCATTTCATCGGGCATGTCTGGCCTACAGAGGACCAATCAGTCCGTGGCCTCCTCCCTGACGGCAGTAGTGTCCCTCCTCCAACAGTCCCGCACCTCTCCTACCCCTGCACCACCCACGATTCCTAGCAGCCTACCTATCCCAAGCACACACACACCTGCACATTCTCACAAGGCCACAGACACGGGCAGCACACAAACACCCAAACCAAGGGCTAGACGTGCACACAAGCAAGCGCAGGGGACTGATACCACACTCACAGGGGATGGTTTGCAGACACACACACAGTCATCCACAACCACTCCGCAGTCCTCCGAAACCTCTCCGTCCCAGCCCCCTTGCCATGCCTCACCTGCAACCCCATCTCCACAGAAGCTCTACCTCTGTGACCTTGGCCTCTTCCCTACCCGACCCAGCAGATCCAGATTGCAAGGGGAAGAGGAAGTCCCCACACACAGAGGGGAGTGCCCCTCACACCCGGACACCCTCCCCTAGGCGCAGTCAGACCCCCACCCGCAAGTCCCCCCGGAGCCGGAAGAGCAAGACCCCACCGCCGCCACGCAGCTCCAAGGCAAAGTCTCTGTCCTCCATCCCCCAGGCCACCACTCCAGAGGTTCCACCGCCACACCCTGCCCTGGGTTCCCCCACCCACAGATACACCATCCCCAAAAGGCTGATGCCCTCCCCCCCTACCACTTGCTCCTCCACACCCAGTCAGATGGTTAGTGCCACTGATGTGGGGACCGTGTCCACCACTCTGTCCTGCTGACCTCACCTGCACCCCATTCCGCTCACATGGATTTAGGGGATCCAATCCACTCCATCTGACCTGCCCACTGAAGTTGTGCCAGCACCCACCCCATCTGACTTGTGCCCCACAGTTGTGACTGCACCCACCACTTCAGTCAGCTCCACTGCAGTTGCACGTGACTCTCCTGCATCCAACACCCCTTCACTGCCTCCTTCTGCTGCGCCCTGATCTTGTCCCTGCGGTGCCTGGCCTGCTCCCATGTTTGCCCCTCCAAGGTGATGTCCCTGTCCTTCCAGTGCAGGCAAGCAACGTGTGACACTTGTCACTCAAGTTCACTCCTTATAATTTGATGATGGACGGGCCATTGGCTTTTTGCTTGAATGGACGTTTCAATTTTCATCTGCTGAATCAAGCTTTTTTCTTTATCCTTGTGAACTTGATTTAGCTGTACATTAGGTTGATGATGTTTAGCATGCCCGTGCACCTATAATGCTTGGTTTCCAATGTGGAATACTGAGGTGTTGTTGTGAGGTACTCCATGTGGTCCATGAGATATGTATCCTATTCTGGTCGGTGGCCATGTCATCCTTTGCAGCTAACTGGGTGTGTCATGATTAACTATTTGAGGACATCTCTGTAAACATTTCATTTGCATGGTCACATCTGTGGCTTGCACCCATGCACATATGATGTGCTTCTCATTGTCCAATTTGTCTATTTCCCTGACTTTGGGCGCCTCTCCACTGGACCTACAGGTGTGGGCATCATTGGTATAGGAGCAACTGGGTCCTCTGTGCAACTTGCTGTACATATGTGTTGAGTATGTGCAGATGACTTAGGGGAGACTCACGTACCCAGGCTGTTGTGTCCAGAGGCTTCATTGTGTGGTAACTGATGGCTGACTGACCAAGTGTTCTGCTGACATGAGTGGGACGTGCTGTGATTATGTTTGGCACAGCTGGACTCACACTGGAGTTGGGTCCCCTCAGGCTATGTCACGGATGTGTTGTCCCGTGACATAGCCTGGGCCCATGGTGTGTGTTGTATGAGCATGTGTGTGTGTGTGTCCACATCCCTTTTCATACACAGGCAGTGTTCCCTTGATGTGTTCCTGTTGTTGATGCTTGCTGAGTGGTACTGTGTTCATCCCACTACTTTGCCATGGGCTACCAGATGTGTGGGTGCATGACACACTACTGTTAATTGGTGTTTCATCATTGGGATTTGTCTGTTCTGAGTGTTGATGATGTGGTCAGACGCAGATGGGACACAGTCAGGGTTCCCCAAGGCACTTGTTTGTTCGCAATGTCATGTAGTTGTCCCTAGGTGGTACCTTTCAGTGATTGAGACATGTGTATGTGTGTGTTACTGCTCCCGCTTGTCGGGTTCAGGGCTGTAATGTTTGCAGGTGTCAGCATGTGTGCCTTGAGGTTCTCCTTGGGTTCTGCATTGCCCTGGGACTATGTCAGGTATTCGGAAGGTTACGTGAGCTTTGACGTCATGGTCATGTACCGCATACTGTGCAGTATGTCTGTTATTCACCAGGGTTGTAAACTGTCCTTGTGTGATGAGTCTGTGCACCTTAGTTCCTCACAACATTCCTGTGTTTGTCATGGGTGCATGTGCAATGTCACCTGTCCATGTGGGCTTTACAGATGCACATTGTTGCAGTTCAGGGTGTGTGGTGTTGAGGGTGGACTGATGTAAATGTTTGCATGAATGGGCCCCTAGCTCCCGTTTGTCCATGGATGATGGGCCATGCTGAGTGATTTGTGTTTGTGTAGGTGTAATGTATGTTTGTGGTACAGAACACATGTCTGGGTTTCCCAGTTTGTACGACATCTACCTTTGTCATCACAATGGAGGTGTCATGCATGCTTGTGTCACCCCAATGTCTGGTTCCTGTGGGTACTGCTGTTGTGTGTCAGTCTCTTGCTGTGTTAGTTGGTGTTCATTCCAGCTTGTGTCACATGTGTCTGTTGTGCTCCCTCTCATCTCTGGCACTGTGTCCACATCTGTGCCACTGTCATTCAGCCCCCCTCATGTGTTGTGTATTTGCCTGGGGATACTGAGACACACACACACATGTTGTGTCAGATGTGCAGTGTGAGGTTGCCTGTTTGTGTTTGTGCATCTGCATCAGTGCATTGTTATTGCTGTTGTGGGCCATTGTCTGGATGCTGTTTCTGTGATTTTCCCTGCAGTCCCTGTGAGTCATATCACATCATTGTGCACATTCATCCTGGTTGTTAGGTGCCATTGCTGGCATGGAATGGGAGTTTGTGAGCTGACACCTACAGTAGACACAGGTTGATTTGATTAGTGTGTCTATTTTCGAGATGTCTGTATGCTTTGCGATGGTCACTTCTGCTCTTGTGTCATTGTACACTGTATGCGTTGTAAGCCTCCATGTGTGGTGCTTGTCTGCACATGTCCGAGAGTATGTTTTGTTTTCACTGCACTGTTAGCCTCACCACATCTCTGTGGGTATGGGACACAACCACTAGTTTGCCCCAGAAGTGTTTAATGGGTTGGGAGCAGGGATCATACATGCTGTTTGTTATTTGCAGCTTTGACCATGATGACACTTACCTTTTGGTCACTGTGATGAGGGGGGTTTAGGTTTAGACCCCATCACCACAATGCTCAACATCTGCTGCAGTTTGGAACCCCACACTTAACTTTTGTTCTACACAGTGAGGGGGTGTTAGTTTTACATTGACACAGTGCTATAGTGGTGCTTGCCTTGTGTAGGGCACACTCATTTGTTGGTCACACATGTGCTGTTAGTTACATTGTATGTTCGAAGTCACAGAATGTTGGAGTATGATGGATGTGTGGCGCATCACTCATCCTATGGGTGGGAGTGGCAGTAGTGATGGGCAACAGGTCCCCTATGGGTGTGGGTGGCAGTAGTGATGGGCAACATGAGCCCTATGGGTGGGGGTGGCAGTAGTGATGGGAAACATAAGCCCTGTGAGTGGGGGTGGCAGTAGTGATGGGCAACAGGTCCCCTATGGGTGGGGGTGGCAGGGTGATGGGCAACATGAGCCCTATGAGTGGGGGTGGCAGTAGTGCTGGGCAACATAAGCCCTATGGGTGGGGGTGGCAGTAGTGATGGGAAACATAAGCCCTATGAGTGGGGGTGGCAGTAGTGATGGGCAACAGGTCCCCTATGGGTGGGGGTGGCAGTAGTGATGGGTGACATGATCCCTATGGGTGGGGGTGGCAGTAGTGCTGGGCAACATAAGCCCTATGGGTGGGGGTGGCAGTAGTGATGGGAAACATAAGCCCTATGAGTGGGGGTGGCAGTAGTGATGGGCAACAGGTCCCCTATGGGTGGGGGTGGCAGGGGTGATGGGTGACATGAGCCCTATGGGTGGGGGTGGCAGTAGTGCTGGGCAACATAAGCCCTATGGATGGGGGTGGCAGTAGTGATGGGAAACATAAGCCCTATGAGTGGGGGTGGCAGTAGTGATGGGCAACAGGTCCCCTCTGGGTGGGGGTGACAGGGGTGATGGGCAACATGAGCCCTATGAGTGGGGGTGGCAGGGGTGATGGGCAACAGGTCCCCTATGTGTGGGGGTGGCAGAAGTGATGGACGACATGAGCCCTATGGGTGGGGGTGGCAGTAGCGCTGGGCAACATAAGCCCTAGGGGTGGGGGTGGCAGTAGTGATGGGCAACAGGTCCCCTATGAGTGGGGGTGGCAGGGGTGAAGGCCAACATAAGCCCTATGGGTGGGAGTGGCAGGGGTGATGCGCAACAGATGGCAAGATCAACCAACACCAGCAGGATTGCAGGAAGTCTTTTGTGTCCCTGAGACTTGAGAAAACAGGAGGCGAGCCTTCAAGCCCTTGTAGGTCACTTGGAGGGAAAGCAGAGTCCAGCTCTGCTTCAGCAGAGTGAGTCGGAGCGCAGTAGACAGCAGGGCAACAAGCAGAAAAGCAGTCCTTCCAGAAAAGCAGTCCACTTTAGTCCTTTAAGCAGCACAGCAGTCCTGCTGACAGAGGTTCAGTTCAAGATCCAGAACAATCTGATTTTAGGGAGTCAGAGACCCAGTACTTATACCAAAAAATGAATGAATAAATTCATGTATTTCATTTTTAAAGCGTGCAAATACTCGCTAGTGTCTTGGCGCTAAGAATCAAAGAACATACTGAGACAAAGTGACCGGAGGCTCAACAAGTTAAAAGGATAAAGAAAATAGCCAAGATTTCAGCTGTTTATGAAAACTAAGAAGATTTGATTGATTTTAGGGTGTAATGACAGTTTGTTCCACAGCTGACTTTGGTTTTAAGGTGCAACGGCAGTTTGTTGCCCATGAGACTTTGTTTATCCTGGGGAAAAGGACTGAGCGTAATGCAACAGATATCAGATTTCTATTTTGTTGATACCACCTGATTTTTCTTGCAAGAGAGTTAGGTCCAGCTCCATACAATACCTTATGAGTAAGGCAGAGTGCTTTGAAAGTCACGCATTTCTTCACAGGAAGCCAATAAAGTTCCATTAAAGCATTTGACACCGACTTATATTTGAGAAGTTTCTTTAGGAGTCAAGCAGCTACATTCTGTAGCATCTGAAGCTTTTTGAGTGCCGATTGTTGGATGCCCATGTACAGGGCATTACAATAGTCAGTCCTAGATAGGTCAATGGCAATGACTATTGATTTTTGGAGCTGAAAAGGAATAAAAGGCAATACCTTCTTCAGGGACCTTGGCAGTAGGAAGCAAGAAGTTTTCAATTTGTTAATTTGCTCCCTAAACGATAGAGTGACATCAAAGATTACCTCAAGATTTCTTACCTTGGTGACAGGCTCTTGGGTGGAGCCCAGGGCTTGTGGCCACCATGAGTGACCCCAGAATGTGGCCTCCTTTCCAAAGATAATAACCTCAATTTTTTCTGAGTTTAGTTTCAAACAATTAACAGTCATACATTTCACAAAGGCATTCATACATTTATTAAATCTGCGTGCCACCTCCTCCACATTGCTTGGGACTGATAACACATTCTGGGTATCATCGGCATAAGCTCCTGTAGTGAAGCCGTAGGAATACTTTAATTTTGCCAATGGTGCTACATAAATGTTAAATGGAGCAGGGCTGAGTGATGACCCCTGGGGAATACTACAAGGGAGAGAATAGGATTTTGAATTGAATTCCCTGTCTGCTCTCTATCTCTTAAGAAAGAGGCAATAAGGTAATGTGCTGATCCAGTTATCCCAATTTCAGTCAGAACAGTATGATTAAACTTGTCAAAAGCAATGTAGAGGTCAAAAAGGACCTCCGCCGCTCTCCCACCAATGTCTTTAATGGCTCTGATCAGTTCTGTCTCTGTGCCAACACCAGATCTGGAACCGTATTGTGCGTTATCAAGAAGATCATTCGTTTCGAGGTTACCAAATAGGCTAACATTGATATGTTTTTCGAGGATCTTAGCTGAGAATGGAAGCAGAGAGATTGGCAGACATTTCTCCTGCTCCTTAGGGCCCAGCAAGATTTTTTAGCAAAGGTAGGACTGAGACGTCTTTCCAGTCGGATGGGAAAATACCTGCTGTAATGATGACATTCAGCAGGGTCATCAAGACTGGCACGAGCCTGTCTACAGTGTCTTGTACTATCTTAGGCGAGCAGGGATCAGAAGGAGCTCCAGACTCTACTTTACCAATAAGCCTAATCATTTGGTCAATGGTCAGAAGTGGAAAGTCATGCATCTCAGATTTCCTAGAGCCCTAGGTCGAGGGCTCTTGCCTTGGGGTTACGAAAGAACGGGAGGAATCAAATTCCCTGTCAACTATTGGGATAATTTTTTTTTTAAAGTCAGCCAATCTATCACAAATTCCTGGCTAGGGAGGTGACTAGAAGAAAGAATTGGACTTGAGAGAAATTGGACTACTTTGAAAAAATCCTCTGAGGCACTTAAGGCCATGTAAAATTTGGACTTTTCATCCAGAATTGATTTTTTATATTCACCAGTTGCTTGTCTATAACTGCCTCTACCTATCTCGCTATAGTTCGGTCTCCAAGCTTTTTCAAGTTGGCTGCATTTTTGTTTCATAACTATAAGTGCTGGAGAGAACCATGGCCGATGGTAATTTTCTGTGGTGTTTTTTTCCAGTGCTTGTTTCAAGGCTTCCCTGCTCAGTCACTCTTGATAGCTTGCTGCCACTGCATTACGCTCACTGCCAAGATCGGGTTTAGTCAAATCAAGGCTCTCTGCCAGGGTCCTTTTGTCCATCTAATTCCATAAGCAAATGGTTTTACTATGCGCTACCATTTTGGTGTCTAGAGGGTGTCAGAATATTTTAGCTAAACTGGACTGCCATATGATCCGACCAGATCAAAGGCATTACAGCATCACATCTAAGGCTGGGAGCAGTTGAAAAGATGCTGTCTAAAATATGGCCAGATTTATGTGTTTCATACTTTACTCTTTGTTTCAGCTTAAAACAACGCAGAGATTCCAATAACAGGACGCCATCTTGATCATTCTAGTCTTCCGAGTAAAGATTTCAATCCCCTAAAATGGTGTAATTTGAATATTGAATGCTAATGTTAATATGATTACATATATCATCTAAAAAAGTAGCATTAGGTTTGGGGGGGATATAGATCAGAAGTCCATGAGTAGTATAGCTATCTGTAATTTTGCATCTAAAAAAAGAGAGCTTGACAATTTTAAATAGTAGGAGGTTCACATGTTAAGCTCAGGGAATCATGATGCACTATTGCAAGGCCACCACCACCACATTTACCTTACCAGTCATGTCGGCTAATGGCATAGCCTGCAGGCAGTGCTAGTTCCATATCTGGATTGGAAGTATTGTTTAACCATGTTTCAGTTAAAAATACCATTTAAGGGATAATAAAAACTAAGAGTCTAAAAACTTATAGAAATTGCAGTTTATGTTTAATAAGCGGCCCAGCATTTATTAAAAAACAACTCAGAGTTTAGCTTTTTGATCTGAGTGTTTGTCCGCCCTGACCGCCCTAGTCGTAATATCAAGGCCCTCCAAACGAGGGGCAAAATTGCAGGCAGGACAACAATAATGGTCTAAGTTTCCTTCAGGATTTCAGAAACTACGATCCAATCATCTACATGGGATAATCAGACCTAGCGGCACATCCTTAGAGTTGGCATGTGCCAAATAAAAAAGAAACAGCCAGGGGTCCTGGCACAAGGTATATTCCGCGTGCTGATGGGTGCAGGCAGGCTTGACTTTGGCTTGCCATCGGCGAGGTCGCTCTACTATGTGTGCTTAAGTAGCCTTTTGCTGAAAAGAAAAGACCGCAATCCCTTTGCAATGCCTTTGATGTAGGGTGTGAATTCAAAGTAGCTCTCGGAAATGCACAAGGATCCCTTTAAACCCAGTCCTGTCTGCCAGTCTGTGGGGAGTAAATCAATGCATTGTGTGTGGACTGAACACTACCTTTGAAGTGTAACTGTCAGCCCCTTCCATTCCTCCCTGCCCAGGAAGATCCATCAGAATGCAGATAAGTGCTCAGAATGCAGTTAACCCTGACCTGCCTGTGTTTGTGGATGGAATGCAGATGTGTATTGGAAACAGGCTGTCAGGCACATACAGCAGTAAGTGCAGAGAAATGTCCACTTTCTAAAAGTGGCATTTCTAAAATAGTAATGTCAAATTCAACTTTACTACTTAACAATAATTTTAAATCCAGCTTCACCAGTAAGGAGGATTTATCATCACCAATCCAAAGGTATGAAACATGAAAAAGCTACCCCTCTCTGATCAGGAATTACAGCTTAAAAGTGTATTAAGGAATTCTCAATGCTGTCTATGAAATGGGTTGGCCTCAAAGTAGTGAAAAAACAAAATTGGCAGTTTGTCACTACCAGGACATGCACAACATAAAAGTACATGTGCTACTTTTTAACCCTTTGGGTTACTTAGGGCCTATCTTAGGGTTGACCTATATGTAACAAACGGAGAGTTTAAGGCCTGGGAAGTTGTTTTAAATGTCAGGTTGAAGTGGCAGTTAACTGCACACACAGGCACTGCAGTGGCAGGCCTGAGACAGGTTTGAAAGTCTACTTCTGTCGGTGGCACAATCAGTGCTGCAGGCCGTAAGAAGTGCCTCCCCTGGTATTCCCCTGGTATTCCTCCATCAACAGACATTGCAAATCCTGCTACAGTTTGTGAAGGAAGAGTGCCTACCAGAAGATGAACAACAAGACCTCCTTCACATGTACGCCTATGACATAGAACTCTCCATATCCAAAGACTTAAGATGAATGCCATTAAGAGCACGACCTACAGTAACACACTCAAGAAAAGGATGTGTGCACATTGAAAAATCTATGTTGGCCATCCAAAATAAACAATTGGCTGCCACAAATATGAATGGCAGAAACACGGATGAAGACATGTATTCCCTTATTAATAGCACTGGTAATTTAACTGACGCCATTAAACCGTTATATAGGACAACTCACATGAAGACTCGACAACAGAAAAAAAGTTAATGCCATGTAGTGTCAACTATGTATAGTCATCGGTCTAAGGAGTCCCATGGAACCTTGTGTATTAAAAAACTAGAAAGACGTATTGTATTACCAAGCTCAAAATGCATAGCATGGTACTAGTAAAGACCACATTTTCTATCAAATGTGGCCTTCCACTTGCATTCTGGCAAGTTGTTATACCCACGCAACTCAAATTTTGTAAAAACTGTGGTGTCTAGGACCTGGTTCAGCTCTGGTATCACGCTTTGTGGTACCTTCTTCAATACAAAAAACAATGGGGAGCAGATAGGTGATTTTTGAAAGACGTAGGAAGCCATTCGTCAGAAACGCCAAGGATGTTCATTTAACTTCCAAGTAAGTGCGTAGATCTGACTAGAAGTTAAAAAGGCCCCTTGCTGTAGGTCAATAAAGCCCTGCCCTTCCTAAACTTTAATAAACATTACAAACTAATGGGGTAACCCAAAATACGTCAAAGGACCTGGGTATAATGTAGTAAGGTCAACAGGAGGTCCTGACGTCCCTCCTTGGAAAGACCAAAGAGGTTGTGACTCTTTAAATTAATTAGCTAAGTCACTAAAAAGATTTACACATAGTTATTACACACGAGAGAATCGCTGTTTTATGGAGTCAAAATCTTATTTATATTCTCTGATTATGAAAATAGCAAAGTCAATAAAACATATGAAGGTATATCAATAGACAGTCGCTCTGGGAAAGAGTGCAAAGAAAAAGTGCTTATGTGTGAAGTGAGTGAGAGAAGGGGAAATTCAAAGAGAAACAATTGAGGAACACAGTATCATAATAGGGTAGGCACCTGCCAGTTTCCCTTTTCGCCCAAAAAATCACAGTTTTCTTCATGAGTTGGGAAATATGCTGACCCCAATAAATCCAGGGTAACACAATTCCTTCCCTTTGAGAGCATGACAATCTGCTTATAACTAGAATTGGTAAAAACGGTTCAGCTGAATCCCACCCACAGATCACATAAAGCATCAGATGAATGTGCATTGGACTCAACCCAAAATATACATTGATTGTAAAACTACAAAACTGTGAGGCACCTCAAATCTCTATTAGCACATACACCTGACTGCAGAGAAAAAAGATGTGGCCTCACACAGCACTTGGATGTGGAAGTAAAAGTGAAAGCTGCACACAAAAAGGCCAGAGAGAGGACATGCCCTGGGATCTTGGGCTCACGATTTCTCCAAAATTGCGGTGCATTTGCATGTTGCTAACCTTCCATGGGAACAGATTTTTGACTCATTGAGAAATTTCACACAACGCCTCCATATGAGAGTATGAACCTAGGCTTGTGTCACAGGTTCCTCCTATCAGCATCAGAGGCATATGCAAACCTTCGTTTCCCTCACTTTTTCCAGTCCGAAACCTTTTCTACATGTTCTGTCTTCTATGCAACAGGCCACATGTAGTCAAGCCAAGACCATTTCAGGCCTCTCCTGTAACCTGCTTTTACTTGAGTGGCTCAGCTCTAGCAGTCCTTGTAACTCTGAAGCGAACTTTCACTCACTTTTCCCCAATAACAAAACCAAAGGGAACATAGAAGAGCTTCTCAACATTTTCTAGCCTTCTGGAGGCTTTAATGATCCCTCATTTATAGCATCATTTACATGGCCACATAGACTACAACTATAAAATAACAGGATATTTTTAATGTAATTCTTATTTTTAAACTATTAGGTTATCCGTGCAAGATATCGGTGCTGCCTCATTATATATCAAGCTTTGTTTGCGTCCTAAGTTGCTTCTCTTTTGATTGTGTGTTGATGTCGGGACTTTGGTAAAGCTGCCTAAAGAAAGAGCTAAGGGTGTCCCCAGAAGCCTTTGACCCAAGTCTGTCTGTGAACAGATGAGATGTAAGAGTGCTCAAGTCTCTATTATCAGCACATCCCAGCTGCCTCTCAGTCTGCACAGACATTTTCAGGCGAAAGCTACTTTCAAATGTAGCAGACTCCTTTCGACAAAATCCAGATAAATAATTCATATTCCTGCTCAAGCCATGTTCGTTTACATTACAGTCACCTGTTAATGTGAAATATTAGAATATATTTGCATAAACACTTGTTGATTGTGTTCACCAGAGAAGCATTTGGGGCAGAAATAAACATACATAATTATCCTTTGACATCTATACTTGCAACTGAGACAACACTTTTAAAATGTAACAGCAAACAAACCCTTAGGCCTGACAAGCCGAACTCGGGCTAGAAACAGCCATTTATATAATAAAAGATGTGACAAAGAGAAAATGCATAAACCAATGCATCCGCAGCTGTTATGTGACATGAGCATGTGAAATGAATGCATAGATCCCAGTGAACTGGACTCCTGCTGTCTTCTGTATTAGAGGTAATAACTGAAATAAAGAAATTACAATATAAATGGAACCCTGTTCCTTGTCTCTCAGGCTCCACGTTCAACCAGGGCAGAATTAACTACTAACAGGAGCATCAAACCTCAGGTATTTCTGAAGGTGGCCTTAATTTGTGTGGACATCGGTAAAATGTAGAGTAGGAAGTGTTTTTTCTCAAAATAAATCACAAGACCGCGATTAGGAGTAAAATAAACTGTGTTACATTCTGATGTTATTACTACAATTCCTGTCCCATTGAGATGCAGTGGTTATGTGTGATCCACATATCCAAAGACCACATTTAAGAGCTACATTATGCTGCAGGAAATACACATTCATGGCACAGTAAGACATTTTTAATAATAATAATTACTTGTTTCTATACAGCACTTCAAACCACACGTCTGCTGTTCGTAGACACTTCTGCAGCGGAAGGGAGTGATTGAACTGGAAACAATTTACTCCCAGAACACATGAATTGGGGGTTAAGGAGTGGCAGAGAAAAGGAGGGGCAGAGCTTGAGAAGCAGAGTATGACAGTCAACTTTTACATTTATTTATTAAATCTGCTGCAAAGAAATTGGCAACAGGGACCAATGTGACAGTAAATCTTTCCTAGCTTACATAACTGGCCTCAAAGAAGCTGCACTTTAAAGTATCCTAAAGGGTTCAAACGCCTGCTGCAGAGATTTTTGTGTGCGCTGCCAGTTTTGAGGGAAATATAATAGCAGTAAGAAATCTCTGGTGGTTAATAAAGTTCTGGGAGAGTTCTGTGTTTTGTCCAATCACAGTTTTGACTTATAAAGTACCATAGAGGGTTAATGTACCTGCTGCAAAACACATCAAATAACATGATTTGTATTTTATGTAGATAAGTAAGGGAACTACTGTGCTTGACACTGAACCCATGTTGTTACTTCCAGCTCAGAAGACCTGCCCTTTGGGATTATAAACCGGATATGACTGGCCGACGGGCGCCTTAAACCTGTTGGAATCCAGCCGGAATGACCGGCCGGTTTCAATTCTGACCGTTGGAATTGAAAGCAACGATGGGGATCAGAAAGCCTCCGACCTAATATCGGAGGCTTTCTGGCCTCCATTGTAATCGACCCCTTAATGTCTACAAGTATGTGATTCTACACCTTATACCCAGGTCCACTGGAATTATGCAGCAGGGGAAAGTCAAATTACGCAGCAGGTTGAGTACATTTTACGGCAAGAATATGCAAATTATGCAGAATAATGTGTCACATTTTGTGATTGTATTATTTCATTATTTTGTTATTTTGATGCTTAACACTCTGGTTATTGGCTGCACCTCATTAATAACAGTTAAAATCAGCAGATAATGGATCATGTGGCACATGAGGCAAATCTAAAATTATGTGAAAAACGCGGCGGCCGCACAATCCCATAATTTCATTGGCCCTTCTTATAACCCTTATTGTCTTAAATAGCATTTCCTGTACATTGGCTTACATAGTAGCATGATTTATTATGCCCCTGAAAGTGATATAAAGGCTCTGACACCCTACAATGGGATGATTAGCGCTACAAAAGAACTAAATAAAAAACGAATTAGTAGGTGCCATTTAAATCATCGATAGTGTAATTACTCATATACACAGACAAATCTTGCGTTCTTACAGTGCATGCACATCTCTTACAGAGGAAAGTTGAACAAAGTCAAAAACCTGCCTCCAAGTCATAGTTTTCTAAGGTACTTGTAAAGGGGTATTATGCCTTTGCTTCCTTCCATTGAGTTGGCATCTAGGTGTTAAGCTCAAGATGGCTCCTAGCCATGATGATACTTGAACAAAAGAAAGGCTAATGGCCCTTTAAATCTGGCCTTTGTTTGTGCCCGGCCGGAAATGAAAATAAGAAAGACCTTTTGCTGCCTGCAGGTTGCTGCTACAAACAGAATGCAAACAACCTGTGGACGCTGCTGAACTCGGTCCCAGTGTCAGAAAATGACTCCAGAACAAGTTCAGCATATTTCCATGGGTCTGCCTGATCCCACATTCGGCCCAGAAGTAGCTGCTGGAACCGGGATCTAGCAAGACCACCAACTTTCCAGAAAAACCTGAAGGTCTACAACTGTCAACAACTGTGCAAAGGTGAAGATTTAGGACTTTAAGGAATTCATGTGTATATTTTTACATGAGAGAATGAACAGCCAAAGTGCAAATACACTTGCTTTTTTTCTTTTATCCCATTCACAAAGCGTTCAATTTTGTAGTGTTTTACCCACACATTTCTATCCTGTAAATCTGCAAATAGGATGCGAGACGAGTTTGTGAAAACCCACAAACACGTAAGTGGTCACAAACTAATCAGACTTTTCAGCCCTGCTACTCCTTCTACCCGCCGACTACCCGCCTGCTAGGAGACTGGATAAGAAAATCCTAGTCCGGGAGGAAACCATCTTTTGTGAATTAGAAAAGGGCAATCGCATTCATAAACAAGCATTTGCAATGCAATAGGTCTTGCATTTGCAAGACTTTAAGCTTTTGGCATTGTAAATGACAATGCCTTTTTTTATCTGTTTTTAAAAACCAACACATAAATGAAAAAGGCATTGTCATTTACAATGCCATTAGCTCAAGCTCTCGCAAATGCGAGACCTATTGCATTGCAAATGCTTGTTTCAACTGCAGCTGCAATGATGCTCCATGACCTGCCTTTCACCTTGGCTGTTGGCTCTAGCAGCAGGCATTATGTCATAACTCAAAAGTAATAACTTATTACAGATAAACAGCTACATCATTTCTTCATTACAGACGACTAACAGTCACAACTTGACTGTAATAAGGAAACTGGAGACAGGTGTTTATACAGAGATTGCACTCTGATGTATTACAACTGTTTTGAAGATACTTCACGACTAATAATGAACAAATAATGAATATACTCAGGATTATGATTTGTTCAGTGAAATAGAGTTATTGCTTTATTGATGTGCTATAATAGTTTGTTGTCTTAAAATACAATAAAGATTTGAATTTAACAAGCTTGCACAACGAAATGTAAAAAACCCATCAAACTGTGCATTAATAATAACAAACAGGTGATCACCAGGGATATATTGCTTGGTGTTTTTAAAAAACGTGAGGGGGGCAATCTATCATGGGACAAGATGGCCCACGGTTCCAATGCACTAAAAAAAGGAGCCCGATTTCATATTTAATTAAAATCTAAATGTTAAGATATGCTACACACATTTGCAGTTTTCGGTTGCGTTGTGCAAGTTTTTACATTTACCAGAAACATCTACTATGTAAAGTTCTTATCAAAAGAACTCTGAATAGAAACTCCCACTCTGTTTGACCTAACCCTGGCAACATTAACAGTTCCATCTGAACAGGATCTAAGAATTCAGACTCCCACTCCCAAACTTTGATCTCAGAAGTAAACAGCTAAATGAAGTGTAAGAGCGGCCATGCAGACTCCTTGAGCCTGGAATCATATCAGGGTTTAAAGAAAGGATAAGCAGAAAAGTATCATGCTTGCAAAAATCAAAGCTGCTAATTCTGAAGCTACCCTATATCGTCTCATTTTCCACCAAGACATACTAACTTAAGAATCCAAGCTTACCATCTTTAAGGGACAACTCAGCTTAGGCATGCAGTTCAAACACTTACAGGAACTCGTGTCAAAGGTCAATCCAACTGAGGGGCTTGGATACTCAGAATGCTATATATGCCAATTCAGACAAATATGTAGATTGGAAATCCAAAAGAATATTCCGAAACGAGATAAACAAGCTACTCTTCCTCAAATGAAAATTGAGGCGGCCGACTTTACTCCCACTTAACATGAAGCAGTTGTTTAGTTGTGAAAAGCAGAATGCTGCAACTTACAAGCGAGGACAGGGTGTGCTCTGCAGGAACGATCTTGGTTCGGAATGCTCTGCAAAATTCTCACTCTTGTATTCCACAGCAGCTACAGTGAACAATAACCTGCCGCCAATCTCCAACTGAGCGACAGAGTTCTGTTAAAGCAGCATGCACAAACTGCATGCTGATGATCGCTAAGTGGATTTACCGTACCTGAATGAAACTTAAACCAGTAGAGATCAGGAGGGTGGCAGAGGTGCCAGCACGGATTCTATAAAAGCTATGCCTAACGATGCTTAATCAACTTTCTACACTAACTGCATAATGATGGATTTTCATCCATATGGGTTGAGTGAGTTGCTATGGCCAGATTTTTCCACCTGAAACCAGCAATAAAAACTTTCCTGGCATCACCTTCCTACATTATCCATCGTGGTCATATCTAGAAAATATTATGTTGCGGCCTTCCAAATCACTGTTTGAAGAGGCGAGATATTCCAGAGTGTAGCTCCATGTTTGCAGAGTAAAACAACTCCGAACAACAACATGGACAAAGTGTCACTGAGTGCAAGTTCAGAGTAGTGAGCAAATAGCACCAATCCTTACAAGGCTTCATTAGCTACACGTGGAGTAAAAGCAAGCCTTTCCTCCACCTGTGGTTTCCGTATCGAAGCAATTGCCAAGGACGCCCAAGATAACTTGTCATTAGTAAATTCTCCTTGCACAAAATTATACGATGCTTGAGAGGTATTTTATATAGGGGAAGACATTCTCTGAACCAACGTTGGTTAAGGGTTACCAAATGCGAGCATTCTTAGAATCTACTCCTAGATAAGACTCTCTGTGACAGTGTCACACAGGGCCAAAAGATTTCTCGGGTAGCTCTTTACAACCCAACAAAACCTCTTTCCAGGGTCAGCTAACTTCCTGCTCAATTACTCATGACGTGACCGACTCAACCATCACGAACTAGCAGTCAAAGCACCAGAGGCGTAAGCGAGACATAGGCGTTGTTGCCTCCACCAATCAATAAACTACTCCCTTTAACTGTGTTTATAAGTGTGCTCTCAAGAGCTGTGCATCACTCCAACGCCCCAGGAGTCTGCATAAATTATGCATAAATAACTACCTCTTTTACATTTATCCTTATATTAAAAAGGAAAAACAATTAAAACTCCGCTTCAAGTAGTTTAAGTCACAAACGGGGAACACTGAACAGATAATCATAAAAATGTCACTTTCGTTACAAGGGGTTTGTCATAGTCTAGACGACCCGTGCATGGGATACATTCTCCAGTCTACACAAGTCCTCTGGGTTTCAGGGGCTGATGAACAGGGAATCCTTTACTAGTTACCATAAGGCGATCTCAGACTTTCACTTTCCCATAAGTTAAAAAACACACACACGTGTGCGCCTCAGCATACTCAAGTGGCATGGACTCGACTCCGCACTATATGGAAATCACCCTTTAAACGATTGGTTACCTAGGGCCAGTTCACAGCCATGCAGCCCCAACTCCAGTATGCATTTATAACCCATCTCTTCTCGGGCTGTCGAGATGTTCTCCCTGCAGGGCTACATTTCGGTCATTGCTCTTAAATTGTGACCTATCCGGCTACCCGTAACGTAAACTTTGCTACCCGATCGGTAACTCCAGGTGTGCTATTGATTTGCCATTGTAATAGTTTATTCCAGATTAAAATCATCCGCAAATTTAAACCATTTTCCGAAATACAGGTAAAAATTGTGTTGGAAGCAGTCACAGGAGTTGGTTCCTTCGGTGCAGTCTGTATATATACTTACACGCGTATGTATCATTTTTACTGCCTGTGTGGCTGAAGACGTGAACGCATTGTAGACAGCTAAAGCTTTGGAGTGGGAGGGAGGTGTGAGTGGGGGCGAGGGTGGTGTGTGGGGGCGGAGGAGGTGTGTGTGTGTGGGGGGGGTTGGTGTGTGCCTTTTCCTACGTGCTGCCAGCCGGGGACCAGAACTGCTTACCGGGCTGTCCTGTAACAATACCGCGAGTGGTGCGAGCGCGCGAGTGCCACTGCGAGCCATGGCCTATTGGTGTCTATTATGCGCACCAAGCACGTAATAGACACCAATAGGCCATGGGCGGAGCAACGCGCCCGCCTTTGGCCAATTGCGTGCAGTCTTTTATAAAAAGACGCACGCAAAGGCCAATCGCGTAGCACAAAAGGAATCGCACACGCACAAGCGTGTGGGATTCTAGGGTCCGTTTTGGAACCCTCCACAAAAGGGCTCTCGCCTGCGCGAGCAGTGCTGCGCACTGCATCGCTAGGGGCGAGCCCTAAAAAGGTATTAATAACCCATGTAAGTATGACGTTCAAGCACAAATTCCTTTGGCAACCGGGCCCACGGCATCTGAGTAGTATGGTGGTTCGTGTTTTTACTGGAACCTACAAGTAAGTATTGTCAAGGCTAAAACACCGTGGCCTCATTGGTGTAGCCAGTGTGTCATAGGCCCTAGTGCAGAGACGTTTTAAGGCATGGGCTAGCTAAGTGGGCTCTGGCCCAGGGCCTCAGCCTGTCAGGGGGGCCCTTGTTAGAGCCAGCTTAGTTCTACAGAGAGTCTTTCCCTGATGACCTTGAATAATTCTTAAACAGATTGTTTGAAATACTGTTTCCCTGATATAATGCTTAATGTGGATGATGAGTGAGAGTCTATTATAGACATTTTGCCGAGAAATGTTGTGTTTATGTTTCATGCAACATCAATTTAAAAAAAGGTTTCGTTTAAATCTCAACAGGACTTCCCATATGAGACATGGGAGGGTGTCACAGAGATTATTTACAGAAATATCAGTGAGGTGCTGCTGTGTTACAGTATTGAAAACACACATCACTATCCATCAATATTAGATGTACACACATCTAGAATTTAGAGGAACCCGCCTGTGCAAAGAAGCAATAAAAGCGTTCACATTGGATCATAGATTCAAAACTGTTCCAAATAGGGGCCCTCAAATTACGTTTTGCCTAAGACCCGAAAATCATAAAGATGTCTCTGCCCTAGTGCAAGGAAGGATATGCGCCTCCCACCGATATTTGAACTGTGAACTAAATCAAGGCTCAAGGGCCACTCATGGCTGTAGGCTCCGGTGCCACTGCTCCTGCTGCACTAACGGGAGCAACGCCCCTCCATGGCCTGATGCTCATTCCACAGTCATAACCCACCGGGCTGCACACTCTGTCGGGCTTCTTGTGCTGGTTGATTTCGCTTTGAAGAGCGGTGTTTAAAGCGCACTTTGGGGTCCAGATTTGGATAAAAGCCGCCATCGGAGTGGAAATGATTATTATACTGTAAACCGCGGGCAGCAGCGAGTGCCCCTGTGGTTTCAGAACGCAGTCAACCACTGCTCCCAAATGCACGGCACAATATTCATGCTCAGCAGATCACAAAATCGCTACAGGCAGCTGGTTCAGCTCTGCAGGAAGAGAGCAGCGCACCAGCAAGCAGGGGGGGAGTACCAGCGAGGCGGAAGAGGCCCCCCGGGCCCCGGCAAGCGGCCGCCGAGGAAAAACACGCGCGCGCAGCCTGGGCCGTCCGCGGCTCCGCTCGTCAGAACTGAAGAAAGTTTCATTTCTAGCGAGCAGCGAGCGTTGGTATGTGAATACAAATGCGGTAAACATTAGAATGTTAAAAAGAGAGACGGTGAGTGATAACACGGCATTACGCGTGTATTTATAAAGCGTACACTCACTGCAAGACTTGTCTTGGCACTACATAACAAAAGTTTATTTTTCTCCGTTTCAATGGTTCTCTTTCAAATTCAGGAGCATCAACTTGTATTAACGTCTGTTACCACGTGATGATTCTTAAATGCTGTAGTTCATACATTTGTGAATTGACCTACGTAACCTGTTTTCGTGACTTAGATTGGTTTATAACTTAGTGCTTAAAATAGTTGTGTTTGTGTCGTGGAAATGAGCAGTTGTTACTGACTGTAAAGGGACAATGACATTTCCCCTTTACGTTTTTGCCTTGGCAGACAGCACGGCAACCAGAGATTCAATTAGCTTTTTCGATGAGAAAGTCATAACATTTCATGTTTTGAATTTTTTGTCATTTTGGATTTAAAAAATCTAAATTATTCCAGGCATACATTTTTAGGAATAAACGAATTCTATAAAACAGCATTTTAAATTGAAAGATAGAAGTCCCAGTCAAAATCCCCATGTGGGTTGTAATTCCGTATGTATGTACGGGATTTATAGATTGCAAGCCTGGCTAAAACAGTGGGGCAAAGAAGAGTTATAAAATAGGTAGCCAAAACAAGAGATGGGACCAGCATGGAAGAATGTTTTTCCTACAGGTGTTAAGGCATAGACAGTTGAGGTAAGTGTGAAGACTCGGTGCACGGCAACCCAGGGCTCCCAAAACCAATGCTTGTGGCTTCTAGTCATGCACAGTGGGCACATGCCAGAGGACCTGTCCATCAACCGTGCTGTGCACTCAATTCTTACCCCCATACCTACGGAGCCAGGCGTTCAGCTGTGCACAGGGTCCACTGAGCACGTGACCAAGGCAGCAGATACTGGGTGCATGGTGTGGCAGTTGACAACACCCGGAACCCTAGTCATGGCACCCGAAATGCCCTTTGGTTGTACTCAATGGAGACTGGACATAGGACATAGCCTTTGGCCATGCTCTGAACCAATGTATAAAATCTTTATTCGCGTGCTGTAATGGGTTCATGGCCTGCAATAAGTACACATTCCCCATAATCCCTCTGAGCCTGGCACGTGACTGTGCTCACTCAGCAATAGAAATATGTGATGGCTTTTGGATATGCAATAGGTCCCGTACCCATGCAGCTGAAGCTACTGTGCACAGTACTTGGCCAGGCACAGTAGGTACTATGTAGATATTCCATTTTGCCCCACCTGCAACCAATCACTGTGTCCATTAAACTCACTGTGCATGAACTTTGGCCAACGACTGGATGAGAGGCATGGTCTTCGACCCTGCTCTCATCCCAGTCCCTATGACCCACAGTTCCTTTGTCCCTAAACGGACTGTGTACACTCTTCGGCTGTGAGCAGTGAGAACCCGAGGCAGAATCCGTCTGCCTGCCCAATCAGAGGCCCAACCTGAATGCAGCAGCAGGCACTTGGCACAGGATATGGCAATGCACACGCTTGATTTCTGCAAGCCATTCGGTGACTGGGGTGTCATTCATCACGAGGGATGGCGTTTTGGCTCCTGGCATCTGAGTCTGCATCAGGAAGCAGAAAAGACAGACAGGCAAAGGAGTCCATCTCCGGTCACCACAATGGCACTCCGCGTGTAAGGGAGGTGGCATGTTCAGCGCAAGCATTGAGGTTGATAACAGCAGCATGGCATCCTCATATAGAGGATGATTCCAGAAGTGTAAAAAAATGAAAATGACACCTCAAGTCCAATATATTATTATATTTTCGCCTTTAGTCCAAACGATGCTGGAAGCAAAAGGCCCACTTCCTGGGATTGAGTGACTTTCAGAGCACTGTAGGGTCCCTAGAGTAAGGCACTTGTTTTACTCCATGGGGCAGCTCTCCCCAGCCAGCCTGTATGCCCACCCCCTTCACCACATGCACCTATGCAGATAGCAAAGCACGGAACACCAGCTCTTGAGCCACTGGGCTATTCCTTCAGGAACAACAGTGGTTTTGAACATTGTTGGACCTCTTCAGCGCGGAGCAGGCGCCGCTCCTCTGCCCAGATGTGGCCTTCACAAAGCATCACCATCCCTCACAACCGATTCCTAATGCAGATAGCGGAGTAAGGGAGAGGGGGCTCACGGGGAACTGGACTAGAGGTGCCTCGGTAGGTTCTTGACGGGTAAATGAGGAGTTAGGCACTGATTGATTTATGAGCCTATGTCTTACCCCTCACACCTTCCAGAATCAACAATCTACAGAAGAACAGGTGCCATTATTTCTATATCTCGCTCCACTTACAGAACCCACCCTCGGAGAGGAGATAGTACAGCAAATGATGGTGAAGTGAATTTATTGAACACATTGCTAGCTAGGAATAAGGTGTCCTTTTCTATCTTGTAGCAGCCATGTTAGAGACATCCCACATCTTAAAACAAAGATACAAATGTTAAGGTTCTTTTTCTTTTCTTTTTTTAATGTTATTTATTGTTTTATTCAACAAACAGTCATACATTGAGCAGTGTAACAAGCAGCAGAAATAATATAAATGAGAAACAGACAGCGAAAATACATAAATAGGGGGAGTGTCTTAAATCCATTTAGTAACTGGATCCCAGATTTTGGATCCTTGCCTTTTTTTCCTTATCCCCTTAAGCCTATACATAGCCATTTCTAAATGATAAATAGAGAGCAGCTTACATTGCCACTGATGAAAGGTTGGGGGTTCATTATCAATCCAGCGAGAAGTGATGCAGAAACGGAAAACGGACATACAGATAAACAGAAATGCTTCTTCAGCCATAGGCCTTATCCCAGACTGATCTGCTTGAAAACCAAAAATTACCAGTTCGGGAGAAAATTTCACAACAATCCCTAAATTATTATTAATAAAAGATTCAATATCGATAATAAAACAAGAAAGTTTCTCACATTTAAAAAACATATGAATGGAGTCCGCATCCACCTCATCACAGCGATTACATCTTGATTCACCGCCAGCCTTCCACTTAGCTATCTTAGCGGGAGAATAATAAAGATCAAAAATAGACATATAATGTTGGCTTTGAAGGGATCCGTTAAAGAGTACCTTAATGGATAACTCGATTGATCTTCCCATATCGATATTTACTAAATCTAGCTTCCTTTGCCATTTATTCTCCACAGAAGATAAATCGTCTTCAAATTGATTGATAGTCATTTGATAAACTGGGCCTATTTTCTTTGCTTTCCTCGTAGTTTCTAATATCTTATTAGGATTCATACAGGAGTGAGTGAGAAGACCTTTCGATTCTAAAAAACTCCGGATCTGAAGATACTTGAAAAAGTGATGCTGTGGTAGACCATATTTAGTTTGGAGAGCTGAAAATGAAGAGAATTGAGCATCTTCGTATAAATCTCCAAAAATCTGTATTCCTGAAAGGAGCCATTTTCTCGTTATTCGGTCATGAAAAACGGGAGGTAAGGCAAGATTATTAAACATTGGGGAATAATAGCTAATTTCACCCAGACCGAGAATTTTTTTCCTAAATTGTCGCCAAATTGTAGCACAGGCTAAAATAATCTTAAATTTGTTTTTTTTATAATAACTGGGTTCAATGATTTTGACTAAGCATTGAGGAGCCGCCTTGCCTAGCAGTAATTCATAAACTGAGGGATAAACGGATTCTTCAATGACAATATCCGAAAAAAGGAGTATACCCATAAATCTTAAAGAAATAAGCCAATAGTACAACCGAAAAGTAGGGACTCCCCACCCCCCTTTCAGCCTGGGCAAAAAACACCATTTCAACGCTCGGCGAGAGCGATGATACCCCCACAGGAATCTGGAGATCATTCTATCAATTTTTGTGAAATAATATGCCGGAAACAAAAGTGGTATGGTTTGGAATAAATATAAAAACTTTGGAAAGATTAGCATTTTAATTATATTGACTCGGCCATAAAAAGAGAAATGTAAATTATTTAATCTCTCCAAAGTTTTGTTAGAAGAGTTCAGGACAGGCTCAGTATTTAAGCGTACAATCTCATCGACCTTGGATGAAATCATTATTCCCAGATATTGGGCTTCAGAGTCAAAAACTAATTCATTAGGTCGGCCAAAATCAGAATGAATTAATTGAGTTTTAGCCACATTTAATTTATAGCCAGATAGTAGGCCAAATTCTTCCGCCAGGAGAATGATTTTTGGTAGTGCACGTCTAATATCTATGGTAGTTACGGCAACATCATCCGCATAGGCGAAGATTTTAAATGAGTTGGTATTAATTTTTACAGGTATAATATCTGCCGCAGAGAATAAATTACGTAGATATGGTTCTAGATATAATGCGAACAGCAAGGGGGAACAAGGGCAACCTTGTCTAGTCCCCCTTGTTATCGCAAAGCCCTTAGAGAGAGAATTGGTTATTCTTATGGCAGCTTTGGGTTGAATATAGAGGGCTTTAACTGCGTTAATATATGCAATGGGAAAACCCATCCAGAGCAAGACAGACCATAAGAACTCCCAGGAGACCCTGTCGAACGCTTTTTCTGCGTCCAACAGGGCCACCGCAACTGGGGATTCAGAGGTCTGGGCCCAGTCTAATAATGCTATTATTTTTTTAACATGGTCTGTGGTGTCTCTTTTCAATATAAAGCCATGTTGTCTGATGAACACGAGGGTCGGCATCAGTGGATTCAGTCTATTGGCGAGAATTTTTGAATACATTTTACTATCAGTAGAAATCAAAGAGATGGGGCGATATGAGCCTAGTTCTTCACTATTTTTGCCTTTCTTTTTAAAAATTACTATAATAGCATGAGACCATGACTCAGGTGGGTTGCCGGCGAAAGCAGAGCAAAAGATCTTCATCAGTTCTGGCTTTAGAATTCCTCTAAATATTCGATAGAATTCTAGAGGAATGGAATCCGGACCCATGGCTTTGACGACCGCAAGACCGGTGATAGCTAATTCAATCTCTTCCCAAGTAACTGGGGCGCTGAGACACTCCACATATTCTAGTGACATTTCTATAGTGTTAATCTTATCAAGATAGTGTTTTGTGGCGAGATCAGATACACTGTCCGGTTGATGATACAGCAGTTGATAGAATTTATTAAATGCTGCCAGTATATCTTCTTTAGAAGTTTTAAAGCCCCCGTTAAGATCTTGAACTTTAAGAATCTCATTAGCCGTAGCTCTTTGGCGTAATCTTTGTGCTAAAACTTTCCCGGTTTGTTCGCTCAGTTCATAGCTTTCAGTCCGATGTTGATTATGATGTAGAGCTACCTGGTCGGCTATATGAGCATAAACAGAGCTGCGTTTAATCGATAGATCGAGTTGGGATTCCTCTATGTCTCTATTCAATTTGATGCTTTCCGCAAGCCGTTTCTCTGCATGTAGAACCATATCACAGTCCTTTTTGAATTTGTTCCGCTTGTCCTTTAATTGAAGGTTAGCATATTTTAATGTCTCTCCCCGTACAACTGATTTAAATGTGTCCCAGACTACTGGAACTGAAGCCGACTCATTGTTTATCTAAAAAAACTCCTGGATAACATTAGACATAAACTGAATATAATTTGGTTGTAAAAGTAAATTCCGCTGGAACGTCCAGGTTGATTTATTGCCCTGTCCAACAAATGAAAAACTAAGCTTTAAGCAGAGAGGGTTATGATCAGATAATAGTTTAGGCAGAACTTCTAACCAAATTTTATCCAAAAAGAACTGAGATAAAAAAAAGTAGTCAATACGAACAAATTTCCTATGCGGAGCAGAGAAAAAAGTAAAGCCATACTCATCTGGGTGGGCAATATGCCAAGCATCAGATAAGGCATTATCTAATACCAGAGACCGCAGAGCCTTAAAAGACCGTGGCTTCAAACCTTTATATCTTGGATTTTGTCTGATGCTGAAGTCAGCATCAATGTGAATATTGAGATCCCCACAAAAAATAATGGGAATACTGCTAAGAGCAAGCTCCTGATTTAGATAATTAAATAGCTCAGAGTCATCCAGGTTGGGGCCGTAGACTGAGTAAATCATGAACCTGTTCTGAGAAACTAAAAGTTCTGCCGCGGCCCAGCGGCCCCACTTATCAGCAGAGGTCTTGATTACAGTACCCAGATTCCGGCGCATGAGTATAGCTATGCCTCGTTTAATGCCTGTCTGCCTAGAAACTATTAACACATCCAATCCCAGATTCTTTAACAAATCACTTTTTTCCCATGATAAGTGTGTCTCTTGAAGGCAGAGTATATCTATTTGTAACAAATGAATCATTTTGGTCAAAATACCTCTCTTTTTCGGATCATTAAGACCGTTAACATTGAAAGTGCAAATTTTAATTATCCTATCCATTGGATGATGGAACACAGAAGGAGATTAGAAAACTGTGGTATCAAACATGGCTCCTTATAAAGTTGGAAACAAATCACAATAGCAAAAGATTTCATTACTTTGCCCAATATTACGTCATTAGTAGACCAGTCTGAACAACACTCCGTATCCTGCAAATAACCAGTCATTATCATTATATCTTGCTCAATTTTGACTGATGTTGAATTACACCCCCACCACCACCTCCACCCCACCACACCCTCCCCTGACACCCTCCCCCCACCCCAACCCACCTTATGAGGCACAGGGACAGCCAGTCCCTGGGATCACAGAGTGCCTCCCCGCCCCCCTCCCAGATGACCCGAAAAAAAAATTAGTATTAAAAAATCAGCTTAATCCAGTCAGCTAACGATATCAATCCAACATAGCTATAACATTTTTAAATAACATTTCTATTGAAAATAAGCATTAGGTCATAGAGAATCGAGATATTCTTTTGCCAAAATTTCTGAAACAAAAAATCTTGTTTGATTTTTTAAAATAACTTTGAGTTTGGCTGGATTTTGTAAATAGACAGTGGCGCCTTTTTCTTGGAAACCTGCTATTAATTGCCTGAACTGCCACCGCTTAGTAACAGTAGACTGGCAGAAATCCGGCCTTGCAAAAAAACAACAACCATTAGCAGAACGCTTTTTGTCAGGTCTGGCCAGATCAAAAATAGCTTCTCTGGCTAAGAAATTAATGAATCTGACCAAAATGGCTCTCGGGTACTCTCCTTCTTTTGACTTAGATTTAATTTGAAATGGAAAACGATGAGCGCGCTCAATGACCAACGGCCAGTCCCAAGAAGTGAGTTCCGGGAATGCTGCCGAGAAAAGTTCACAAATAAATTTCCGGATATCTGCTCCACCAAGATTCTCAGGGACTCCTAACACACGCAAGTTATTTCTCCGCGATTGGTTTTCCAACTCAGCAAGCTTGAAGCTGACATCATTCCGTTGTGCTTTAACAGAGGCAAGTTCCTTCTTTTGTGTGGCAACTTCGTCTTCAAGGGTAGATATCCTGGTTTCGGCTTCCGAGACTCTGGCCGTCATGTCGGTGCAGAATTTTGTAATACGGCGCACAGCATTTTTCACTTTTTGGCATGTGCCTTGTATGCGGGCAATCTCCATTTTTGTATCTGATCTATGAGCCAACATTGTCTGGTATATCATGGAGATCATGAGTCACTTCCGGACATGGATCAGAATCAGGTTCTTCAAGAATAGCTTGTTCATTTGGGAGATTAGGCTGTATGGATAGAGGGTCCTCTGCCCCATTAGACCTGTTCCTAGATAAAGGTGTCCTCCTGACCCTATGTTTCTTTACAGTTACACTAGAACCGGGTGACGTCTCACTTGCCCCCGTCTCCTCTCCCAAGCTACTGTCCTCCGGATAATCAGCCCAATCCTTGTCCAAGCTTTCATCGGAAGTGAGGTCAGACATAGAAAAAAAAAAATCACTAGACTCCAGGGCAGTTTCTTGACACAAAGTTTCAGTAGACACTAATGTGGGCTGAGCAGAAATAGTCATAGGGCTAGTCAAAACATTTGTAGTAGCGTTCAGTAGCTCCCCGCCTCCAGTTCCAACACCAACAGTAGTATTCAAAGTATTTGAGACTACGGATCCCAGAATGCTGTGCGACAATGATCCAGATACAGGCAAAGGCTCAAAGAAATGCATCACTTCTGATTCAGAATCGGGGTTTAATAAAGTGTCATTGATTTCAGAAATTACAGCAGTATTTCCATCTACCCCCGTAGTCTGTGAGGAGCCCTCAATGATATTAGTATTATCAATATTATCATGCTGGGTTGGGTCTCCTATGTCTGCTGGTGCGAGAGAAACAGTCGATGCCAAGGTGCGCAGATTAGTAACATTTTTGGCAGCTTGTTTCTCAAAGAGTGCAGGTACAGTTTGATTAGAGCTCCTGCTCGAGGGCTCTCCCCCTTTTTTAGCAGAAGAAGCAGATGTAGACTCACCAGTTTTAAATGTCCCACGCATTGAGTTAGCAGCTTCCAGCTCCTCTGCGCCATTAGTTTGAGCGTGCTTATTCTTGCCACTATGGGTGTTTGGGGGTTTCACCTGTAGGTTAGCGTTTTTGGCGGCATTGTGTATGAACGCAGGACAGAGCAAAGCGCTGGTTGTCTAGCCCACCAGAACGGAAAACGCCGGGTGAAATATCGAAGCCAGGGAAGCTGGACGAGGAGAAGCCACATAGAAGACAGTTGGTGTAAAATGCGGGCAGCCCAGCACCGATAGAGTCACAGTCACACACACAGTGAGTTCAGTTCGGAGATGACGAGGAGGGGGGAGCCGGGAAACGTGGTGAGTGATGTACCGATAGCAGCCTCAGCTGGAGCAGCTGATACTATTGGAAGTTAGAGGCGAGGGTAGCTGTGTTAAATTAGCATTTTTCACACCGGAGGCTCGTGAATTTTGCCGTGAATTTAGCCGCAAGCTCACTGTGAAACCAGGGTCGGCCAGTCAGTCTTCCTTCAGCGCCACTTTTCTTCGGGTCAAGGAGTCAGGGAGCGAAATGGGAGGCTGCTCACACCGCTAAGCTAGCGATCGCCATCTTGCCTCAACAAATGTTAAGGTTCTTATGTAAAGGGTTGATTGACAGACCACGTCAAAGTAGACCGTTATTTCCAAGCTTTACTAATCGGATGAGAAAAAGGTCTCCAGCAGCATAGCCTCTTTATATTCTCATAACAATGTGTGTCAAAGTAGCGGGTAATCTGATGGTTCTGCCAGGAGATACCTCTGATACCCCTGCTTGAGAAAGGAGGACTGTAGTACACACATCTCCTTGACAAAAACAGGGGCGCTTAAAGATGTATGCTTTGCCATTTGAAGCCAGTGCAAAAGGCCAAACAGGCAAATTTATATGATCGTTTCTTGTGTCAAGGTGCAGGTATTTTGTAACACCTGAAATCTAAATAGAAGGTACTCAAGTAGGCCCAAAATTAAAGAATTGCAGTAGTTGATGTATTACAGTAATACAGCTTAGATTATTATTTTTCCTGAAGACAGAGGGTAGTTGAGGGATTCATTTTATTAGGACCTTACAGGGGAGGAAACAGGTGTGTGCATTTTTTTTAATGCGGAGCTAAAAAGAGAGTTTGGTGTTGATAATGACTTTAAGATTCTTGGTGGAGTCAGATTGAGGGGGGTTGCCCAGCTCGATGGACCAAGAGATATGATACCTAGGTATTCAAAGTAAGCCAAAGATACACATTTACATGAATTGAGAACATACTTTAGCATCCACTGCACTATGACAGAAGGACAGCTTCTTAATTTATAGGTTGCTCCAGTAACATAGCCCTTCATGAAGATTATCAACTATGTGTCATCAGCATAGGATTACAGAATTAGTCTAGAAAATCAGATGACGGTGGTGAGGGGATCCACATGGATGTTAAAATGAGAACTACATTTTCAACCGGACTGAATTCTACAAACAGTTTTTTAAATTACACTTCAGTGAAGGAGTGAAGGGCTAGTGCTCTGTCTGCTAAAAAAAGAACATCCAGTCTGAGGCTTTGACTGCTTCAACAATCCCCCACAGGTTGTTGTGTAAAATGAAGAGTGAGGTTATATCAAGGGATGCAGACAGGTCTGATAGGATAAGAGCAGCTATTTCTGCAACATCAAATTACATTTTTAAATCATTAACAACTGAAACAAGGCCAAGGTGACATAATCTGAAGCCTGCCTAGGAAATGTCTAAGACCAAGGTGGTTTCGATAAATTTTCACAGTTGGTCATTGACTATGTTCTCCACAGTGTTGACTAGGAAAGGAATTCGAGAAACCATTCTAAATTTTGGGTCTACAGAGGGTTTCTGAACTGGTAAGTGGGACCTCTCCTGAAGTTGTGGATATCCTTTAGGACAGGTTGAAGGCAATTCCTGAAGTCAAAATCCCATTTATTTGTAGGACTCTTACCTGCTTCAAGAAAGTTCATCATTAACTTCAGAGGTGTGGGTGAGGTGACTGTGTTAGGTCACTCTTTGATTCCTTAATGGGTACCTTTAGTCTATGAAGTAGACACTTTGGCATTGTTAATATACTCAAGACTGCTTCATCCTCCATTGTAGGGGTCCCTTTGATTCTTTCCTAAATAAAGCATCATTCAAAAAGATTCATGGGGCATTGGTGACCAACAAACCTTTCGGGGCCATATTATTACGTAGGTACTCTGTTAGTATTGTACCATGTAATATGGTTGGACATGATCACCACAAAAACAGATGGACATCTGACCACCAGAACCTACCACAAGCCTACCGCAAAAAACAACTTACTGTCTTTCTCCAGTTTCCATCCGAGACCACTACGGGAGAATCTACCATATGGACAGTATTTGCGGAATAGGCGCAATTGTAGTAAGGTGGAAGACTATCGTACACAATCAGTCGAACTCATGAACAAGCTAGAAAAACGAGGTTATCCCGATAGAGTCCCGAAAAAGAGTTGCAAAAGGGCAAGAAACCAACCAAGGTAAGCTCTACTTGAGGGCACTGTCAGACAATCCGGAGAGGTTCCACTTACGTGTGTAACTGGTGCAGTTCAGAACACAAAATCTCCTCCTGCTTCCACGGACGGAATGATTCCTCAGTCACACGCACACACACACATCACACGCTGGTGGGGCCCATAACACCAACATTCATTCACATCAAACTATCCGTGCCTTACAGAGGAGAGATATCCTGATTCCGAACTACAATGCTTTCGCTTTGGATAGAGGAAACACATCTATTGAATTACTCTAACAGTCCCTCCATCCGGAGGTCGAATAGATCATGTAGTTGATTTGGAATTTGATAGAAACACTTTAACTCTCATATTAATCAATAAAATATTACAAGAAATAATCACCCGACACAGTTCTTCAAATAATGATTTTTCTTTATCTAATTAAATTGCAAGTTAAATCCTAACAATGCCATATTATCTTTTGTCATATTTACCTATTCTGGCTATTTGTCGTTTTCTAAGTCAGCACCAGTCCTCAGAAAGATCATCAGTATTCTAACGTCCCGTCCTCTTCTGTCAGCATGGGGTGTCGCATAGAGTAGCATTGATCAGGGTGCGTCTCAAGCACAAGGGGTGGTGATCAACCTTTTTCCCTCTCTAGACTACTAATATTTATACCAAAATTTACATAAAACAGTATCATTTTCTTTATTTCCAGACCGCGGATTGGCTGAATTCAGCCCCGTCCCAAAACTTTAAGAAACATTCTCAAAATTTCTCATACGGATGATGAATAAACTAGGCGCATGGGAAAAGCTGTTCCCAGGTCAGGAAAGTATCAGTCTACTGTGAATAGTTGGCTTTTGGTTCCCAGATGGCAACATTTGCTCCATGTTCAGGGACATTGGCATCTCGCCCAGAGTAGTCTTCATGGACCCGGCTCAAAGGTTCATGGTAAGGCCATGACAAAGTCAGTGCAGACGCCTTCCTCCATCGCTTAATGCATGAAGTCATGTACTTTAGTGAGGATTCAGTCGGCAGCCATCTTTTAGTAGGCCGAAATAGTCAACTTAAGTAAAAGAAACACAAACCACAATTAATACATAGAAATGACTAAAACAGTGTTATTCCCTTACTAATACCCTTATGTGTATGCATTTATCTAGCCATATGCAACATTTAAAGCCGTTAATTTAAGCGCAAATCACGTTAACACTGCTTAAGCTAAACATATAAATTTAGTATGCGTACAAACTTAGTTCACTTATTATTTTAGCCATGCAAATGCATTCCCACGTGTATTCTCTTGGTAAATAAGGTTGATTAATTCAAACACAACACCCTATTATTCATTAGGATTAGTTCTTTATTTGTTTTAATATAAACATATATAAATGGATTGGGTATACTAAATTTTTTTTATTTTACCCGCTCCATCAATCCCCCCTTTGGTGATTATATCACCACAAAACCCACAAAATTTCAATTTATTTCCCCTTTTGCAGAAATTTTGAAATGTCTTTTTGCTTAATTAACATTCTGTTTCTCTTTCGTCTTCTCTCTTTGTTTTGTCATACATACTGGGGGGATGCCGGGAGCGTGAGCCGTAGGAGGCTCCATAGGAGGCTTCGCTCGCTCGCGTTGGAGCAACATGTGACCTCAGGCGTCAAGCATCAGAAACCAAGAAGGTAACAACTATATTGCTTACATGTAAAAGCTATATTCTTGACTACGATATTTCTGCATCATGGTATTTTTGTATCACAATATAATTTCCCCGATATTTCTGTCTTCCGATATTCATAACTCAATATTTTGTCCAAATACCATCTAAAGGTAACTGATAATATTTATGGTATTGTTCCTGGTCCTCGTCCTACATTTCTTAGTAGTCTCAAAAAGTCTATTTCACATTTTCTCAAGGAAACATTAACATAATATAATTAAATAATTTCCAAATTATTAAAGACAAATATTTAAAATAATCAATTAGCTAATCAACCAATTAACAAGAGTAAAATATTGTCATATTGTTAAATTATCTATGAAAAAAGTAAAAAATACCTCATCAGTGGTAGCAAGCGCTATGTAAGCAAACCCTTCCCTCTTCTATCCCACCACTATCAATACAAACAACAAATTTGCATGTCCACCACTCAAACTAAATTCATATTTCCCTATACTAATTTCCCCAAAAACCCTGCTTGGGTTCTGGAGTAGTGTGCTAACCGCCGAAAGGGCTCCAACACCCCATCAGGGGTTGCAAGCGCTATTTGAATGCAAACCGTTCCCTCTTCAATCACTCACCTATCCTTTTTAATCACATAAAAGTCCACCGTTCAAAATTAATTTCTTTTTTTTCCCTATACTAATTCACCACTAATCCTTTTTGGGTTCTGGAGTAGCGTGCTATGTGCCGAAAAAGTGCGCCGCTGCCTCGTCAGGGTTAGTAAGCGCTATATAAATGCAATTACAACTACAATTAGAATCAATGAAAAAATAGATATTTAAAACACTTCCCACCTTTTCCCCCCACCAACCTAACACCATGCCAAAAAACAAATTGCCATAAAAGGGGAAATCAAATCTATTAACAAATCAAAACCACACTAAAAATAAATAAACAAATTTAACATTAAAATAATAACAACTTATAATACATGCCACCTTGCAATCCCTGTATTAAAAACTTGTCTCTAATTTCTTTATAATTGGCAACTAGTGATGCACCCACTTGCCTACTGTAAACACATTATGTAGCCAGTTAACTGTAATAACTTATTACGCTTGAGTGCTGCCAGTAGCCAAGAGGAAAGGAAGGTCAGATCCCAAAGCATACCTAAAACAGCTCTTTAAAGAACAAAAACACAATTTTGATTTTCTTTCTTCTGCTGTTCTACTACCTGTACAGTTACAAGCGGAAAGGAAACATTTATAACATGCCTATTTTTTGCACTGCTTAGATTATAGAAAAGTCAGATGTTTCTACACATTCTGAGCTACTGCACCTTTTTTAAACTGACTTATATTAAACTGATTCTGTCTTTTTACAATAAATATTTAACAACTTTTTTGATGCTTTTAATCTTGCACTAGATGTTCTATTTATATTTTTCATGTTTGCAAACATGATCTGCCTTTCATGTGAAAGAGCTACAAAGCAAGGATTTAAGTAGTTTGTGAGAAAAGTGATGATGTGTAAAAAGATAAAGTTCCTTCCGACATACATGCTTTATAAAGGAACTCAGCCTTCGGCCTCATTCCTCTATGTGGTCACGGATTTCCTCAGTCACTTGAAATATCTTTATAATGATCAGCAGGAGGTAATTTATCCCATATATAACACAAAAACTGGTAAATCTCAATTAAATATTTAAAAAACAGCATTATGTACAATTATATTTGAAAACACAATATAAAAGTTTCCAAAAAGATATTCTTATCTTCTAAGTTCTTTCCATGATCCTTTTGACTTCACAATGTTTTTGACACAATGCTTGTGTCTCACAATATTTTTATAAACAATACTTAGCGGAATAGTTATTGCAGTGTGTCACTCACTAAAAAGACCTTTGTGTACAGTGGACAAGACTATTTTTCAGTCTCACGCTTGTAGTCTTCCTAATGTCAATCAAAACTGACCATACAGACTACATCAGAGATTTAAACCCATGGGCACAAAGAACTCAAAGCAGGACAACCAAATAAGTAGCACTTTCGCCACATCCTTGCATTGCTGTTGACAGTTAGAAAACTCAAGCACATTTTACTTTCAGTAAGTACTATGCTTAATATATATTAACCACCACCCCCCCCCCCCCCCAAAAACAAAAAATGGGTACAAAGATAGGGGCTATTGGCATACAATCTCTGAACTAGATTCACAACTGTATAATCTAGACTGTTTTAATGACTATGAATTAAATTCTGAAATTGTCAGGCCCATTTAATAGATGCTTTTGTACAGATTCATTGTCAATATATTTGCATAAAGAGTATCACAGCAAAGTATCTAGAGACCGTATTAGACAAACAAGAAGTTGCAAACATGCCCTTGATATTCAATAACAAATGAATTAGAGTGTGAAATATCTGGTCAAAAACTGGAAAAAACTGAGAAAATGTGAAATAGACTTTTTGAGACTACTAAGAAATGTAGGACGAGGACCAGGAACAATACCATAAATATTATCAGTTACCTTTAGATGGTATTTGGACAAAATATTGAGTTATGAATATCGGAAGACAGAAATATCGGGGAAATTATATTGTGATACAAAAATACCATGATGCAGAAATATCGTAATCAAGAATATAGCTTTTACATGTAAGTAATATAGTTGTTACCTTCTTGGTTTCTGACGCTTGACGCCTAAGGTCACATGTTGCTCCGACGCGAGCAACATGTGACCTCCTAAATAAAGCATCATTCAAAAAGATTCATGGGGCATTGGTGACCAACAAACCTTTCGGGGCCATATTATTACGTAGGTACTCTGTTAGTATTGTACCATGTAATATGGTTGGACATGATCACCACAAAAACAGATGGACATCTGACCACCAGAACCTACCACAAGCCTACCGCAAAAAACAACTTACTGTCTTTCTCCAGTTTCCATCCGAGACCACTACGGGAGAATCTACCATATGGACAGTATTTGCGGAATAGGCGCAATTGTAGTAAGGTGGAAGACTATTGTACACAATCAGTCGAACTCACGAACAAGCTAGAAAAACGAGGTTATCCCGATAGAGTCCCGAAAAAGAGTTGCAAAAGGGCAAGAAACCAACCAAGGTAAGCTCTACTTGAGGGCACTGTCAGACAATCCGGAGAGGTTCCACTTACGTGTGTAACTGGTGCAGTTCAGAACACAAAATCTCCTCCTGCTTCCACGGACGGAATGATTCCTCAGTCACACGCACACACACATCACACGCTGGTGGGGCCCATAACCTTAGTCAGGAAAAGACCTCCTTGTCACCAACACATTCAAACCAACGCACCTTTCGTACCAAGGGGATGAGGATGGACAGCAACAGCATAAAAAACAAATAAGAAGAAATAAATCAGACAAATTTATTAAGCATAGTAAAAGCAATATACAGATACAAACGATGTACAAAGTCAAATAGTTAATAATGCAACAAAGACAATGTCATCGTATCAATATATAGATATTAAAAAACAGTCAATCTGATCAAAAATAAGAGAGACCTATACAGTAATGCACAACACAACATTAAAATTGGGAACAACATACAAGGAAAAAATTGTAATCATAATCCTATTGACTTAAGGAAATCACCAAATCAAGAAGTTTATCGATTGTGACCCAGATAAATGTCCTTTTCGAATATATGTCACACAAACCAATATTTATAGATTTTGAGTGGTTTCCTTTTTTAAAAGCATCGACGCGTTTCGGTGGGCCAAGATTCACAGCCAACACCTTCTTCAGGAAAAGTACAATACAGTCCCAATAATTAGAATCCTATAGAAATACAAAAACAATATATAGTCCTGTTCTGCTTGATTTTCCCGGCCTTCTTGTGTTAACAAGTGATTGAATGTGACTTCAGTCTCTTACCATTCAAGCCTAAGGGTTAGAGTAGTGAATGGAGCCTATTTACTAGGCACTTCGACATGATTCTGTGCTCTTCCCCATAGATCAGGGCTTGCACACATAGCCTAGGGGATAGATTCGTTAGTATTAGGGATAACCTGTCCTGTGGTGAGGGTATTTCATGGAGCTGTGCTGAATTCAGGCCTGGTAGGCCTCAAACGGGAGAGACTCCATCTTTCTTTCTGCTCCGGCAGCTTGGGATGCTTCTAGGTCAAAAGTAATGTTTTAGTTATGAGGTGTTATTCGCTTGGAGAGAACCGGTTCAGGCCGGCCCTTATCGAAGGATTGTATTTTTCTTCATGCCGAAGACACTACATCAGGCCGGCCGGCTGGGAACGTGTCCTTGGTACGGGGAGGTACAAGAATTTGGTGGGCGGCAGGTTACTGGCCGGAATTTTCCATGAGGAAATGCACCTCTATATTAGTGAAAGTCTGAGGCAGTTACATGTTCAGTCCGTAGGCGGCATCTTGCCGTTAGCAGTAAAGCTACTACTTATTCCAGGGAAGACAGACGCCATCTTGAAGGCGGAGAAGAACCGAGAGACAGATGCTTTCCTAACAGAATAGCCAGAGAGGAGAGAGTAGCCGATAAGGAAGAGGTCCCAGTGACTCGGAGAAGGGTGATTCCAGGCAAGCCGAGGCACAGACGAGAAGGGAGCCTAGATGACCACTGAGTGCAGGCTACATACTACTAAGGTGATGTCGACCCTTTCTTATTAGAGTGTACAACTTAGTCTTTCACTTTTCTTTGCAGGTTATGTGTTATGTCGTAATGTTATGTGATTGTGTATGTAATGAGTAATAAAGTATCCAGTTTGTAGTGAACCAACATGTGCTGCGTGTTCTTGTATAAGAGGGTAGCCTATTCTTCTAGTCAGCTGCGGCTACATGAACAGATGTTAACCCTGATCAGGTAAGTGGTAACTGAATAAAGGAAAGAGGAGCCCCTCGAACCTGAGAACAGGCTATGCCCGAACTGGCAATCCTTGTGTGGTCTGATGAATAGTGAGACTGATTCCCTTTTTGTATGTTATGGTGATCATAGGATGAACTGTCGTATGAGACTGCCGTCTAGGTAGAGAGGTCTGGATTCGTAGGGGATCGCGAGGCCGCCGATTGTGATACTGTCGTATGGGCAGAGAGGTCTGGGTTCGTATGGGACCGCGAGGCCGCCACTTGTGATACTGTCGTATGGGCAGAGAGGTCTGGATTCGTAGGGGATCGCGAGGCCGCCGATTGTGCTGATACTGTCGTATGGACAGAGAGGTCTGGGTTCGTATGGGACCGCGAGGCCGCCACTTGTGATACTGTCGTATGGGCAGAGAGGTCTGGATCCGTATGGGATCGCGAGGCCGCCGATTGTGCTGAGACTGCCGTTTGGGTAGAGAGGTCTGGGTTCGTATGGGACCGCGAGGCCGCCACTTGTGATACTGTCGTATGGGCAGAGAGGTCTGGATTCGTAGGGGATCGCGAGGCCGCCGATTGTGCTGAGACTGCCGTCTGGGTAGAGAGGTCTGGGTTCGTATGGGACCGCGAGGCCGCCACTTGTGATACTGTCGTACGGGCAGAGAGGTCTGGATTCGTAGGGAATCGCGAGGCCGCCGATTGTGCTGAGACTGCCGTTTGGGTAGAGAGGTCTGGGTTCGTATGGGACCGCGAGGCCGCCACTTGTGATACTGTCGTATGGGCAGAGAGGTCTGGATCCGTATGGGATCGCGAGGCCGCCGATTGTGCTGAGACTGCCGTCTGGGTAGAGAGGTCTGGGTTCGTATGGGACCGCGAGGCCGCCACTTGTGATACTGTCGTATGGGCAGAAAGGTCTGGATCCGTATGGGATCGCGAGGCCGCCGATTGTGAGGTCTTGGTATGCATAGTAGGAATCCCCTGTCCTTAGGTGATAGATATATGTGGTTGCAGGATTGTAAATAGGTTCTAGGGAGGGGGTAACGTTCTGGCTGGGTTAGTGAGGCTCTGATGAGCGGGTTCTATCTGATCCGAAAACCCAAGCAGAACATTTGGCGTCACGAACCGTTTACGAAACCTGTGTGCGTTGTGGTTGTATCGTGTTTGCTTTCGGTGCGTGCGTGGTTTCGTTTGTATATTATTTCTATATAATTGTTTCTTCTTTTCTTTTTTCTCTTTCTTCTTTTTCTTTTTTTCTTTCTTTTCAAAGATGTTTTCTAGAAAGTCGAAATCTGCTTTTAAGTTGCCCGTTGATATTCCCGGCTGGGATTCAACGCCTTATGAAGCCTTAGCCCGTGAGTGGGCTGATTCTACTGGTTTGAGTGAGAATTGGAATTCTTTTTTGGAGCTGGCGGAGCCGGCTAATGTGATTACTTGTTTACAGAAGGCGCCGGTATCTAAGGGTGATGAGCTTCCCGTTTTGGGGCGCAGAGGTTGGATTGTTCTGTCTGCGTACAGGATTCTCCGTGAGAAGTTGTTGAAGTTGCAGAACTTGCATAAGGATTTGGAAGCGAACTTTGTTGAGATTCAGAATGCTCATACTTTGTTGCGGTGTCAAAATAAGTTGCTTGCTGATAAACTTGAGACGTACCAAACTATTGCCGAGAGGGCGGCTGTGCGAATTGCTCGTTATAAATACAAGAATCGGCGTGGTCGGGTCTCGACGCGAAAGGTGCGTCTGGTCGTGGCGAAAGCCGGACTGGATTGGAATCCTGATGAATGGGATGGTTATATCTGGAACTCAAGTGATTCTCCTTCCTCGGGTGAGGAGTCTGCCAAGCGCGAGTCCTCTCGCTCCGGCCGTGCTTGTAAATCTGCTTCTTGCGCCTCTGATGGTGCACCCCGTGATTGCGCTCGTCCTTCGAGCGGGGTCGATGCTTCTTCCACTGATTGTTCCTCTACGTGTACTGGTCGAGCTCCTTGTGATGCTCGTCCCGCGGTCTCGGCGCATCCAGTTTTTCGACGGAAGGTGCAGCAGGCTCCCGGTGCTCCGAATGGTATTGCTTTAGACTCTTTGGAGGATTTTACTCAACAAGAAATTAGTGATATTTTGCAGCGATTTCGGCAGCGAGTTGGTGAGCCCTTGCTCACATGGATGGTGCGCCTTTATGAACTGGGCGCTGCTGGCATTATGTTGGATGCTGGCGATTGTTTGAAGTTTTGTTCCTTGAGTTCGGATTCTACTGTACAGGATCATTTTCGTAACTTTAATGGTGGTGGTCAAATTTCTTTGCTTCAATTGGCGACTGAGGGTTGTAATCAAAAATATCCTACTGAGTCTGACTGGCCTCTGAATGACAAACCGTGGTATACTTTGCGCGATGCTGCGCAACGTCTCAAAGAGGAGGTGATGAAAACGGCAATTTTTCTGAATACTGCTGACAGGTTGCTTGATGGTTTCTTGACATCTTCTGTGCGGAATCGTATTATTCGTTCTTCCCCTGTTGCTTATAAGCAGGTCATGATGACTTTATTGATTAATCAGACTGGTAACATGTTATCTGTGGTGCTGGAATCGGTACGCCAACTCGGTGAGTTGGGTGAGTGGTTTAAACCTGAACGGCAGTCCCGGCCTGACACTCGTACTCCTGGTGACAATAAATTTACTAGACGTGATATGTTTTTTGCTCTTATGGCTGATGGTGTGCGGAAGGAGGACATTGATGGTGAGACTACTTCTCGTTTGTGGGAAATGTTTCGCAAACGTGGCTTGGATCGAAAGGAGGGTGCCCGGCGTGTTCGGACAACTGAGTGTGATCGTGGTTTTTCTGACGGTAGCGGTGATGACGACCGCCGTGGGCGCTCTGATCGTCGTGATGATCGACGTTATGCGCGTGATTTGTCCCCCCGTCGTGAGAGAGATAGGGAGAGAGAGGGGGAAAGAGAGAGGGGGAGAGATGATTATGTTAACAGCAGACGTAGAGATGATAGGGATCAATCCCCTGAGTTGAGAAGGAGAGAGGATCGACACATATTGGCCGATCGAAACCCGCAGTACAATGCAGGGAACAGTAATCCATTTCGTAATGGAGATGGATATGAACAGGAGGTATCGATACCTAGGAACCGTGAGAGTCTTTATCCTGATTTATCCTGGTACACAGAACACAATAAAAAGGACTAGGAAATAGGTCAAGCTCCAGTACACAGATGGGCTCACAGAGATAATAGACCCTATGTAGATATTGATATTTATTGGAGACATCGTAATATCCAAAGGGCCCGAGCATTGGTAGATACAGGAGCGGAGGCCACTCTTATTCATGGAAAATCAAAGAAGTTTAAAAGTCAGCCTTTTACAATTACCGGATTAGGTGGAAAGGAAACTCCCGCAGTTCAAACCTTACTTGAAATGAGAATAGGTAGAATTCCTAGAAAAGAATACTCTGTATTAGTGGTGCCACTCTTAGAATTCATAATTGGAATTGATATTTTGAAAGGAATGACTTTGCACTTAGATGATGGATGTTACCAATTTGGAACTAAACATTATATATCGTCCAGGCCTGTACGGGTTGGTCGTTTAAGAATGCCCCCCATAAAAGTTCCCCAGGCGACAAAAGTGGTTCGTCAGAAGCAGTATCGTATTCCAGGTGGTCATGAAGAGATTAGTACCACTATTCAGGAGTTGGTGGATGCAGGAGTTATAACCCCAGTTACTTCTGCTTGGAATAATCCTGTTTGGCCTGTACGTAAGAGTGATAATTCTTGGCGCATCACTGTTGATTATCGAGAATTGAATAGACACACACCCTCTTTGACTGTTGCAGTACCGGATGTTATTACCCTAATTGAAAGAATCCAGAAACATCCAGGTACATGGTATGCGTCCGTTGATATTGCTAATGCTTTCTTTCCGATTGCCCCTGAGTGTCAGGAACAATTCAGTTTTACGTGGAACGGGCGTCAGATGACGTTTAGAAGTCTTCCTCAGGGCTATGTGCATAGTCCTACGATATGTCACCGGCTGGTGGCAGAGCATCTGGATGAGGTACCAGTTCATCCACAAATTCAGATATGTCACTATATTGATGATATTTTGATCCAAGGTGAATCACAAGAGGAAGTTCAGACCCAATTGGATAGAGTCATTGAGTGCTTGCGTGAGAAAGGTTGGGAAATCAACCCGGATAAATTACAAGGTCCGTCCCAGGCTGTGAAATTTTTGGGTATTAATTGGCATGAAGGGCACCGAGAAGTGATCCCTCAGGTTAAACAGAAAATTCTTGATTTTGCAGTTCCGAGAAATAGGAAAGAAGCCCAAAGCTTCATTGGTTTGTTTGGATTTTGGCGCCAGCATATTCCTCATTTGAGTCAAATATTGGCCCCTTTGTACCAGGTCACTCGTAAAAAGAATGCATTTGAATGGGGTAAACCACAGCAAGATGCGTTCAGTCTGGCAAAAGAAGCAATTCAGCATGCTCTGGATTTATGGCCTGTATGTGATGGTGATGTGGATTTGAATGTGTCTGTACAAGACCTTTATGCGAATTGGAGTTTGTGGCAGAAACAAGGCAAGAGTAGAGTACCGTTAGGTTTCTGGACCAAAAAGTTACCTGATGCTGGTGAGCGTTATACACCTTTTGAGAAACAGTTACTTGCATGTTATTGGGCTCTGGTGGATACCGAGCAATTGACTTTGGGACATGATATAGTTTTGCGACCTGAAATTCCTATCATGCAGTGGGTTATGAGTTCGCCGAAAACTCACCAAATTGGACACGCTCAAGAGGCGAGTGTGATTAAATGGAAATGGTATATACAAGACAGGGCACGTGTGGGACAAAAAGGAGTTGCATCTTTGCATGAGCAGGTGGCACGGGCGCCATCAACTGAAACTGAGAGTGAATGTTCCGTACCTTTAGTACAGGAATCTCCTGTTAAGTGGGGTAAACCTTTTGATGATTTGTCCGCAGAGGACAGAAACCATGTCTGGTTTACGGATGGTTCAGCAAGGTTCATAGGGACGAAACGGCATTGGAAGGCAGTGTCCTATAATCCGATCACACAAAAATTGCTGAGTACAACTGGTGAGGGTAAGAGCAGTCAATTTGCTGAACTCTATGCTGTTTATCAAGTTCTGAAACAAGAGTTACCTGGCACATGTCATATTTTTACCGATTCTTGGTCTACTGCCAATGGACTGGCAGTTTGGTTACCGACTTGGCATTCCCATAGTTGGAAAATCCATTCCAAAGAATTGTGGGGAAAAGAATTATGGCAGGAGATTTGGGAAATGCTCCCACAGAGTACTGTTACAATCTTCCATGTGGATGCTCATACCCCGATAGACTCTCTTGACAAATTCTTTCATAACATTGCAGATGAGAAATCTAAAATTGCTGAGGCAGTGGTGGACACGCAAGATTCTGATATTGCGGGATTGGCGAAATGGGCCCACCAGAAAGCAGGACACTTTGGAGAGAAAGCCACTAGCAGGTGGGCTGCTGATCGAGGAATTTATATTCCCCTAGATTTAATTAAAAATGTTATTCTACATTGTCCCATTTGTCAGCATATCAGGCAGCGCAAAGTGCCCCAAATTGTTAAAGGTCATTTACATCGCGGGAAATTGCCCGCTCAAATTTGGCAGATTGATTACATTGGTCCACTTCCTATGAGTAGGAATTGTCAATATGTTTGCACCATTGTTGATACATACAGTGGCCTGTTGGTGGCCCTTCCCTGTAAGCAAGCTACCCAATTGAATACTATTAAAACATTGGAATTGATTATGATGTATTATGGTGTGCCATTCCAAATTCAATCTGATAATGCATCCCATTTTCGTGGAAGATTGGTACAGGAATTCTGTGTGGAAAACAATATTGAATGGGTGTTTCATATACCATATTATCCACAGGCCTCGGGTCTTGTGGAGAGGTTGAATGGCCTGCTGAAAGACCAATTGCGCAAATTAACAGATGACAAGTATAAGAATTGGCGAGATTTTTTGCCTCAAGCGCTATTGATTTTGAATAACCGTCCTTTTCTAAATGCTGAATCCCCACTTATGCGTTTGTTTCCTCCGAATGTTGATGCTAAGCCCAATGAGATCAGAGAGACTGTGATGTACTGGGAGATTACTCCCGGAGCTTTGGCTCCATGCAGAGCGACCCCAGGGTCGGCAGGTTTAGACTTGCATGCCATGGATGACACCATTATAAAAAGTAAAGATCGAGTCATCATTGAAACAGGTGTTGGTGTTCAGATACCACCTGGAAATTTCGGATTAATTGCCCCTAGATCGGGGCTGGCTGTAAAAGGCATTCAGGTGCTTGGAGGAATCATTGATAGTGATTATCAGGGAGAGATTAAGGTGCTCCTGCTGAATAGCAGTGAGGTTGACTTACTGATACATAAAACTGACCGAGTGGCTCAATTGCTAATAATGCCTGTTTTCAGTGGTGAGATCACAAAAGGCACTGCCCCAACGTTGCTAACTGTACGAGGCCAGAAAGGTTTTGGCTCCACAGATAATCCTGGGGCCAGAGTTTGGGTGCAGTCGCCTAAGAATCCCCCTGAACAAGCAGAAGTGATTGCAACCGGTCAAGACAACACCATTTTAGTTATGAGACCAGGGAAAGATAGCTGGGAAGCAGTCCCGGCTGACAAATGTTACTTACGAGAATGAATAATGCCTGTATTTGATTCTTTTTCAGATCATTCTTTGGACTGTTGCTGCAGGATGTGTCGGCGTTGGACTCCTTTTGGGATGGTACGACGAGAGAGGAGGGATCCCATCAACCCGGGCTGAGTTGAGAACCCGAGTGTCGCGTTCCTTCGCTGCGTGGGATTCGTCGCCAAACGTTTGGGTTACATTGGCCAAGCAAGTGACGAAGACCCCTCATTTCTGCTTGACACCGATGAGATCGGTAACGGATATACTGGCAACTTGTTTGGTTGCTGTCCCTGCTTCATTGGAGACTCTGATTCATATTTTTAATATAACAAATGCTCGCCCCAATGTTCTTCTGGGCGATTTCGCTGCCCATGAGTATTGCCCCTTGTGTACTGTACTGTCAGACCCGATACCGCCTGTCCAGTCCCAAATAGTTACCTATAATATCACACAAGGTGATTTATGTTTTTTCCTTACTTGTGATCCTAGTGCGATTTCTGAATGTATGCGTTTAAAGTTGAAAGGTGCCACTTCATTCACCGCTCATGAACGAACTTTGTGCTTTCAAAGGACACCGAAAACATGTACTTCTGTTCAGAATAACATGACTTGCAAGAGTATGGTAGTTACCCCCAGTCACTATCGCACGATGTTGCTACCTGCCGGATGGCTTTTCTCATGTGGTAATACTTCCTGGCCATATATCCCCGCAAATATTTCTGGAGGCCCTTGTGCCATTACTAGACTGAGCTTACTAATGTTCTCGTCACATCCGAATGCCAACTCTCGTGTGATCCGAGATACAGTGAGGTTACAGGAAGATTGTGACTCATCTTTGCATTTATATTCCAAGTCTGAATACCTTAGCCTGGCTGTTTCAATTGTTGGTGTTCCTGCTTTGGCAGTTTATAATGCCAAATCTATTGGGAAAATGGCCTGCTGGATGGTAAAATCCATCAATCATACTTCTACAATCCTGTCTGACATGCTATTAGACGCCCAGGGTGAACGAAGGGCTATCTTGCAAAATCGAGCGGCCATTGATTATCTTTTGCTTAAACATGGACACTATTGTTCTGATTTTGAGGGTCTTTGTTGTTTTAACTTGTCGGATCATACAAAATCCATTCAGGTTCACATTGATAAATTACATGACTTGACAGAAGAAGTTAGAAAACACATTGACCAGGGCTGGTTTGACTGGCTCTTTAATTGGTTACCTGATTTGCATTTGTTATGTCAAATATTAGGAGGTATTCTGATTGCTATTGGCATTTTGATTTCTATCTGTTGCTTTATTCAGTGTATTCCTTCACTACTTCAATTCTGCACACCTGGTACTAGACATAGATCAGTTAGTCTTGTTTCAATATTATTCTTCCACAGATGTTAGTTTTGTTTAATGAATGTATAATAGACTGAAGTCAAGGGTGAAATGTTCTGCTTGATTTTCCCGGCCTTCTTGTGTTAACAAGTGATTGAATGTGACTTCAGTCTCTTACCATTCAAGCCTAAGGGTTAGAGTAGTGAATGGAGCCTATTTACTAGGCACTTCGACATGATTCTGTGCTCTTCCCCATAGATCAGGGCTTGCACACATAGCCTAGGGGATAGATTCGTTAGTATTAGGGATTTCATGGAGCTGTGCTGAATTCAGGCCTGGTAGGCCTCAAACGGGAGAGACTCCATCTTTCTTTCTGCTCCGGCAGCTTGGGATGCTTCTAGGTCAAAAGTAATGTTTTAGTTATGAGGTGTTATTCGCTTGTAGAGAACCGGTTCAGGCCGGCCCTTATCGAAGGATTGTATTTTTCTTCATGCCGAAGACACTACATCAGGCCGGCCGGCTGGGAACGTGTCCTTGGTACGGGGAGGTACAAGAATTTGGTGGGCGGCAGGTTACGGGCCGTAATTTTCCATGAGGAAATGCACCTCTATATTAGTGAAAGTCTGAGGCAGTTACGTGTTCAGTCCGTAGGCGGCATCTTGCCGTTAGCAGTAAAGCTACTACTTATTCCAGGGAAGACAGACGCCATCTTGAAGGCGGAGAAGAACCGAGAGACAGATGCTTTCCTAACAGAATAGCCAGAGAGGAGAGAGTAGCTGATAAGGAAGAGGTCCCAGTGACTCGGAGAAGGGTGATTCCAGGCGAGCCGAGGCACAGACGAGAAGGGAGCCTAGATGACCACTGAGTGCAGGCTACATACTAAGGTGATGTCGACCCTTTCTTATTAGAGTGTACAACTTAGTCTTTCACTTTTCTTTGCAGGTTATGTGTTATGTCGTAATGTTATGTGATTGTGTATGTAATGAGTAATAAAGTATCCAGTTTGTAGTGAACCAACATGTGCTGCGTGTTCTTGTATAAGAGGGTAGCCTATTCTTCTAGTCAGCTGCGGCTACATGAACAGATGTTAACCCTGATCAGGTAAGTGGTAACTGAATAAAGGAAAGAGGAGCCCCTCGAACCTGAGAACAGGCTATGCCCGAACTGGCAATCCTTGTGTGGTCTGATGAATAGTGAGACTGATTCCCTTTTTGTATGTTATGGTGATCATAGGATGAACTGTCGTATGAGACTGCCGTCTAGGTAGAGAGGTCTGGATTCGTAGGGGATCGCGAGGCCGCCGATTGTGATACTGTCGTATGGGCAGAGAGGTCTGGGTTCGTATGGGACCGCGAGGCCGCCACTTGTGATACTGTCATATGGGCAGAGAGGTCTGGATTCGTAGGGGATCGCGAGGCCGCCGATTGTGCTGATACTGTCGTATGGGCAGAGAGGTCTGGGTTCGTATGGGACCGCGAGGCCGCCACTTGTGATACTGTCGTATGGGCAGAGAGGTCTGGATCCGTATGGGATCGCGAGGCCGCCGATTGTGCTGAGACTGCCGTCTGGGTAGAGAGGTCTGGGTTCGTATGGGACCGCGAGGCCGCCACTTGTGATACTGTCGTATGGGCAGAGAGGTCTGGATTCGTAGGGGATCGCGAGGCCGCCGATTGTGCTGAGACTGCCGTCTGGGTAGAGAGGTCTGGGTTCGTATGGGACCGCGAGGCCGCCACTTGTGATACTGTCGTACGGGCAGAGAGGTTTGGATTCGTAGGGAATCGCGAGGCCGCCGATTGTGCTGAGACTGCCGTTTGGGTAGAGAGGTCTGGGTTCATATGGGACCGCGAGGCCGCCACTTGTGATACTGTCGTATGGGTAGAGAGGTCTGGATCCGTATGGGATCGCGAGGCCGCCGATTGTGCTGAGACTGCCATCTGGGTAGAGAGGTCTGGGTTCGTATGGGACCGCGAGGCCGCCACTTGTGATACTGTCGTATGGGCAGAAAGGTCTGGATCCGTATGGGATCGCGAGGCCACCGATTGTGAGGTCTTGGTATGCATAGTAGGAATCCCCTGTCCTTAGGTGATAGATATATGTGGTTGCAGGATTGTAAATAGGTTCTAGGGAGGGGGTAACGTTCTGGCTGGGTTAGTGAGGCTCTGATGAGCGGGTTCTATCTGATCCGAAAACCCAAGCAGAACAAGTCCCAATAGTTGGAATCCTATAGAGATACATAAAAACAATTTATATCAACATGTTACATCTTTTCAAAAGATTATCAGGGTTATCTCTTCTTATTTCATCATAAATGCAAACTGTCCACAAGCATCCTCCTTAACTCATCCATCACATTACCCTATCTAAACAGCAATCAAACTACATTCATGCCACACCAAAAGGGGGATATTGGTGAAATATCACTTAAACAGAAGAATATTGGACAATCTGGTGTGTCCAATAGACCAATAAAGAGGCTACACCATGAAGGTAGTGGTGGAATTGATAATACATTTTTTAGGGGCGCAATGCTATGGTCTATGTGTATCCATTATGAAGCAAATAGTCACCCATATTATAGCGAACCCTGGAATTTGCACTAATTATGTTATGTTATATTTCCCAGATATTACCTGAAATAAAACTTACATGAGTCTTTTAGTGAGCAATGTCCATAAGGATCCTGCCAACAATACTGTACATTCAATTATATGTATATTCTTCGGAAATTCATTGGTTACGCACACCCTATTTAGAAAAAAGAAATTCAAATACCAGACTACTTAGTTTCGTGCTAAGCTATAAATGATGTCAAGTATATTATGTCTGGAAAATAAATACTTATTATGTATACCTTGTGTTTGATCAAATCCGGGTCTAAATGGACCAAAGGACAACGTTTCTTGCTTGGCTCACAGATTCGACACAGTCTGTATCTATTTAAAACAAGGTTTTTCGTGAGACCTGAAGAAAGAATATATAGATCTGGTTTAAACTCTATTCTCAGTAAACACATATCGCAAGGATATATATTATTCAATCACTAATAGATCCCTAAGTGAAAAGAAACTCACTCAAATGGATTGAGAAAGAATAATTTGTAATTGGCACCGCTGTTTAGACCATAATAATGCGTGCCTCTCACTAAGGCTATGCGGGCCGAAAACGACTCCGGACCTAATGGTTAATAAGGACCAACCCATAGTGAATCATAGACCACAAATATAGGGACAGCCATATTAGCCTCGTGTACACACCCTACCAAAATCTCATTGCATATGTCTATAGCGGTCTCTGCATGCACATAAGGGCTCCTGTTTAGTCATTCAAAAGATCGAAGTGTGTCCCCTATACTCCAGAAAGGACATCTAAGTATGCTGTTAAATGAAAAGAGAATAACCCGACACCACTACGTGCCGAAAATACTAAAGCCGACATAAAGCTAACTGCGACCGAGCAGCACGGCCCAATCGTCATTTAACAGGATTTCATCAGGTTCACACAAGAAAAAAAAAAGAAACAGAATGTGCAATTTGGACAGAATACCTTGAATACTGTCTCAACAGTTGGTAACCGTGCCTTCATCTGATGTAAATAAACAGATGTATTATATCCGAAAATGGTGCCGAAGAAGCACTGTGGAAGAAATATTCTAATCAGCCCAAATGCTTAACAAATAACCGAGCAAACCACCAGCCCATCGCCTTTTGTGCTAAGAACCTACCTCAATATCGGCTTGTTACGATGTACGTGGCACGGTCTTCCTCGTCGGGTAAGTGTGGGATGTAGAGAACACAGAATTTAAATACCGAGCACTTAATTGCATTGCTAGTCGGAAGTAGATACATCTCTTCCGGGATAGACGCCCCCAACTTCAGGTCCTATATGTTTTGCCACAGAAAGAATGCGCCATCTTGGAGAGGAGCATTTAACATGACGGACAGCTAACATTCACGTCACAGTTACTAGCGTCAAGCACAGTTTGGCAAGTTAGACCCAAGAGGGATGTAATGATATTTTTCGACATACGGAGACAAACACACCAGTTCAAGACTGGTTTCAAGAATAATTTCGGCCGAGTATAAATCGACCCCTACACAGTCAATACCATCCTGGCAAAGTGCACAGTATTGTTGAAACTATGCATGTTTAATCTCAGCAGGCAATACGGTCCCCAATAATGGTATTAAGAAATCATAATGGTCTCAGCAATGAGGGTACATCTCAACCGGCCGTTCAATGATGTGGGGCGCCATATTGGAAAGGTGCAGCAAATACACACACTGCCCGTCAAGTACAGGGAAACAAAGTATATAATAGTGGCAAACAATGCCGAACGAATGATAATGTAAGTTGCAAAAGCATCCAGCCTTTTCAAAGGCTAATGTGCCGAAAGCATACTATCGTGGCACGCAGACTAAACAAGCCTAATCACGGCAACTATTAGTTACGCCGCTACTGGTATCCGACCAATCAAAGACCGGTTGTATATTGAACCAACGGGAATAAATAAACCTCAGTGATATGATAGATAATGTACAACCACTCGCTGGTATCATGAGCCAGATTGGGCAGGTACAAAAGATATAAGTCGCCCCAATGCGGTACAGAGGTCTAAATAGGTATATTTAAATACAGATCAGTACTATTGCCGGAATAATGTTTAATCACACTGACTGCCAAACGGGACAGGTGCGAGTATAAACACCAAAGCACTAAACTGGCTCTACCAGTACTAATCATCTTGCTACCAACAGATTATCCCATTCCTCTCTCGAATTAAGTCCCTTATAAACAGTATTAAGATGGGAAATGTACCATTGTTCACGAGCTTTGCGTTTGTTTGCAATATTACCACCTCTCCTATCTACTCTAACCTTTTCCAGAATGAACCACACGAAGTCATTTTCTCCATGTCCAGACTCAAGAAAATGTGACACAAGAGGGGCAGTAAGTTTTTTCGTTTTGATTGCTGATCTATGCTCCTGTAACCTGACTCGTAATTCCCTACCTGTTTCCCCCACGTAGCCTAAACCACAGGGGCATCGGAGAAAATATATCACATTTTTACTCCTGCAGTTGTTCAGAGTATTGGTTCTCATGGTGCAACCGTTGTATATGATCTCTTTTGTTTGTAGGCATAGAGGGCAGATATTACAAGTACCGCATCTATTGTTACCAAAGGCTGGATGATTTTCAATTGTTCTCTGGCTCTCACCCTTTTCTTCACGATATGTATGCACCAGCATGTCTCGTAAGTTTTTTTTTTTTTTGAATGCATACAAAGGTCTTTCTAGCTTGACCTCTTCTTCGTGATTAAGAATGTGCCAGTTTCTGTTGACAACATTCTTGATTTGATTACTCAAATTGCAGAATTTGCTCACAAACACCACTTTATTAGGTGGCTCCTTTGTTGCAACCGGTTTGTTAACCAAGGCAGCTCGATCGTAGAACCGTGCACGTTTTAGGGAGTGAGTAAGGAGTTTCTTGGGATAGCCCCTATCTCTAAACTTGCCTTTAAGAACTTCTGCATGTTTGTAAAAGTCCTGTAGGTCCGAACAGTTCCTCCGAAGACGGAGGAACTGACTAAACGGTATGCTTTCCCTTTGAGATTTAGGATGAAAGCTTGAGAAATGTAGTAGAGTGTTTTTAGCCATAGGCTTTGTAAACAGCTCCACTTCCAATAAAACACCAACAATAACACCAACATTCATTCACATCAAACTATCCGTGCCTTACAGAGGAGAGATATCCTGATTCCGAACTACAATGCTTTCGCTTTGGATAGAGGAAACACATCTATTGACTTACTCTAACAGTCCCTCCATCCGGAGGTCGAATAGATCATGTAGTTGATTTGGAATTTGATAGAAACACTTTAACTCTCATATTAATCAATAAAATATTACAATAAATAATCACCCAACACAGTTCTTCAAATAATGATTTTTCTTTATCTAATTAAATTGCAAGTTAAATCCTAACAATGCCATATTATCTTTTGTGATATTTACCTATTCTGGCTATTTGTCGTTTTCTAAGTCAGCACCAGTCCTCAGAAAGATCATCAGTATTCTAACGTCCCGTCCTCTTCTGTCAGCATGGGGTGTCGCATAGAGTAGCATTGATCAGGGTGCGTCTCAAGCACAAGGGGTGGTGACCAACCTTTTTCCCTCTCTAGACTACTAATATTTATACCAAAATTTACATAAAACAGTATCATTTTCTTTATTTCCAGACCGCGGATTGGCTGAATTCAGCCCCGTCCCAAAACTTTAAGAAACATTCTCAAAATTTCTCATACGGATGATGAATAAACTAGGCGCATGGGAAAAGCTGTTCCCAGGTCAGGAAAGTATCAGTCTATTGTGAATAGTTGGCTTTTGGTTCCCAGATGGCAACATTTGCTCCATGTTCAGGGACATTGGCATCTCGCCCAGAGTAGTCTTCATGGACCCGGCTCAAAGGTTCATGGTAAGGCCATGACAAAGTCAGTGCAGACGCCTTCCTCCATCGCTTAATGCATGAAGTCATGTACTTTAGTGAGGATTCAGTCGGCAGCCATCTTTTAGTAGGCCAAAATAGTCAACTTAAGTAAAAGAAACACAAATCACAATTAATACATAGAAATGACTAAAACAGTGTTATTCCCTTACTAATACCCTTATGTGTATGCATTTATCTAGCCATATGCAACATTTAAAGCTGTTAATGCTGGTTTATTTAAGCGCAAATCACGTTAACACTGCTTAAGCTAAACATATACATTTAGTATGCGTACAAACTTAGTTCACTTATTATTTTAGCCATGCAAATGCATTCCCACGTGTATTCTCTTGGTTAATAAGGTTGATTAATTCAAACACAACACCCTATTATTTATTAGGATTAGTTCTTTATTCGTTTTAATATAAACATATATAAATGGATTGGGTATACTAAATTTTTTTTATTTTACCCGCTCCATCAATCCCCCCTTTGGTGATTATATCACCACAAAACCTACAAAATTTCAATTTATTTCCCCTTTTGCAGAAATTTTGAAATGTCTTTTTGCTTAATTAAAATTCTGTTTCTCTTTCGTCTTCTCTCTTTGTTTTGTCATACATACTCTCCTTCCACTCTTCCATTTCTATTTCATTGAGATCTTTTTCTGGTTTCTTTTCTCTCTTTTTGTAAATTTCTCGTTTAACTTTCTTTTTATTTCTCCTATATCTACATCACATACATCCTAATCTAAGTATCAATAATACGAAAATCACACAGGTTAATGGAAATAATATTTTCCCTATTATAGTACAACCTAATTTACCTAAGAAAGCTTTAATAGCAGCCATTTTATTACTAATTCTAGTCCAGATACTTTCAACCTCCAGTGGTTTTATTTCATCATGCAATTCTGTAATATTCTTTATATAGACTTTTAGATCTCTGCTTTCGTCATGAATGTAAGTGCAACAATGTTGAACTTTCAGCATTCCACAGACTCCACCCTCTTTGCCAATAAGATATCAAGGGCAAGTCGATTTTGCATAATCATAGCACGCATGGCAACCAGCTCAGTGTTTACCAAGAGAAATCCTCCAGCGGTGCTTGTTGACAGGCGGTCCACTATGGTGGACAATTTCCGAATATTATTTGCATTCAAAGATATTCCCACTGCTGGTATCAAGGCTCCAAAAATATCACCTACAATTTCTAACCAAGTTTCTCTTCGGCAACGCATTCGTAGGTTATTTGGTCCATTATTTTCTACTCTATCCATGTGAAAAATCGTTGGAAAGACCAGGCCAACATAACATGTGCCATACCAATGGTCGGGCAACCTGTAGTAAGCCTTGTTCCCACAAATATAATACAGTCCAGGGAAAACTGGATCTTCTCCACCTCTAAATCCCCATCCGGATGCAATGAAATTAGTATCATGACATTCACTAGTCCCTATATAAATATAATCATATTGGGACCTTTCCCTCATGATGCATAGTTTGCCTGTCTGGGGTGAGTCTATAGCTATTGTCGGTTTAACTCCACCCGGTGTCTCCTTTTTCCCATCTATTTCCCAAATGTTTTCCCCTTCCTTATGTCCCTCTGCATCCTTGTGTATTTTCAATCTTCTCTCCTCAACCATATCCAAAAATGTTTTCTCCTCTGTTTTCAAACTGCAAGTTAAATTGTTCTTAAAAATATATTCTAGAGTTAGTCCGTTAGTTTCTATAAAAATCTCTCCTAATACATTAGCATCTTTAGCTGGATTTAATTCTTTATTCTTGGGCAATCGTCCAAGAATATTATCTATATTAGACAAATTATATTCTAATTTCCCTACTTGATAAAATATACTAGTCAAGACGCTACATGTTATTCCATAAGTTGCTGGGAGGTGATGATAAGTCACCCCTTCTGAAACAGATGCAGGTAATTGCATACATACGTAGCAATCTCTTACTTCCATTGTTTTTACATATTCATACAATAATCTAGAAAACACATTACTAGAAAAATCAGTTATTGACCTATCTTGATGCACATGCTCTGTGCTTGTTCCAACCGGTATTACTTTTTGTGAGTTTTTCACTATATTAGTCATATTCTCAGTATGTCCTGCTAGTGTCTAAAGTTACTTTGAAAGAGATCAAAAGAGCGAGTACGCTCCAAAGAAGCATTAATAGTCCGGTACAACAACAACATGTCTTGCACCACCTTCTCATGAAGGTACATCTACTCTTGTTATTATCTATGTTAGCCATCTTGTTAGAATTAACCGTGTCTTTTGACTTAGCCTCTTCTACTCTGCCTCTTGTAGCTTTCCTACAAGAGCTAAGACCTTATCAGGTGATCCAAAATACTTCAATCTCTTATTCAATCCTGTGTATTCCTACAAGGATCAATTTAAATTACTCAGCTCGGCCTTTCGTCATTTTTCACTTCCTTCTCGTCATCCACATGCAGGATTTCCTGATCTTCCGCTTCCTCTCCGATGTCGGATAAGATAACTCAGGATTTCCCCTGTTTCTTCTTCTTTTATCAATCTCAGCAAAGTCTCCTCTGGATTTCCTTGACTATCTGCCTCTTCCCTTTGTTCAGGCAGTGCCACGTACGTCCATTCAGGTGACTTATACTTCTGGTTTGGTTTTCTTGCTCGTTTGTTTGCTTCTGACACTTCTGTTTCTCCCTCTTTCTCTGGATGCTGACTGGTTACTTCATTTACTTGTTCAGCCTCTGAGGGTTTAGCTCGTGTCAATCGATATCTCAGCTTCTTGATTTTGTTTGGCCAAAGATCACCTTTAGCATTTCTTCTTGGTTTGCTGTTTCTTTCCTCAATCCAAGTTCTCTTTCTCAGAACTCGACCCTCTGGTATTTCAGTTTCACTGTCCTCAGATTCTGTCTCGTTTGACTTTTCTTTTTCAGTAATTTCTTTTTCCACCTCTTGGGTTGGCCCTGCTTCTGTCCCTCCTCGGGTCTCCGGCACGCAATCTCCCTGCTGGCTACTTGTCCCTTCACCTAGCTGAGTGTTGCAGTTCCCTACACCTCCTCGGGGTTTTTCCGCAATCTGTCCCTCTCTTTCTGTGACTGTCCCTTCTTCTTCTTCCAGTATTTTCTCAGGTGGAATTTCTTCTACCCTCTCATTTGGTGTAAATGTTACTTCTGACTGGACATTCTTTTCTTTTCTTTTCTTCTTTCTGTGTTCACCATTGGCGTTTTGCTCATCTCCAGAATCTGAACTATCTGAAATCTGCAATCTTTTTCTCAGAATTTCCTCTCTGGGGGTCTGAACTAGTCTTGGCTCTTTTTCCCCCCTTTCAGGATTTTCTTTTAACTTTATATTCTCATTGCTTGACTCATCACTTGATTCTGATTCGTCAAAGTATTCTTTTCCAATGCCGTCTGCTGGATTTGGAACTCTCAGAGTGTGACTTGCATGTATCCAGTTTTTCAGTCCAGCACACTTCACAGCAGTTGTTGAGGTCAAGATGACCTGTCTTGGCCTTCCCCACCTTGGAACCAGGCAATTTTTTCTTCTGTGGACTTTTATCCTCACCCAGTCCCCTAAGCTCAAATCATGGGCTGGTTTCTTTTCAAGTGTGGTGGCATCCGCTCCAACCTGGTGAAACACAGAATGAACTGCGTCAGCCAGGCCTTTACAGTAATCCAAAATCATGTCATCAGTTATAGTCATCAGCTTGTTGACTGGTACAAACACGTGTCTCATGGCGCGTCCCATGATGATCTCGTGTGGACTCAAACCTGTAGTTCTGTCTGGAGTAGACCTAATGGTCATCAAAACCAGAGGCAAGACATCAAGCCATTTCAAACCTGTGGCTAAACACATTTTCCCTATTCTGTTTTTGATAGTACCATTCATTTCCTCGACCACACCAGAAGCCTCTGGTCGGTAGGCACAATGCAGTTTTTGTTGTACACCCAATGCTTCACAAATCAATTTCATGATCTCATTGTAGAAATGTCCTCCTCTGTCTGATTCTATGGTTATTGGGATCCCGTACCTTGGGATGAATTCCCTCAACAATAGCTTGGCTACTGTGATTCCATCATTTCTTCTGGTCGGGTATGCTTCCACCCACCTAGAGAACAGACAAACTACCACCAACACATACCTCAGTTTGTTAAAAGGGGGCATTTCAATGAAATCTATTTGCATTCAGGTGAAAGGTCCTCCCTCCCGGCCTATGGTGCCTAGACTCACCACAGTTTTTCTTCCAGGGTTGTACTGCTGACATGTCAGGCATCCCTGACAGAGACTTTCTGCTATTAACCTGAATTTTGGATTGTACCAGGTCTGCTTAAAAGCCCTTATCATAGCATCCCTTCCCAGATGTCCTTGGCCATGATACATCCGTGCCATGGTTGACATCATGCTATCAGGCATTACTGGTCTTCCATCCCGATAGACCCACACATGATCTTTTTCCCTGGGTGCACAACCTGCTTTTACCCACTGCCTCATTTCCTCATCAATTGCCTCATCCTGCAACTGTCTCACCTCATCCCATGTTCCCACAACGTTAGTAAACATCATGGAGCAAGAAGAGATTTCCTTTTCTTTTGACCGATTAATTGAGTATTTATTTCGGGCACAATACTGAGCCATGTCGTTTGCAAAACGGTTTCCGGTAGTGATGTAATCACTACCTTGTCCATGAGCAGCACATTTTACCACAGCCAATTCTTTGGGCGTTTGTATCGCCTCAAGCAATTTTCCAACCACTTCTGCATTCCTTATGGGAGTTCCACTTGAGGTCAGGAAACCTCTTTTCAGCCATAATTGGCCAAAGTCGTGGACAACTCCCAAGCCATACTGGCTATCAGTCATCACAGTCACTCTCGCATTTCTCCCAATTTTGCATGCCTTGGTTAATGCCACTATTTCTGCTACTTGAGCGGATTTAACTCCTTTCAAGGGTGATGCTTCTATAACTGCTGAAACTGTGCATACTGCATAGGCTGCGCTCAACACTCCTTCATCCGTTCTCAAACAGGATCCATCCACAAAAAACACATAATCACTTTCTGGTAGTGGCAGATCTCTTATATCAGGTCAAGGTTTTGTGCAGTAGTCAAGCACATCCAAACAATCATGATCAACCTCTTCTCTTATCTCCACTCTCTCTGCATCAGGCAAAAGTGTAGCTGGATTCACATGCACACATCTTTCCAGACTCACATTGTTTGCACCTAGAATGACTTTCTCATACTTAGTCAGCCGACTATGTGACATGAACTGTGTTCGACTCCTTGTTAAAAGGATCGCCACACTATGGGGTACAAACACTCTTACTGGATACCCCATCACGATTCCCTCACTCTGCTCTAGACTTCGGCATGTGGCCGCTACTGCTTTCAGACATCCTGGCAGACCTATCGCCACTGGATCTAACATTGACGAGAAATATGCCACTGGTCTCCTTTGCCTTCCATGTTTCTGTATTAACACTGAAAGTGCGCATCCATTTCGCTCACTACAGTATAGCTCGAACTCCTTTTCATAGTCTGGCATACCCAGCGCAGGGGCTTCACAAAGACTGCTCTTCAACTGTTTAAATGCTGCCAATTCTTCTTTGTTCAGTTCAAGGGGGCCTTTTACCTCGCTTTTTGTCAATTTTACCAATGGTTTGGCAATCAGGGAAAAATTACTTTTCCACTGACGACAGTAACCAACCATTCCTAGGAACATTCTCACCTCTCTTTGGGTCATCGGAGCTCTCATTCCTCTAATGATTCTGATCCTGTCTATGGTTACTTTCCTCAGGCCTTTTTCGATATTATGACCCAAGTATGTTACTTCCTTCTTACAGTATTGCACTTTTGCTGGAGATACCTTCAGTCCTCCATCTGCCAAATGATTTAACAAAGCTATAGTTTCTGTTTCACAGGCCTCACGTGTCTTTGACGCCACCAATAGGTCGTCAATGTACTGGACTAAAACTGAACTCTCAGGCATAATAAGACTTTCCAGGGATTTCTTCAACAACTGATTGAAAATGGAGGGGCTCTCTGTGTACCCCTGTGGGATTCGGCACCATGCCAAAATATGGTTTCCAAACCCGAAATGCAAAAAGCGGCTGGCTGTCATGATGCAACGGAATGGAAAAGAAAGCATGACACAAATCAATTACTGTGTACCATTCTGCATCGTGTGGGATCTGATACAAAATTACTGAGGGATTTGGAACAATTGGACAACATGAGACGACAATCTTGTTAATCTTTCTCAAATCTTGCACAATCCTGAATTTCCCACTCGGCTTTTTCAGTCCCATGATAGGCGAGTTACATGGACTGCTCATTATTTCCCTCAACACTCCTTGCTGGATCATTTTCTCAATCAAAGGGGTTACTCCTGCTATTATTTCAGGTGTCAGTCTGTATTGTGGAATGTTTGGGTAAACTGCTCCTTCCTTTACAGCAATTCTCACTGGGTCTACATTTCTCATCAGGCCTACATCTTCCCCAGTGAAATCCCAGACTGCTGCTTTCACTGTCTGTTTCAATTCTGGGGGCAATTCATCTGGATTGAATACTGCATAGGTTCCAGCAACTTCACACTCTCGGTTAGCTATGGTCATTTTGTACAGTACATCTTCATCGGGTGTTTCAAAGGCTATTCCATCTGGTGAACAGAATATGGTGCAATTCATCTTGCACAACAAATCTCTTCCTAATAGATTCACAGGACTGGTGTCACACACCACAAATCGATGCATGTCTGAAAATTTCCCTATTCTGACCTTTACAGGATCAGTAAGGTACGTTTTAATCTGGGTGTTGGACACACCAACTACTTGGATTGTTTCATCCGAAAGAGGAAGATTTTTCACATCTGCTGATCTGACAGTGGATCGTGTAGCTCCAGTGTCTACTAGAAAAGTAATGTTTTCGTCATTAATTTTCCCATCTACAAATGGTCCTGTCTGATCTATTTCTAGAGATGCGCCAAGTACGCACTCTGCTTCCTCTTTTCGGCACCGTCAATAAATCTCTTCTGGCTCACTTTCGTCATTTTACAACCAATACTGTGACACAGCGCTCGCGCGTTGCGGTTTGTTTACCTGTTCTTCATTGTAGAATCCCGTTTCTTTGCTATATCTCTGTGTGCTCCGGCTCTGTGGTAAGGGCGGTTTTGGCACCTGATTCTGTAGATTAACAGCCTTCTGCTGTTGCGGCGGTGGGCCACTCCCCTCACACTGCACCTGTGGATTTAATGACGGATTTTCATCATTAATACCTGGAGGATATTTACACTCGGATTTCCAGTGCCCAAATCTTCCGCAATTGTGACAAGGGAACTTTTTCTTGGCTTCTTCTATATTACCCTTTCCTGGACCAAACTTTGATTTACTGCCTGGATTATTTGCTTGTTCTATCAGCTAAGCTTCCTGTCTCTCTGCAACTTTCACTTGAGCCCACATTGCCTTTTCTTTTAATTTTCGCTGCTTTGCCTCAATCTCATCGCTAAAGTATTTAGCATGCCTCAGGATCTCATCTATTTTCTTGCTCTGCCAGTCCACGGTGTGCTGCTTGATCATGTCCCCAATTTCGGGACGCAGACCATACACAAATCTGTACACAAAATGACTCAGGTCCTTTTCTCCCAGACTGTCATCCCCACTAAACTGTTTGAAAGCCAAAATTAGCCTCTCATAGTATGCGTGGACTGACTCTTTCGCTTCCTGATGTGTTCGATCTATTTTAACCCAGTCTGTTTCTTTTGGAGGCACTTTGTTTTTCAAGAATGCCATGACCTGTTCATATTTCTTCATAACCTCGGGGTCGGGGTCTCCTGTTTTGGGATCTCTCGGGTATTCTTTGTTGGGCCAATCTATGACTATCTTACATTCTGCCCACAAGTCTGCTGGCACTATTATATCAAACAGACTATTCAAATCAATCCACAGCACTTTTGACAATTTCACAAATCTGTCTACTTGTCTGTACCACTCGACCGGTTTTTCCCGTAATCGAGGGAAGTCATTTGTAAATGACAAAATGTACTGTCTGGTCCATGGGACATGCACATATCCCCCTCCTGGAATCTCTCTCATCGGGAACTCCATCACCACCTTCTCCTTTTCTCTCACAGGAAACGCTGGAAATGTTCTGTCTGAGGTGTCATCCCGCTTCCTACACCACCTGCTCTTCCACTTGTCCACATCTCCCCATTTCCTCAATACCGTGATTATGTCCCTAATCTGCCCTATCGGTCCTGCATCATTCAGATTCTCTATATCTTTTTCTGTGAAGTCCACTCGGTATGGTTTCTGTAAAGCCTTTACCTTGTCCATGTCAATTCCCATTTCACTCACAATTTCTGCTAGTTTGTCATGTAAATTCTTTGCTCTCCAAATGACACTTTTACAGAGGAACAGCAGTTCCTCATCTTGGTAATTTTTCAGCTTTTCTGTGGGGATGGTCCCTACAATCAATTCTTCTAATACCATCCGTAATTTTGCCACATCAATGGTATGAGATTCTTTATCCTGCAAGCCTTTCAGCCATTCATTCAATTCTTCAGTAGTTATGCTCACTGATTTCTCTACATTCCCTGGTTCTGTCAATCTCTGTGGTTCTAATATTGATCCTCCTACCATTCTACTTCTCTCGGCAGTATCAGAACAGTAAAATGGATTCTTTGACACATGCAATTCCCATTTACCCATAGTATGTCCCCAGGGACTCTCTTTTGCTCTCATCAGGAGCTGTTCTTCCTGTCTATTGTTCACATACGGGACCGTTAGTCCATGCCCACTGTCTTTCTGCTTCTCAAAAATAGGCATAACAGGACCTATGGTCACCGGAACAGTAACTGCTTCGAGATTTTTCATCAATTCTCTTATTTTCTCTGTTAGTTCTCATGTGGTTTTTGCTAATTCCTTAGAATTTTCACTCTCTGCCCTATTTCCCTTCTCTTTAAGTGAATTTCTTCTCTTTACTTCTGGGGTCACAACTTCTGTTTTAATGATTCTCAAAGTCTCCCTCACTGGTGTCTCTGTAGTTGGCGTTTCTGGTTCCTGCCTGTACGGAGGTGGGCTTTTGTAAAACATATCGTCGAGGACATCGTCGTCCGTTTCGTTAGCCCCATACCTCCGGGTTTCTACATGATTTTTCTTTTCTAGGCATTTCCTTCCTCCACTTTCTCCTTCTGTTCTAACGGGAAACAATCCTTCAGTCATACTAGCATCTCGCCACCTTCTCATTCGGTCACAATGAGTTTCACGATCGTTTGGCCGTCCGAACATATACCGATACCTACTGCCATTTCTCTGTTTCTCTCGCTCATGCATCTCATCTTCCCACTCTTTCAGTGCCTCAAACTGCGTAGGCCTAGGTCGCGGATCTAAGCTCATCATCCTCTCCCGTAAGTTCCTCAATATTGCCAAATTAAAGGACCCATCCTCTGGAAACGCTAGAACTCCATCTTCCTTTGTATACTTTGCCCAATTGTCTAACCAGATGCAAGTATGGTACCCATATTTCGCAACTGTCCTTCCCTGTCCTTCCCTAGTCACAATCTCTTTGTCTTTTACAAACCAATTCCGCATTTTACTAAATAAAGATTTTTTCTTCTTTTCGGGTGAATGATAATACATCTCCCTGTCTTTCGTGAACCCTTTAGTCTTTTCTACAACTGTACGATCTTTAGTCCAATAGCAACGCGACTCTTACTCCTGCACCAATCCCGGCGCGTCTATGTCACTGTCACAACCTCCAATCCTAGCGCGGCTCACACCAACGCACCAATCCTGGAGCGTCTACGTGACTGACTAACTGTCCAATGCCAGCGCGGTCCACCTGACGTCAACAGTCGCTGCAGCAGCTGCTGCTCCTGTCTCCTGTCTACCCCTCCTTTACAAAACTACTCGGTAGACTTTGTTTCGATTTTACAATACTTGTTAGTTACAACATACAAACATCTCCATTGTCTGCTCCGCTAACCACAGACTAGCAAAAGACCTTTCCCACGAGAATTCTGTCTTCTCGAGAGCAGCGCTTACCTCTGCCCTACTACAGAATCATTACGTCCGTTGGCAAAGTAGCGCATCCCTCTACTTCACCCCTTTTTCAAGCGTCAATTAACTGTTTTCTCCGGAATTATAACACATAGGTGGAAACGCAATGCTCCTGAGAAATAAAACCAGAGTTCCGCAATTAACCCGAATGCTATTTCATTCACGCACTTTCACACAAGGAAAAATATAGATCATTCACACAGAATCCTGCCTTTTCCGAGAACAGCGAACAGTCTGTCCTACTACAGAATTTTAACATACGTTTAACAAAGCAGCGCTTACCTCTACTTTGTCCTTCTAACAAGCTCAGAGAACACCTGCTACCTTTTCAGTGATAAGCGTTATCGGCATACCAATTGGTTTCCTGGTACTTAAGACCAAAATTTCACAGGTAACCCTTTGCTATCATACGCTCTTCTCTCACACAGAAATTGTCTCTAATGGCAACACACACAGCGATGTCACCAAATCGAACCCAGACAATGCGACGCGCAACTTCAATTGTCACACGTTTTTCCCGTGTACCTACGGGCAACTACAATCCCGTCTTTCCCGAGAGCAGCACTTAACCCTGCTCTACTACGGAACTGTCATCAATTCCCGACTTCCTACCTCCCAGAAGCCGTACAGACAACATAAAACTCAATACGACTTTAACATATAGGGTTAGTACATATATCAATACCAATCAATAATCGATAAGCTATATACATGCCAAAATCATCAAACCAAAACAATAAAAACCATCATCTTGCTACCAGAAATACTGGTGCAGTTCAGAACACAAAATCTCCTCCTGCTTCCACGGACGGAATGATTCCTCAGTCACACGCACACACACACATCACACGCTGGTGGGGCCCATAACACCAACATTCATTCACATCAAACTATCCGTGCCTTACAGAGGAGAGATATCCTGATTCCGACCTACAATTCTTTCGCTTTGGATAGAGGAAACACATCTATTGACTTACTCTAACAGTCCCTCCATCCGGAGGTCGAATAGATCATTTAGTTGATTTGTAATTTCATAGAAACACTTTAACTCTCATATTAATCAATAAAATATTACAATAAATAATCACCCAACACAGTTCTTCAAATAATGATTTTTCTTTATCTAATTAAATTGCAAGTTAAATCCTAACAATGCCATATTATCTTTTGTGATATTTACCTATTCTGGCTATTTGTCGTTTTCTAAGTCAGCACCAGTCCTCAGAAAGATCATCAGTATTCTAACGTCCCGTCCTCTTCTGTCAGCATGGGGTGTCGCATAGAGTAGCATTGATCAGGGTGCGTCTCAAGCACAAGGGGTGGTGACCAACCTTTTTCCCTCTCTAGACTACTAATATTTATACCAAAATTTACATAAAACAGTATAATTTTCTTTATTTTCAGACCACGGATTGGCTGAATTCAGCCCCGTCCCAATACTTTAAGAAACATTCTCAAAATTTCTCATACGGATGATGAATAAACTAGGCGCATGGGAAAAGCTGTTCCCAGGTCAGGAAAGTATCAGTCAATTGTGAATAGGTGGCTTTTGGTTCCCAGATGGCAACATTTGCTCCATGTTCAGGGACATTGGCATCTCGCCCAGAGTAGTCTTCATGGACCCGGCTCAAAAGTTCATGGTAAGGCCATGACAAAGTCAGTGCAGACGCCTTGCTCCATCGCTTAATGCATGAAGTCATGTACTTTAGTGAGGATTCAGTCGGCAGCCATCTTTTAGTAGGCCGAAATAGTCAACTTAAGTAAAAGAAACACAAATCACAATTAATACATAGAAATGACTAAAACAGTGTTATTCCCTTACTAATACCCTTATGTGTATGCATTTATCTAGCCATATGCAACATTTAAAGCCGTTAATGCTGGTTTATTTAAGCGCAAATCACGTTAACACTGCTTAAGCTAAACATATAAATTTAGTATGCGTACAAACTTAGTTCACTTATTATTTTAGCCATGCAAATGCATTCCCACGTGTATTCTCTTGGTTAATAAGGTTGATTAATTCAAACACAACACCCTATTATTCATTAGGATTAGTTCTTTATTCGTTTTAATATAAACATATATAAATGGATTGGGTATACTAAAACATTTTTATTTTACCCGCTCCATCATAACCACCTATAGCGTTGCTTCCAACGCCATTACCAAATCTATCAGGAAACATTGGCGTATCCTTGAAAGCAACAACAGAAGGTGGGAAAAACCTCTATTTTCTTTCAAAAAAGCCCGTAGGCTAAAGGATGGGTTAGTACATACACGCCCAAAAACCAATGACAAGGAAGAGGAACTCTCAGTAGTTAATGCGTGGGGTCTCCCCAAAGTCACTGGGCACTTTCCATGTGGGGCGTGCAGTGTCTGCCATTTGACCACACTAAGTAAAACAATTGGATTTGGAAGCAGGTAAAAAATGGATACAAAGGTCACACACAAACTGCAATACTACCAATGTGGTCTACCTTATTACATGTACATGTAAACTACGATATATAGGTATGACCACACGTAAGATAAAGCAGAGTGTGTGCGAACATCGTAGTAATATCCGTTGTAGAAAAAACACCACAAAACTAACAGAGCACTTCCTCAAATCTAACCATACTACCAATGACTTACAGTGGACTGTTATTGAGTACATAAAACCAGGAAAGAAAGCCTTTCAGATCCTCTTTGCGAAAGAACAGAGATGGGTTTATCGATTGGCCACACATCTGAATGGGCTCAATGATAACATACCGTGAGGCACAGTGATGCGTCGTTGAGAGTTCCTTTGTTAATTAAGTTCTGTACTTAAATTGGAGGCTCTATGTTCGTGAGTTGCGCAATCATGATTGACCAACTTTGAATAGCTGAAATTGCGCATTAATAGTGGTAGTAGGTATTTGAATTATTTTGCACAGAGCCTACATGAAAAATGCCTCATATGATGTTATTGGTGAGAGGTGGGTTTGGCCGTTATTATGAGATACGAGTATCTTTAAAACCCCCACCCCTCTTTTCCCTCCTTTTTCCGCTTTTTCTGATTGAATTTGCGAGTATTACCCTTGGGACAATTTATAATATGGTCCTAGTAATATATTTTTCCGCTCGTAATTTCATTGTGGCGGTTGACGAATATTCTAACAACATTTAGTACCTTGACACTCACATCGTAACAATAAAGTTTTCCGCTTGCTAATCCTAATATGGTGGTCGGTGTATAGCCAACTAACATTCTAAGAACTCCCATTGTAACAATAACGTTTTCCGCTTACAAATTCCAATTTGGCAGTCTATGCATAGAAGACTAACATTCTAGTCTCTAAGAACTTCCTCGCAGAGTTACTTTTTAATTGGCTAAACGCGAGTCACATGACGAGTGACGTGTAGCCCGCTTACCGATACCTGGCTTTGACTCTGCCTTTAAAAACGTCTTGAATAATGAGAATGGTGTCGGCGGGATCCCATGAGAGGCATCGAGTAGGTGTACAGCGGGCGGGAGGCTTTGACGAAGTAAGCTGCCATTTCTCACAAGATACGAGGTAACATTTGGGCCTTGTGATTGAGTTTACGATCTTTTGGCAGTTTTCTTCTTTGCAGTGTGTGACTACAAGCCACCACCCCCCTCTGGGATCCATGGAGAAATCCTCCCTTGAGTTTTATGTAAGCTTTTTTTCTCGTTTCACTGCTACGGGAATTACGACTGTTTGTAATAGTTGTACCCCGTTTTTTTAATCAGGTTCACGCTTTTTAATTTGCGTTAATGTCCCAATATGCCAGATGTGGGCACCCTACTTAGGGGCCGATTCCAATCCTGGAAAAAGGCTGTACGAATCGTTGTACGGAGCATTTTCTCTGTACGACTAGTACCCGGTAAACTTTCCATACAACCTAGGAAGTACGATTCGTACAGAAAGCCTATTTCCGTACGTTTCGTACAAAAGCCCGTACGGGTCAAAAAAACCTACGATTCTGACCCGGAACAGCTTGGACGCGACGTCCGGACGTATTCAGGCAGCGGTTTCCGGCCCAGCAAGTACAATTCGTGCCTACATCACTCCGTACGGCTCTTTTTTTACGGGAGCCAAACACAGCCGGAAAAGCAGAGTCCTACGCGAACCGGTACGCAAAGGAGCCCCGGTACGTGATGTACACACCATGAACCCCATCGTACGTGTCATCCCGGTCCTCCTAGCCTACGACCTGGTGCACCGGACCCGACGCACACGCCGCAGAAGGTAAGAACAACACCCAGGGGCCAGGGTGGGGGTGAGGGGCAGGAAACATACCCCATACCCAAAGCCAAACCTATAATATGGAGCCCATACATTACCACCAGGGTCTGGTCACTTGGAGGGGCATGGCCAGAAACCCCTGCGTACCGCAACAACGGAAGTGGACGTGTACGGTGCGTTACACACGTACCCCTATGGCACCAGTACAATAGTGATACGGACCGTACACACGCAATGAATGCGTGGGTACGGTGCATTTCACACGTACCCCTACGGCACCAGTACAATAGTGACACGGACCGTACACACGCAATGAATGCGTGGGTACGGTGCGTTTCACATGTACCCCTACGGCACCAGTACAATAGTGATACAGACCATACACACGCAATGAATGCGTGGGTACAGTCCGTATCACATGTACCCCTACGGCACCAGTACAATAGTGATACGGACCGTACACACGCAATGAAAGTGTGGGTACGGTGCGTTTCACACGTACCCCTACAGCACCAGTAGAACAGTGATACAGACCGTACACACGCAATGAAAGCGTGTGTGTACGGTGCGTTTCACACGTAGCCCTACGGGACCAGTACAATAGAGATACGATGCGTACACACGCAATGAATGCGGGGGTACGGTGCATTTCACCCGTACCCCTACGGCAGCAGTACATTTGGGATACGAGGCATAAACACGCCACGAATGTGGGGTTACGGTCTGGCCCTGCATGTTACCTTTATATTGGTGTGTGTGTAGGTCCAGGCCAGCAGTGTTCTGCTCCAAGGGAGTGGGTGGGTGGGTGCAGAGGATTCCCAGCAGTGGCCTGCCATATGGGGGTGGCTGCAGATCAATACCAGCAGTGTCCAAACATGTAGGGGTGGCTGTAGAGGACTCCCAGCAGTGGTCAGCCATATAGGAGTGACTGTAGATGAATACCTGCAGTGTCCAGACATATGGGGGTGGGTGCATATGACTCCCAGCAGTGGACAGGGACATGGGGTTGGGTGCAGAGGACTCCCAGCAGTGTCCAGACATATGGGGTGGGTGCCGAGGACTCCCAGCAGTGGACAGAGACATGGGGGTGGGTGCATATGACTCCCAGCAGTGTCCAGACATATGGGGGTGGGTGTCGAGGACTCCCAGCAGTGGACAGGGACATGGGGGTGGGTGCATATGACTCCCAGCAGTGTCCAGACATATGGGGGTGGGTGCAGAGGACTCCCAGCAGTGTCCAGACATATGGGGGTGGGTGCCGAGGACTCCCAGCAGTGGACAGAGACATGGGGGTGGGTGCATATGACTCCCAGCAGTGGACAGAGACATGGGGGTGGGTGCATATGACTACCAGCAGTGGCATGCAATATATGGGGTGGGTGCATATGACTACCAGCAGTGGACAGAGACATGGGGGTGGGTGCAGAGGACTCCAGCAGTGGACAGAGACATGGGGGTGGGTGCATATGACTACCAGCTGTGGTACTGTAAAATTCGGAACCGTGTAGGTGGCATGGTCCCACCATGCCAATTTTGGTACCAACAAACCGCAAATGAGTAACGCGGTATGTATGACTGTTTTCATCATGTTTCACTGATGAATTCACCGTGCATACGATACCACATATTGAACCCTTTGGGTTCCATTTTAGAATAGTAGCCATTTTGTGGTTGCCCTCACATAGGCTGCGCACTAAGGCCCTGCCTAGGCCTGAAAGACACGTACACCTTCTGTGACTTCTCTCTGACCTGTGCAAACTGACTCCGCTGCCCAAGGTCAATCCTGTCCGGCCGGTTCCTTTCTTCGCGGCCTAATGTGATTAGCATCAGGACTCGGCCCATCATAAAGCCCCTGTTCGCACACGATCTCTGACTAAGCTATTTTCACACCTGACTCTGTTTCCTACTTTATGGCTTGTTTTACGAGCAGGAGGTGCCCGTTTTATTGGGGTCCGCTGTTATCTGATGAGGGTTCTGAGCCTTGCTGGGTACAATGACTGCATGCTTAATGAACTGAAATGTGGGATTGTCATTATGGCTCTGCTGTTCCTTTGAAACGAAAATATGTGAATGACCACTTGTAAAACAGGGGCGGTGTTGCCCCAAAGCGTAATTTTGTGTATATAAGTAGAGACTGGTTTTTGGTTAAGGAGCAGTCTGAGAACATACATCGTCTTGTACTTCTCGGATACCTATGATTGGTCTGCAGCCAATAAATACGATCTTTGATTTCACCTAGAAGACTCTGTGTTTCTGTGGGTCTGAAACAGGAAGAATCCGAAGTCTTAGGGTGTGTTCCCCTGCACCGCTGGGTTCTAAAAACCCAGTACTTCAGTTGGCGCCCAACTCGGGGCGATTTCAGTGGTACCGGTCCAAGCCAGAGGTTCGTGAGGGGCTTCGTGTGGAAATTCTGGAGGAAGGCCGCCACTTCATCGACCCCTGCATGTCGACGTGGTCCGAAAGTCTTTTCTGCGAGGTTCTCCGCGTCCCGACGGCTACGAAGGACTGCTGCCCTGATTAATCGCCCTGTTTTGGACCCTTGACGATTTGGTAGAGCGAAACAATTGAGAGAGTCTTCTGGTGAAGTCATCGATACCTCAGTTAAGTATAAGTGGAGCGTCTCCCAGTTTGTTTGGTATCCTTCGGGATTTTGGTATCCTTCGGGATCGCTTTGATTTGGGTCTTGCAAGTGCCAAAGCCAGAGGACTCGTGTATTCACGAGACTATGGTATTCGATAATCCTTTGAAGTTTGAAACTAGACTAGTGAGCGAAGATGCCTGGTTCTAGTATATTTGGAAATTTGTTTTGTTTTGGTTGTAAAAGGGATTCCCGATTAGAGGATTCGTGTCCGGTTCCTCCAATTGGAACTCCAACTTATGTGCTTTATGTGAAACATGGCGTGGGCCCCATTACGTATAATGAAGTATGGATCCGATACACCAGGAAGGATGGTGTTTTAAAATGGCCCCAAAATGGTAGTTTCGACACAGAGATTCTAGATAATTTAGAAGTTAAATTGTTCAAGAAGAAAGCCCGGCCGGCGATGTTTGATTCTTTCCGCCTATGGCGAAAGGAAGCCAAACAAAAATAAATTAAATTAGCAAAAAAGAATAAAAGAGAGAGAGGTATGTCGATAATGCAAGCAGCTTTGCAGTTCAAGGATAATGAAGAGGACCAAATGAATGAGCAGTTGCACAGGCAACGCAAACTAGTCATTGATAAATGTTACCCAGTTTTGCCACCCCTTCAACAAGATGAGTCGAAAGAAAAAGAGAAAGACCCCCTAATGTCGCATTTGCTAAGTTCGCCACCCCCGTATGCGCAAAATGCTACCGCGCCTCCGCAACCCGTAAATGTACAGCCTCCAGCTAATGCACCGCAAGCTTTCCCGCAGCCGCCAGCTCCTCCTCAGCCAGCTCCTGTCCCGGTAGCACAGCCTTCCCAAGGGACGCCGATTTTGCTACCTACCACTTCTGCGCTCCCTGCGACTTTACCTAGCACAACAGCTGCCTCCCTTGGTGCCCTACCTGTTACTACTCCTGTATCTGTATCTACACCCGTTTTTCTTCCCTCTGTTTTTCCCCCGGTTATTGCCTCAACTTCTCCTTCTGCACGACAACGAATAGCTAGTGCAGTCACTAGTTTTATATCACCCCTCTTTGGGTCGTCTACTACGACCGCTGGTCCACAACGTAAGCAGTTACGTAGTCAAATACCTGGTTCTAGAGAGAAAGAAGAATTGGACCGCATGGCACGTAGATGGATTGTTTATCCTTCTAGATATGATGTGGAATCTGTTGTTAATGTTTTTCATCAGTGGGAAGCACCACAACAGAGATACGTTTTTGAGAAAATGTGTGAAATCATATGTGAGGAATTGGAAGATAATGATTTAGACTCCAGTCCGCAAGAGTTGTGTCAAGTGCGATTTTAATTTGGAAAAGGTACGATTGTGGGTTCTGATGTTGAGAAAGCAGTGGCGACACTGCTGTCTTTCAGGAATGGAGATTGTCGGCAGCCGTTGTTTGAACAGGAATTCCCTGAAGGGAAACAGGTAAAAGCGCGACAATACCCGATGCGTGAGATTCCTCCAGTCTGGAGACCTGATGATGCACAGGCTAATCCACCTGTTCTGCCACATTTTCAGCGTGTTTGGGTACATGTTCCCTGGAAACGATCTGAAGTTTTAGCGCTTAAGCAGACTCTACCTGCCCCCCGTAAGAACCCTGCAGGATATTATAAGGAGTTATCACAGACTGCAGAATCGTGTGTCATGAACCTGGCTGACATAGATATGTTGTTCGGAAATGTTGTTCCACAGCCTTTATGGGGATTGATTCGTAATGCAGATCATGCTGCAGAACTAGGTGACACATGGGCTAATATCATTAATGCAGACAATAGACAGGTTGGTGGTGCCAAGCCTGAGCCCGCGGTAGCAGAACTCCCTGGTAGAATAATTACCTATATGAAAACTTTAATGCCCGCTATACGTGTAAATTGGGATAAATTATCCGCATGCAAACAGAAGAAAGATGAAACAGTGTCCAATTTCTTCACCAGGTTTGAAGAAACATTTATCGACCACAGTGGTCAGGACATGAGTACAGAAGGTGGCCAACGGTTATTTGTTGATAAATTTGTGCATAATTTGCTTCCGGAGTTGTGTAAAAAATTAAAATATTCGGAGAGTTCTTGGGCCATTTCCTCTTCAGAGCAAATACTGGCTACTGCACAGTATTACGAAAATAGGGATAAAGATGAGAAGGATAGAACAGACAAGAAAACGAAAGAGTTGAAAACAAAGGTTCTTTTACAGCAGGCTTATCCGCCACGTGGAGGTCAGAATATTTATAGGCAAACCCAGGGTATCTATCAGCAACCCCAACAATTTCAGAATAATGAGCAAATGTATGGGTATTATCAACCACGTGTCCCTGTAGGTCCCAATCAGTGTTCATATTGCAAGGAGGAAGGTCATTTTAAAAATAATTGCCTTAGATTGTTGCAGCGCACGAATAATGCTTACGGCACAAGAGGTAGAGGTGGCCAGCAAGCCCCAAGAGGTAGAGGGCGTGGAAATGTTCCCCAGAACGCGCATTCTCTTCCGCCTCAAAATACGATGAATAGTTTTGATCAGCAAGCCAATGCAACTGGCAAAACAGCGCAGTACTATAATAATGACTATTACGTGGAAGATGATAATACGGAAGGTAATGATTACTAGGACAGCCATAGACAGAGAGAGGGAGTTGTTTCAGTGCCAGTGGATCAGAGCGGACCGTATGTTAAGGTGACTACAGCGGGTGTAACAGAGCCCTTTCTGCTGGACACTGGTGCTGCAAAGAGTTCTATTATGCGCTCAAAACTCCCTGGCGCGCCTTTGTCTGGCGAAATGAATGTTTCCGTAGGTTTTTCTGGCGCTCCGGTTAGGAACCCGATCTCAAGTCCTATGGCCCTTTCTGTTGGACCTTGTGAGCTGAAAGCCCCCCTCATCCTAACGACAGGATGTAATGAAAACCTGTTAGGATTGGATCTGTTAAAGAGATTACATGCAACATTATATTGTTCCCCCTCGGGAGTACAACTTACGCTGGGTAAGGAAGTGATTTCTCCCATGTATTTGTCAAAGAATAATCTACCAGCTGAATTGTTGTCTCTTCCTGATGCCCTTTGGGCCACTGGCCCTAATGATGTGGGCCTTTTGGAAATACCCCCGTATGTTGTCACTTTGAAAGCCAATGTTAAATTGCCCCGCATTCCCCAGTACAAGATCTCTAAGGAAGGTGAAAAAGCGTTGTTAGCAATTATCTATGATTTAATTGAGAAGGATGTGATTGAAGAGACAAGAGGCAACGTTTGCAATAGTCCGGTTCTGCCTGTTTTAAAACGTACTGACCCTTCTCAGCCACCTGTTTACAAATTTGTGATCGATCTTAGAGAGGTCAATAAGGTAGTTGTGCCACAGTTTCCAGTGGTTCCTGATATAACTGCCTTGTTGACTATGATCCCAGCTTCCGCTGCTTGGTTCTCAGTGATTTATTTAAAGAATGCTTTCTTTAGCATTCCGATTGCAGAGGAGAGCAGGGATATTTTTGGATTTTGTTTAGGAGCTCGAAGCTTCCGTTTTAAACGGGCTCCACAGGGCTACTGTGAAAGTCCATCAATATACAGTCAGGCTTTAAAAGCGCAGCTTGATGCCCTTGTTTTACCTAAAGGTGCTACCCTTATCCAGTATGTTGACGATTTACTAATCGCCGCGGATACTGAGGAGTTTTGTAAAGGAGCTACATCATCATTTTTGCGTCATTTTTCTGCCTTTCATCACAAAGTGTCTCTCTCTAAACTGCAATATTGTTGACAAGAAGTGACCTATTTAGGTCATCTCTTATCGAAGGAGGGAATGAAGCTGACCCCAGAAAGAATCCAAGCCATTGCACAGTTAAGCTTGCCAAGAACAAAGAGAGAAGTGCGTGCTTTCTTGGGCATTACTTCATACTGTAGGCACTGGATCCCGAGTTTTTCTTTGCTGGCAAAACCATTGCTAGCATTAACATATAAAGATATACCGAACCTTGTCCCATGGTCTGAAGAGTGTCAGAAAAGTTTTTTGGAATTACGCAAGGCATTATGTTCAGCTCCTGTGTTGGGTACCCCCGACTATAGTAAGCCTTTTACCTTGTATGTTTATGAAAAGGACGGTTGCGCATTGTCAGTGCTAACACAGCCTTTTGGAGACAGACCGCGTCCATGCGCGTATTTTTCGTCGACTTTGGACCCTGTAGTGAGGGCATTGCCAAGTTGTTTAAGAGCCACAGCGGCAGCAGCTGTGTCTATTCGACAGTCTGCTGGACTAGTGATGAATAATACATTGATTTTAATGGTTCCCCATGCGGTGGACACATTGTTAAACAGGACCAAGACACAGCATTTAACTAATGCTCGATTGTCAGTGTATGAATTGACACTGTTAGCAAACCATGTGCACATAAAAAGGTGCAACACGCTGAATCCAGCCACATTATTGCCAATTTCAGCAGACACAGATGAGGTTGAACAGCATGATTGTCTGTTCAGAACAGAAGAAGAAACAAAAGGGAGAGTGGATCTTAAAGATACTCCCTTGGTTGAATGTGATGGTACCTTATGGGTGGATGGTTCATGCTTCAAGCTTCCGAATGGTGATACGACTGCTGCATATGCTGTCACGACTCTGCACACGATTGTTGAAACTGCACGCATACCACATAATTCAGCCCAAGCAGCAGAATTAATTGCACTTACAAGAGCATGCGTGTTGTCGAAAGGAATGAAAGTGAACATATATACTGACAGTCAGTATGCTTTTGGTGTGGCCCATAGTTTTGTGCGTTTGTGGAAAGAACGTGGTTTCCTGACCTCGCATGGAGCTAAAATTCAGAATGGTCAGTTAGTGAATGATCTCCTTGAGTCACTGACCTTGCCGTTACAAGTCGCGATTGTGAAATGCAGCGCACACAAGAAGGTTACCGATGATGTTGGGCGTGGTAATGCATTTGCTGACGAAACCGCGAAAGAAACAGCAAAAGATGTGACAACTCGAATGTATGTTGCAGGCCCTGCAAGATGGGTTGGTGATGTTGGAATGTGTGAAGACACGATAGAGAGTGTGAAGTCCCTTCAAGCTGAAGCCACAGAGAAAGAATTGAGTATGTGGAAAGAGAGTAAGGGTAAATTAGATGAAAGCGGTTGTTGGATTGATTTGTCAGAACACCGGCGATGGTTGTTACCTGATGCATATGTGCTTCCAGTGGTTACGATGGCGCATGGAATGGCACATATCAGTGTGAAAGGGATTTGTAAGTTGCTGGCTCCAGTATGGCAGAATGCTGGAATCCCTTAGTGTGCGGAGAATGTGGTCAAAAATTGCATGGTATGTCTGAAATACAATCCTGGTAGGGGAACCCCAACTCCACCTGGTCATTTTGCGCCTCCATCGTATCCATTTGAAGTTCTGCAACTAGACTTCATCCACATGGAAAGATGCAACAATTTGAAATATGTACTGGTTGTTGTTTGCGCTTTTTCAAGATGGATAAAAGCATATCCCCTAAAAGACAATACGGCCTTATCCACAGGTAAAGCCCTTGTCAAAGAATTTTTCCCTAGGTTCGGAATGCCGAGGATGGTATGGAGTGATAACGGGAGTGAATTTGTAGGTCGAGTGATGAAGGATGTGTGTGAGGGACTAGGCATTAAGCAGAAGTTCCACGCTGCAAATCACCCCCAATCAGCTGGATTAGTAGAGTGCTACAATGGCACTTTGAAACTTAAGTTGGCCAAAATTCAGGCGAGTTCTGGTCTTAAATGGCCTGACGCTCTGCCCTTAGCACTCCTATCAACAAGAATGACTGTGCATTCACGAGTGGGACTTAGTCCGTATGAAATTGTGTTTGGCCATCCGGCCAATGTATGGGGAGTGCCAAGGCCGACAAAATTCAGTGAAATCGAACATCCAGTACTGCTTGATTATCTGTATGAATTGACGGCTAAATTGCGTGTCTTACACCAACAGGTTCACGATACTCTGCCCCAGGCCTCTGAAGCTCCAGGACACCCTATTAATCCTGGAACGTGGGTGCTAATTAAGAATTTTCAACGTACGAAAAATGATGAGCCCCGTTGGATCGGCCCCCACCTAGTCCTGTTATCAACAAGATCAGCGGTTCGAGTGAAAGGGAAAAAGAATTGGATACACGGCATACATTGCAAGAGGATCCCTTTGCCCCTACCGTATGATCGGTGGGTCCAGGAGGGGATCGCTGACTCCGAGGCTGACACTGTGCCTCGTTTTGTGCCTTTTAGCGATGCACGTGTAAAGGGAACGAATACAGAGCAAGAAAGTGACGACATTCTGCAAGAAGCTACATCGCCATCAATCCGATTGGACACCACAGAGCCTGAACTTTTGTTTCAGGACCAGACAGTACCTGGCAGAAGTCGCTATAATTTGAGGCCAAGAACTATGGACAAATAAAAATTCTTTTTCTTTGATATTTTCAAAAGTGCAGCTCTCTCATCAGAAAAACTTTTTGACTTTTTGTTTTTCGAACCACCATCCGGGTTCAGCTGCAGGGTCGCGGTGCCAAGACTTTGGGGAACAAACCAAAGACGTTAGGTCTACGGTTCTGGTTGGTCTAGGGCGTTCCCTGAACTGACAGGTGTACTCCTTAGCAGAAGATACTCATCCGCCGCGAGCAGCACGATTAGAGGATGGAGTTTTTCAGGATGAAGAGGCCCACCGAGGAAATAAATTTCAAGAGCAGAATATGTAAAATAATGAATAGCAAATGTTTTGTAGTATTATGTCTGTTTGTGCTATCTAGCATAATGATGTTTTCTGTAGGTTATGTACTATTGTCCTTCCAAGTGTCATTTGCACCCACTGTACAGCCCACACCTCTTCCTACTGTTTTTCCGTACTCTTTTCACCCTCTGCCAGAACACGAACAAGCTAGACGTGCTGAATTTGCAAACAATTCGTTCATTCAACTCCTACACCAGCACCAACTAGTTATGAATACAACAAACTGCTGGGTGTGTGGTTTGATGCCACACACCATTAATAAGGGTATCCCATATCTAGTACTGCCGTTTAGCTATAATGGTTCATCATGGGCATTCCAGAGCATGTTTCTTTTTGCGCTTGAAACCTACTCCCAGCGACCACCGCGTTCCACTAGACTTAACTCGAACAATAAAGCCTCGATGAGAGGAGTTGCAGATATGAGTAGAGATATCGATGCATATACATCTATTCCCAAGGATGAGTTGCGAGCTTATGTAGGTTGGAACGCGACGGGGTATAGCATCAGTTTGGGCGAAAAACAGCGCAAAAGTTCATCTCCAATTTGGGTTGTACCACACATGGTCGCCTTTGTTTACAAGGCAATGGTCAAAATCCAAGAGCTCAACTAGGGAAGAGTAACTGTACTGAGACGTACACTTTTCCATCACAGTTTTCCCCTGCGTTTTTAGCTGCCAAGTGTACATACTTTGTCTGTAGTGATCGAGCATATACATGGTTGCCCCCTGATTTCTCGGGCACGTGTTATGTTGCAAATTTGCTACCGCCAACATTTACTGCTGCCTCTGATTATCACAAGACCAGAGTTGTGAGAGGCGTTGTTAGTAAGGAAGATACTGCCGGTCAGGAAGCGGGAGACTTTTTCCTGGGTTTCCTGCCGTTTTGGGGACCAATGGTCAATAGTCGGAACCTGAGACAACTGACTCGTGTAGTTGAATCCACTGTTAATGTAACGGCCGGTGCCCTTGGTAACTTGACAGCTGAGCTTCAAGCGGGTCGCCTCATGATGTTGCAGAACCGTATGGTTCTAGATGTCATACTTGCAGACCGTGGTGGGGTATGCAAGGTTATCCAATCGAGCTGTTGTATTTTCATACCAGAAAACGCTCCGACAGTCTACCAGGCCATTTCCAAACTACATAAGATTTCCGAATCCGTTCACGTGGATAAAGGAGATTGGTCAATGATGGGGTGGTTCTGGGGACTGATATCAGCTTGGGGATGGAAGATTCTGATAGTCATTGGGATGATCTTAGCCATGCTTTTCCTGTTCTGTTTATGCATACAGTGTGCTCCTGTAATGTGTAGCCTCTGTGTTACATCATGTGTAAGGAAACCTGTATCAAGGGACGAGCTAAGCAATAGGATGATGCTACAGCAACATCTCCATGACTTTAAGAACATAGACTTGGACTCAGATTAGTATAGTTCTTGCCTATGTAAGGGCAAAAGGAGGGTCTGTGGTACTGTAAAATTCAGAACCGTGTAGGTGGCATGGTCCCACCATGCCAATTTTGGTACCAACGAACCGCAAATGAGTAACGCGGTATGTATGAGTGTTTTCGTCATGTTTCACTGATGAATTCACCATGCATACGATACCACATATTGAACCCTTTGGGTTCCATTTTAGAATAGTAGCCATTTTGTGGTTGCCCTCACATAGGCTGCGCACTAAGGCCCTGCCTAGGCCTGAAAGACACGTACACCTTCTGTGACTTCTCTCTGACCTGTGCAAACTGACTCCGCTGCCCGAGGTCAATCCTGTCCGGCCGGTTCCTTTCTTCGCGGCCTAATGTGATTAGCATCAGGACTCAGCCCATCATAAAGCCCCTGTTCGCACACGATCTCTGACTAAGCTATTTTCACACCTGACTCTGTTTCCTACTTTATGGCTTGTTTTACGAGCAGGAGGTGCCCGTTTTATTGGGGTCCACTGTTATCTGATGAGGGTTCTGAGCCTTGCTGGGTACAATGACTGCATGCTTAATGAACTGAAATGTGGGATTGTCATTATGGCTCTGCTGTTCCTTTGAAACAAAAATATGTGAATGACCACTTGTAAAACAGGGGCGGTGTTGCCCCAAAGCGTAATTTTGTGTATATAAGTAGAGACTGGTTTTTGGTTAAGAAGCAGTCTCCTGAGAACATACATCGTGTTGTACTTCTCGGATACCTGTGATTGGTCTGCAGCCAATAAATACGATCTTTGATTTCACCTAGAAGACTCTGTGTTTCTGTGGGTCTGAAACAGGAAGAATCCGAAGTCTTAGGGTGTGTTCCCCTGCACCGCTGGGTTCTAAAAACCCAGTACTTCACAGCAGTGGACAGAGACATGGGGGTGGGTGCATATGACTACCAGCAGTGGACAGAGACATGGGTGTGGGAGCATATGACTACCAGCAGTGGACAGAGACATGGGGGTGGGTGCATATGACTACCAGCAGTGGACAGGGACATGGGGGTGGGTGCAGAGGACTCCCAGCAGTGTCCAGACATATGGGGGTGGGTGCCGAGGACTCCCAGCAATGGACAGAGACATGGGGGTGGGTGCATATGACTCCCAGCAGTGTCCAGACATATGGGGGTGGGTGCCGAGGACTCCCAGCAGTGTCCAGACATATGGGGGTGGGTGCATATGACTCCCAGCAGTGTCCAGACATATGGGGGTGGGTGCAGAGGACTCCCAGCAGTGTCCAGACATATGGGGGTGGGTGCAGAGGACTCCCAGCAGTGTCCAGACATATGGGGGTGGGTGCCGAGGACTCCCAGCAGTGGACAGAGACATGGGGGTGGGTGCTTTTGACTCCCAGCAGTGGACAGAGACATGGGGGTGGGTGCATATGACTACCAGCAGTGGACAGAGACATGGGGGTGGGTGCAGAGGACTCCCATCAGTGGACAGAGACATGGGGTGGTTGCATATGACTACCAGCAGTGGACAGAGACATGGGGGTGGGTGCATATGACTACCAGCAGTGGCATGCAATATGAGGGGTGGGTGCAGAGGACTCCCAGCAGTGGTCAGCCATATAGGGGTGGCTGCAGATGAATACCTGCAGTGGCCAGCCATATGGGGGTGGCTGCAGATGAATACCAGCAATGGCCAAACATATAGGGGTGGGTGCAGATGAATACCAGCAGTGTCCAGACATATGGGGGTGGGTGCATATGACTCCCAGCAGTGGACAGGGACATGGGGGTGGGTGCATATGACTACCAGCAGTGGACAGAGACATGGGGGTGGGTGCATATGACTACCCAGCAGTGGACAGAGACATGTGGGTGGGTGCATATGACTACCAGCAGTGGACAGAGATATGGGGGTGGGTGCAGAGGACTCCCAGCAGTGGACAGAGATATGGGGGTGGGTGCAGAGGACTACCAGCAGTGGACAGAGACATGGGGGTGGGTGCATATGACTACCAGCAGTGGACAGAGATATGGGGGTGGGTGCATATGACTACCAGCAGTGGCATGCAATATGAGGGGTGGGTGCAGAGGTCTCTCAGCAATGGACAGAGATATGGGGGTGGGTGCAGAGGACTCCCAGCAGTGGACAGAGACATGGGGGTGGGTGCAGAGGACTCCCAGCAGTAGACAGAGACATGGGGGTGGGTGCATATGACTACCAGCAGTGGACAGAGACATGGGGGTGGGTGCATATGACTACCAGCAGTGGACAGAGACATGGGGGTGGGTGCATATGACTACGAGCAGTGGCATGCAATATGAGGGGTGGGTGCATATGATTACCAGCAGTGGACAGAGACATGGGGGTGGGTGCAGAGGACTCCCACCAGTGGACAGATACATGGGGGTGGGTGCATGTGACTACCAGCAGTGGCATGCAATATGAGGGGTGGGTGCAGAGGACTCCCAGCAGTGGACAGAGACATGGGGGCGGGTGCAGAGGACTCCCAGCAGTGGACATAGATATGGGGGGGTGTACATCATTATCAGATGACCACACCTACATGGTGATATGTACGCATCCCTAACTTTGGACTATGATGACAGTGCCATAACAACACATCACTGACAGCAGTGTCCCACTCCCAGGAGGATGGATGTCTTTCAACCACTGCATGACACACCACATGTGGGTGTGAGGACAAGTAACACATGCATACCCACCCATGGCGGATGCAGCACAATACACACCCTGATATCATGCCACAAGACTGTATAGTCATGTAACTGTCTACAAAACTAAGATAGCCAAAGGGAACACACACTGTCACGCACATCCCAGGACTGCTAGGAATGTCCAGGTGCAGGTCCAGCCACCAAGATGTTGTCTCTCATGGAAGAAATAGGGTGGAAGTCCCCTAGATACAATGCCCACAATTGTGAGTCACCTGCCAAAATGCCCTGCATAACAAGTACCATTTGTATGGTAGGCTGTGATTACACACATGCATAGTGCTGAAAACTGTGAATTTGTCCCTGAAGGCATTTCGATATACTCAAAACACAAGTACAGTGACTAGCAAGGATGGCACAGACGATTCAGCAGGAGACATTGGTGAGCAGGGATGGCCATTGTTGAAGGAATCCGTCACCAACAAAGGAAATGTTGACACACGTCAGCACAACAATAGTGCAACTGTTTGCAAGGAAGATGTCAGGTGCCACAGAGGAAGGAACACTCCTTGGGACAGTGTCTCAAAACAAAATGAACACACACTACCAATGGTTCTTTGCAGAGGCAATGTGATGGCACACAGATACCATGGTCCACCTCATGACCATCATACAAAAATATTTCTCAGAACCCTAACACATTACCAGAACCCCAACTCCAGGAGCTGCCAGTACCTCCATCTGAACCCCTGCACCTGAGGATTCCCCTAGGTCAAGGGAGGGTGTGGTGGGCGAGGGATGGGGTGCAGCGCTACTGGGGGAGGGGGTTGATGTGGTGGGGGACTCAACTCCCATACCCGGGGACTTCCTCGCCAGCTTGTGGGGTGGTGGCTCAGCGGGGGCGAGGTCCAGCCCACCCAGAAAGAGCTCCTTGGGTGAGCGTTTGTCAGGGGAGCCAAGAGGAGTGGTTTTGGAGGGACAGGGTTGTGAGGACTGCGGACTACGACTGTGGCTGCGTGTATGTCGTCTGTCCCCAGACCCTGCGGGTGTGCCTACATCCCCCTGAGTGTGCGTGCCAGGAGGTGTGCGCTATGCCTTACTTGGGGGTGTGCTGCCTGTGTCTGGTGGGGTGCATGATCGTGACTGTCTGGGTGTGCGTTGGACAGGTATGGGAGAGGGAAGTGTGGATGGGTCCGGGGTAGGGGGGGACGGAGCGCTGCAGGAGACTAACTGCTGCCATCAGGGAAGAGTCCATGGACCGCAGAATCCTGTGTTGGTCAGACATCGTTGCTGACATGCCCTCCATGAACGACACCATCTGTGTAAGCTGTTTAGTGTGGCCATGGAGGACATTCAGCACCGATGCCTGCCCAACCTGCAACTGCCGCAGTATGTCCACAGACTCTTCACTGAGGGCAGCAGGGGTGACAGGGGCGGGGGGTGCGGTGCCTGGCCGAAGGAGACATGGTGGGCCTCTGCACGGACAGAAGGGGCGGGAGCAACTGGGAGGGCTTTCATGGTAACGGAGGATGCGCGGACAGATGTGGGGATGCTGCCAGGTGGTGTTGCAGCCTCCGCCTCCTCGAGGAGGTCAGCGTCGGACCCGTCGGCGTCGTAGCTGGTATCGCCTCCAGACAGGTCCTCGGACTGACTCCCCTCGCCCTCCGTGCCACTGCCTCCTTCTGACTCTACAGCACTGGTGGCACTGTCGCTGGGTCCCTCCTCTAGGTCCGTGCAGGTGTCTCCTTTGGTTTCCGATGATGATGCTGTGGACAAGGAGAAGAAACAGAAATGCATCAGTCACCTGTATACATCTGACACATGAGCACAAAAACAATAGGTCACAGTGCATATCAGGCAATGCATCATGAGTAACAGCTAGATTACTCCGCACATATGTAAGCCCTGTACTGCCCAGTTGGTAGACCCACTATGCCACTTGGACACAAGGAAAAAAAGAACACACCAGGCCACAACTTGAATGAGAAATACACTGAGAAGCTAGTGTCTGTGAACAGGTGAGCACAGCAATACAATGAAGTCATGCCACCTCTTGTTTACCCTGAAAGAAACAGTAGTGGTGCACCCAACGTAAACTAACACACCTCACTACTCAAGGTGTCACCACACTCAGAGACCTGTAAATACTTTGGAACACAAAACGGAAAAAAATTTGTTACCTTGGGACTCTCAATACTTTACAGAATCGACATGTATTGAATGTGGCAATTCGCCATTTCGTGAAAAGAACACTCATGTGCCTGCATGAAAGATGTCTCCCAAGGAAGTGCACACAAAACTACATTTACACTGTCATTGAAGAAGCTGGCACCTTTTTCAAAGATGCCACTGTTAGAAATAAATGGTGTTGCAGAAAGTACATATACATGGGCCCACAGAGGTCTTGATGTCTTGACACACGTTAGTTTGTATCACCAACAACAAAGGAGTTTCACAAAATCAAGACCACTGTGGGAACATGTATACGGAGAATCTGCAACACCATTTAATTCTAACAGTGGCTTCTTTGAAAAGGTACCAGCGTGTTCCATGAAAGAGGAAATGTCGTTTGGTGTGCACTTCCTTGGGAGACATCTTTCATGCAGGCACATTAGTGTTCTTAACACAAATCAGCAAATTACCACATTTAAAACATGAAGAACTGTCTACAAGTGCTGTGAGTGCCAAGGTACAAACATTTTTGACTAACAACTTGAATTATGTCAGTTGTCACATGGCCATCCGTTACCTGATGACACAGTTGGCTACACATATGACCCACTGCCTGTCATGTAGAGTGGCACACATGTCCAAACCCAGGTCAATGCATAAGCTAATAGGCCTGCAATTGTGTTGTAAAAAAACATAGCTGTAGCGTGGAGACACCCTCATGGCAAGCCAGAATGTCCACACAGATGTCAGCACACAAAGACCAAACTGCGTTGCATCTGAGCCACACACATGTGCCAATAATTTATGAGCAGTATTCATGTTGTTAAAAAAATTGCACAGGCTGCAAAGCACGAACATTAAGCACTGGCCAACATCACAGGGGCACTGCACTGTGATTCTTTGTACAGCCAATTCTCACACACAGGTCAGACCTGGCAAGGAGAAATCAGGGGTGCCCATGTAGGCCTCTTCCGCACAACCCCCCCCATACCTGAGTCAATGTGATTGATACAGATCAAGAAGTGACACCTCTTATTCAGGGTTTCAAAAACTGTGCATCAACAATTGCTAAATTGACACAACATCACCTTGTGGGGCTGCCAACACATATTTGTGACAAACAACCATCAACAGATTGTTGTGAATCACCACACAGGCACTGCCTAGTCTGAGTATGCACAAGCCAAATGGTGTATCCCTGTCCAGTGGACACATGTAGCATACATTGGAAATATACAAACTAGGCCAGGGAACAATGCCACAGAGGCAGACCTATGCTGAACCCACAGAGAATGTACACAGTGTTGGATGACACACATGATTAGGAGGCCAGGGTGTCTCAGGGGATTGTAGTGGGCACACTGCTCCGTGTTCCTGGAATGAGCTGACTGTACCATGAGCAACCGTCATGGCACTATGCATATCTCCCACTCATGCACATCATGTCTGAGGCCACAACATTGGTCATGCATGCTGCAAGGGTGTTAAGTTGAAACCTCACACTCCTATGTTGAGACTCATCATCATTTCCAACAAATATGGACCCCCAACATAGTGAACAGGTCATGGCACAGGCAAGGTACCAACACATATCACAGACCACCCTCCCACATGATGCGGAAAGCAATGTGCACTTTGATTTTCTGGCACCCTAGATGACCATGTGCAAATGTGATTACACACAGACCAGGGGACACATGTCAAGGAGGGGAAGGGATGAAAAAGAGCACCAGGTGACATTGGGGAACAGAAAATGCACTGCATATATAAACTCTGGGAGTGTATCCAGGCTACAGAGCACTTCCAAAAGCTGGTGACACATAACACAACAAACAGCCATGTACCTACCCCCACGTTGCTGCAGTCTCTCCTGTAACTGCCTATCGAGGTCAGGGAAGACCACCGCCAGGACACGGGTCATGTGGGAGGTCAGGCGTCGGCGCCCGCTGTGGGGGCGAGGAGTGTCGAGCCCCAGCTGGACCCGGGTGATCCACCGGGTCCAGCACTGGATGTCCTGCCACCGTTTTTGGACCTGTGGTAGGCGCCGACTGCGAACCCCCGCCAATCTCACGTCCCTGACGATGTCCTGCCAGATCACCATCTTCTCGTAGGCAGTTACCTGTCAGGATGACAAAGTGAGACAACATCACTACACCTGCTCCATGTTCCAGAGACACACATTTGAACATCTTTGATATGTTGAACATGGCTTAGGATGCTGACAGGAATGGCATCATTCTCAATGAGAAATTGGCCTGTGTGCAAGCCCCAATGCACTACATGGCATTGAAAGTCAACAGGTGGCATAAGGGGTGTGACACACTCACTGATCATGGTACACACTGTGCAGCACATGCAACAGCAGGCAGATGGACAGCACGTGCCAAGCAGTCACATTTCCCACTCCACTGACGCACCCTCAGCAGACTAGACAGACACACCCAGGTACAGATCACTCGCTTGTCAGTCACAACAGCGGATACAACCCTCACTATGCACATGTGCCATTTGCCTGTGGGGTGTCACAGGTGTCGTGCTAGCTCTGCAAGTCAGACACACAGCACGGCTTACTTGTCACATCAGATGGGTAGAGCTGTTTCCTCCTCCATGCAGCTGTGGTGCAACACTTCACATAGACACTCACCCACATGACAAGGAACATTCACACACCTCAATGTCCATGAGGTCGTACACATCATTTGGACACTCTCACCACAGGTCCACTCAACTCATACACATCTGTGGGTACAGTCACCTGTCACACTGGGGGGGACCACTGAATCACCTCAGGACAATAGGAAAAAAGCCACCAAGGATTTGCCAGGCTGAATGTGTCATGCACTATGCAGTGAATGTCACAGTAAGCACAATGCAAGTGAGGAGTGCACACAGAAACTACCTCATGCTCTGCATGAGACATAAGCATGTCCCCCCCTGGGACCTACTCTAAACAACTGTGCATGTCTGTCACACCTGGACACAATGCAAGAATTGACAGTCACACAACAGGTGCATAGGGAAAGGTAGTGGAGTCAGCACTCACCTGCTCCCCTGGTCTCCCATACAGCTTGGGGTACTGTGGGAGGAGGACGTCCAGCAACGCCTCATTCTCCTCTAGGGTGAATGGCTGGGCCCTCTCCACAGTACGCGACATGGTCCAGAGGAAGCAGAGACAGCAGCAGTGTGTTCGACTGGAAAGTTGTGCAGGCAAGTGCCCTCTCACTGCCTTATATCTGTCTTGCTGAGGGGCATTCATTTAGAGGAGTACTTAGTGATTGGTCAGACTCATTCGCATCATACGTTTACTCCAATCACTTTAAACATACACCAATGGCACGCATTCGCATTGTTCAAATTTGGAGCATCATGTCAAGTCAACAACCACTTTGCAACATTGTATTATTTGGCCAACTGACTGTTCCAGGACACCTGATGGACACATTGCAAATGAAAACTCTGTATCCATGACAACCAGCATGCATTTTGGGCCTAATACTTGTCCCCTATGTGTCCCCTATGTAATTTTGAAATCCACACACATGTACGGTGCGTTTCACACATACCCCTACGGCACCAGTAGAACAGTGATACGGACGGTACACACGCAATGAATGTGGGTGTACGGTGCGTTTCACACATACCCCTACGGCACCACTACAATAGTGATACGGACCGTACACACGCAATGAATGCGTGGGTACGGTGCGTTTCACATGTACCCCTATGGCACCACTACAATAGTGATACGGACCGTACACACGCAATGAATGCGGGTGTACGGTGCGTTTCACACGTACCCCTTTGGCACCAGTAGAACAGTGATACGGACCGTACACACGCAATGAATGTGGGTGTACGGTGCGTTTCACACATACCCCTACGGCACCAGTAGAACAGTGATACGGACCGTACAAACGCAATGAATGCGGGTGTACGATGCGTTTCACACGTACCCCTACGGCACCACTACAATAGTGATACGGATCGTACACACGCAATGAATGCGTGGGTACGGTGCGTTTCACACGTACACCTACGGCACCACTACAATAGTGATACGGACCGTACACACGCAATGAATGCGGGTGTATGGTGCGTTTCACACGTACCCCTTCGGCACCAGTAGAACAGTGATACGGACTGTACAAACGCAATGAATGCGGGTGTACGGTGCGTTTCACACATACCCCTACGGCACCAGTAGAACAGTGATACGGACCGTACACACGCAATGAATGTAGGTGTACGGTGCGTATCACACGTACCCCTACGGCACCAGTAGAACAGTGATACGGACCGTACACACGCAATGAATGCGGGTGTACGGTGTGTTTCACACGTTCCCCTACTGCACCACTACAATAGTGATACGGATCATACACACGCAATGAATGCATGGGTATGGTGCGTTTCACACGTACCCCTACGGCAAAACTACAATAGTGATACAGACCGTACACACGCAATGAATGCGGGTGTACGGTGCGTTTCACACGTAGCCCTACGGCACCAGTAGAACAGTGATACGGACCGTACACACGCAATGAATGCGGGTGTACGGTGCGTTTCGCACATACCCCTACAGCACCAGTAGAACAGTGATACGGACCATACACACGCAATGAATGCAGGTGTACGGTGCATTTCGCACGTACCCCTACGGCACCACTACAATAGTGATACGGACCGTACACACGCAATGAATGCGTGGGTACGGTGCGTTTCACACGTACCCCTACGGCACCAGTAGAACAGTGATACGGACCGTACACACGCAATGAATGCGGGTGTACGGTGTGTTTCACACATACCCCTACGGCACCACTACAATAGTGATACGGACTGTACACACGCAATGAATGCGGGTGTACAGTACGTTTCACACGTACACCTACGGCACCAGTACAATAGTGATACGGACCGTAATGTAATGTAATGTAAAGTCCACTTCTATAGCGCTGCTATCACTCCAGGGAGTATCTTGGCGCTCACCCAACTCAGATGTACGAGATGGGGGAAGAGGTAGACAACATTTCGCACAAGACACTGCATCTTTAAACCATTGCTATGCAAGCTGAATCGGACATAGAGTATACCCAAGTTTTTAGTGCTTTCTTATATTGGGTTTCATCCGACATGGAACGTAAGAAAAGGGGGAGCTTGTTCCAGGCCTTGGCGCCCAACACGAAAAGAGATTAACCACCTTTTGTTGTCAGTCTGAAATTAGGGATAACTAACAGATTCTGACCCACAGACCTTAGACAGCGTACCGGATTATATCGTCTAAAGCCCTGGCTTAGATATTTAGGGCCTTGATGGTGAAAAGCCCTAAAGGTGATCAAGAGGACCTTAAAAAGGATCCTCTTTGCAATTGGAAGCCAGTGTAGAGCATCCATTGCCGCGGAAGCTGATGATCTGCGTGGCCAGCCTAATACTAGGCGGGCTGCTGCATGTTGGACCATTTGTAGTCTGTGGAGTACCGATCTACTGGTTCCAGCATATAGACTATTACAGTAGTCCAGCCTGGAAGTAATCAAGGCTACAGCAACAGTTTTCCTGGCTGACAGTGGCAGAAGATAGAAAGAACTTTCTCAAGGTTTTAGTAATATGAAAACATGTGCCAGCTACTGCAACAGCTTGTTGTTTGAAGGATAGCTGATTGTCAAATGTAATGCCTAAGTTCCGGACTGATGTGATGGTATTGGGGGGAGTTTCCTCATCATCAGGCCAACATCCTTTCGGGGAAAACAGATTTTCTTTTCCAACTGGCAGAATTTCCGTCTTACCGGCATTACATTTAAGGTGGTTATTTGTCATCCATTTAAATGTTGCAGCTAGGCACTCTTTGAGATTTTCTTCGGCACCAGCCTGCTCCCTGTCTAATACTAGAATAAGCTGGGTATCGTCAGCATACGAGATGGTACTGATCTGAAAGGAAGCAATCAAGTCTATCAGGGGAGCCAAATACAGATTGAAAAGTATGGGACTTAAGCTCGAACCCTGGGGAACTCCAGAGCTAAGGGCCTTTGCCTCAGATTGGTACTGGCCCAATACTGTAATTTGGTGTCTGTCCCTAAGAAAGTTTCTCAGCCAGGTCAGGGCTGTCCCATCTACCCCTGCGGCAGCTACACGGTCCACTAAGATGTTATGTGAGACCGTATCAAAGGCTGCCGACAGGTCAAGTAGGATTAGGACAGCCTTTTTTCCTTGGTCAATGGCCATACGGAGAGTCTCAGTTGTAAACAGTAGGGCAGACTCGGTAGAGTGTTTTGACCGAAAACCTGACTGATTATGATGTAAAATATCATTTGCTTCCAAAAAACTCGTGAGTTGAATGTTCACGAATTTTTCAGTCAGTTTAGACATCACCGGGAGCAGGGAGATCGGGCGTAGGTTTGAAAGGGTAGTTGGGTCGGCGAGAGTCTTTTTATGAAGCGGTTTGACAGCAGCAAGTTTCCAATCGCTAGGGACGTCTGCCGTCGCTAGTGATGAATTTATGATGCTGTTTGTGATGGGATTAATAGTTTCTGCTAAGGTTTGTAAAGCCGAAGGAGGGCACGGATCAAAGGGAGATCCAGATTTGCTTGTGAGAATGGCTTTAAGGGAGTCTTCAAGAGAGACGGGAGCAAAAGTATCCAACCTAGCTGGAGGTTTCACCCTCTCCACTCTTTCATCTGCTTCTGGGATGGAAGAAGCTGGTGGAAAGGTTCTCACAATGTTAAGAATTTTGTTATCAAAATAATCTGAGATATCATTACATAGGCTTTGAGATGGCGGAATCTCCTGCAGCAAGGCAGAAGGATTCATAAAGTCCTTGACTATTTTGAAGATTTCTCTTTGCTCTTGAGCTGCCATGTCGATGGCCTGGAGATAGTAAGCTTTTTTGGCTGATTTAATATCAGCATGATACTGTCTTCTTGCCTGTTTATAAGTGTCGCGGGCAGTGATGTCATAATGCCTGCGCCACCGGTGTTCTAGTGTTCTTAGTTTTCCCATTTCTATTCTCAAAGATGGTGTGAACCAAGGGGCCTTCTTTTTCTTTTTAATAGAGTTTTTAGTGTTGGAAGGACCTAATTGATGGCCTATTATTGTTAGCCAATCCCGTAACTTTTGGTTATCTACGAAGGTTTTACCTGTTGGCACCGGGGTACAAATTCCAGGAGCATCCAACACATCCAGTCTGCTGGGTAATTGTTTCCAGTTAGGTTTACAACTCAAGTTGGAAGCAGTGATATTATTTATGGTGCCATTCAGCATTTTATGCGTTAATGAGATTTGAAACGGGATAAAGAAATGGTCAGACCAAATCTGAGGACAAGGAGATTGAACTGTCAGCCTAGTGGAATTGGAGCAGATACAGTCTAGTGAGTGGCCTCCCAAATGTGTCTGTTGATGAGTCAAAAGACTAAGTCCTAAAATATTGATAGTATCCATGAAACAATCAACTCCAGGAGCTATTGGAGAGTCAAGGTGCAAGTTTAAGTCACCGAGTATGGTGAAGTTCGAAAACCTGAGTACCAGATTACTGAGTGTTTCTCCTACGGTTTCCAGGAATTCCTTAGGGGGGCCTGGAGGGCGATAAATAAGTACCCCTGAAAATGTAAATGAGTCATGTATTCCCAAGGAGAATGACAACGCTTCTGCTCCCTTAATATCAACAAGTTCATGGGAGGAGCATTTTAGAGAGCTACGATATATAATAGCAAGGCCTCCACCCCGTGTTTCCTTTCTGTCCAAGCGCTGAATAGAAAACTCTTCTGGGAGAGCTATAGCCAGATCAGGATTACACCAGGGCTTAAGCCATGTCTCAGTAATCAAAAGCCAATCAAGCTTATTTACAGTGATAAGCTCATGTATATTGTGAGCATTTTTACATAATGAACGGGCATTGATAAGACCGCCTCGCAGTATTGGACCGATAGGCAGTGTTTCCATAGTAGCCTCAGACCATGGCCTCACCATCTCTTGTTTACATATGATAGGAGCAGAGTGTACTACCGTATGATAGTCGTGAGCAGGACCGGTACGTGCTGGCGCGGTAATGGCAGCCATACCTGTAGAGGACTGAAGGATACAGCCTAGGGGTGGGGCTCCCGCCTCCGCGCCTCCGATGCGCTGACGGGCGCAGACGGGCAAGACTCTGGCCCGACTCAGGCACGAGTCAGGCACTACCGCTGCGCGTCACTGCTGCGCGGTCCTATGGGAGCTTTAAGTAGTAGCTGCCCTCCCCTCCGCCTGAGCACTGGAGCGCTCAGCGCAATGGCGCCACGAAGGTACTCCAAGATGGCGTCAAGCACAGGGTGAAACAACTGATTTTACCCGCTAAAGAAGCGGTGAGTTTACAATTTTAACTGCAGGTATGTGGGCGATGGTTGCACGTTAAAAACAGGGGAACAAATAAACGATTTACAAACCAAAATACAAAATGAGGATATGACGTTTTTAAAATACACAGCTCAAGTCCTAATTGCGCTTGTTTAAGCGCTGGCTGAAATAAGCAGCGCCGCGGTCAATATGTCCAGCTTTCCCTCGGCTAAGCTGGCAAATGCTCGCCTTAAGTAGTAGCTGCCCTCCCCTCCGCCTGAGCACTGGAGCGATCAGCGCAATGGCGCCACGAAGGTACTCCAAGATGGCGTCAAGCACAGGGTGAAACAACTGATTTTACCCGCTAAAGAAGCGGTGAGTTTACAATTTTAAGTGCAGATATGTGGGCGATGGTTGCACGTTAAAAACAGGGCAACAAATAAACGATTTACAAACCAAAATACAAAATGAGGATATGACGTTTTTAAAATACACAGCTCAAGTCCTAATTGCGCTTGTTTAAGCGCTGGCTGAAATAAGCAGCGCCGCGGTCAATATGTCCAGCTTTCCCTCGGCTAAGCTGGCAAATGCTCGCCTTAAGTAGTAGCTGCCCTCCCCTCCGCCTGAGCACCGTACACACGAAATGAATGCGTGGGTACGGTCGTTTCACACGTACCCCTACGGCACCAGTACAATAGTGATACGGACCGTACACACGCAATGAATGCGTGGGTACGGTGCGTTTCACACGTACCCGTACGTCACCACTACAATAGTGATACGGACAGTACACACACAATGAATGCGGGTGTACGGTGCGTTTCACACGTACCCGTAGGGCACCAGAACAATAGTGATACGAGGCGTACACACGGCAGGAATGGAGGGCTACGAGTCGCACAAGGATGTCCATCAAGTACTTGTCATTGCATACTTTCATGTGCAGGCCCTAGGTGTGTCAGCCAGTGATATTGCACAGGTCCGCTCATCTAGTTGCACAATTGATGTGTGATGACCTGTGGACACATGTCATGTGTGATGGGGCACTATGTGGCACAAATCACCTTGCCACTTGCCACATGTGTGTCTGTAGTCCAACTGTGTCATGCACAGCAGCAGTGGGATGGCACAGTCATCACCACCCGCACCTGTCTCCTGATGCCAGGGACAGGGACACTCTATCAACTGACATGTCACGATCAGCGTGCCCCTATGTGACTATGTCAGGTGTGTGTCATGTGTTCCCATGAGCTTGCTGTTAGTGTTCCCTCAACTGCATCTGCTGTTGGTGCATCCAACATGGCTCTGTGTGGAGATGGGCATGGCACACATCTATGCACACCATGCCACATGTGGATTCCCACGGCTGTAGGGTCTGTGTGCATTGGACATCATATTTTCCCAGGCATATACATGTCTGCATCGTCTCAATGGCTGTGTTTATTTGTTGTCACGTGTACCCCTTCATCGCAATGTGTTTCATATGTACATTTGACATTCCATGTGACCTGTGCGTGTGCCTTGCAGTCAACTGTCTGGATGAGATGACATCCTTCCAATGCTGCTATGTGGATGTGTGTCACTCCGGTGATATCACTGGCTGTTCACTCAGACTTGCCCCCAGCTCATTTCAGGGCATGTCATGTAGACTTGACAATCAACAGGTGTATCTAGCTTTTCGTAGGAGTGCCAGCAAGCTGGCATATGTGTCCTGGATGTATTGCACACACCAGACTCCATAGTTACCTGATGTTTAGTAGCAGTTTAGCATGTGCTATGTTCATTGACATTGATGTTGGCAGACTCTCAATCTTCATTATTACTAACAATGTCTTGCAGGGCACCGCCTGTCCCAAGAACAATGCCAGACTTGGCTGCCATGAGGGAACGTGCCTGCATCCGACGTTACAGATTCACTCAACAGTTGATTGAGGACTTGACCGACAAGCTGGCACCACACCTCCAACCGCGACACAGATATCCTACTGCGCTGACCCCAAAGATGAAGGTGATGGCAGCCCTACATTTTTTTGCCACAGGTACGTTTCAATTGACCATAGCTGATGTTGGTGGGATGTCACAGACAATGTTCAGTCGTGTCCTGCGTGATGTTTTGGCAGCCATGTTGGAGCACCTTGATGAATTCATCAAATTTCCTACTCCTGAGGAGTTGACAGATGTGAAGGGTGATTTCTATGCCCTGGGAGGGATGCCCCATGTCATTGGCTCCATTGATAGGACACATGTGGCTTTGGTACCACCACAGGCACAGGAGCAAGCCTATCGCAACCGTAAACATTACCACTCAATAAATGCCCTTGTCGTGGGTCTTGCTAACATGCTGATTTCCCATGTCTGTGCACGTTTTCTAGGATCAGCACACAATGCCTACATCATGAGGCGTAGCAGGGTGCCACAAGTGATGCTGCGGCTGCACAACGAACGAGCATGTCTTGTTGGTGGGTATACTTTGTTGGTCCTGTGTGTTGCTGTATCTTTGGCTCTCACGGCATCTCCTGACCCACTTATTTACATGATGTTTCCATGTAGGGGACTCTGGATATCCCAACATGCCATGGCTAATGACACCTCTCCGCAACCCAAGAACAGCTGCAGATCACAGGTTCAACAATGTACACGGGCAGACCAGGCGAGTGATTGAGAGGACGATTGGCCTCCTGAATAGCCGATTCCGGTGCCTTGACAAGACAGTCGGGTCCTTCCCATATGCAACGGAGACGGTCTGCAAAATCTTCATTGTGTGCTGCATGCTGCACAACATGGCCGTTGAGAAGGCAGTGCCACTCATCCTTGATCCTGATGAGCAGCAACACCCACCCGTGGAGGATACAGGGCTTGGTCACGAGGCAAGTGAGGAGGAGGAGGATGATATCCGGAGTCAGCTCATACGCAACTTCTTCTCATAATGGTGAGTCACTGGGTATGAATATGCAAGCTTGTAGCATTGAGTGGCATGTGTTGCAATGTGTGTGTCCAGCTGACTGAATGCAAAGTGACTTTGATGTGTGTACTGATGTGTCACTCGAGTGATGATGTCATGCCACACAGTTTTGCGGAGAGACTTTCTTTGAAATTTGCATGAATCCAACACGGTTCATGTTTCTTAACTGACCATGTGTGTGGCGAGATTTGTTTTAGGTGACTTCTTGTGTGTCTGTCATTCCCAGGTTTATGCGCCTGTTGTCTGCTTGTGTCATCTTTGTCCTCCTGCTATTCCTCATGAGGATTGCAACGTGTGCTGAATCACCGTTCTATGCAGGGACATGTGGAAATGTCACTTTGGGTAAGGATTGCAGAAAGGCTTTTTGGTGGTGGTACGGGTTGGGAATGTGTGGGGACTGCTTCAGTGCATGTTGTGGTACCATGCATACATGTCTTCTCACCATGGAGCATATAACATGTAGCATCACTCCCATGACATGATAGTCACCCTTCTTGACAGTCATCTGTAGTGGAGTGTGGAGTCTGATGAAGGCATCAATGTGCTTAAACCTTGCCTCTGAAACATTGCTGATGCTACGGGTGGACATAGTGTGGGACATCACAACAACAGGCTCTATGGTGATTTGCAGCCTCTCCGTGTGCAGCAGGATGTGTTTGGCTCATCCCCTTAACTTGTGTGCCAGTTCATTGGGATTTACAACATCCGTGTTGTGAAGGGGGGGTCCAGCGTATGTCCCACATGTTCTGTCAACTGACCTGTGAGTCTGTTCGTATGGATGCATTTCCCTTTGTGTGAGTTTGTGCAATAAAGGTGTTTAGCACAATCCAAAGTGCCTCAACTCTGTCACTGCAGATCTCTTGCCAGTTTGCATGCGTCATCTATGGCATAATTGTCAAAGATTGAGCATATGAGTGTATGTGTACTTCGGCAACATGCATGCATTTCTTCATAATCTCTATTTTTCATGAAGTACCTGGTTGTGTATGTATTTGTGCAGGTTGCTCCCCACAACGGGACGTCAACGCCTGCTGACGGTGTGTCTCCTGTGCGCAGCTCCACATTTTGTTGCCTGATCCTGTGGCCGTCATTTTTGTTGATTCTTCATACATTTTCTCGGAGTGACCCATGAGTAACCTGACGCTCCTTCCTTTACATACACCTGTTGCACTGTGCCTTTCTGACCTCCTTGTCTTTGTGTGCTACATTTTGCCTAGTTTCTCTCCCCTTCCGCCTGCTGCTGCCTCACCTGTGGCACCGCCCCACTGAGTGCCCTGATTCTGCAACCCACACACCTCCAAAATGCTCCTCCCTTCCCCCCTCCAACCATTCTTAATGCAGCCAGCAGCTTGTCTGTGCCACTGTTGTGCCAACGCCGTGCCAAAGGCAGGACCGTCTGCGCCTGCAACGTGCATAGTACACGACCCTCTGGTCCTTGCATGACCCATGTCACACAACAGGCTCATGCTGCAGCCATCCCTCCAGGCAATGTCCACCAGACAAGCAACCGCCTGCTATCAGGCAACCCCTAAGCACACACACGACACCTTTGCATGCTGAGTGTGCAACTCCAACTGCCTACACAGCGCTGCCCCGCCTACCAGACCCTGTCAGAACAACCAGGTCATGTGCCTCCTACTCCACACCCGCTCCATCCACCAGCACGCCATTGGACTCTGTTACCTCCTCAACACAACAGCCCCACACATCACCTTCATGACAGTAACCTGGATAAAAGCATCCTCCGCACACAACTTCTTCATTGCCATCTCTGACGGATACAAGATCACCCGCAGGGATGGCACCAACAATCCCAGCGGATGACTTGCAATTTATTCACAAGTACACCCTCAGAGTCACAAATCCGGTTTTGCATCAACCCCCTGGCAACCCTCAGAGTAACTCTCATCTACAGATCTCCAGGCCTACATCCACAAATCCCCAAGGCCATCAACACGTACATCTGCACGCATGCCCTCACCTCCACAGGCTACATGTGGCTGGGGGCCAGTAACTTCTTGCTGGAGGAGAACCACACCACCATCCATCATTGGTCCATCAACATTTGCATCCACGTCTCCGACAAGCAACACACTGCCCCACACGCCGCTACCGATCCCCCAAAGATGCTTGATGTAAGTCACCACAGACAAGCTGTGTGGGACACTCGAACCAACACCCCCGCCACACCCTGCAACCTCACCCACTGGATCAGCAACTGATCCAACAATCTTGCCACATTGACGGACTTTCCTGTGAAGCACAACAAACAGTTACGCCACCTGGGACAAGGCAGACCTACTGGACTCATACAGATCTAGCCGGACTCTTGTGCAAACCTTGCAACACAAAGAACCATCAGTTACCTTACAGCCCTGGAAAATGCCACACACAGCCATCACCATATCATCAGCAAGGACAAGTGGAGATCCTTCAGATAGGGCCGAGGCACCACAACACACGACATAAAGGAGCTCATCAGCATTGTGAGTGGACTGACAGCAGCTCTCCATCCAAAAGACACCCCACCCTTGCAAGGCAGATCAAATCCCTTGCAAATTTCTACCACTGCAAGCTCATGGACATACACGACAGCCTTGGCACACAAGGCAGACAGCACTATTATCCGCGGGACAAACCCCCCTCAGGTTCTGGACTCCCGTCAGCAGCAAATACACCACCTGGCTCATGTGCACCATCCGCTCTGGCTCTCCATCAGGCCCCTTCCCACACAACATCTCAACCACATCATTCCCCATCCTTGAAGCCCACGTCCAGCACGTCATGAATGTCTCCTTTGAGTTTACAACATTCCATGGGAGCTGGAGGCATGCAGAGACCCAGGCCCTTCTTAAACAACAGACGGCAGTACCGCCGGAACTCCTGGAACATCACCCTGCTTCCCTACCCAGCAAATGTCATCAGGAAGACACTCAACGAGCAACTGACAAACTTCCTCCATGCAAATAGCTCCAGGCAACCGGCACCAGACCATCTTCCACAGTAAACACACCACTGCAACTGTCATAATTGCCACCACCCACGACAACTTTGCCCTGCTCAACAATGGTGAGACCACCCCCCTTGACCTCTCAACGGCATTGTACACCATGTGCTACCACACTGTCAGCTCACACATCTCCAACAACAAGTTGCTCACCAGCAAGGCCCAGGGAGTCGGCCTCCACCCTTCCGCATGTGGTACACTGGGGTCATCTGGCCCATGCCCCAGGGCTCATCTCTCAGCGTGATGATTTTCAATGTCTCCATGACCCCCATCTCCACCATCACATGCGCACACGTCCTCATCATCATCTCGTATGCCATTGACACCCAGCTGCTCCTCACCCTCACCAAAGACCCAGCCATTGCCAGATCCAACCTTCAATAAGGCATGAGATCCATTGACGAATGGCTGAACATCAGCCACCTGAGGCTGGACTTGGACAGGACTGAGGTCATTATGTGAGGATTGTCCCCTTATGGCTGGGTCAACTCCATGCAACTCAACACCATCTGTACCTCATGCTGCAACACCCTCCACATGCTGCAAATGATCCACAGATAGATCCACTCCAAGGCAAGACAGACCGTCCCCCAGGTCTACGACACCAGTCGGGTCAACTACAGCAACGCCCTGTACGGAGGGACAACAGCAAAACTGCAGGAGAACTTGTCCACATCCAGGGTGCATCCGCACACCTCATCTTCAACATCCCCCACCCCAACCACATCACCGTCCACCTGAGATAGCTACAATGGCTCACTGTCTGCTGCAGGATCACCTTCAGACTCCTCACCCACACTCAGGAGGCAGTCCACAACCCCAGACTCAAAACCGACCTTGGACGTCTGTCATCCAACACCCCGTTGGCCCAACTCCGTGCAGACAACCTTGCCCTGGCCACCATTCATCACATCCACAGAACAACTGCATGCAGGAGATAGTTCTCCCACCTCGCCAAACAGACCTGGGACTCCCTCCCCGTGCACCTCCACATGACCCATGACCTCTACGCCTTCATGATACTCTTCCAAATTGGTCTGTCCGAGCAGTATTGCAAGCCCCCCCTCAGCAGCTTGAGGCCATCACGGGTGAGTATTGGGCTCCATGTCTGTATTTGATGATACATTGTGGCCCATGTGTGTCCTCGACCGGACTCAGATCCCAGTGTATGGATGGCTGGAGTTAGTTCCACACTCAGGCATACTTTGACATATCCCCACGCTTATGTTGTGGACTCATGTGAAATGACTGCAACATACATTTAAAAAAAAAAAAATTTATTATAGGTCTGGGCCGTGATTTGTGCAAGAAAAAGGTGCAATACAGGGACCATAGAATCCAAAGTTCCCAGGGGGAGGTGGATTCCTTGGCATTTGAAAGCAGCAGAGTCCAGACCACAGTGTTTGGCATCATTGGTCAGACTGTGACCAGCAAGTCCATGTGGCAGAGAATGTCAGTCAATGAGGTGATGCTGTTGCACATGAAGGCCAGGTGCCAGGCCAGGTGACCTGGGAGATGTGGATGGCCCGCTGCCTCTCACGGTCTTTTCCGTGGACGACCCACCTTCCTCAGGGGACCCTCAGATGCAGGCCTTGACGATGCTTGGGATGCTCCGTCGGACAAATCCTCCTCCTCCTCCCTCCCTGCGGCTGGTGGTGGTCTTCACCTGGTGGCACAGGGAGGGTTGCGCATGTTGTCTGCGATCCGACAGAGTGAATGGCTTATGTCCCTTTGCACCGCCAGGAGCTCAGCCAGTCTTGCCTCCATCCATCCTTGGTGCTCTTGTTGACTGGCGTGTAGCTCGGCCTGCTGGTTCTTCATCTCTGTGATGGTCCCCTTTATCTCTGTGAGTGTCCCAACTACCTGGCTGATCTCCCTGGTGTCACGCCGGTATGCCTCCATGATGTTGTGTATGTGTGACATACCGGTCTCTTCAGCTGGCTGGTCAGGTTCTCGCCTCCGCCTGCCTCCACTCCCACCACCCCTGCCCACACGAGCCTGGCCTGCTATTGTGGGCACATCGGGTCTACGGGACCCCTGAGGGATGGCAGTGGTGGTGTTGTCTGCCTCCTCGTGGGTGCGCAGCTAACCTTGTCCCTCCTGGTCAGACTGTCTCAGTTGTTCACTGCGGGCAGGGCTCCTAGGTGTCTCCTGGGATGTGGCAGGAATGGGGCTGGTGGTTGGCACAGATGTTCCTGAACCAGGTGCTGCAGGGGCTTGGACAGCAGAGGGTCCAGGTCGGTCGGGGTCATCCAGGAGTGTTTTGAGAGGCGTCGCTGCCGGTGGGATCAGGTTCCTCCCGAGCCTGGGACTGTGATTCTTCACCCCCATTGTTGGGGGAGATTCCTCACGTTGCCCTGTGTGTGAGACAGTCAATGTTAATGCTGTTTAATGCAACATCCATGTTTCATACACATTCTAGTTGGCACTGTTCCTCCAGGTAGTTGTATGTGCCTAGCATTCTCCTCAATGTTCACTTGTGGATGGGTTTGTTGCGGGGGACAGATTGATATGTGTTCCTGAGTCTTTGACTTGTTGATTTTTTGCTTGGATGCTTCTTCGGCTATGTATTGGTCTTGTTGTGTTACATGTCCATTGTGACAGTGGGTAAATCCATTGCCTGTCCCGGGTGTGTCTGCTTGTGTAAGGGGTGTGTGTGACAGGGCCTGCTGGTGGGTGTAGTGTGATTTTGCACTGGGGCTCCCAGGTGATGTAGCTGTCCCCCCATGGAGCATGCTGCCATGACAGTGAGTGTGAGTTCCTGTCCTAGATATCTGACCTTGTTGTCTTGGTGTTTGTGTTTGCACTGGTCACAGGAGGGCCTTGTGCTGCCTACACCAGGGCCCAGTGTAAGCTATCTTGTCAGTACTTTCACAGTCCCTGTGCATTGAGCATGGTGCATGGGTATGTACCTGGGCCATATGGGATGAGGGCAATTGTGTCTGATTTGGAGTTCAACAATGCGTTTTGTGACACCCACCCTCCCAGCATACCGGACATCCATTCTTGGGTTAGTGCTTCGTGTAGCATGGGACATAGCATGGCCTTGCTTTCTCAATGGGGCATACACATGTTAGTGGCATTGGCGTTGTTTTTGACTATGGTTCTGGCCAGTGAGTGTTTGGAGGAAGTGGCGTGCATTGTGTAGTTGGGGTGTGGATGCCATTACCCCCATGTTACATAAGTTGTTTGTGTACTCACCATGCTCTGGAACTCCTTGAAGTCCATGTACTCCCACCGGCAGAAGCAGGGCCATCACCTTCTCCTCCCAGGGATGGAAATGTACTGGTCTGCGGGGCCCACCACCTCCAGTGATGTTGCTCTGGGCGTAGTCGTCATTCATTTTTCGCTTGACTGCCCTCCGCAGATCGTACCACCTGGCTTGGCATTCAGTCCTGGTCCTTCTGATGGGTGCAACAGCATTCACCCTATCGACGATCCTCTGCCACAGGGGTGATTTTTCAGCTATGCTGGTCTGTCTGACCACTGTTCCAAACAGCTGTGGCTCGACTCATTGGCTTCATTGACAAGGATCTCCAGCTCCTCCCTTGTGAACTTTGGATTCTTGTCTGTGGGCATGGTGTGGGGTGAGGGTGTGGATGGTTGTGGGTGTGTGGGTCTGAATGTGAAGTTGTGTGTCTGAATGTGAAGAGGGAATATGTGTGAAGGAGGGTGTGTGAAGGTGTATATGTTAAGGTGGATGGGTGCAGTTGTTGGTGTGTGCTCTCTAGCTGCAGTGAGTCTGTTGCAAAGGCTCATGGTTTGTGTGTGTGGGCCCTTTTTATTGGTCAATTTGTGGGTGGGCCTCAGTTTGAATTTTTGGTGGGTGTGTTATAAGGGGTGGTTGTGAGTTTGGCCCGCTGTTTGCCTGTTTGGATGTGGCCAGGTCAGTCATTTCCATATTTTGTGCACTGTAGAGGTGTTTTGTGGTGTTGTGCGAGTCGAATAGACCCTCCTTGTGCTGTTTTACATTGCCTATGTACGGTGCGTACATACGCGATGTTGTTGTGAGGTGCGTACATACGCGATGCTGTTAGGTGCGTACATACGCGATGTTGGGGTACACACCATACATACGCGATGATGTTGTTGTGAGGTGCGTACATATGCATGGGGGGCCTGTACGACTCGTACCCCTGTACGACTCGCACCCCGGGAACTACTTTTCCCGGGATACGAGTCGTACAATGTTTGCTTTGTAGCGGGTGAAGTCATTCCCCGTGTATGGGACGTTTTCCGTACAAATCCTAAATCGAAAAGCCGGTCCAGATCGTCCTTGTACGGTCGGACTGTATTTTTAGGCTTCATACGGAAAAATCTCTGGGTCCGTCTCGTACAACTTTTCCCAATTGAATTCGTACGGATCGGGCCGATCTGTATGTATTTTTCCCATACGAATCGTACTTCACGGGTGGGACGGGACTTGTACGATTCGTACGGGCAAAATTATGGATACAAGTCGTACAGGATCGGAATCGACCCCAGAATGTTAAAACCAACTTTACTAAAAGATGTATTTATCATCCTGAGTTCAGGCATACTAAATTTGAATTTCTACCATGTTCTCTGAGTCAGTTAGGATTATAAAATGTAATAACCAAACTGCCCATTCTGGCCTATGGAGAACAGGTAGCCTTGCCATAGTGAAAAACGAAAATGGCTGTAATTCACTATTAGAACATGCCACACACACCAGGGCATGTCCTACCTTATCCTTACAATGCACCCTGCCCTTGGGCCTACCATAGGGGTGTCTGATATGAAGAAAAGGGAAGGTTTAGGGACTGGCAAGTGGGTGCACTTGCCCAATCCGGATGACAGTACCAAACTGCACGCAGGCTCTGCAATGGCAGACCTTAGACACATGTTTACCGCATGCTTCTGCGGGTGGCACAACCAGTGCTGCAAGCCCACCAGCAGTATTTGGATTACAAGCCCTGGGCACTCCTGGTGCACTGTACTAGGGTCAGTCAAGTAAACCAAACCAACCAATCATGGAATCACAAATCATACATTAATTTACAATAGGGAGCACTTGCACTGTGGCACTGGACAGCAGTGGCACAGTGCCCTGAGCAGCTAACACCAGCAAACATACACAGCGAAAAATGGAAGGGAGACTCACGCCAATGTGCCAGGTCTAACATTCTTCATGACTCTATGCTTCCGAATATGGGGCAATACTTAGAGAGTTGGTTTGGTCAAGTTGCTCAAGAAATACTGGAGTAACTCACAGTTCATAGGTTCAGGAGGATATTTATGTCAAAGATGTATTACTTGCCAGAAAGTTAATCAGGGCAGACATACATTAGTTTCCATACATCTCAAAGTTAATTCCGAAAGCCCATTTGTTAGACTTCAGGCAGATGCCCTAGAGATGCCTGATGGGCTCCAACATGTTCTCTGACATGTTTTCATGATTTTTTGCCTGTTCTCTAAATAGTTGAAAGCCTATCCAACCAGGACAAGTGACAGCATGACGGTAGTCAATCTCTTGTTGAGTTAGTTAATATCCTGTTTTGGCAAAAGATGCGATCCTAAAATTATTGTTAACTGCGTTACAGATATAGCAACAGTTTCATTGCAGTTACCAACTGAGGCATCAGGTGCCCTTGAGAAGTTGAAAGGTACTGTAAAATCCAAACATGCCAAGCTGTGTGCCTCAATAAATTTGAAATGGTCAAATGCTCTTCCTGTTGGTCTCAAGAGCATTAGAAATACTCCAAATAAAAAGATTAGTGTCTCCCCTCATGAAGTCCTTATTGGTCGAGCTATGCAAATCACATATGTCCCTTCAACAGCATTTGTATCAATAACCAATGATATTCTGTTGGGTTACTGTAAAGGTCTGGTTTATATGGTGAAATCTGTCTCTCTTCATCAAAAGAGGTCCTGTGCCATGCACTGCACCCAGTAGACTGGATCCTAATCAAGCACGTCATTAAAATTATTTAGAGACAAGGTGGAAAGGGCCACATTAAGCTGTGAGTGTGACTAATACTGCTGTGATGTGCGCTGGAATGCTGCAGTGATTCCATGCAGCTCACACAAAGAGGGAGAAGACGGTAGATAAAGAAGTGGTGACAACAGCCACTGATTCACAGAGTTAAGCTCCAGTTCAATGCATGGATCCTGAGGGGTGAGAGAAAGGAGAAGAAGATCTTGGTGAAGGTATAAGTAGCCAGTTTGAAACTCAGCAAGTTAAAAATCAAGGAGAAAAGTTACTAAGTTACAAGCAACAATAAGAAACTGAAACTGTTACAGTATGTGAAAAAGTTAAGCTGAAAATCCGAGTTTCAAGTACACCCAAAGGAAATCAGTTCCCAATGAGTCAAGTTGCTGATCAAGGCACAGGTTTGTCAGTGAGTCGAGAAGGTTCAGCAGTAGTTCCTCGTAGACTTAAGACAGAATATATGATTTAAATAACAAACCGGAAAACCTAAAAGTACAAAAACATTTTGATATGGTATTTGAAAACTTAGACAAACACAGAAAGAATTTCTACAAACAAATCACAAGCATACATAATTACTGTAGTGTGTGATATATATTCACAAGAGTCATCTCAAATTAGATTGTGTATATCTGAATATTTTTTTTTTGCTAAAAAAAAACGTGGGATTTAAAAACGTCCACAATTGTTGAAATCAAAACAATACATTCACAATATTTCATAATTAAAATGCTAGTGCACACCTAGTGATACTCTCAAATATCAGAGTTCATAAGCACAATTCAATCTACATAGATGCCACAATCATGACATAAGTGAAGATACAGGAATCAAGACTGGGCATCAAGGAGATAAATGACCAGAGTCATTTAAAAAAAGCAGAAAAAGGCTACACTGGAAGACACAAAGACCGGAATCAATCAGAGATGAACCAGAGACAATTGAAATTGATTCTGAGAATAGTGACCGAATCTGAATTTCCTGTTACCACAAGCCCAACAAGAAAAGGCGTGCCAAACACAAAGTACACATCACCTGAATGGACTTATCTAGCATCTGTGTCAGAAGAAGAAGAGTAAGTCATGGAAATTCATCATTTGAAAAACTGCTGCCAATTTACTGTTGAAGAGTAACCAGAAGAAGAAACGCCACCTTGCATTTTGATTAACTCTAATTAGTTTTTTAAACTAAACCTTTTTGAACTTTGCCGAAATTATTGATTTTATATTAGATATCCAGAATACGACAATAGAGTTCCTGAATTCTATAACTTGAGTCCTAAAATAACCGGTAAAGCCTGATTCTGAAGTTTGATTCCTGATTTGTACCTTTAGTGCCCTTTTCCTCAGTAAAAGAAGGCATACAGCAGATACGATAAATAGTTTGGTACATTTTCTTTGATAATAATATTAGTAGTCTGAATTGGCTTAATGTTGTGCTTTACTTCTCCTGTTGGATATGTCTCACCTTCACAGAGTAAACTAACCTTCAAACTCCTCACCCACGCTTACAAGGCCCTCCACAATGCGGAACCAGCATACCTGAACAGCTGCCTCTCCTTCCACACACCCAAAAGATACCTCCGCTTCACCCAGCTCGCCCTGGCCACCGTGCCACGGATCCGCAAGACAAGGCACTGGAAGAAAGTCCTTCTCCTTCCTCGCTGCCAAGACCTGGAAAACTTTACCCCTGCACCTTAGACTATCTCCCACGCTACCCAAGTTCAGGAAGGACATCAAGACCTGACTGTTCGATTGACCCCATCGCTTAGATGGATCTGCTCCCCACCTACCCTGAGTGCCTTGAAACCCTCATGGGTGAGTAATTGTGCTTTTCTAACCCTTGATTGATTGATTGAATGAATGTTACAAACTGTTTTGAGTGAACAAGTCTTCCCTCATCAGCTGAAGATGGTTTTATTTATGCACAATTACCGTTGTCCTACAGTCTATTGTGCAATGTTTCTGTTATCATTTTTGCTAAGCAATATTTTCTATTGTCATATCTTTCATATTTCATCACTATGCTAGAAGAAATTCTTGTTTCTGAAAATTATGCGACTCATATTCCAAGTACTTGAAGAAGGCATTAATTCACTTTAAATCTAATAAAACGAAGAATTGACATGTACATAGTTTGAGTGAAGAAGACAGAATATTTGTTAGGGAATATAACAAGAGGAGAAAGAAAGTTTTGAAAGATTGCAAAGATGCAAGTGAGATTAGAGAACAAGTTGAAACTAAAGAGAAATTTCAAAATTTGATGGTGCATCTGTTAGACCTAGGGTTGGTATTCCCCCAAACTTTCTTCCTTCACTCCTCCTCTTTTGCCGAATTAGTTTTTAGTGGCTTTAAGACTCTGTCCACTTTACCACTGGTAACCAGTGCTAAAGTGCTTGTGCTCTCTCCTTAAAAAATTGTAACATTGGCACATTTAATTTACTAGTGAGGCCCTAGTAAATGTTACTACATGCAAAATTAAACGCTATTGGTGCTCATGCAGCACTAGTCCCACCCACTAAAGTAGCCTTTTAAAACAGGTCTCAGGCCTACCACTGCAGCCTGTAGTTCAGTTGTAAACTGCCATTTGGAACCTTTTGCCAGGTCTAAACCTTCTTTTTTAGTACATGTACATCACCCCTAAGGTAGAGATTTGGCACCAGCCACATCAGCATTTCTGGGGACTCCAAGCCCCATAAGACACTTCCGCTTGGAGATGCCTACAACTAAGGGGTGAGAGGGTGGAGGGGGGAGGAGAGGGGGAGGAGTCACTTCTCCCTTAGTGCTATAAAGCACCACACCTCTCCCACTCTGCAGGATTTGGCACCAGCCACAGCGCAGTTCTGGAGACTCCAAGCCCAATAAGACCCTTTCATGCTACGTGGGATGCATGCGGGACTCACCTGGGCAGGCCTGTCATGCGCCCGTCAGTGCCAGGAAGAGCCAGGGTAGGGCCACTCCCTGGGCTCTCCCCAAGCTCACAGACTGGGTCTCAACCTATCCTGCTAAGCTTTTGGAGTGGTCATCGCTGTGTATTTGTGAAGCATTCCTCTTATATCATCATCCCAGGTGCCCCGCCTTGTCTGTTGTGTTGTGAAGTTGTTTTTATCAATGGACAAAATAAATATCAGTAGTAGACATGGGTCTAAGGGAACTAGATCATTGGAAATTTTTGGAGAGAATGAGTGTGAAAGGAGCTATGTTGTTAATGGTGAGTTTTTGGTTGGTGCAGAGCCAAGACGATGTATTGTGGGTGTGATAAATATGCTTACTTTAAACTGCTTTGTAATTGGGAGCATAGCTGTTACCTTTATTTGGTATTCCCAAAGTTTTACCATGTAAATGAGCAGAATTATGCTATTTGCTTGAAAAGAGTAAAACGTGGATTTGGGCATATTGTGTTTGATGTGTTGGGTAAGTGTGGGAACTTTTGTCCCTTCAAACTAAAATGTGCATTAATATTTCTCATGTGTTACCATAATTTACATGTGTATACTGGCTGTTGGACTTGGCCCTTTTTGCAGGGTCATCCCTGAAATTTTTACCTTCCTCCTGTATTTTGTCTGACCTGTTGTTGGCTGTTCTATGACTCTGGGCACTTTACCACTGCTGATCAGTGCTAAAGTGCATATGCTCTCCCTACTGTAAAATGTATATGTTGGTTGGATTCCATGATTGGCTTATTTGGTTTACTGTCAGACCCCAGTAAAGTGCACCAGGAGTGCCCAGGGCTTGTAAATACAAATGCTGCTGGTGGGCTTGCAGCACTGGTTGTGCCACCCACAGAAGCGGCCTAGTTAGATGTGTCTAAGGTCTGCCATTGCAGAACCTGTGTGCAGTCTAGTACTGTCATGCTGACTGGGCAAGTGCACCCACTTGCCAGTCCCTAAACCTTCCCTTAACTTCATATTAGTCACCCCTATGGTAGGCCCAAGGGCAGGGTGCATTGTAAGCATAAGGTAGGACAAGCCCTGATGTGTGTGGCATGTCCTAATAGTGAATTACAGCCATTTTCGTTTTTCACTATTGCAAGGCTACCTGTTCACATAGGCCAGAATGGGCTGTTAGAACTGTTACATCCTATGATCCTAACAGACCCAGGGAACATGGTAGAAATTCGAGTTTAGTATGCCTGAACTCAGAATAATAAAATACCTCTTTTAGTAAAGTTTATTTTAACATTCTGTGTTTGCAAATACCACTTTTAGAAAGTTGGTATTTGCTTGCCTAAACATTTCAGCCCGCCTCTGCTATGATGTGTATCTGCCTGTCTGGTTTGTGTGAGTGACAGGGCTGGGGAAACCCAGAGGGGCAGGGCTAGGTAGCCTGGTGGTGAATAGAGAGATTGACATCCAGATGGGTGGGAGGAGTGCACCTGGACTCTGAATAGGGCTGTGCTCTGCCACCACAATGCTGGCTCCACCTCCTGTGGAGCGGCTGATGTCTCTGCCCTGCACCCTGAATAGAAAGGCAGAGTCAAGTCAACAAAGTGCTCAAGAACTGGTTTGGACTGGGCAAAGGCCCCTCTACCCCAGAGGAACAAAGGAATTAGGGGTAAAAGTATTGGGACCCTGCTCCCAAGAAATTAGATCCTGCTTGACAAGAAGAACCTCTGCCAGAGGAGAAGGAACCGGGAAAGCTGTAAGGAGGAGTACTGTCCCTGACCTGGGGGATTGGCCGGCAGTGGTTGCCTTGCTGCTGAAGGAGAAGAGAAAGACTACAAAGACTTTATTTCAACTTGTGCTTAAAAAGATCTCCAAGGGCTTGGAATAGAGCTTGCCTCCTGCTGAAGTCTCAGGAACAACAGACTTCACCCCCAGCTCCCCAAAGTTCTTTGGAAGTGCCTGCTGCTGTTGTTGGGCCTTCTGAGGGACTGCGTGTCGCAAGGAGCTGGAAGCGCGACTCAAGAAGGAGAAGCGTGCCGCCGTCGGAGCTGCTGTCATCGCATCTCGTAAAGTGTGTCGCCGCTGCAGCATCGCATCGAGCGGAAGCGTCTCGCATCATCCAAGACGTGTCTCGCAACGCCAAAGAAGCGTGTCGCCATCGCAGTCATCGTAGCTGACGCATCGCACCGCATCAAGAGAAGAGTCTCGCATCGAGGAAGAAGCGTGTCGCCATCACAGCCATCGTAGCTGTCGCATTGCACCTCATCAAGAAAAACGCCTCGCATCCACGGAGAAGCGTGCCGCCGTCGGAGCTGCTGTCGTCGCATCGTGTAAAGGGGTGTCGCCGCTGCAACATTGCATCGAGCGGAAGCGTTTCGCAAACGTCAGAGAAGAGTGCCGCTGCCAAGGCCGCTGTCGTTGCATCGCGTAAAGGGTGACGCCGCTGCAGCTGACGCATCGAGTCGAGTCTTCTCGCAACATCGGAGAAGCGTAACGCATCTGGAAGATCTTCACGTATTTATTTCTTTGCACCAAAAACTTCATCGCATCAGCATCGTTGCAACACTTTCGTTGCCCTGCGTGTCGCATCTAAGGTACATTGACTTAAAGTGTCGCATTTAAGAACTTAAGAGAACTAAACAAAAGTCTACCATCTAAAGTAACAGTATTGTGTATTTTTGTCGTTTAATGGTCTTGTGGTAACTCTATATAAAGAATCCTTATTTTTAATATAAAAACCTGTGTGGTGTACATTTGTAGTGTTGTCACTTGGTTACTGTATCTGTTCACAAATGCTTAACCGATAACGCCTGAGATAAGCCTTGTCTGCTCGTGCCAAGCTACCTAGAGTGTGAGCAGGGGTTGTTTTAGGAGTGTAACCTTACCCTGACTAGAGGAAAGGTTCCCTGCTTGTCACAAGTACCTACCTGTGCCAACCAGAGAACCCGGATTCTAACACTGGCACAGAGCTATTGCAATTAAAAAAATTAAATAATTACGATGGGTTAAAGTGTGTTTTTATGGCATAGGCTAACTCAACCTCAGTTAGGCCTCGACACCATCTTGTTCAAAATGGATGCCATACCATAATAATAACAATAATATGTGAATTTGAAAAGCGCCTGGTTACACCACAACTATGCGTCCCCGCACTGAAACCATGACCAAACTGCAGTGAGACCCAGGAGAAGAGTAAGAGAAGACCCAAGTGAGCAATTAAACAGAACTAAAGAGGCATGTTTTTAAAAGATTCCTGACACGAGTTTCAGAGGGATCGGTTCTTATCGGTACCGGGAGGGAATGCCACGCCTTAGCCGCTAGGAAGGAGAAGGAGCATGCCCCCAGTCTGGCCCTTCGGAGCTTGGAGATTTGCACCAAATTAGCCTTCGAAGATCTCGTATGGTGCAGTGGGGAGTAGGGCTGTATCAGGGGGTGTAGCAGTGGCATTGAGCCTTCAGGCAGCTCTCGGTCATCCAAGAGGCAAGTGACACCAGGTAAGATTTGAAATGGTGAGCCGAACCGTCCTCGTTGTGAGAGAGGGTCATGATCAATTGTGTGTCATCAGCATATGATACTAATTTGACATTATTTCTCTTTATGAGCTGTGCAAGCGGACAAATGTAAATAATAAATAGAGTGGGGCTCAGAATGGAGCCTGGGGAACTCCTTGCGGAAGAGTCAATGTCTCAGAGGTTCTTGACAAGCAAAGGATCCCACAGCCGACTAATGTTGTGCACATCAATGTCAAAGTCCCATAAGTTTGATGCTCCAGTGCCAAACATCTCCAAGACCTGCTGCGGATAGATCTCAATAGGAAACCCAAGAACAAACTTTTGAAGAAAAATGGAGGCGGCACTAGGAAAGAAGTCACGAATCCACAGACAAACTTATTCAATAATAATCCTTTTTATTCTTCTTCATATAAAATATGGGAACACACAGGACAACAGCCAACGCGTTTCGTTCCTGTTATTGGAACTTCATCAGGGCTGCAAGCAACATAAAACAGCATATAAATATCCACATAAATATAACATAAAAATAGACATACACAAACATTTAAATCATATCACATTGATGACACTAAACCCTAAATCAAAATATAATAAATGAGCAAACCATATTAGACAAAACATATAGACACACCTAATCGTCATCACAACATATATATATCTTTAGAGGATCTAAACAGATTTAGAAAAGACACATTTGTACAAACCTAACTAAACTAACACCATTAGTGATCATATAATCATTAGGCCAATAGCTTCAATACAATCCATACTATCAAAAAACAGGAGAAAGAATTGCAAAGAGAAAAGAGACAAGAAATAATGTGATATATATATATACACAAAATAAGCTTTAAATGGTACGCAGTATAGGCAAGAAAACCTGATATACATAGTTTATAGAATTAAATATAATCAATAGATAGATAAATAAGATCTCACTATAATGGAGTATCGATTTCAATAAGGTTTTACTAATAATATCCAGAATGAAGGTCATCCGATAGTAACCAAGGAAAGATGAGTATAATGTAATGTATCTAAAAGTGAGCGAATGACACTTGTTACAATCTCACCAAGTATCCAATTATACGCCAGATCACAACAGAAATACACATGCATGTAAATTTATTGCTAACATAAGTACATTTATAATACTATAATTCATATATATCTAAAACGTAGGTTATAATAGACCCACGCTTTCAAAACCAAAGAAAACACAGTTAAGGAATGTCATAACCACTATTGCGATATGTAGACGCAATTGACACTCTAAACAAATAAGAGCGTTGTACTAGAAAAACCATATCCGCCCTGAGCTTGCACAGACATTGCTTATGAATACCCAAGTACAGTGTCTTAGCAATGCGAAAAGTAAAAAATCGCATCTTATGTTAACTCAATGTAAATCATAGTAAGCTCATGATGGTAAATGTATGCTAAAAATCCATTGTCCAGCAGATGGGACTCTTATTATGTGATAATATCTCTTATACACAGTAAGCAATTGTATTTAACTACCAAAACGATATCTATGCCCCACTATAAGATAACCTACTGGGACACGATATCCGTGTCTCTTCGTCAAATCGCAAACAGCATTCAAGAAGAGCTCAAACCCATTATCGAAAAGAGTGGTAAGGGGGACTATAGTTGTTTTAAAAGGCCCCCACTATTTCATGGGAAAATCATGGCAGAACGTAGTCTATGCCTCATACATCAGGCATCCAGATTAAGTTTAGCCTGCTCATGAATAGAATTCAACATAACTCCAACAAATGTTTAAATCCTAAGGTCAAACGTAGCCCATTATAAAATGAAAATACTAATACTGAAACGGTGATTTTATATACAAATAAATAATCTGCCAGTCACATCCACTTACTTTAGTAGGCGTTATAGTCGACGCTCACATTTCAAACCTCCGTACCCACTATTCGGGAAAAAAATGCAACCGAACGTCACATTACGGACAGTTTTTATCATGTATCTCATCAGAACGTACAGACGGCGTCTGACATCAAACGCTTTGTAGCTTCAATTGAATACGGACCAGCAAATTCGGCGCCATCTTAGAGTGTTCACAAACTAAGAAAGTCACATACTTATAGGGCGCTACTTTATAATACCGATCCACAAATATTCATATCGGGGGCATCGTACTAGTATATAAAAGGTACAATGTTGCACCATAATCCATATATCGTAATCGGCGTATTGAAAAAATTACATAAAAAAATAAAACATTTAAGACACAAGTAAATGCGGAACAATAATTATATTATGGCCCAATGTGAAGCCACACAAACCTCGTATATTAAACGAGAAAATGTTCCATAATAAAAAGAAACCCTCACAATCACACATGAGTCATAGGTAGCTAATACTAAAATTAGCCCCATGGCATAATGGTTAAAATATATTGCAATAAATAAGTGGCAGCAAAGGGGAAAAGAATTTCACTTGAAAAAGGCAAAGTAGACATGCCTTAGCCTAATATTAGTTCCATCTGATGAGAACGTAAATGTATATCATAAACAAAACATGGTAATGGCCATATTTACAACTTCATTTGTTCCTTTACACATCTGGGCACTGGAGAGATAATTATTATGATTGTCCCGGGGAATACACCCCATCCAGAATGGACAACATCGATGGTATACAAGCTATATCCTGTTTGGTGTCATACACCTTTGTTGTATCAGACTGCAAACAGTCAAAACAATCTAAAGGATCAAAGCCCACTACCTTATTGCTAGTATAACAGAAGAAATAGGGATCATAGCCATTGTTGGAGTTATGTTGAACTCTATTCATGAGCAGGCTAAACTTAATCTGGATGCCTGATGTATGAGGCATAGACTACGTTCTGCCATGATTTTCCCATGAAATAGTGGCGGCCTTTTAAAACAACTATAGTCCCCCTTGCCACTCTTTTCGATAATGGGTTTGAGCTCTTCTTGAATGCTGTTTGCGATTTGACGAAGAGACACGGATATCGTGTCCCAGTAGGTTATCTTATAGTGGGGATAGATATCGTTTTGGTAGTTAAATACAATTGCTTACTGTGTATAAGAGATATTATCACATAATAAGAGTCCCATCTGCTGGACAATGGATTTTTAGCATACATTTACCATCATGAGCTTACTATGATTTACATTGAGTTAACATAAGATGCAATTTTTTACTTTTCGCATTGCTGAGACACTGTACATGGGTATTCATAAGCGATGTCTGTGCAAGCTCAGGGCGGATATGGTTTTTCTAGTACAACGCTCTTATTTGTTTAGAGTGTCAATTGCGTCTACATATCGCAATAGTGGTTATGACATTCCTTAACTGTGTTTTCTTGGGTTTTGAAAGCGTGGGTTTATTATAACCTACGTTTTAGATACATATGAATTATAGTATTATAAATGTACTTATGTTAGCAATAAATTTACATGCATGTGTATGTCTCTTGTGATCTGGCGTATAATTGGATACTTGGTGAGATTGTAACAAGTGTCATTCGCTCACTTTTAGATGCATTACATTATACTCATCTTTCCTTGGTTACTATTGGATGACCTTCATTCTGGATATTATTAGTAAAACCTTATTGAAATCGATACTCCATTATGGTGAGATCTTATTTATCTATCTATTGATTATATTTAATTCTATAAACTATGTATATCAGGTTTTCTTGCCTATACTGCGTACCATTTAAAGCTTATTTTGTGTATATATATCACATTATTTCTTGTCTCTTTTCTCTTTGCAATTCTTTCTCCTGTTTTTTGATAGTATGGATTGTGATGAAGCTATTGGCCTAATGATTATATGATCACTAATGGTGTTAGTTTTGTACAAATGTGTCTTTTCTAAATCTGTTTAGATCCTATATTGTAAAGATATATATATGTTGTGATGACGATTAGGTGTGTTTATATGTTTTGTAGAATATGGTTTGCTCATTTATTATATTTTGATTTAGGGTTTGGTGTCATCAATGTGATATGATTTAAATGTTTGTGTATGTCTATTTTTATGTTATATTTATGTGGATATTCATATGTTGTTTTATGTTGCTTGCAGCACTGATGAAGTTCCATTAAAAGGAACGAAACACGTTGGCTGTTGTCCTGTGTGTTCCCATATTTTATATGAATGGAGAATAAAAAGGATTATTTTTTAATAAGTTTACGTCTGTGGATTCGTGACTTCTTTCCTGGTGCCGCCTCCATTTTTCTTCAAATGTCTCAGAGGGTAAAGGTCTCTGAGCAACTTGAAAGATGCGGTTGGACAGGAAAGAGGTGAGCTATCATAATGCCAGGCTGCCGACCCCGCATTCCTCTAGCCATTGAATCAGGAGGCCGTGGGGTATGGTGTCAAAGACTACGCTCAGGCAAAGCAAAATTAAGGCTGAGGTGAGATCGTTATGCGCATTGTGTCTTAGAGTTTCACTCTAGAGAAGTAACGTGGATTCCGTCGACTGGGCAGCCTAGAACCCTGATAGAGAGGGGTGAAGTAGTTATCTTCCTTCAATAAAGCCAGTGAGTTGATGATTTAGATGTTTTTCCCGAATTTTCGCAAAGAAGGGCAAAAGTGAGATGGGTCTTAAGTCGTCCAAATTCATGGGGTCTAGAGTGAGCTTTCTATGAATGGGGAGCACAGTAGAATGTTTCCATTTCTGGGGGACACACCCCAATTGGAGAGACATCATAAGTACTTGTCTAAGATGAGGGAGCATTCCTAACCGGAGAATCCTAGGCAGGGTAGGATTCAAAGGGGAACCCGATTTAATATGTAAGTAGAGTTCCTGTAATTCCTTCATGGAAGGGCTGGTAAAAGACACAGCATCGCCTGAGTGAGTTATCTCTTGTCCCTAGTGTGGCACTGCATTCTTTGACTTCTGGCGGGAATGTATCATAAATGTTAGCTATTTTAACGATGAAAAATGTAGCAAAGTTGTTACAAGTATCTTGAGAGGGAGTTCCTTATAATCAATCCGCCAGGTACATTCCAGGCATATGCACACTTTCTTGGCTGTCACTAGTTCACCATTGAACCAGGGTGCATGTCTGACGTTTAGGAGCTGAGGGGGCTATGCCGTCTAAAGCTTCATTGACCCATCGATTGATGTTCCTGTCTGCAAGATCCACGTTCTCACCTACGTTCGGGGAGGGAGGCTAATAGTACCTTGGGGAAGGTCTCTGAGTCAATCTTATTCCATTTCCTAGAAAGCACAGTAGAATCCTTGTCGCACCAGGGTGTGGAGTTAGGGGTATGATCGAATAATCAGACCGGGGGACTGTGACAGGGGTGTCCACCATCAGAGTAGGAAAATTCGAAAAAATGGGGTCTAGGGTGTGTCCTTTCACATGAGTAGGTCCTAAAACTCCGCGCATCGGCCATACTTAAATATGGGCGTGTCTATCCATTGGCTAATCACCAACCGGGGTGGGCAAAGCAACACCAACCGGGGTCTAGCCACCCCACATACATCAGGAGAGCTGCCAACCCTGTACGTCACCACTGGAAAACAAAACAGTAACTAAAATAATAAAGAAAACTCAAAAGTGAGAAAGGGAACACACAAAATCATTTAAAAACAGTGCAGAGCCAGGCATCTCCCTGCACTTAGAGTGCTACAAGGAAAGGAAACACACAGCGGTAAAGAAGCACAGACGTCTTGTCACTCAAAGCAAGAGGGAGTCAGGCACCTCCCTGTATCGGATGTATGACGTTGCAACGCATGCTGTTACAACGCATGCTGTTACAACGAATGTTTTACAACGCGAGTGCATTGACAACGCAGGACATTACAACGCAAGTCTTTACATCGACTTGCACTAGATGGCGTGCTAACATTAAAAAAGTGTAATTTACTATTCCAACTCCAGTCCACGTAACAGTAGGGAAGGTGTTGGGATAGTAAACTACACTATTTTTAATGTTAGCACGCCATCTAGTGCAAGTCGATGTAAAGACTTGCGTTGTAATGTCCTGCGTTGTCAATGCACTCGCGTTGTAACAGTTTCGTTGTAACGGTAGTGCGTTGTAAAAGTTGCGTTGTAAAGGTTGTTCCCCCCTGTATCATGATGTTCATTCTGTGTTTATATTTCTTGACTAACACTGATGGAGCAACAATTCAAGAAAACGAAACTTGCTTAGAGCAATCCCTCATTAACAGTACTAATCGTTAAAATAGTAGACAAGACGAAATTAACATACACACAACACAGTCCTTTGGCCAGAGGGTTTGTTTCCGTTATCGCCATTGGGTAACTATTATTCTGTCTCAAATTTGCATATCCTTTTGCAAATGTATGATTTATTATGCCTTTTGTCTCTACATCTATCCACTCTTAATGCATTGATTTGTTAAATGAGTCTGTGATTTTGCATGTATTTGCTAAATGAATTTTACTCCCATGAAAGTTGATGGAGTTTGCACTGTGAATTTGTACTAATGAGCGTTCATTTATGCCTGAGATTTAGATAAAATTAATGAATCTTACCCAGAGTCTTTGTTATTTCACTGAGATCTGTAAATTAGCTAGTTAATTGTTAATATCACCATCAACTAACTCAACTAATGGCCCATCGACTAGAGGAAAGAGTATTGATCTGAGAAGATTAGTTAGGTATTGAGATAATTACCTCAAGTGATTTTGAGGTTAAAGGGAGTGAACTAATCAGAGCTGAAGTTAAATAATAAAACTTGACCCCCAGCGAAACAGCCAGGAAATGTGAATGTGTACATGGGCCCCATTCAAGTTTTCTTAACTGTGAAGTGTTCATCCCTGGCCTTCTGCTGGATCAACACCACATGCTACAAGATGTGGATTGTTTATTTCTGTACAACACTGTTCTTGAAGAGCTCACTAGAGGAAACCCCGTGTTTCATTCTCCACGGTTCTCCCTGCTTTCACACTGTATTGCATTCATTCACAATGTTTGTCTGTTGTGTATGTAACTAGTTTGTTTTAACACCTCCGGGCGATATCAAGTCAGGGGGGCGAATAGATATTCATGTAGGGGGGTTAATGCGAGGATGATTAGGATGATAGGGTTATTTGACGTTTTAAAATGTGAAATATGCTGGAGCAATGATCTTATCATGCTTGCTTTGCAGTCTTAATCATTTCTAGGCACGAAAACTACATATATACCCTTGAATTTGGGAGTAAGCCATGATTCTTTTAGATTCTACTTGAGATGCTGTCTGATTTCTTAATGACTTTGCTGCACACTTAGAACTTATAATTGCTACGATTTTTGTCCATTATTATATTGTTCCACATTTGATAGTCTTTATGGCAAATGATTTCTGTGTTATCAATGAGTTTACTGCAGCATCTACATTTATTATTTATGTATTGTACCTTCACATTTTATAATAAACCCCCATTGTTTTCTCATTTCTAAGCCCCAATTCCCTTTATGAGTCAGTTATTTCTTATTTACTGTATTTTGAAATGCTGATTGAATCTTGTCTCTAAGGAGGACACAGTGCCTCGTAGACTTTGAGGTTAACACAGTCCCGATCCACCCAATGTATGGGGGCACCACTGTAGTTGCAGATTTCCCAGGTCCCTGCGCGCCCACAGCGGCATAGAGACAGAAAAAAACAAAGCTTTGCCAGCACTCAAACCATGTAATTTAATGGATGGTGTTGTAGAGAATGACGTGGAGTAGCCCACGCGGCTCATCTCCCTTGCGATGCCCATTCCACGAGCAGCCAATTGTTATTCTGAGAGGTGTAGCTTGTGTTCTGAGGCCAGAACTGTCTTCTGAGTCCAATATTCCTCTCTCTCTCTCTCTCTCTCTCCCAGGAACAATAAATGCCAACAGCAAAGATTCACTGCTCTGCGGACTACTTCCTGTATTTAAGTGGGGTTGAAACCAAGGCTTTTAAAAGTTTAAACGGAGGTGGAACCATATCAGCCGCCAAAAATGATATGCGTGGGATACTTCCATAAAACCTCAATAGTCTTAATATTAAACCTTGCAGTATTTATTGAAAATAGTTGACATTTCTTAATGTAATGAAATCATCTGTGATCCTGAGTTCACAGTGCCATCTTGTGGACAAATTTATTTTTGGAACGGAGTACTCGAACATGGCAAATCTGCGAGAGATTATTTTTTTAAACATAAAATACAGTAGAGCACAATCGTCTAATGCCCGACCAGGTGCTGCTCCAAATCGGAAAAATAAATGCAGGTACTCGCCAACAATATAAACCCCCCAAAAAAATCATCTTTTCCTCTTTTTCTTGATCTCTGCCAGTGGGCTTCGTTTAGAATTCCCCTTTCCAAGGATTTCCCTTTTTTTCCCTTATTATTTTTGTCCCTTTTCTGCGAGTATAATTGTTTTATTCTTGTCAGAAATACCACCATTAAATCATAGCCGGATTTACCTCATACTGAGAGGGAAAGGTGTACGGTTATGCCAACAAAACAGAGGCAAAACTAGTAGCCGGGGCGTGGTTCCCTCTTATCGTTACTGCAGAGGTATAATCTAGGGATCGGGGATAATGTTAGAATTAAAAAAAAAATACATTGTAAACGGTACCACCTGTCTGTCAGAAAAGCTAAACCTCAGTACCTAAGGACTGAAACGGAAAAGACGAACGCGCAAGTAATGACAGACTGAATACGATCAAAGAGACTGTGAGAAGGGGAAAAAGGCACCCACTGAAAGAAAGCAAGGTGAAAAGAGCGAGCCCCCCTTTGAATCAACTGCATATTGATATTTGACATAATTGTAATGGCTCAACTGTATCTATTTTAACTGTTCTTTCCATTTTAAAAACGAGAGACCAGCCAACATTGGCAGGATTAAAAATAGATCCTGAGAAAGGGTAAAAGAGTAACCACCAGAAAGAAAAATAAGAGAACGAATTAAAGAAAAAAATTAAACCAAAAGAGAGAAATGTTCATGAGTGTAGGAGTAAGCATGAAAGTAAGGCTCCTGCAAAGAGGAAATTTGTTTTTGCTACTTAGTCATAAATATGAGTGGACCAGTGGAGTGTTTGAAAAAGGTAGCATATTTACTACTACATGAGAGGGTTTTAGGGAAGAGTAAGGAGGGGTTAATGGAAGGATGCACACCCACCCGTAGAAGAGTAAGCCCATTGCTATTCACAAACTGCACTTCTAAAGTTACTACAGCTAAAAAGGATCCGAAACAGTGGGTCTCCAGCTCAGAGATGGAAAACGTCCAGCACACATATAGCCAACCACTGGTACTGCAACTCGCTCCTATAGAAAATAATAGAAGTAGTGACTTTAATAAAACCCCATTGAAACAATATTAAATTAAAATACTTAAACTAGTTAAAAATATCAACAAATGTCATTTCTAGTTAAATACTTTTCTAAAAATAAACAAGCATTTACAATGCAATGGTCTCGGCATTGTTAAAGTTAGAGCTATTGGCATTGCTCATGACATTATTTTTGTTTTTAAAACATTTAAAGAAACGGCATTGTTATTTACAATGTCAATAGCTTAATCACTCTCAAATGAGAGACCTATTGCATTTGAACCCACACACAGAGCCACCCACACACAAATAGAGCCACCCACACACACAGAGCCACCCACACACAAAGAGCCACCCACACACACAGAGCCACCTACACACACAGAGCCACCAAAGCGGAATTTTTTTAATTACTTAGTTAATGTGATCCTCTATTTGCAGGTTTGAGTCTAACATCCCTAATTTTTTCACCTTTTGCTCCAGTACTGGTTTGGTTCCCATCAATGGGGGCCATAATTCGTAGTTGCAAATATGTAAGTGGTAGCAAAACCCTTGTATTTTACACCATTTAAATGGAACCTATTATATGACACCCAGGTTTACACGTTAACGAGGCTTGACCTCAAAACATCAGATAGGCTTGATGATTATGGATTTGAAATACAATCTGTGCATCACCTGCACCTATAATTGCAGTGGACAATGTAAGCAAAGAGGCATTACATTCAAGTTAAAAATCAGGATGGGCAGTACTGAACCCAGCGGAACTCCACATTTTAACTGCTTTTGTTCAGAGCAGACCGTTTAATTAAATCTGGACTTATTGACCAGTCTGAAAACTTTGACACCAGTTTAACACACTACCACCAATCTGCAGAAAGTCCATCTGATTTAACAGAATCTGGACATCAATGGTGTCAAACACAGCCAGATACATCAAGGAGAATCTGCGTGACTAGGATGTATCGATCCACGCGGACTCATCTTATCTAACACTACGGTTACCACACTCTCAGTGCTGAAACCAACTCTTAAACCTCTTGTGACAAATATAATATCGCATGGGATATTACATCATTATAACAATCATTGGCAGAGCAAACCGGTGTGGCGCTGGCTGGTTCTATTATATTACTAGCAAAACGTTATTATTGGGTGAGGCTGCCAGACTCATCAATTGGGGAAAAAAAGAAATAGCTGACAGCAAAAAATGTGTTTAGTCTCAAAGCATACATCGCCACAGTAGTCCTGACACTTAAGGGACCTACTTTGTGTATGGATGTGTTCTTAGTGATGTGCTCTTGGTGAGAAGTAATACTCGTCTCAATTTTTTGTTTTGTTTTTAATTATATAAATCTCGTACACTAAACGTGGGTGGAAGCAGTTACGTAATCTATGGTAAATCCAGCAGACCTCAATTCTAATTCAGTTGTCAGCACTTTAAACTGTGCCATTCAATTAAAAATATGAAGCTCACACCTGAGTGAAAAAACGCGAGAAATAACACTTAAGCTTTAATGCGCTTCAACACGCAAGAGTGTGAGGACTTTGCCTCTTAGTCTGTGATGGAAAAACACCAATCAAGTTTATTCATTTTGGGACAGTACCACATGCAGCAGCCTCAAGGCGCATTGCATTACCATAGTGTTAGGGAACGTGCACGTAAATGCAGGAAAACTCGTTGGAATTGATTACCCATTACTGCAGCGTAATACATACATAACGTTAAGAAACTGATATCGAAAATAGAATTATCGAGGTTTGCACTCGCGACAGCAGATGTCAGCGGCAGACTTTTAAGCCACTAAGCTCCAATTGACAAGTTGCTGGGTGACCCCTGCCTGAACGGCCGGACCAAAGACATCTTTATCACAAGGCATTGTGGGCACGATGACCTATGTGGGTGCCCTTCCTTTTAAACTCATTCAACAACCCCCTAACCGTAGCGTATCGAGTCTACTTACGTTTACAGTTGAATAAATAATTTCAAAACTGCACAGATAATGGCCCAACAGCCGCAACACGTAAAACCGATATGTCATGTTTTCATTTAAAATTATCTAATTTTCTGTGTCAGCTACTTGTTATTCAAATGGACTCCGGATGTCTACCAGCCTGAACCTCCACTCGAGTTCCCCGTGCGCACTGAGGCCTCCTACAGGCAGCCAGAGAAGGCCCGAGGGTTTGGCCGCCTAGTCTCCGCCGCGAAGATGCACCCCGCGCTCCCCTATACCTTGAAACTCGCCTGCGGCGGCCATGTCAAACCGGGAGAGAGGACCGGCGAACAGACACTCTTCTTCCCGACAACCGGCTCCCTACTCCCCCCTCGGACTCACTCAAAGACGTGCTCGGAGGCCCAGATCTTCATGGCTAGACTGTAGGATGAGTGCGTCGCCGCTACCTCGGTCTGCAGGCTGGGTCGTAAGGTGCTGAAAGACTGGTGCGCAATGTCACCCGGAGACGGAATGGAATATTTCAGTGACGTTGCGGCGCTCTCGGCGTATAAAAACGTAATCATGACATAACCGTAACATTACCTTGCCAGATTTAAGTGTGTTTTCTTGCCATCATTGTTCCCAATAGGAAAGGTAATTTCGCTTAGTTTGCCTGGAATTGGGAGAGTTCGCTACCTTGCTGCTTTTTGTGGACTAGGATGCAGGCCTTTTGTCGCTTCTCGGGCGCCCTTCGCTGCCTCTCCTCCAACAGGAGGAAACAAGCACACCACTGACTTTCTCCGAGGCGAAGCAGAAATGCCTCGGAGAAAGGCAGCGGCATTTTCGGATTCGGGGGCGTGTTTTCGGATTCGGGGGCGTTTAAACACGCCCATCGAAAAGTAACGAAAAAACACGCTCCCGAATCCGAAAAGGACGGGGCCTGTTCGGAGTGACAAACCTCTTCTCCAATGGCTGGCCAGCATTCAAGAGGCCAGCCAATGGAGAAGAGCAGAGAAGAGGGGCGGGTTCAAGCCCCTCTTCTCCAAGTCATTATATCTCGCGCAGCCTTCGCTGGCCGAGACCTAAAAAAGGGCCTGATTACGAGTCTAGCAGTGTTATGACCGTCAGACGCGCGGTGACGTAGGAGTGGCGGTCCACCGTTTTGCTGATTACGACTTACAAAGTCATATCAGCGGTGGACTGCCTGCCGCGCCACAGAACAGTTGTTCCCGGGAGGTGGCGCAGGAGTGCCACAACGCATTATGCTGAGCAGGGACTGGCCCAGTCCCGCTCAGCATATTTTGAGTTCTTGCCCCAGCTGCCTTTTCATGGCAGCGTCCTGCCATTAAAAAGCTGACGGTGCAATAACAAAGGGAGCCTCGCATATCCCCCATTCCATTGGGATACAGTCAGGGGGGCACAACATGTGCCCCCCTGTCTGTATTGCCCCCAGTTCCAGCACAGCATGGACATCACCATCCATGCCGTACTGGAGTTTTTTTGCCGTTCCCATTGTGGTGCTTGTTTTCAAAGTACCGTTGACCGTATTACAAGCTGCAGATTTTCAACTAGTCATATGGTCGGCGGTCCTTGTGCAACTTTGGCCCAGCGGAGGCGGCATTGCGCTGGTGTGCCAAAGTCGTAATCAGTCTCATAGTCATTACTGTATTCTTAACTAGCTTAATAACTTTTTTAATTGAAAAATTAATGTAGCATACATTTTTTTTTAAATATAATGACTTTTGGTTCATTCTATTGATCGCTTTTATTAATTATTAATACATAATACAAGAAAAAATGTTACTAAAGGTAGGGTGTTTTTATTGTAAACTTCAAAAAATTATTTTAATTTAATATATTCAAGATAATTACATTTCAAATTTAAATTAAGTTTAAAAAGCTGTATCATCTTTTATTTTGTTCTACATTTTAAATAACTATTTAAAATTGATTTAGATCGAAATTTAACATACAAATATTTGTACTAAATATTTTAATGTTGAGTAAACTTTTTTCACTTTTCCCTATACTTTACAAATTGGGAGATCGACTTTCAATGCAGGAGTACATAGGGAATCCAGCAGATCAAGAAGCATACTTTCACAAAGGAAAACAACACATGTCATATACATGTGTCCAGAACGTGGAGGAGGGTATCATGGTCAACAGAGTCAAAGATTCAGAGAGCTTGACAAAAGCCAGGAGGCAGGTACCACCATGGTCAAAGATACAACTGTCCAGAATGTGGAGGAGGGTATCATGGTCAACAGTGCCAAGGATGCTGAGAGCTTGACAAAGACCAGGCGGCAGGTACCGCCATTGTCAAAATTCTGCAGTGCATCATCACTGCAAAGTTGTAGTTTCCATGCTGTATTTGGACTAGAATTTGCAGCTATAAGTAAGGCTGTTCTTCAACATGTTATCTTTTACTAGCAAGCTTACTATATTTTCACTATTATATATGTGACATTGTGGTCTACAGCTTTGCCAAGAGTACCAACAAATACGTCTCCAGAAAGACCTTTGCTTAAGGCTCTCAAAGGGGCATGCATTGCTATAAAGGCAAGGAAGTGCCCGATTGTGTGGGAATCTGTTGTTTACCCCGGTCACCAGAGCTGTAGTTGAAAAACACATCCTCTATAGCCTAAAAATGAAGCTGCTGTAGGCTGGAAGCCTCCTGGTACTCAGGTTGATATGGCAGGCTTCTTAGGCCTCATTAAATATGACATGGGATCTGTAAAGGGGCATTGGTTTACTGTGGGGTCCCTACCTGAATTTACAAACAGGAGGCAGAAAGAATAAGGTTGGAGTTTTAAGTTTTTATTTCTTTACCTATGTTGTTATTTGTTACATGTAAAAACTAACTTACACTTTATGAGGATTGTCTCGCTGTTCATGCCAAGGTGCCAAAGGTAAAAAACATACTGTGGGCATACTATCCTTACAAATGTTCAAGTCTATTTCTTGGTTTTAATAGTACTTCCAGTCTGTCTGGTCTCTGTTGCATTGTGGACATTAAAGTTAATAGTCAGAAAAGGAAGCAGAGCGTAGCATTTCCTTAAAAATAACACCACACTGGAGTATGTAGTTAGTATCTTCTTTATTACCAGCCCCTGCTTGGTATGGTGTTGGCAGCAGCTCCCAGCAACATCTGCCTAACATTCCATACCCAACCATATATTTAAGGAATTACAGAATACAGAACAATTACCAAGTTCAACCAGGTAATACATTCTACAAATGGCTAACGGTACTTATAATACATTACATATACTACACAGGGTTTCCACATTTTAAGTGGAGAGCTGTTCCTTTATGTGGAACACTCTATAACACCACCAACATTCCAAATCTGCTCACCTCAAATGTATGTTTGTATAGCATAGTTTCAAGTATAGGACAAGCACAGTGTATCCAAGGCAAACTAAAAAGAAACAAAGCCTTTTGATTTGTTGTATTTTTTTGATTCTCCCCTTTCCAATGATACCTCTCCCAAGTGTTTCGGTGCTCGGGGGGCTGAGATAGCCCCCGAGGATTGAAACAATGAAACTGAAACTAAGTCTCAGTTTCATTTTAATTGCAATGACGTCAACGCACTGTGCGCGCGATTGGCATTGCAATGAAAATGCAAATGGGCCTCGGAGGTTGGGGAAACTCTTCACCAACCTCCCAAGGCCAATAAAAAAAAGTTAATTCCTCTGCTGTCTGCAGCAATTTAGTGCCCTGTTCTCATGAAGGAAGGGTTCCGTCATAAGCACTGGAGCACTGGTGCTCATGACGGAACCATTCCGTCATGAGCACCCAAAGGGTTAACAAAGATGAATAATACATCAACAGTACGTAATTAATCCACCAATTAAACCTACAACCAGCATTTTTGTTTCAGAGTTTTATAGAACACGAACTTGACCTGAAGGTATCAGAGCACTTTACATGAGCACCAGTTGTGTTACAGACGGACACATTCATTTTTGTTGGGCATGGGGAGATTAAGTGATTTGCCCAGAATCACAGGATGTTGAGTGTCCCTGCTGAGACTCGAACCCGGTTCTCCAGCTTCAAGGCCGACCGTTATAGCCGTAAGGCCACAACCTCTCCCCATAAGGAGAGGACATTACATATCCAAACAACTCACAACAGAAACAAAAATCCATTCCTCAAACGCATACTCCATCATATGTCACAAAGACTTACACCATACACAAATCAATTCACCCTATTCATACTTACATTCCAAATCACTCAGGAGCACACAGCAAATCACTTCTAAGGAGTCTCCAGCATTGGAACACTTTGGCAGAGTTTCAAAAGCTCCAATATCCCCTCGGACTTAGAGTCTAGGCATTAGGTCTTGCCTGGACCCTAAGAAATCTTTCGGCGACTACTACAAAAGAGGAGGTGCTCTTACAAAACCATCCTTTGCTACTAATTTGTGGAAGCTGAACCTGAAGCCCCAAAACTAAAGGGGCCCCAAACATTCAGATCACTCACAGTTTACCCCCAGCGGCTGTGCCGTGTATTAGGAGGCACTCTCCTCTACATAAACAACATTAGTTTGGCAGAGTTGCAGATAAATAACTGGGACCACTCAATAACTGAGTTCCAGATCAAGGAAAAAGTTAAAGGACTTTATTACAAATTCTTATAATTAAAGCATTATAGAGTAATACAAAATATACACCATGAAGTGTCAAATGCAGAGTTCATATTTTAAAATCAGAATTATTATATGTCACAAATGAAGAGAAAAATCATAAGGAAAGGAGGCAGTATCACTAGCTATTAGGAAAGTCGATCTAATTCCCTCAATGGACAGAGTCCCTGGTAGAAGAGGATTGTCTACAAATTCTGGAGTTCGTATACACAATTCTAGCCAATGAAATTAGCAAAACCACAGTTCCTGCATGGTACAATCCCATGTAACATTTCTGATAAATAAGAGAAATCCACATAATAGCATTACACATTAGCACTGTCCATTTTTCTAAGAAAGAATCGAGCAGCCTCTACAACACATCATCATAGGAAGTTCAGTTAAATGAAAATCTATAAACAATAGGCCATCCACCATTTGAAGAGTGCCAAGCAAAGCAACAGTACTGCAGAAGAAAGGGAGAACTTTGAATTGTTGCAACTGTTAAACACCAGAAAGCTCATTCACAATACATGAAAAATGCACTATGATATCAGCCTGCCTCTTTTTATGTGTGGACTGCGGGGAGAGACGTTTTTGCAGGGGATCAGGATGGGAGGGGATAAAGCAGGAGTGGTATGACAGCATCAATATCCATATTAACTAATGTTATGTTATATTAAAACTCATTTATAAAGTGCATGTACACCAAAAGATCTTTTGGCACTAAATTAAAATACTAGTTAGAAGTATTATTTCAGTGCCAGTTAAAGCACTAATGCAAAAACAACAGTTGATGGACAGAATGCAGAACAATGTCATACATTCACCCCAGTACAGAGATCTGGGCCTAAATCCATCGTTTTTTTGTTCACCATGCCGTTCCAGTTTGAACCCAGCCATATGCAAATCAGTCTTGACCCTGTGCCTCATGGGTACAGTCCAGCCCGAACTGCCAAGCCAGGTCCTCCCTGGACTGGAAACAAGCATCCTAGGACCGGTTTCGGGGTTTCACCCCTCTTCAGCCAGGATAGCTTGATTCCAGTGGCATGGAGAGCACAGGACCCATGTCTGGGCATACCCTTCCCACTCGGGGTGACAAATCAAAAACAACAGTTGATGGACAGAATGCAGAACAATGTCATACATTCACCCCAGTTAAAGCACTAAGGCTTGTTTAAACAACCAGGTATATAGGTATTTCCTGAAGGAGAAGATATCCACGGCTTGGTGGATTGCCCATGAACAGAATTCCAAATCTTCCGAAATTTAGGAACATCCGATTGGTTAGAATGGGCAGATCAGGGACATACCTTGTAATCTTATCTTTAACACATTTTGGTGCTAAGTTATTTACATGCTTAAAGACCATACAACAAAGGTTAAAATATATCCTTTGTTTCACAGGGAGCCAGTATAGGTTTTTCAGCAATGATATAACATGGGTATGTCTTGGAACACCAAAGATTAGCCTGGCCACCTCGTTCTGTCGCACCTAAAGTTTGTGTAAAAGACTGATGTGACTAGAATCACATTGGCATAGTCTAACTTGGATACAATAGAAGCCATTGCCATTACTTTATTTGCTTTCAAAGGGGCTATTTTCCTTATGGTTTTTAGAAGGCAAGTGCATTTAGACACTAAGGGCATCATTGCGATGTCGGGCAGAATCACTTCCACCCGACACCGTATCGGTCATGGGACCGACAGACGACCAACACCACATTAGAATGCGACCGAACAGTGTCCGGTTGCATTCCTACATTTTACTATGGCAGCATGCATTCTGGCTGCAAACCGGCCATAATGCATGCTCCTATAGTAAAATGGGAGGTGCGGTTTATCCCTGCACCCCTGGCAAGCACCACGGGGTGCAGCTATCAACAGTGGGGCACCCTAGGTGTCCCCTCAGCCTCCAACCGGAGGCGGTACACCCAAGGGGGCTCTGCTGGGGACCCCCAAAGACGCTTTCCGACATGGTTTCCATATAGGACAGACCAGCATGGAAACCATGTCAGAAAGCGTCATTGTAATCTCAAAGGCGGAAGGTCCGCCCTTGAGATTACTTGCTGCATTCCAACTGACGAACGGGCTCTCTGATCCGAACGGCACATTACGATGCAACTCGGAAGGCTTCGAGCATCGACCGGAGCCTTCCGAGCCGCATTGCAATAGGCCCCTAAGAGCCCGATTCACAAAGGTAAACTTACACTTTTGTGTATGTTTATGATTTTTACTATTCACAGAGGATTTATGAGTAGTATCTTAACGAGTGTGGCCTCTCCACACATAAGGTCTTTCTATGGGGATTTACTATTAGTTTCTCTGCACTTGTACAGATACTACTGGTAAATAGCAAGCAATCATAAACTAACACAGAAGTGTAAGTTGCACAAAAGTGTAAGTTTACCTTTGTGAATAAGGCACTAAGGATACCACTTGATTGTGCATTGACAAGTGAGCATCAGTCATTTCTCCCAGGTTCTTAGCCACTGGTGAGGGTATACGCAGTGGGCCTAATTTCATAGGCCAATAGTGTTGATCACAAACCTTGGTCTTATTTCTTAACAGGACAACTTCTGTTTTATCTGCGTTTAATTTAAGTGTTTCATCACCATCCACCCATACATCTCATGATTTCATGAAAATGTGCATGTGCTGAAGGCGTACTACTGGCTGGGTGTCATCCGTATAATTGTATACACTGCAACCTCTACTTACCAATTCAGCAATAGAAGGTCTTATATATAGATTAAATAGACGAGAAGATGACGAGGATCCCTGAGGGATCCCACAAATCAGGCATTTTGCCTGATAGGTACAGAACCCTAAACTCACAGATTGGGTGCGGTCCTCAAGAAAGGATTAACTTAAGTGACTGAACTTGTCAAAGGCCACAGAGAGGTCAAGCAGTACCAATGCTACATCACTGCCCTAATCTTCTTTCCACCTTAAATCCTTGATTACAAATAGTAAAATGGATTCAGTGTTTTGTAAGGGACAGAAACCCGCCTGTGCAGGAGGCAAGAACTCTGTTGACTGTAAAAAAAAGTACATAATTCGCAGGCAATGTGAGCCTCCAATAGTTTAGCCAGAAAAGGAAGCAGAGATATCTGTCTGTAATTGTTTTGCTACAGAGGATCCAAATCCTGCTTTTTTAATGGTGGAATAACTTCCACTTGTTTGAAAGTATTGTTGCATGGTGAACTTACAAAAATGTGGCACAACTAAACTCAATTAAAAAACACACTGGTGCACATCAAATTAAGTTCATTTCAAATACAATCGTATTTTAGCATCTGTATTCAACTTAGCATAAAAATATCATTATGTATGCTCTAACATTATAAATGTCTAAAAACTCTTTTACATAAGAGACATGGTAAGAATAAAAGAACATAAGCAAAGCAAAGTTTTTTTATTGATAGTTGCAATGCATCAAATAGGAGAAGTGGCAGATTCATTTTTCTGTAGGCATTAGAGTGTTACACATCTAAAGTTGTGTGTGTGTTATTCATAGCAAAGAAAATATGTTTGAGTCATCATCATCATCATCATCAATATCATTTATTCGGTTTGAGATAAACAACCCGTGTTTTGGCAAAATATCGGGAAAAAAATATTATGATACAAAATTATTGCATCAAGAATATGGAATACCAGAAATATCATTGATGGGAATATTGAAGGTAAATATATCATTTTGAGTGTTATTTTTAATATAATTGTATCAAATATCGATGTACAAAATACTGCTATCTGTAATATTGTTTGTACTGTTAATTAGTATGTAATTTATTGTAGTGGCATTTTTTGTAGTTTTTTTGTTCTGAAATGGTTGAAATGTGTTTTTTTGTTGTATTTATGTATATAATTAATTGTTGAATACTTTGTTTTAGAACCTGGATGTTGAGTTTTCAGGGGATAAGGGTGGGGAGATTTTTTTTTAAATGAAAAATTTCATTTGAAATTTTAAGAAAATAATTTTAAAGATATGCAAAATAATAATTTAGAATATTGAATTTAATATTATTATACTAATATTTTTAACACATTTTAATTTGATGTTAATTAAAATATATATTAATGGCATTGCATAATTAACACCAACATTTCAACCGATATGGTTAAATTGGAGTGGAAATAGTAAATGTTCTCCTCATCAGTGTTCAACGCCTTTCCCAAATTGGTTTAGATGTTATGTTATGTTAACTTTTTTTGGATAGCGCACAGCTACCCCAGCAAAGAGGCGTCCCAGCACTGAAGCAGAACATAGAGGCTGAAAGTCAGAAAAGGCACTAGCTTGTGGGAAAGAGATGGGTTTTAATAGCTCCTTGAAAGACCATGAAATCCTCCATGGCACGAATGGGGTATAGTAGAGCATTCCAAAGCTTGGCAGTCAAAAGACGGAAAGAACATCTGCCCGACCGTACACTCCTCATACGAGGCACAGTCGCCAGGTGTTGTTAAGTAGAGCGAAGTTGGCGCTTAGGGTAATAAGGTGACAGCAGATTGGACAAGATGGCCAGAGAGGAAAGTTTCAGGATTTTGAATGAAATACAGAGGACCTTAAATTCCACTCGGTTGGCAACAGGAAGCCAGTGCAACTGACGGATTGCCATAGAGGCGGGGCAGGTTCTGGGGAGGCCCATCAGGGTTCTAGCCACTGCATTTTGAACTGGAGTTGGAACAGTAAATGTCAACCATTTAGTATTCACTTCTTCCACCAATATGGTTAGAGTGGAGGGGGAATAGTAAATGTCTAGTTTGTGTCTAAAAACTTTTTTTAAAGATTTATGTGGGCGTGTGATAATTGAATTTTAAACTTTTATTCAAAACCATTTATTTTACTTGTATTTGTCTGTAGTAGAAATGCTTTGTGTTAATTCATTATTATTGTTGGTGATTAGCAATATAAAAATATTTTTTAAATGTTTATATGTTTGAAACCAATAAATAACTACAATAAATAAATAACTACATTTTGCTGTAAAATAAAGGCATGTCACACATTTTTCAATTTTTATTTGTTTGCAATTTTTATTCATTGTACATATTTACATGTTTAATTATATATACTTAAAGTAAAACAAATTAAGAAAAATTAAGAAGTTAAATAAATAACACATTTTTCATCACTCTTTATTAATAAAATAAATCTACATTATATTTATATACCTTTGTATGTTGCACATTTTCAACTTTCATTTTCCATTGTTCATCAATTTTTTTTACATTTTATAACGTTTTATATACATATTTCCAAAATAATTTTTACATGTTTTATTAGTATATATCAAATGATTGTATATATTTTATGCTATTATTTAATACATACTTTTCATATTTATTTTAACATTTTTGATATATTTTACATGTTTAATAATTTTTGTATATTTTTTTAAACATTTAATCAACATTTTTACAATATTTTTAATTCATTTGTAAGGGGAGATGTTTTTTTTTTTGTTTCACTTAATGGACATTTTTTTACAGCAAACTTTTATTTTATGGTCTATTTGTGTTATTTGTAGTCTATTTTCCCAGAACCAGGTCGCAGTAAGGTGCTTCTGTCCTTCAGAACAGGTAAATCCTTCTTTGAAGATGTTTTAAGTGTTTTGAGAGTAGGGGGTATTTAGGAAGGAAGTCTAGAAGTTAGTTATAGTGTAGTTTGTGAGGTTTTGTATATTTAGATATATGACTGTTACTGTTTTCCACTAGTTTGTAGTATTCGTTTTTGGACACTATTTCAGTAATGTATCACTATGTTATGTTAAATTGTGTAAAATTAGTTAACATTTGATGATTAACTGTTATGTAGTTGTATCTGAGTTTTTTAGGGATCCTAAATACTTTTAGGTTGCTTTGAGGGATTTCTAATGGATTTGTGATATGTTTGCCTTTTTGGGGGGATATTGGGATATTTTATATCTCATTTTTGGTGGATTACTATTATTTATTAAGTGGATACAGAGAAAGTTCTGCGGCTACAGAACAGAACATTTTCTTTATTTCTTTGCTTCTGGGTGGGAAATATGATAATATATTGTTTATGTCAAAATGATGTGATTGTTATGTCAAATTGTTTGGTTTTTGTGTTGTAATTATTTTATGTGAAGAATTAAGTTTGTTTTCAACTATCTTGGTTGGTTATGGTTACATTTAAAAAATATATATATATAATTTTATCATATCAGTCTAATAACATTGGGATTTTAAATAATTGTTTGACTGATCTAATAAAATATTATATTTAATATTTAAAAAAAATATTTGTCATGTTGGTTTATAGTTTGTCATCATTTTATAGGACTTTGGTTGGTTACTCTTTAATTTATAATATGCTTCTGGCTATGATATTTAAGTAATCTACTCTTATGTTCTTTATGAAGAGTTTGACTTTAAATTGTAGCATACCGTACATTCTTTTGGTTTGTTTGCTACGTTTAGGGGCAATTTGACAAACAGATTGCTCCATTCGTAGTTCTTGGTAACTTGTAATGTTGGCGATGTATACTCAGACGCCGTCAGAGCCGTTGTTTCCCAATGAACCGATTACGGAAACACAGTTGTACAGACGGTCCCCTAACCACCGACAGCGGTAGGCTGCCATGGTACACTCTCAGCAAAGCACAAGAACAGTGCCCATTGGATGGATACAAAACAACACAGCTGATATCCATTAGCCAAGTGGACACACCTGAAAATCACACTATAAAATAAACCCCACCTGAGACCATGATCATTTGCTCAAGTTATTTTAATTATACAGTTTCTTCTATGGTTGCTCTGTGCTATTGTATGCTTGGGGGGTTTCCCAATCCCTCTTTTAACTAATAGCAATAGGCTCTCTTCTTTACAGCCTGGTTTATCACACTCATAGCGTAATAACCTCATTTTCTAGGTCTCGCCTTGCGTTGCAGGGGGAATGCGCTGCCATCGCTTTGCGAGGCATGCAGTATATACTGTAGTGTGGAAGCTTCATGGAAGCGCCGCCCACTCTCTGCCGATTGGCTTTTGTCTTAAATGCTGCCTTCCGATTGTTTGAGGCTTGTTAGTCCCTCCTCATTCATCATTTGTATCCTTCCACGGCTATTGACCCCTTTACTCCTGACACTATTTTCTTTTAGGTCTCGCCTAGCGTTGCACCGCGAATGCACTGCCATCGCTTTGCAAGACATGCAGTATATACTGTAGTGTGGAAGCTTCGTGGAAGCTCCGCCCACTCTCTGTCCATTGGCTTTTGTCTTAAATCCTGCCTTCGGATTGGTTTGAGGCTTGTTAGTCCCTCCTCATTCATCATTTGTATCCTTCCACGGCTATTGACTCTTTTACTCCTAACACTATGTTCTTCCCTGTCTCCCAACCCCACTGCCCCCTCCCTCAGTCTGTGACTTCTCACCATCCCCCCCACTCCCGTTCGTGTTTTCTTGCCTGCCAGCACATCCGTTTTCATCTTTATTATTGCCACCTTGAAATATGCGAGTTTAAGATGAGTGCTGTACAAAAACTTTTCGTGTTTAATGAACTAGATTTTAATGTTACTCTAAATATAATAAGACTCTAGGCAACATTCGGGATATGCAAGGCAACTGATGCCTCTTAGTTCACAAATGGCAATGTTGTAGGGCGCGAGGAGCGGCAGTGTTTTAACTCATGCTTAAAATGAGCACTTTTAATAACTTCCTCTCAATTCAGTGCTATATTCTTGTGTACTGAGGTGACGTGCTGTAGAAATGCACTTTTTGTAATTCTGAAGAGACATTATCCCACATTTACATCATGTTTACTGTATGATTAACATGACGATCATTTTCACGGCTCGCTCACTGGTTCGTATATGCTTGGCTCATCTCCGGCTGGCTCTACCTGTTAATTAATATATTAGCTCGCGCACCTCTAACAAAGAGAGCTGAATGGATATATGACAGTGAGCCCGGTAGATGGTAGAGAAATAGACTGGCGCAGACAAACAGACAAAGTCAGTCTCCATTGCCTTACGTCAGAAACATCACATTCAATAACCTGGAAATCTGCCAGCAACTCCCACATGCCCCAACCTCATCCCCCTCACCTATTCATAGCAGAAGCAGCAGATTCTAAGCTGTGCCCTGCTGGTGCAGAGGAGCACGGCAGAGTCAGTAGAAGCGCTGGGATCCCTAGCCTCTCCGCGCAGGCACCTAAGCCTTCCAGGTGCCTTCACACTCAGGATAAATGAATACATTTTGTTCTGTGCTTTAGTCGCCCCTCTGTGAGCAATGTCTGGTAGATTAACCTTTGTGTTAATAAACACATTCAGAGAGGTGGTTGTGTACAAACAAACAACAGCCACAATACCGTACGTTTTGAACGTGTAGTTAAATACCTGCTCATCGAGTACCTCATTGGCTGATCATTCCTTGGCACTACCAAAATTACATTTGGACACATTTGCTCAACTGTAAAACACTCCCTTCTATGGGTCATTTAACAACTCGGGGGTTTAGGGTTTGGTAACCTACTTTGAATGCTGTGTAAAAGAGTAAATCCAAATATTAATGCAATGAAACTTAGCAACCAGTACTGTCTAAAACACTGTGAAAACTGACATGCATTCTGGCATTTTGTTTAGTTTAATGTTGATTTTCTCATAGATGCAAGTAAAGTACTCTTAATATCTTAATGAAATCTGCACACTTTTAACTAATAGCACCGGGCGACCTTTAACAACTAGGCAATGAATACATTTTCAGGTACCCCTGAAGCCCCCCTACCACCCGCCCCCTTGGCAAACTTCATTGCCTCCCAGTGTATGGGGGATAACCAAGATGCAGGAGAGTGAGTCAAATAGTCTAGAAAATGAAAGAGAAGCCGGGATTCGAATTTACATGCTCCGATCCCGATCACGTTGGTTAATCTGTAATCACTACTTTTATTAATGAGTTTCACATTAGTACAGCACCATGGTGTGCATGTGTGGCGACACTTCACCGATGAGGTACGTGCCAAGCAATTGTTGACACAATCCACACTTTGCGTCTTTTTCAATATATTTATTATGAAGTGCAGGACCTTTCCAAGGGATTTTGCACACCACATACATTCACTCCAAAAATAAAATGTGTAGGTAAAAAACATTGCCATTTACAATGTCAATAGCTCTAACTCACAAATGCGAGACCTATTTGCATTGCAAATGCTTCTTATCTTTTGCTCCCTGTGTGAATGGGGAAGCGAAAGGCAATGGGGGGGCAGGAGTTGTTAAAAAGAAAACAAACAAAAAACAAGAAGCATGCGGGGGAGAGTTATGTGCTAAACAGTATTGTGGATTTGGTGGGTGAATACCAAGCAATTCCGACTCCCACAGTGGGTGATGTATGTTCACCAATTATTAGCGCTGCAGCACACTCTTCTGGTGATCACTCACTAAAATAAACTAGCATACCAAGCTTATTCAATTACTATAATAAGCATGCTTACCATGAGGCCCCTACCATTTTGACACGTGCTCATTGTTCAACCTTAGTTGACCCAAAAAAAGATCAGTATCCTCTGTCGACAGTTCCTTACTACTCCATAACAATCGTTACGCTTTGCTTGCAGAAGAGGGTATAGTCCGGTAGGCTAGCAGCACCGATCTTCCCTCTGCACCCTTAGGTGTCTCTATATCCACTCAAACTGACCAAGAACCACTCGACAGTCTCATCCTCGGCCTAAAGGCCGAAGTTGGGGCTCTCAAATCATTGGTTCTAACAATGAAGGACACTATGAATTTGCTTTTAGCCTCATAAAAAGCTTATTATAACACAGGGTGGCAAAACCCAAGACTCACTACCCAAGGGAGTTCCCAAACCATCGGAGGGCTCTGAATCTAACTGTTGTGTACATCATTCTTCTAACAATCTAGTTTTTAAATCACTACATGCAGGTTCAGTTACCTCCTGTCCTCGGGGGAGGAGGCCGAGTACCCAGGGTGCCACGAAAAATGATATGCAGTTATTCTGTAATCCCCTATTCCAGCTAGGGAGTTCATATGCCCGCCTATTAATAATGATCACTTTGAAGAGCACAGAGGGCCTTAGATGGATAGGCATATTTTGATGATTAATGTCCCCAAGCTAATTAGTACAGGGCAGCCAGAGGGGAGTGAGTCAATAAACAATAAAGTAACCTATTGGATACATCATGTCAGGGGCTGTTGTTCTTTTATTGGTGATGACATCATCAAAGTGAATAGGCTGACCTCTTCATATTCTCAATTTCATACACTGGAACTGATACTTGTATTAAAAGCCATGGTCGATAATCTGGTGCTCCTGGCTACTCTAATATTCAGTTCAAATATCATCGCCCGATGCAAAATAGGATGATATGCCCCTGCCCCGAAGGCCTAGCGTCATTGACTGACTCGGTAGAGAGACTGCAGCCTTGTCTCCACTGTCATGTCAGTAGTCAGCAATTCCAAATGAAACAATATTGTCTGAAGTAATTAGAGGACCCATATACTTAAGCCAATTAAAGCTCCTAGTGAACAAGCCCAAGAGCTCCACTCTTTTTGATCTCCCCACTCAACCCTCGTGTTCAGCTGCATGTGACTCTGTGCCTGGTTAATTATCTATTTCCAATACTATTAACAACAGGTCTATTTATTTTTCTGGTAGTCCACAGCTCTCTCTTTCTAAATCAATAACCTCTAGTCAGGCTCAAGAAGGTGGTGATTATAACAACTTGAAGTTGATTTCCTGGAACGTAGCAGGTTTCAGATTTTTAAAAAAACGCTTCCGGGGGTCGTGGCAAGACAATATGGCTGAGTGGACGTAATCCACTTCAGCTCCGGAGCCTTGCAACACTCGGAGTAGCATTTACCTAACAATAGCCGTTACTCCAAAACTACCAGATCGGCCCAGGAAAGTCACAGGACCAAGCGGAGGGGCTACATCTGCGACGATATCGCTGAGATGCCCGCAATTTGGGCAAGAAACCAGAGTCCGAGAGGCACCTGAGGCGACAAGATGGTGGCAGCTTTGGCACTCGCAGGAGGCGCAAACTGAAACTAAGCCATACCTGAAGTTCGCGTCCTCTGGGCAGTGAGCGGAGCCACCCGTGCACTCTCGGACAGCATGGCACACCAAGAGGTGCGAGTTCGGCAAGGATTACTCCCATATGATGTGACGCTCGCATAAGGGCAGAGGCGCCCGGCGCGCCCATGACTAGGGACAGACAAACGTTTCCGGTGCCGTGAGGAAGCAGAGGTAAGGTGGATCGACAAGAGCAGCAGAGTGAGGCACGGGGACGGCTCCCCAAAAAAATTCCTATGCGGACAGAGAGGCTTGGAGCTTCAATGGGGATTAGTTTAGCGGCCTGACTCCATAATGGCACCCGAAAGAAGAGAGCCTGAAAGGCATGGGGCCACAGGTCACTGAGACACAGGAGCAGGGACTGATTGGGGGCCCTGATCCCCCACAATTCACGGCAAGAGCGCGGCATGCAGGGATATGACACACAGGACCTCACTCTGACCTTAAGATGACCACCATGGCATACACGTAAGGCAATGTGCTACTGACTTGACCTCTACTCATTAGATTAACTCCATTGCGTGGCTCCTCTGCACAAAGGAACCGCACACCGCAGGGGGAGCACACTGCCCCAACAAAGCGTGCTCGCTGAGCTGCACATATGCCACCGAAAAAGGCGACAAACAAGGTCTCCACATATTTCGTTGCTGCAGAGAAAAGACACATGCAAGGCGAAGAGGGACACCCTGGTACAATGCCGCTCACTAGTGAGGACCTGTTGGCTTCGCTTAGAGACTTTAAATCCGAACTGTGCATGGAAATTAAGCAGGACCTGCGGTCTTCCATTGAACAATTAAAGACGGACCTCTCCGAACGCATGTCGACCATCCAACATGATGTGGACGCAGTTGGCTCTCGAGTCTTGGAGGTAGAGGAACACTCACAGGAGCTGGATGCACGCACCAACAGGCTACAAGAAAAGCAGCAAGAGCTTCAGACTCAGCTTCAACAGGCACTCCTAAAGGCAGAGGACCTAGAAAACAGATCCCAGAGGGAGAATATCCGCATAAGGGACCTAGAGGAAGGCGCAGAGGGACTGGACTTGGAGGCCTTTGTGGAAGAGCTCTTTGCCGAGACTCTAAGCCCACACCAGTTGAAGATCAAGATCGAAAGAGTCCACTACGTTGGCAACCGGAAAGTCGGGTGAACGGCGACGCACAAGGGACGTCCTCGTTAAGCTACACTTGTTTAAAACGAAAAGAAGCGATCCTAGAAGAAGCGAGAACAAAGGAAGAAACTGCCTTTCAGGGGTACAATGTCGGCTGTTCCAGGACCTGGCGCCCTCTACGTTACAACGCAGGCAGCAACTTAGTCTGATCACAACAAAACTACGGGAGGACAATATACGTTATAGATGGACATTCCCATTTGGCCCTGCCTTCGAACTGAACAACAAATCGCAACATGTCTCGGGCCTAGAGGAGGGCCTGCACATCTTGGGCCTCCTAATGCCTGAGGAAGAAAGCAGCCAAGGGCCTACGAAAGGCTCGGACGCAGTAGTGCAGCAGAGACAGCAAAGGCGCACCATCAACAAGGGCAAGCCCAGTGGGAAATGACAAAGCAAAAGACACACTATTGATGGACGGAATGCAGAACAAATCAAAACATTCCCCCCAGTCAAGAGATCTGGGATAAATCAATCAGTCTTTTGCTCACCGTGCCACCCCAGTTTAGACCTGGCCATATACAAATCAGTCTTGACCCTGTGCCTCGTGGGAACAGTCCACCCTGAACTGCCAAGCCAGGTCCTCCCTGGACCGGAAACAAGCATCCTAGGACCGGTTTCGGGGTTTCACCCCTCTTCAGCCAGGATAGCTTGATTCCAGTGGCACAGTGAGCCCAGGACCCACGTCTGGGCATACCTGGCGCACTTTGGGAGAGAAAGCAAAGACACACAATTGATGGACGGAATGCAGAACAAATCAAAACATTCACCCCCAGTCAAGAGATCTGGGTTAAATCCATCAGTTTTTTGCTCACCGTGCCACCCCAGTTTAGACCTGGCCATATGCAAATCAGTCTTGACCATGTGCCTCGTGGGAACAGTCCACCCTGAACTGCCAAGCCAGGTCCTCCCTGGACCGGAAACAAGCATCCTAGGACCGGTTTGGGGGTTTCACCCCTCTTCAGCCAGGATAGCTTGATTCCAGTGGCACAGTGAGCCCAGGACCCACGTCTGGGCATACCTGGCGCACTTTGGGAGAGAAAGCAAAAGACACACAATTGAAGGACGGAATGCAGAACAATCAAAACATTCACCCCCAGTCAAGAGATCTGGGTTAAATCCATCAGTCTTTTGCTCACTGTGCCACCCCAGTTTAGACCTGGCCATATGTAAATCAGACTAGACCCTGTGCCTCGTGGGAACAGTCCACCCTGAACTGCAAAGCCAGGTCCTCCCTGGACCGGAAACAAGCATCCTAGGAACGGTTTCGGGGTTTCACCCCTCTTCAGCCAGGATAGCTGATTCCAGTGGCACAGTGAGCCCAGGACCCACGTCTGGGCATACCTGGCGCACTTAGGGAGAGAAAGCAAAAGACACACAATTGATGGACGGAATGCAGAACAAATCAAAACATTCACCCCCAGTCAAGAGATCTGGGTTAAATCCATCAGTCTTTTGCTCACCGTGCCACCCCAGTTTAGACCTGGCCATATGCAAATCAGTCTTGACCCTTTGCCTCGTGGAAACAGTCCACCCTGAACTGCCAAGCCAGGTCCTCCCTGGACCGGAAACAAGCATCCTAGGACCGGTTTCGGGATTTCACCCCTCTTCAGCCAGGATAGCTTGATTCCAGTGGCAGAGTGAGCCCAGACGTGGGTCCCGTGCTCTCCATGCCACTGGAATCAAGCTATCCTGGCTGAAGAGGGGTGAAACCCCGAAACCGGTCCTAGGATGCTTGTTTCCAGTCCAGGGAGGACCTGGCTTGGCAGTTCGGGCTGGACTGTTCCCTTGAGGCACAGGGTCAAGACTGATTTGCATATGGCTGGGTTCAAACTGGAACGTCATGGTGAGCAAAAAAACGATGGATATAGGCCCAGATCTCTGTACTGGGGTGAATGTATGACATTGTTCTGCATTCTGTCCATCAACTGCTGTTTTTCCTTTTGTCACCCCTAGTGGGAAGGGTATGCCCAGACGTAGGTCCCGTGCTCTCCATGCCACTGGAATCAAGCTATCCTGGCTGAAGAGGGGTGAAACCCCGAAACCGGTCCTAGGATGCTTATTTCCAGTCCAGGGAGGACCTGGCTTGGCAGTTCGGGCTGGGCTGTTCCCTTGAGGCACAGGGTCAAGACTGATTTGCATATGGCTGGGTTCAAACTGGAACAGCATGGTGAGCAACAAAACGATGGATTTAGGCCCTGATCTCTGTACTGGGGTGAATGTATGACATTGTTCTGCATTCTGTCCATCAACTGTTGTTTTTGCTTTTTTCAGTGGGAAATGACGGCGTAGAGCAGTCAAAACGATGTTCAGAAGAAAGACCGCAGTCCAAGCTGGGGGAGAGAGATATGAAGAGCCGCACGATGGACACAGGCCGAATGCTGAGGAAAGAAACCTCTGCACCCTCGTCAGCCATAACTGAATGTGCTGGATCGAACAATCAATTGACTCCTTCTAACTGGAACTGTTTTTGGAAGCATACTCCAGGCGAGGCTCAGGGCACGGCCCGAGTCTCCCACTAACATGCCTTTTTTCTCCAAGATTGAGGTGGTTGGTAGTCCTTTGGCTATCCAGCACAGGGTCATTGGGGATTTCATTCTTTTTTTGTTAACATGGGGGGAGTACCTGATGGTGGGCTCAAGGGTTGGGAGGACAATCTCTACAGTGGGAGCCAGTAGGATCATGTGTATTTGTGGGCAGGAGTAAATACGGGGAACACCTACGGGGGCCGAGGGGATATCGCAGATCAACAGGGGAAGACTTGAGAGGGACAACATTCCGGAGCATGCAATAAGGTCTCAATAGATTCTTGGAATGTGAAGAGTCTGAATTCGCCTCTTAAAAGGCAAAAAATCTGGAAATACCTTACTGACCACCAATTCGAAGTAGTTGTGCTGCAAGAAACTCATCTAAAAAAAAACGAAGCGCTACGACACCGCCACAAAAGCTATCCCTTAATCTATAGATTTTCCTCTAACTCGAAGCAGAAGGGTGTAGCTCTGATGTTTCGCAGCTCTGCAAAGTTCCAGACTGAGGCATTAAGATGGATCGGACAGCAGAATAGTAATGGTAAAGGGGAAATTGAGAGGCAGAATGTGTACTTTTATGTCTACATACGTCCTCAATAAAGGCCAAACAGGGTTTTTGACCTGCCTTCTAGACAAGATTGGGGAGTTTGCAGAGGGACCGACGATACTTATGGGTGATTTTAATTTGATATGGCAGGCTGAGATGAATAGTACACACACTCAGAGGGTGGCTGCAAGCACCTTCTCTAAGGGAATCAAGCAGAATTTTCAGGTTTTAGGTCTACGGATGAATGGTGGAAGCTCTACCCGACAACTAAAGTTTTCACTTTCTTTTTCCATGTGCATTCGACATACTCTAGACTATACCACATCTTTATAATCCAGTCACTCCTAGGCTCGCTAGACCCAGCAAAAATACTCCCAATCACGATCTCAGATCACAGCCTGATAGCCATTAATTTGTCTTGGGGTCACAATGGAGCATGCAAGCGTAGATGGTACTTCCCAATCTCGGTGACCAGAGACAGGCTCCTAAGGGAAGAGTTGAGGAGTTTGATTTCGGAGTCCTTTGAATTAAACCAACCCCAGGCTACCTCACCCCAGAACAACTGAGATGCATTTAAGGCCGTACTCAGAGGCAAATGCATAGAATTGAATTCCATATTAAACAAGAGGAGGACTGAGGAAAGGTTAGTGCTAGAGGAGGAACTGCAGAAAGTTGAGAGAGACCATAAGAAAACTCCTACACAGGTCTTACAAAGACAACTCACTGCCCTGAAGGGCAACGTTAGAGCAATCTACTCAAATAGGGTGGACTACACACTGCTAAGACTCCGGCAAGTGTCATAAACACAGGGAGGGAAGGTGGGAGCACATCTGGCGAGACAGTTAAGGGAGAAAAGCGAGCGTGAATACATAGGAGGCACACGAGATAATGACAGCACGCTGGCTCACAGAGATGACAACAAGGCACACATTTTTGTAGGTTTCTACAGAGATCTCTATACAGGGAAACACCCAAATGTGGCATTGCAACAGCAATACATAGACTCCTTGGAACTCCAACGGTTATATTGCCAACAGAGGTAGATCGGTTAAATGAACCTATCACTGAGGAAGAAATGGGGATAGCAATCTCAAAACTCAAAATACGCAAATCTCTGGAGCTGGGCAGATGGACGGCCCAATTTTACAAAATGTTCGCGGAGGAGTTTACACCACACCTCACCCTTTCAATCAATGCAATAGCAGATGAGTCAGCAGTCTTAAAGTCTATGGCTGAAGCAGCGATCACGGTTATTCCCAAACCAGGAAAAAACCCACATAACTGGGCCTCTTACCGGCCCATTGCACTGCTAAATCGTGATGCTCAACTCTTCTCTGCCATATTAGCCGCAAGACTCGACACCTTAATGACCTCACTAATCCACCCTGATCAATCAGGTTTCATAAAGGGGAGGCAGATAAACAACAACATCTGTAGGACCGTACATCTGATTGAAAAAGTCTCTAAATTTAACATTCCATCTCTTTTGGTGGGATTGGATGCCGAGAAGGCCTTAGACAGGGTGGATTGGTCTTTCTTTTTTCTTACCATGCAAAAATGTGGATTTGGGCATAGGTTCATCAACATGGTCCAGGCCAACTACGGGCACCCACTATCGAGGGTACAGGTCATTGGGTCGCAGTTACCTCCATTCGCTTTAAGCAGAGGGACGAGGCAGGGATGTCCTTCATCCCCACTTCTATTCGCCCTTAGCATTGAACCCCTTGCTGTCCAGTTTAGAGCTAATCCTGACATCAGGGATATACCTTTCGAGGGTACGGAGCACAAGGCCTTGCTCTTTGCAGATAACATTTTGATGACGCTGACTGCCCCAAGCACCTCACTACATGCGCTTCAGAGAGAGCTAGATAAGTTTGAGTTGGTTGCGGGCTTTAAAGTCAATTCCACGAAATCCTTCATACTAAACCTTATCATTCCCGAGAGAGAGGTACAACAGTTGGAGAGTCAGTCTGCCTTCCAATGGGCCAAAAACTCCATCCAGTATTTAGGTATTCAACTCACCCCGTGGGTGGAGAATCGTTATAAGGCGAACTATCACCCAATGTTGATCCAAATGCAGCAAGACCTCAGAGGGGGAGAGTTTGTTCATAGCAATAGGGGGTTGTTTTTCTTTGTCCCTTTTTGACTTCCGTAGGGCTTTATTGATGTTTAATGTACCAAAATGACCATGACACGACAGAGGGGAGGGAGGTATGGAGACCTCACATATGGAGAAACTGGACTTCAATTAGAGATATTTTAATCAGAGAGGTATTCTCTGGTCTCCTTCCATGAACTCCAATGTATTGTGCTATTTATCAGTCATGATGAATAAACAAAACTTTGACAAAAAATATCTCTTCCAGAGTGTAATAGCTTAATGGACAAATGTGATATTTGTCTTTTGCACGAAACCTGGTCTGTTGATTCTGTTCCCAGGCAAGGCTATCTTAATTTTGTTCCTGCAACTCTCAGTTCGAGGGACAGGGCAGCGTGGGGGTTTGGTAATCTGGACCAGGAACTCTTTCAATTGCACGATGTTGCAACTCAAGATCGATTACCCTGACTTACTGGGCATCCAGTTAGTTACTGGGAAGCGTACAAAGATAACAATTATTATTATTTTTTTTTCATACTTTATTTAGAGATTTTAGAACATACAGACTACAGGATGCTGCACTAACCGGAACTGATACTGAAGATGTATACAAAGGCAGGTGGTTGCAGATAGACATTCAAGTGTACAGTGATAAATGCGGATAGATAAGCCGACAATGCTTATGAGGCTTTGTCATCTGCAGAGTCTCTGCCAGTGCATAGAGCAGTCTGGATGGCCGCAGCCATAAGTCCGTGGAAAGCAGGGGATCCAAGAATAGAGCAGAAGGGAAGAAAGAGGAGAAGAACGAGAAGAAAAGGGGGGGAATGGTCAGCAAGGGGAGACGAGGAGGAGAGAGAAGGGGGGAAGGGAAAGAGAGCCAGGAAGGTATATCTCTCTGGTCCGATTGGAGAGAGAGGCGTGCTGTTGCGCAGGGCAGCCCCCTCCTAAATCACGGGCATACTCACATACGCCAATGCCTCTGCCACGGAAGCATGTGCGCGGTCATCTGGATATGTACATAGGAAGCCTAGCAGTGGTTCCCAGATGTTGCGGGGATGCGCCGGTGCAGGCATTAGTTCCCAAAATTCAGACAGTTAGTTGTGGCAAAAAGCTGCGTCCCTCAACCATGCGTCCCTGCTCGGCTTACGCTTACGGCCCCAACAGATAGCCACATGCCTTTTTGCCAGTAGCAACATCATCGCTGCCAGTCTTCTGACTTCTGCCAGGAGGTCCTTAACATAGCCTAGTAGAGCAATTAGCAGCAAACACTTCAGCCTGCACCCCAGCACGCTTCGAACACGCTGTCCCAATATCTCGCCACATCCACGTAGTCCCATGCCAGGTGCATGAAAGAGGCCTCAGACGCTCTGCAGCATATACATCACGCATCCGTGCTCAAACCGACTTTGCACAACCATACAGAGGTCCTATATAGTCTGTGGAGGTATTTGAAATGAATAAGCCTCAGTCTATAGTTGGGTGACATATCCCTTGACTGCGTGCAGGAGAAGGCCCATACCCCTTCCTCAAACGGGGTTCCAAAACTGTACTCCCATTCACGCTGGGCAGGGGGTACGTTAATCGGGGACGCACGCTGCATGCCGGAGTATAGGCGTATTATGAGCTTGCAAGGTGAGGGATTGGTCAGAAATGCCTCCAATACGTGGAAAGTGGGAGACGCTACTAGGAACAAAGCATATTGTGCGCGCAGCACTGCCCGCAGCTGGAAGTATGTCATTCTGTCGAGGAGGCCGGTATGTTCCTCTCCAAGGGCGGTGTCTAGTCCAATGAAGACGCCGTCCGGAAAAGCTCACCCAAGCATGTGCAGTTGGAGTCTGCGTAGTCTCTGGCAGGCCCCTGATGCAGCGGAGTTTACCAGCTCAACACAGTCATACACACAACACTCATTTGGGCCCATATACATTCATACACTTAATGAGCTGGCAAATGTCCACTGGTCATCAATTTTGTTTTAGCCTAGGAAACCTTTACACCAGTATTCCTACCATTCCTGTTTTCTGAGTAAATGCACGTTCGAAAGATCTAGTAGTAGATTAGAATAGGGAGGAAATAATAAAATACATTTATCTTTTATTCAAAGAACCACAGACTCAGAAGGAGTTTTAAAAGTGTATCTGAATTAATAATTTTGTGAGTCAAATCAAAATACACATAGATATACCAGAATTCTCCATCAGGAAAAATAGTACAGTTAGTTTATAATCAATTTTCATCAAATTTCTTGCAATGACAGTACCTACGGAGAGAAAGAATAGAGAGCAGGCACAGAGCATTAACCCTACAGTTATATTTACCTAGAATTGTGTGAGGACCCCGTCATTAGAGTGTCAAGGATTCAGGACAGGTTCAGGACAGGGAAGGTGGCCTCTTCTAGTGTAACACCAGCGTTAAACCCCTCTCTGGTGCTACTCTCTCCGGCTCTGGCTCATCCGGACCCCTTCCTAGATGTGCTTCCTTGGTTGTTCCGCAAATTTTCCTTGGTGTTGGATTCTTCAGTCAGGTTGCAGCAAAATCGGGCAGCATCTCAGCATAGCATCAGTATCTTGTAGGTCAAGTGTGTCTAACTATCTAGAACTTACCTCTGTTATACCAATTCCAAATGTATGATCCACCCCCAAATGTTTCAATTCCATGTTCACCCGCAATTTGATTGGGCCAAGCAGTGGGGTGAGGACATCACAAAATACTAAGTGCAATACATTTCTTTAGTTCTATTGTCTAATTCCCCGCCCCTTAATTTTAATACCCACAAGCTTTATTCCCACAAGCATTTCATATGTAGATCAATAAATCTGTAATACAATGTTGCATCTTCTTCCTCTCGTAGGGTCAAGAGTTGTTCTTCCCATGTCCTTGCTGGGCTTAGGGGTTGGCAGCCACCCAATGACTTCATTAGTTTTAGAAGAAGGAGGTTGCACGCATGCGTAGTTATCGAGAAGGGTAGGGACATCGATCACCCTCCAAGGACCAAATACGAACTATTAATAAAGTCAGAGAAGAACAGGTTAGAATACAAAATTAAATGAATTCACTGTATACCACTTACTTCTACCCTAACCCCATTTATTTAATATTTCTTTTGCATTAATAGCTTAGTAAAACTTGCATAGGTTAGTTTCAGCACAGCATGTGTGTTAGTGCGAAGGTTTTCGAGCAGCCATGTTAAAAGCTATTGCGCAGCTGCAAAGATTTCCTCCCAAGCGACAGAAGACGTCATACTACGTAGATGTAGTAGAAGCATGCGCAGAAGATTTCCCGCGTTTTTGGTGGCCATTTTAGAACACTCGGGTTATTCATTAGTGAAGCACATAGAAAAGCTTCCCCTAGATACAATATGTAAAATGTGGTGCAAAATTAGTATTCACAGACAGGTTGGTTACAATATTATAAGTTATTTGAGAGGATTGCATACGAGCAAGTTTCTTTTTATATGAAACCTTGCTCCATCACCCCCGCATCCTCGGTGAAAAGCAATGCCGGGTGTCTGGTGAGCGGCACCAACGGAGCATCCAGGGTGTCCAGCTGTGCTCTGCGACGAAGCTGCCGCCATGCCCAGACCATGCAACCTATTGTGTCAATTGCAGGCCGCGGGTGGGCCTGCGAACGGAACAGCACCATATGCAGCGGGTTGGGTCTGCCTGACCACTTTCAGGGGCAGTGTGCGCCATAAACTGAGTCCGATAGATCCAGGGGAAGCCGAATTGGGCCTGCGTGCTCCAAGTCCAAGTCAGGCGCTCCCAGGCCACCCCGCTCGAACGGCAGCGTGAGGGTCTCCTAGGCGACTCGAGGTTGCCCGCCCGCCCAAGCTAGAGATATCAATTTGGAACGGAGCCTCTTCTTAAACTCAGACGTAAGAGGGAGCGGGAGGTTTATAAAAACATATACAAATTTGGGTAGTATTACCATTTTGGCAATGCCGATTCGGCCAGCCAAAGAGAGGGGGAGCGTTTTCCAGCAGGCAGTCGACTCTCCAGCCAGTCCATGAGCCTGCCATAATTGTATCTCCACAGCTCCGCGTGATCCCTACTGATCCAGATGCCCAGGTACTTCACTCAGGAGTTTGCCCATTTAAGTTGGAATTCTGATTGGAACGTGTCAGTGGCAGCAGAGAGTGGTAAAATCACAGATTTCCCCCAATTGATATTAATGCCTGAAAGGCCACCAAATCTGGTGATTTCGCGTAAAAGGGGATCGAGATTGTTCACCGGATGATTGACATATAGAGTGACATCATCCGCATACATGGACTCTAAAATAAAGATAACTATTATTAACATCTACGCAAGGGGGGCCAGTAAGTGTTCAGTCTCAAACACTCTCCAAGCTCTTGACCATGTTCCTCAACATTATTATCTTATTATAGGGGGGGGGCTTTCATGCCACATTTGACCTATTGGATGATCAAGATGAGCTTATAGTGGAGGATGAGGACGTAGCCTGGGTTGTTTCACTCCTCGAGATTCCACCTATTTGTACCTGGGCTCATTCTGAAGTTTATTTAAAGGCACTAACGATTGAGCATGGATTGAGAGCACCTTATGGCTTTGTTAAATCTGATAGTAAAAGTGCCCATACTTATAATAAACCATCTCATTCAAGCCGTATAGATTATATCTTGGTCGATTTGAGGCTGTGGCCAACAGTCATCGACATGATAGTTACAGAAAGAACAGCTAGTGACCACAATCTTCTATCTGCAACATTTACGTCTTTCTGTGACTCCATTAATTTAGACAGCGCACCATCTACTAATACCAGAGAGGCTGTCCTCACAGGTGATAACCACCACATTGAAATGGCCCCAGATTGCTGCTCCTCCATAAATTTTGGAAGCAAATCATAATGACCTTAATTCAGCACTTATGCAGATTGAAGAGGCATGTGATAGCGCATACCATCAAATAGCAACAAATTACAAGGCTCTCTTTAAACAAATGTTATCCCCTTTTATCATTCCTAATGCATCCCTCAGGAAGCATAAAAAGAAAAGGTAGAACTTGTGGTATGATAATGACTGTCATGTCACAAGTTGTTTATTGGTTAAAGCCATTCAAACCAAAGATATGGTTCATATACCAATTCTAATGAAAGCTTACAAAAAGGCTATCTTCCATGCAAAAAGAGTGGGATGAACAAAGGTGGAGGTCCCTGTTGGACTTATGTTCTACTGGCGATTTTCCAAATTCTGGGCCCTGGTGGTTTAGGATGGCTCAAGAACTACACAGAACTTTGATAATAATGTGGCTTCCTCAGACTGGGTAAATTATTTTGCCAGTCTATATGCTGATAATTCTGTGGGTTCTGCAGCACCATCAGGTTCTATACTGCCCCAGATAATGTTCATCAATGCGCCGATGTTTGAAATTGCAAATGTTATTCAGGCCCTGAACTCTATCACACGTGGGCGAGCAACTGGCCCGGATGGCATTTCTGCCGACATTTTCTTAACCAATACAGAGTCCTAAACCATATTTTAGTCTAGGCCCCTCGGACAACAGAAACTCACAATATTCACGCCCTGAAGAAGGTGGCACCCACATTTCCGGGTGATTGCACCGAAACGCGCGTTGGCGTGTCCTACTGTACTGTTTAGTTGTTTCCATCATCCTAACAGTGTTTACCAACTATTTGTGGAGAGTATTTCTGTGTGTATATTTTAATGTGGTGTATATGAAGGTGTAGTTTTTGGCTGTGTAAGATTGAATGTTTTGCCTGGTTAGTATAAATGTGATATGATTATTTTTATACCCGTTTGATTCTCCCGATGGGGCCAGCATTAGATGTTGCAAATATCCTTTTAAATACCATATTGAATCGTGTTTGGATATTTAGTTTCTCTTATATGCATTAATAAAATCACCAATAAACATTATAATCTTCAATTATACATTTGGTGTGCTCTCTCTTAAATGGTTCAGCCTGAGTGACTTTGAGGGTCATATATCAGAAAGATTTAATCTTTTTATTATTATCTAGACAGGTAGAGCAAACTTTTTTTTGTTATTGGTTTTTCCCCCTATTGCTCTCCCTACATTTGAATTGGGGTACCCCTATTACAGTGGTTACTCCAATCCAGTGCTGCACCGTCTGGTGGAATGTCACAAACAAATTCCAGTGATGTGCCACCAACACTTTGGCCTACAATGAGGAGACACATCAACAGCTACATACAGTTTCTATACAATGAGGATTTAGCCAATAAGTAGGGAGACTAGCACGATTTGGCCCCAGAACAACATTTTGTTTGAGCACATGAAGCCACACATATTGCATTAGGACCACCACACAAGGAACAAGTCCAATGGATTACTTCCATCCTATTGTTGTGCGAGCTGTCTTGCTACAGGATTTGTACAACCAAAGTCTACAACAGCCATTCCCTGGAACAATCCATGTCCACATCATACGTCCAAACAGCATTATATACCTGCTAATGTCACAACTCTGAAATGTCCAAATGAAGATGACATGGTGAAGGCGCCTAAAAATGACCAAAACAAAATGATGTGTTATGAAACCATACATATGACACAATTCACATAGTCAACTTCCGGAGAACACAGTCCATGACAAAAATCTAAGCTAAAAAATGCAACGCCAACAAAGTGAGCATGCGTCAAAACCTTCCTCTACAAACACCTTTCACCAGATTTTGACAGAGCATTGGCTTACTCATATTTTCCTAAAACATACTCCTCACATCAAGAGTTGCTTTAAAAGTCAAAGTCATGACATCTCACAAAATACTCACACTCATGAGAAGTTGTCGATGAGATCTTGATGCAAGTCAGCTCCTTCCTCTTCACCACTATCATCATCATTTGACATTTCAGGATCCTCACCCGGTGGCACTTCATGGTCTCCATTCTCTGCGATACAAGGGAGGTTGCGTCGCAGAGCGATGTTATGGAGCATGCCACACGCCACGGTGAATTGACACAACTTCCTGGGTGAGTAGAGGAGGGCTACCCCAGGCTTGTCCAGACATCTGAATCTGGCCCTCAGAAGGCCAAACGCCCGCTCCACTGGCATCTGTATTCTTCCATGTGCCTCATTGAAGCATACTTCCCCCGGGCATAGTTGGATTCCTCAGCAATGCCAACAACCATGGATGGTTGGGATACGCTGAGTCTCCTAGAAGGAAGACAGACATTGGTGCAACAATAAATTACAAAGTATGTGATTATACAACCTGATATACGCACACAAAGTTAGGACAGATCATACTTACCAACAATCAGGCCATCTCCGGTAGTAGTTGTGACGTCAGCTGGGGTATTGTACTGTTCCATAGTATGAAGGCATCATGGGTTGATTCAGGGAACCAGGCACAGACATTTGAGATGTACAAATCTGGTAAGCAGACAAGTTGCACATTGATTGAATGGAAGTGCTTGCAATTCCGATAAACATGTTCCCTGGCTTGTGGTGGCACTAAAGCAATATTGGTGCCATCAATGGCTCCAACCACATGTGGGATGTGACCAAATCTATAGAAATCCAACCTCATGTGGGATGCGACCAAATCTATAGAAATCCCCCTTCACATTGGCTAAATCCTTACATCTGGGGAGCTGGATGTGGCTGTCAATGTGGTGGATGGAACCTCTGGCTAGAAAATTCAATACTGTCAAAGTCTTACAAAAGTTGGGATACATGTGGGATTAGTGTTTTGAGCAATGAGATCAGTCTACAACTGATGACATAAACCTTGTATTGTTTGCCTATTTAAACAAAACCTCTTGACAACATACCTTTCTTCCATGGTCTGAAGGTCTGGAACTGGGCAGTACACTGGAGGCTGCTGTCTCCCCCCTCTCCCAGGGTACATATGTGTGGAGTTAAAACAATGTTGAACATTGATCACAGTGTCTAGAGTAGCATATACGTAGAGTAAGCCAAAAGTCATGTAACAAAACATAACTGGTTCAGATAGCATTACACATAATTTACATAATAATTGGCTACTGTCCGACATCCACCTATAATCCCCATTGTGGTCTTCACATGTATCTGTTACTGAAATGTACACATTATACATCCAAACATGTATCATAGGCACAGTAATATTATAGATCTTTAATTGTAATCACAAAATACAATCACCGTCGGTTATTATGTGGGCTTGATGTAATGGAAATTTTTTGTAAACAAATGCCTTTTTCCTGAGGTTAAACAAATCAAGTTTCATTTGAATAACATAAAAGGCTGCATAATGCGGCAGGCAGAAAGCTAATATCGTTGTGTTTCACACAATGTTGTGTGCAGCGTATTACGCACAGGTCACTGAGATGTGGGCCACTCTTGGGGTCAGGTACATCTTAATGTCCACAAACATTTTTGCCCCAAATATGGTCTCCCTCCTTAATATGCTCTATCACATTCTCACCTTTTCCTTATGCCAATATCTCCCCCCTCTCTCTACAGCTTCTCTCTTAAGTGTTGCCCACTCTTCCAATCTTGCCACTGCAGCATAACAAAAGCCTCATGTCTGTGGTGATGTTATAGACTTAATCATGTCAAGAGACAGAATATGCTCCACATTTTCTGCTCATTCCTGTTAGCCTGTACCTTTATTTGGTTACATTTTTCATCTCCTGTATCTCCAAATCGCCCCCACTGTGCGCAGGGCCCTAGTGGTTTGTGTTACAAATCAGAGCCACTGAAATTAAGTGGCAGGGAAGCTCCATATTATGCTGCAGGGTTGACTAAATTATGCAACCACAAAACAAGAATTATGCAGCATAATGCAGCACATTTTTTTGATAGTGGTACTTCATTATTTTGACATCTGTACACAGGTTTACACTCTCAGTGAAAATGTTTTGCACCATTACTTTCAGATTAAATTGAAATACAGCAATAACCAATGTAAAAGTGAACAGTCAATATTTGTGATGAGCTTTCCACAGTGCTGTGACACATGTTGCTACCCTTTTAGTAACGTTTTATCTGTTTGAGCTAAAATCAACAATTGTTTTGCTAAACTCTGCAGTTCATGCAGCAGATGATAGATTACGTGGAAAAAGCTGCAGCTGTAGAATCTCATTATTTGAGTGGCTCTGTATATAAGTCACAGGACCTTTCACCAATGCCTAGACAATATGTCTTTTGAAGAGAGTGCTTCATAAATATGCCAACACTTAAGGTGGAAGCTCCTGTATCATGTTGGAAGCATACCAATGCTTCTTTATGCTTTGATTTCTACCCTCCATGGTGGTCTTGACAACCTCCAGGGCCATTGGCAGGGGAGAAACAAATTGGGCAACAGAATTAACTAAATTATGCAAAAAGAAAAGGTAAATTATGCAGCAGAATGCTGCACATTTAGTGATAATATTACTTCTTTGTTTTATAATTTTTTTACACATGCTAATGCTGTCTGGGCAAATATTTCTCCTCTCTGGTACCAGTTTAAATACTAAATACAGTGATAAGCAATAGAAAAATGACCAGTCGACCTTTGCGAAGGACTTCTCACTGCGCACCAAGACACATGTTGCCACAGTATGGAGCCATGGAGCACTCCATTGATGATAGGGAACTTTTGTGACCTGGATGTGACCTTGAGAACAAACTGATGTTGGTTGGAAATGAAGGAAGAGAACCAGTTAAGGACATTGCTGGAGAATCCAATTCAAGACTCCAGGGTGAGTATGAGGGTGGAATGAACAACTGTCAAAGACTGCTGAGCAGTCCAGTAACATCAGAAGGCAGGGGTCATCTTCATCTATGGTCAAGATGGCATCGTCAATAATGTGTAAGGTAGCAGTTTTCATGCTGCAACCTTATCTGAAGCCAAGCTGGAAACAGTGCAGTAAATGGTTAGCACTGATGTCATCGTGGGGTTCAACATAAACTGCTGGTTAGGTGACACCTGAGACAGTGCATGCACTGTCGTTTGTGAGACATTTTGTTTACTTAGCGGTGCTGTGCCATCTAACTTCACACTTAGCCATGTGCAACAAAACTCATCTATCCACATGCTAACAGCCCCTTCCACTCACTTTTAATGCCACTCATATAACTGTATCACAATACTAATCACTTATCTTACTCATTCACCAGAACACCCTCACAAAGCACCTTTCAGACACTTGCAGTTCTACACAACAATATCAGCAAAAACTGATTACTCACTCACAGATACAAGCAGGCCAACGTTGTAATGCTTAAGCAGATTCCAACTAGCAGTGGAAGTGACGAAGACATTTTGCGACTGGCAAAATAGAATGTAAAACAGTGTCTTAGACACTGTTTGCGATTCCTAATGAAGTTGCAAATGACCTGTCCCATCAATATTTATGCGGCAGATCGCAATTTGCGACCCATCGAGAATGGCCAGCACTCGCAGGGATGGTGGCCTGCTGGGGTCAGCAGACCACCATGTCTCTGACTGCTTTTTCAATAAAGTAGTTTTTTTTTTTTTAATGCAGCCCATTTTCCTTAAAGGAAAATTGTTATGAGCCCCAATGTACCCCAATAAGGTCGTCTAGGTAGTTGTACGACCTTTTACCTACATTTGTCCTACCTTGCTCTATATCACGTCTCTGGTGCTGACCTTTTACCTAGTTAGGTGCCAAATAATTGTTGTGTGTTTTTTCCGAAAACTAGCCTAATTTATTATGCATGAAGATTCTTGGTATTACAGTGGGATTACCTTCTTCTCCATAATAACTCTGTACAAAAGACACTAGTGTCGTCATCCTTGGTCGACAGGCCCACTATACCATGACACATCTAGGTAGAACCCCTGAGGGTACCTTTCGGGTATATTTGTATCACATCTTCGCTGGGCAAACCAGAGGAGAAGCTTCCATGCTACCTGCATGTAGACACTCCAGCACGCAGTGGTCTGACATCCCTCGATGGGTGTCCAACTTGAGACCAAGACAGGATCCTTAATTCTCTCCCATCAGGTAATGGGGTTGGCTCTTTCCTAGGGGATTCTTGGCAATACGCCTACATACATGCTAGGTACACTTAGGTACGTCTAGTTAGTGTTTGCATCGTAGGAGTACTCATGATTACTGCAATGTATCTATATGCCTGCATATATTCATTGTTTTAGCACCATGGTAGAATATTTTATGTACTCTGTTGGTGCTTATAACCGTATAGGCCTGTTCCTGTCTAATGGTTGTTGCAGCACACGTATTTTATACTAGAATGATACTGGTTCAATAAATGCTTATTGAAAACGTCCCCACCGTTTATTCTGTATATCTCTCTGAGACCGAGTGAGCACGAGTTACTGAACGAAAAGCACTGTACTGTTTCCACAATCCCTGAGGGGTCAGGGTTGTCATGTTCGATAGTTGCCAGAAACTATTCGCTCCTTGGTAAGGTTGTGGGGCTTATAGTGGCACTGTGAGCTAGCTGGTCTACAGGCTAACATGTCCTTTGGGGGTGCCTGGAATCAATCTGGACACCAATCCCGTAGTTTATGTTGTCTAAACGCACAGATCCTGTATAGATTTGTAGGAACTACATGACAAAATGGGCTGCATTTGAAAAAGAAATATTAAATGTTTCTGTTTCATTTTTTAAGAGCAGGCAGTGGTCCGTGGGACCACTGCCTGCTCTTAAAAAATATTTTCGCATCCATTTACAAAGGGGAACGGGCCACGTTTACAGGGGGCTTACTACCTACTTGAAGTTGGTGGTAGACTGTGAGTGTTTTGTGACCAGTGTTTACCAAAACAAAATGGTACATACCATTCAGACTCGCCATTAGAAGGGACGCCCTTGGCACGCCTCTTCCTAATAGCGACTTGCAAACACTATTTTGCGAGTCACCAACTAGCAGAATAGTGTTTGAACATACCAACACCCTTTTTTGCGGTCGGAAACGGGACGATTTCTCATTTGCGACGGTACATCTGACCCTTACACTTTACTAATATGGTTGACTGGTGAACCTTGCTGGATATACAGTTTAGATTGCATGGGGAAGCATGTGAATAATTTTCTGTAAACTTTGTTGGGGAGGGTCATGCAGAGGTTTTTATCTTTATTTTATTATCCTTGATGTTTTAACTTTGTAACTTTGAGCATATGGCCGACTAATAATCATGTATTTATGCATTTGCTTTTATGGTCCTAGTGGCCAAAATAAAGTGTTTGACTGACTGACTTACAGAACTAATAATTCACATCTAGACTACCATCATCCCATTACAGTGTTGAGACACTAAACACATGGGATGCAATAACACTTGCCTCCATCATCTGTTCACTGAGACCTCACAACACACATTCAGCTGCATTCAATACCAGTCATCCATTCAGAACACAACTATGACACACACTCGCAGCACCACCAGTCACTCACTCCACTCTCTAGCCTCCAGTCATTTGAAGCAGTACTTACTTTTGGCACCAACCACTCATGCTATCACTCAAACACATGATAACTTGTCTACACAACTACCTCTCACCTCAACCACTAACTTCACCACTCACCACCTTACTCTGGCATTTGTATCATTTGACTATTCATACAACTACTTTCACTTGGAGATCGCCTTGACCCCCTTTTAAAAAAGAACTTCTTTCCCTCGTGTTATTTTTTACTGTTTCTCATTATAATTATTTTAATTACGCCAGTATTCACCCACCTGCGAGGAAAACCTAGCAGATAAGTGCGGGCTCCTGGGCTCCGGTTTCTTTTCTTTGCTCTTCCGACGTCATAGCCACGCCCCTTGAAAGGCAGGCTATTTCTTCGTGGCTGGCGCGCGAACGCGCAGGACTGACTGCTCGCTGGTAGGAGTGTTATATCGACGCGGTTGATTTAACTGTTTGCTGAGCATCTGTATGCATTTCTGTGTTGGGCTGGGAAATAGGTTAGGGTCACTTTCGAGATCCTCACTACTGCACTTCTGATCGAAGGCCCTCAGCCCGACGTAATACTGAGTCGGCCACTACACATTGGGATGACTGGCTCACCGGGGCCCTCGATAGGATTGCCCCCATTAAAGAACTTCGTATCACCCGCTCCAAACCATCTGCACAGTGGTTTAATGTCGAGCTCCGGTTAAAGAGCAAAATCCTTAAAATGTTTCGAATGCATCTGGTGTAAGGACTATAGCACCAACAGTAAAGCCATCTATCACTCAGACTTGAAGGAACACAACAAGCTCATCCGCGTCACGCCTAGCGATTTCTATGCACATAAGACTGACTCCTCGTCTAGCTCTTCGAAAGAGCATTTTCAAATTGTGAAATCTCTGACATCCTTAGATCGTGTCTCTGCCCATATAGTTCCTTCCTTGCAGAGTTGTCACTCCATAGCTCATTCCTTTTCTGACAAAGTTGCTCAAATCTACAACTCCCTCCCTGAGACCACACAGAATTTCCAGTGCCAAAAGGCCTGGTTTGATGATTACGATTACGGCCTAGCTACCTTCCCCTCTCCCCCGCAAGATGAACTCTTCACTGTTTTAAATAAAATAAACTCGGGATCTCCTTCTGACCAGCTTCCTCGAAGATTCTTATCTCTGGAATGGAAGTGATTCTGCCTAGACTGAGCAGCCTGCTCGATGTCCTCTTCACACCTGGCATAGTTCCGTTAAAATGGAAGCATTCAATCGGAAAACCCCTTCTCAATAAACCCTCACTAGAACCGACCTTACTTAAAAACTTCAGACCCATCTCGCGCCTCCCTTTCTTTTCAAAGGTAGCGGAGAAGCATATTAATGCCCAATTGATCAACTTTATGGAAGTAAATACCATACTTCACTGTTCCAAATCAGGCTTCAGTGCCCAATACAGCACTGATCAGCCCTACTGTTGGCCTCCGAATCTCTTAAAATCTGTGCTGGCAGGGGCCAAACGCTGTCCTCATCATACTCGACCTCAATGTTGCCTTTGATACTGTATTCCACGGCCTCCTGCTAGAGCGCCTGGGAAGCAACGGGATCAGGGGCCTAGCGTTAAAGTGGCTGGCTTCCTTCCTCTGCGATCAGAACTTCCAAGTGGTGCAGACTTCGTTTGCCTCAGAGGTACTCTCTCTACCTCAGGGGGTGACTCAGGGGTCGCTTTTGAGCCACTATAAGAAATAGGGGTCTCTAGTTGGCATAGGTAGGTACCTTTGTCCAAATAGGTACCCTTGCTTCTAGTCAGGGTAAGTGGGATACACACTTTAGATAACCCCTGCTCCCACCCTGGGTAGCTTGGCACAAGTCGACAAACTTATCCCAAAGGCAATGTGTAAAGTATTTGTACACAAAACACACAGTAATACAGTGATAACACCACAAATGGACACAACACCAGTTTAAAAAAATAAAGTATCTTTATCTAAACTCAACAAGACCAAAACGACAAAAATCCAACAGACATGTAATAAGAATATGACTTTTCAAAGTTTTCAAGCAACTGGGTCAATAGAAAACTATAGATGAGCTATTCTACACAGAGTACCTGTAGATGCGTCAACATTTACAATGCCTAACAGCCGCAGTGAAGGGAAATCAAGAAACAGAGAGATGTGTCAGTTCCTGAGTCCTTGGGGAGGCGATGCAACATTTCTGCTGCAAGCAGGAGAAGTGATTCGTTGAATCCTGACTGTAGGGAATAGTGATGCATCGATTCCCAGAAGGTTCTGGTCCGTGGGTGAAGTGTCGGGAAAACTTGCCGCACAGGTGCGATGCGTGGAAAATTCGGTATGCGTCACAGTCGATGCGGCAGTGACAAGTGGCGCTACATCGCTTTCTTCAACCGCGATCCCATGATGCATTGGTTCTTGAAGCCATGACAGGTGATGCGTCATCTCAGCAGCAGCGCGGCTATGCGTGGAGATTTTTCTTCCACGACAGTGCTGCGTCGGGAAAAACAGCTGCAGGAAGAACAATGTGTCGATTTTCTCCGTTCTTCAGGTTTCTTCCAACTTCTAACAGCAGGAACAACCTCCAGAGGCCCAGAACTGGAACAGGCACATACTAGCAGATCAGAACTCTCAGCATCAAGCAGAGTTCAGGGGAGCTGGTGGTGAAGTCTTTGTGTCCCTGAGACTTCGAAAAGGAGGCCAGCACAGACAAGACCTTGGAGACTCTTCTTCAAGCAGGTTCACAGCTAAGTTTCAGTCTTTGTCCTTTCCTAGGGAGAAACAGCAACTGCAGGCCAACCTCACACAGCACACTAAAGGGGAAGTACTCCTCCTCACAGCTCTTGAGCTCTTCTCCTTGGCAAAGGTTCCTCTTGAGTCCATAAGTGATCTAAAGTTTTGGGGTTTAAGGTCTACTACTTCACCCCATTTTGTCTTTGTTCTATTTGTGCAAGGGTCTCTGAGCCCAGTCCAAACCAGTTCGGTCCTCATTGGTGCAGTATGACCACAGGGGGTGGAGACAGCATTGTGCAAGGGAGACAGGCCCTATTCAGGTGCAAGGAAATCTCCTCCCACTACTCTAAATGCAGCCAAGCCCCATTCAGCTCAGCTCTGAGTTATCCAAGGAGAGCCAGGCACACTGCAACAGCCCCCCCAAGTGGCTGTCTACAGTGAATGCACATCCCTAACCCCTGTCACTCCAAAACCAGGCAGTCAATCCACAAACAGACAGAGGCACATAGAATGGTTAAACAAGAAAAGGGCTACTTTCTAAAAGTGGCATTTTCAAACACACAATTTAAAAAACCATCTTTACTAAAATATGTGTTATTGAATTCTGAGTTCAGGGAGCCTAAACTTTATTTCTCTATCTTGTCCCAATGGGACGTTATTCTTGTAAGATGTTACAAAGCATCTCCCATTCTATCCTATGGGGTAGATAGCCTTTCAATAGTGAAAAACGAAAGTGACAGTATTTCACTACCTGGACATGTCACACACTCCAGTACATGTCTTACCTTTCACGCACACTGCACCCTGCCCATGGGGGCACATTACCAGGTTGTCGTGGCAGTTTAAAACTGCGTGCAGACACAGCAGTAGCAGGTCTGAGATAATGTTTCAGGGCTACTCATGTGGTGGGACACACTGCACTTAACTAGGGATTTATGAGTAAATCAAATATGTCAATTAGGGAGAACCAATTGTAATAACAATTTACACAGGGAGCACTTGCACTTTGACACTGATCAGCAGTGGCAACGTGCTCAAAGCATCTAAGCCAGAAAAAAAAGAATCCAGAACAGCATCAAAAATAAAGAAGGTAGATAAAAAGTCAGGGGAAACCATGCCAAAGATGCCAAGTCTAACAGCCCCACTTTGTTCAATCTTTATGTGTGCCCCCTGGCAGAAGTCATCAAGCAGCACAATGTCACCTTGGTGTCCTAGGCGGATGATACACAGCTTATTGTTATCCTCTCCCGGGAGAAGGAAGGGTCTGCCCCCAATTTCAAATAGAATTTCAGGGAGCGGTCTGGTGTAGTTGCCAGAGTGGTTGACTCCGGAGAGTGGGTCTCGCTGTTCGATCACCAGTGGCAACTAAGCTCAGCATCATGTGACTCTGGGCAATAGCTAACTTAATCTCCCTGATGGCCCTCAGCACCTTGAAACCGTAAGGGGTGATAGGTTTGCATTTTACAGATATGAATTATTACTATTATTATTACTATAGCTACTGCTTGAGGGATCTCGCAGAATGGATGAATGCTGAATGCTAACAAAACGAAGGTTCTAATTGTCGGGAAAGAACCTTCAGACTGGTCCTCCGCATGGTGGCCAACAGAACTTGGCCTAACCTCTGACCCCAAAACCAAACTAAAAACAAAGGTTTTCTGTTTGATTCCAATCTTACCTTTGAGAACCAAATCTCCTGTGTAGCAGACAAATGTTTTTGCACTCTTAGGGGCCGATTCACAGAACTAATCTGAGACAAAATCCTAAATTTACTACTTTTGGTATTCACAAAAGGCATTTAGTAGTAGTAAAGTTAGTATTTTGTCTTAAGTTAGTATTTTGTCTTAAGTTAGGATTTTGTCTTAAATTATGATTTTGTTTTAAATTAGTATTTTGTCTTAAATTAGTATTTTGTCTTAAGTTAGTATTTTGTCTTATGACCAAAATTTAAGACAAAATCCTAATTTAAGACAAAATCCTAATTTAAGACAAAATCCTAATTTAAGACAAAATACTAATTTAAGACAAAATCCCAATTTAAGACAAAATACTCATTTAAGACAAAATCATAACTTAAGACAAAATCATAACTCAAGACAAAATACTAAATTACGACAAAATACTAACTTAAGACAAAATACTAACTTTACTACTACTAAATGCCTTCTGTGAATACCAAAAGTAGTAAGTTTAGGATTTTGTCTCAGATTAGTTCTGTGAATTTGCCCCTTAGAATTCTAGCCAAAATCATGGATCAATTCACTTTACATTGGAGCCTCTCAGGACAGAGTATACAGACTTCATAGGGTGCAGAATGCAGCAGCACGCCTTCTGCTTAAATTCCTGAGATGGGCACCTGTCGGCCCGGCCCTAGACAATCTTCACTGGCTACCGTTAAGGAAAAGAATCTCCTTTAATGCCAAGTGCTTCTATCACAGGATCCTGAATGGCAAAGGTCTTCACTATTTCTTCCCACTCATCAAAACCTACCAACCCAGCAGACAACTCAGATCATCTGACGCCACGCTGACAAAAGTGCCAATTAATTTAATTCAATAATCTTTATTCTCGGTCATTTAGACCATCAAAGATATAAATGCATAACATTCTTTGAAATTTAAAATTTACAATGTTTTTTAAAAAAGATTTTCAGTTACACACAAGCATAAAATTACATAGTTCAGACATTAAAATCCATAATAAAAATAAACCAATATCTTGTAACTTTATACAATACCCCCCTCTTTTAGAATACGAGATCGTGTATGCCAAATAGCCATTAAATACTTTGCTACAGCAAAGACAATCGGGGGTGACAAGTCAGTTTTAAGGATTCTAAACGCGGGGAGATATTTCCTGAAGCCCATATTTTTGAGAATAGGTAGGAGCCAATACCTCCTCGCTCTTTGGTAGGCTTTACAGAAGAAGAGCACATGTAGGTCACTCTCATGAGGATGTGTGCAGGCTGGACACTGCTCTACTGCTGGGGGGTTGGACCAAGAGCTAGTGAAGGCCCTCAAGGGTAGAGAGCCATATCTCCAGTGTAGATATAATTTTCTTGCCAGCACGGGACCCATGCCGTCTAATACACTTTCCATTTGGTAGGAATCTTTGAGTTGTAAGAATGTGTGAGTCAATGATCCCACCCGTGTATTACCTATATCAATAGTCAACTTCAACTGATAGTAAAGTTGTGAGAGTGCCTTTCGGGAGGTCCTCCTACTTGAGGTCGCAGGGTCAGTCCATAGTTCCGGGAGACCTAAACTTTCGCATGTGCTCCTTATGTATTTTAGCCAGGGAATGTTACTGGTGTTTGGTAGAGCCAAGAACTCTCGGAGCTCGCTTCTATAATCACCAAGATCCTGGCTACTCCATATTCGTCGCCAAAAAGCTAAGGGCTTTAAACCTAACTCCTCAGCAATTGGCCTTAGACCTAGATCCAGTCTGAGGGGAAGCAATGGGGTACTCGAGGGAAGGGCCACTAACTGTCTAAGAAATGTGTTTTCTGTGATTGATAACGTTTTTACAGAAACATGGCCCCAAAGTTCCGCCCCGTATACAACTGAGCCCCGTGCTTGGGATTTGTAAATCTGTATCATAGGGCCCAGTGGGCGGTAGATAGATTTGCCTGCCATTCTCAGAACACCCCCCGCCTTCTGCGATAGTTTCAAATTTGCCTTAATCGTATGTGTCCCCCAAGTCATTTTCTCATTCAGGGTTACCCCCAGATATTCGAATGTGGTAACCCTCTCCAGTCGCACCGTGCCTAACAAAGGGTTGGGGCGTGTGGAGGGGGTAGGGTTCAGGATCATAAATTTTGTCTTGGAGGCATTTATTTCGAGGCCCCTCTCAGTACAAAACTCTAAGAACCCGTTGAGTATCCGTTGGATTCCCATGGGGGATTTGGAGAGCAGCAGGCTGTCATCTGCAAACATTATGGCAGGCACCCTGCTGCCATTCAATTTGGGGGCGTCAATGTCTTCTAACCTGGACAGATGGTCGATAACCCCGTTGACAAAGAGGCAGAACAGGGTGGGTGCAAGCACACATCCCTGCCTCACCCCCCTGTCAACGGGGAATCTTTCAGTTAAGCCCCTATTAGGAAAAGAACCTGCCTGGGTAGATCTTCCTTCGGCTTTTGGACATCCAAATTGTGGAACACCCTACAACTTGACATTCATCAAAAACCCATGGAGAAAATGTTCAGAAGCAAACTCAAGACCTGGCTATTCAGGCTTTGCTACCTATTTGTTAGACGGCGACCTCAGAGGAGCCCGGAAGGGGTCCTGACTACCCTGAGACCCACCCTCGAAGTATCGTAGCCGGGCACTGGCGGGAGACTCCCCAGGGGGAGGAATCTCGTATCTAGGATCGTACTTCTGGCACCACACGACACAGAGTGACCACACCGTGTGTTCTTAGAAATCAATCTTTATCAATTAGGTTATCACTGCAAATATGTACAAGGAGAGCACGGGCTCAATGAGTCTCGGAAGGGGTAGGGGGTAGCGGGACAGTCTCTGGCAAAGGTTCAAGGCAGGGACGTATCCGGCGCACAGCTCACAATCCTCGAGCTGGGGGATACGTTGTTGTAGTCGGGGTCCGGCGGGACCGTGAGAGTCTGTCGGAGCCGCGAGTCACTCAGCGGGCTCAGGTACAAGTTCGGAGGTCTTACGATCTTCAGGGAGCCGCGAGTCACTCAGCGGGCTCAGGTACAGGTTCGGAGGTCTTACGATCTTCAAGGAGCCGCGAGTCACTCAGCAGGCTCAGGTACAAGTTCGGAGGTCTTACGATCTTCAAGGAGCCGCGAGTCACTCAGCAGGCTCAGGTACAAGTTCGGAGGTCTTACGATCTTCAGGGAGCCGCGAGTCACTCAGCAGGGCTCAGGAGGGTCCAAGTTCCAGGAGCCGCGACCACGTCGGCAGGCTCTCGTTGTTCCAGCGTCAAATCTGCCGGACAGACCCAGAGCACCCCTTGTTATAGGTCGACCCCTCTTTGATGTCCGGAGTCTGTGCAGGCAGGGGTCTTGTCACCTGGGGGTCGCTTGTCGGGATTTCCTGTCATTGTCTTTTGATCCTTTCAGGGCCGGGTCGGGAGGAGTCCCAGACACCCAGCAGGCATGGAGCCAGCCCTCAGGGAGGCCGGAGGGCCGATCGAAACCCATCGTCCCAGGGGAGTTCAGAGGTGCGATAGAAACTGCTCCTCCCTCTCTCATCCCCTGGCGAGTGTGATGTCCTCCAGCCGGAGTGGCGCCTCTAGGCCCGGGTCGCGCTGGGGCCGGGCGGCCATCTTGGTGCATGAAGTGGGCACGCGGGCCCGGGGTGGCCGAAAGGAGAGAGGCCATGGACGGGGATGTCCGGGACGGGTGCGTGTGTCCTGGTGGGGAAGGTCGGCTGGGCCGTGTGCTTGGGGCTGCAGGTACCAGGTTTAGGTGGTGCGGGGGCACGTAGGGCCATACTACGAGGCCGGGTCCAACACTATTCCTTAATCTTACTTTCCAGGCAAGTTTCTAGTCCTTCTTTCCTCCTACAATCCGGGGAAGACTTAGCGCAGGGATGTTCCGTTTAGGAGCAACTGTGCGCTTTAAAAATGTATAACATAACATAACACTCCATGCATGTTCAATTGCCATTCACCTCTGCTGCTTTACTAGTAAGTCATTACACCACTCCTCTGAAGAACTCCTTTCACTTGCTTACTACCTCAAAAGCTTTAACACCTTTTAATCAAACCACTCTTCTTCAGCTGCATGCATCATTCAATCTCAGCTATTCGCAACACCAGTCATCCGTACCACCCACCAGCAACCATAGGCACAATCACATCCTTTTACTCAAATCAGCAATAATCTGCAGCCACTCTCTGTCCAACTTGCTCACACAATTCGCCTCCCTTAGGCATTTTAAACACCACTCACCCATGCAATCAGTCCCATGAGCCACTCAGTCACATCTCACCCACAGATACGTGTAACCCTGTTCTGCCTCACAGCTTGGCACAACCTCAACTTTTCTTCTACACCTCAGATCTAAACCTGCCATCGCTCAAAACTCAGCCACTTGCAATACTCATTCTCCACTTCAAATTGTTTGCAGTCCATACCACTCATTACTTACTAAAGTCCTTCACAACATGACTCATAATTCATCCCTACTAATTTGCTCCACTAACCCACAGTAATTCAACAACACTTGCCCACCCCATATCCACCCATACCTCCACCAGCAATATACTTCTCAGTTAGTTGCAATAGTCCTTACAACATTCTTACAAGTATTCACAGCACACTCACACTGCACCCACACTCACTATGCATCCACATTCCTAACAACCCAGTTTTGCTAATCACTAACAGCAGTCACTCAGAACATCATGACCACCAACAAATGCTTGCCTTTACCCACATCTATCATGTAATCATTCCCAGCCGATTGAGCCCAAGCCATCATTCGCACACTTCCAGCAAATCATCATGTATTAGACTTCCCTCACAAAATATACTGTCTAAAGTCACCCAAGATGCCTCTGACCTACACAAGCACTTATTTGTTCACTAGCTAGATGCATGGCCACTCACCTCATTTGGTGAAACCGCAATCCGCCAGCTACTTATACAGTTCCCAACCACAAGATCAGTCACCCACCACTGCCATTCTCCATAGTCTGTATAGAAGCCTTCATTCATATCACCACTGACCTGCAGCACCCATTTTACCACTTAACGGCTCACTTATAGACACTCAACCACAACACAACATGCTTCTTGAGCAGTCTCATACATCCACGATGACTCACTCAAGACCAGTCCTGCACTGATGGTTCTAACCTCTACACTCACAGTCACTGCTTTACATCTGCTGTCAACAAAGTTACTTGATTGGAATGACAATAATCAAAATAAAATAATAAGGGTGAGGCAGAATTAAAAGGAGCTCAATAATATTATAAGCAGCTCGCTGCTTAGTGCAATAGCTTAACACACCAGTGTTATTAAGTTGCAGTAGTAAGTGACGATCATAGTAAACTCGTAAAGAAGTAATAGTGGAATTCTCTTGGAGTAGCATGCCCATATCCTAAAGCATTTGCAGGTAGGGCTGGGTACATTTTATGTGGTGAGCTGAAGCCTGGTGTGCTTTTTCCGGTTACCTCTTCTATTTTCTGTGCACTCGTACAATTGTGAGAGGTTTTCTTATGTTCAGACAAGGAATTTGCTCTTTTTGGTAGACTACCACATGAAGCAATTATTGGTGGGTTTTTTGTAGGAGTAATCTGCTCTGCCAACAAACTAATAAAACTGATGATTTACTAAATTCCTGTGTATGGCAAAGGTTTACACATTACTATTCATGATCATCATAGAATGATACATCTGCATATTAAAATCCCCATGTAGTAATACAGCCAGAACCCATCCTAAAGTAATACAACCCCATCATGAAGTCATTATCGACTAGTATAGTCCCATTCTAAAGATATTTTGGGATCATCCTAGAGTAATATAGCCTCATTCTGAAGTCATCACAAGATCATTCTGTAATAGTACAGCCCCATTCTGAAATACTCATAGGATCATCCTGATACAATCCTGCCTAATCCTGAAATCACCCTGGGATCATCCTGCAGTAGTACAAGATCATCACATGTTTCCGCTGATATAATCAGGAAACTATCCTGCAGTGATCCAGCCTAATCCCGAAATCGTCTTGAAATCTTCCTGCAGTACTACAAGATCATCACATGTTTTCCACTGAAGCAATCAGGAACCCATCCTGCAGTATTCCAGCTTAATCCTTAAATCATCATGAGATCATCCTGCTGTAGTAAATGATCATCACATGTTTTCCAGTGAAGTAATCAGGAGCCAATCCTGGTGTAATACAGCCTAATCCTAAAATTATCCTCAGAGTATCCTGCAGTAGCACAAGATCATCACATGCTTTCCACTGAAGTAATCTGGAACTAATCCTGGAGTAGTTTCTGTGATGATTCTAGAGTCAGCTCATTTAAATATTTCGCCCTAGACGCATACTTCAGGATGGCTTGTGATGACATCCCTAGATAATTACAGAAATAGCTCAGTTGAAGTCATTGGATGACTTCATAATGACTCCAGGATGATCTTCCTTTTTAGGTTTCACCTGCGCAAGCTGTGTTTGTGCATTCTTTTGTTTTGAATATAAAACTTAAAAGAGGCTTACATGCTTTCCATGCTTTTCACTGGTTCCTGTGCTTGCCACTTACTTTCCCCCATTTCTAATCGTGGTAGCATTCTTGTCTTGCATTCCCAATGCTTTTTGCTTGTGTGCTCTTCTTATCAGTTTCCCATAGGCAAAGTACTGTTTCCATCCTCTGTTGTAGAACAATTATTTAAAGGTTTTCCATGCCCACGCTTTTTTACTTTCAGCCGAGTGCATGGCTCTGCTAATGTGTAGTCCTCTTTTTCTATCAGTTGGCTCGCTTCTATGTTTGGCTTGTTATTATTAGTAGCTTCACGCACACACAGACAGCCTAACTTTAATATAGCCACTTCTCAGGTGGTTGCCTTGTTTTTACTAGTGCAGAGGCTCCCGCCCAGCTTGAAGCAACTTCAAAACCACTCCACTGCCCCCTGCATTCAGCACACCAATCACTTACTGCTAGGGTTGTCAAATTAGGCTAGATCTCCCAATCACTTAGTGCAAGGGTTGTCACATTAGGCTAGATCTCCCACAATTGGGTGATATTTGCCCGATTGTGCGAGCCTACTCGCCGCAGAGGTACCACCCATTGCAGAGAGTGACCTAGTCAGCAGTAGTTCCTAGGAGGGGGAGGAGCCACATATCGGCAGCTTCTGGCCATGCTGCAGCCGCTATCCGAAGATGTGAGTGAAAGCTCGCTTTTACCGGCATGAGCTGGACAACACTGTGTGGGAGATACCCGAACGTTACACCAACCTCACCCCAGTGGGCTCTAGCACCTGCGGCTCCATCTACTAAGTGAGCAGAGGAGGCTACCTGCAGCTTCTGGGTGCATGGGGGTCTACCACAGGTAAAATCTGAGTAAATCTGTCCCACAGCACTTTAGTCACCATTACCTCCTTACACTAGCTTAATGCCTCACCTGAAGCTCATAAGGATGCTCACAGATACAGAATCTGGGAAGCATGCATTCTTGATTGCTTTTTATTTTAATCAAACTTATTGGTTGACTTTTTCAAGTCTGTCTAATCGCCACAAAATGGATACACAGCTAAATGTTTTCCACGTCTCTGCTTGGCGTTGGTCAATTGTTTTTAACTAAATAACGAGCCCTAGCGATTTATCGTATTTCCATCTTCATGCAATCGGCATTCTAAAACCTGATGAAGTATTTCTTTGGTAAACCTTTAAAACCCGATGAAGTATTTCTATGGTATACCTATGCTGTCTGTCTTTGGTCTAAAAATAGGCTAGTTGCAAGAAAGTCAATGTGTTTATTGATAAATTGCCTTTCTAACCTAGTGAGGTTTTGCCTGACTACAACATACCCGCTATTGAGGCACCGCATTTAAAGTGCAGTCTTCTTCTATCGACTTTAGGAACATTCAATCCTTAAGGAATGACCGGCATGAGAATCGTTAACAGAGACAAGGGATATGGTGTCGCTGATGGCTTCAGTAGTCAGACAGCAGTCATAGCTTGTGGTAGTAGCTATGCCAGTTGTGTGTAGTTTCTACTCACATCCTCTGCTTTGCTGCACTCCGCTTGATGTGCTGTGCCCGCCTCGGCTCAACGAGTGCATCTACTCATCATCGCCAAGGAAACCAAACACAGAAGATCAATGCAAACCTTAGAAGAAGGACTGCCCCATAGCCATTCTAAGATACTCAGAACGACTTGTGACCATTTAAAGCGGATGTGGTGGATATTTCTTTTTCAGTGCTTTCATTTGTCATTTTATAGTTTTTCACTATAAGGATAGTCCGGGCCACTGAAATTACAAAGAAAGGTTGACTAAACTATGCAGCAAGACAGGCAAATTATGCAGCATAATGTGGCACATTTTGTGAGCACATTAATTCATTATTTTGTCATTTTTAGGTTTTGCCTATAAAGCGGTTGTGCTGTGTTTGTGAAATCTTTTGTAATTAATATAAAACTTAAAAGGGGCTTACATCCTGCCTCCACGCTTTCTTTGCATTTCATTGGTTCCTGTGATTGCCACTTACTTTTCCTCCATTTCTATTGGCTGTAGCATACTTTTCCTGCATTTACCAATGCTTTTTACTCATATGCTTCTCTTATCAGTTTACCATCGGCGAAGTACTGATTCCAGTCGCTGTTGTGGAACAATTCTTTTTTTGATTTTCCATGCACACCGTTTGTTTATTTTCATGCATGGCTCTGATAATGTATAGTCCTCATCAGTTGGCTCGCTTCCATTTGTTGGCTCGCTAATATTAGTAGCTATGTGCTCACACAGATAGCCTCACTTTAATATAGCTGCCCCTCAGGAGGTTGCCTTGTTCTTGCAAGTGCAGAGATGTGTGACCCATCACTGCTCCTGCAAGGTCACCGCTCCTGCCACATCGGCGCTTCTTGCCCTACCCAGCTCGTGGTGCCTGCATCTGCGTCATGCTATTATTATTATTTTTTTATTAAATCATATACTGAAACATATCGCACTTACATAAGTTTCAAGGAACTGTTTGTTAACTTTGGCTATCACCTTGGTGATTGTTGCATCTGTGGCTTTTTACCCATTCTTTTCCAACACTGTTTCCTGTTGAATGCTGTTATGATGTGAACCTATTCTAGAATGTGAGGTATGGAATGTTCTCTAGGAGGCAGTTTAACCTGGCTCCTGGGAGCAGAGTGACGCCAGGTTGTGTGCTCCAATAAAGCTTCATATGGAAAATAGACCGGTGTCCTGTTTTCACCTGGAACGGTGCTCATTACATTTTGGTGACAATTTATCCTTGTGCGCAACGGAAGCTGCACATAACCTGGGTGATCCTGGAGCATTGGAAGAGGCAAGTGCTGAAGGGAGCTGACAGGGAGCCAAGCCTCATTGATGGTGGAAGAGGTCTCTGGGGGTGTTTCAAGACCCTGGTTTAATGAAGAGTAAAGGTGCGGTGCTATTTAACTCTCTAATATCGTGGGTATTCTCAGTGCTGGCTTGTCACATGCTCTTAAACAACAGTGTGTGTCCTGTTCGGTAAAAAGGCAGTTGCAGCAGCAGTCCAGCCCGCGATGAGCGCTCATGGAGCAGCGTGTGGAGAGTTAACAAGGAGGCGGCTGTGGCAGCATCAGAGGAGAAGTCTGGGACTTTGCCACCTGAGTGGTGCGCGGTTCACTGAACCGCAGTGCTGTTGACGGCAACGTGGCGTCATCTTGGGTGTGTGAGGAAGAAGTACACCTGGTGCAGTTCATCATCACCATTCATAGTGGCACGGGTAATTTTCCATTTCAGCTTATGAGAGGGCGCTCAGCTGGATCCAAGTTAGTTCCTGCGTGGCTTAAAGAATGGGTGTTGTCAGGCCGTAAGACATGCGGAAGAGTCCACAAATAGCTGCTATCAAAATAGGGGCATGAGTCAAGTTTAAGTATGGCAGAGTCAAAGGGGGACTCACAAAATTCAGAGGCCTTTTCATTTTGGAGAAGGTGGGGTGTTTTGTTGTGGTGCTGGAAGGAGGAGAAAGGTGGAGTTTCACGATTGTGGCTTCAAATCAAAGAGGTGGTGTATGCTTGATTGAGGAGGATGAAGAATGTTTGGGCACGCTGTGTGGGAAAAGAAGTTTCTAGAGAGGTGGTAGAGAGTGGTTTCTCCCGGTTGGGAGGCGACGTGATTCTATAGTGGGCAGGGAGGCAAGAGTTCCAAGACCACCATCTTACCTAGGAGATTATTTGTTGTCATAACCACCTTGTGGTTGCTTTTATCCTCATTCTTTCCAGGATTATTACTTATCTTTTCATTGGTTACTCATTTGTGGTCATTTTCAGCTACGTTGGACATAGTTTAGCTTATTTCATTTTATTTATTGTATTTCTTTGTTCACCTTGTTTATTTGTTCATGTATCTCTGGGAATAGAAGGGGATGTGCTATGAATTGAACCTATTCTAGAATGTGAGGTGTGGCGTTCTCGAGGAGGCAGTTTACCCTGCATCCCGGGAGCGGATCAATGCCAGGTTGTGTGCTTCATATGGAAAATACACTGGTGTCCTGTTTTCACCTTGACCTGTGCTTATTACACATTCCCTCTCCTGTACTTCTTAGTTGGGCACACTACAATGCTTGTTGGGCAATCTTAGGCTCACACCCCTTGAAGGAAGTGACCCGAATTGGGTCACCCGGGTCACACACAACCACCTCTCAGCCTTCCATACAAGTGAAGAATCGGTCAGACAGCAGAGAATACAAACCAAGTATATTTATTCAGATACACTCGAGTGGAGCCCAGTCTCTTAGGAATGCTGCAGATGGACTGACATCAGCAAACATGGAGATACATTATGTACAATTCATAACCAATGAAGGCACGCACAGAATGGAAATGTACAGACTGGTGCGGCTACACAAAGAAGTACAGAAGGATACGTTTCAATCCTGAGACCGGGCACACACTATCTCTTACTCAAGGTCGTTCCGCCCGTGCCCACCGCTAGACTAGTGTGAGCAGGCCTCTATCTAGTGGGAAAGGTTTGCGCTAATAAGGACAGTGTATTCATTAGCACAGCAAGGCCCAACCTTGGAGACACGAAACTTATCTAAGCTGTGTTTTACAGAAAGGAAAGATTAGTTTCGATCATGGTTCAAAAAGGCGGCTAAACATAAAAGGGTGCCGCGAATGCTAACACAGCAAAAACATTTTTATTCTAACAGACCCTCCTTTTAGCATAAGCTAACTATTTTATGTTATTATCAAGAAATGTATAACATTTTGCAAGGATAAGAGACATCACTATAAGGAGTTGTTCATATAGTCAGCACTCAGATACCTTCATTAATTTTCATAATATCGTCAATATCATTTTGTGACATAATTGCAGTATTAGTATAATGAATGGACATTTTTGTTTGGGAGTGAGGATATTGACACAATAAGAGCAACAAGCCGGGAGTCATTGTATGCAGAGGCAACATGTAAAGATGATACCGGCAACCACAACCAAGAAAGTGAGGATCTTCCAACCCCATGATGTTAGCGTATTCCAAAACAACCCCAACAGAGTCCAAGTACTTGTTCTTGGTGTATCTCAGCTTATATTCCAATTAAATGTTTTTATAGTGGAATAAACATTGGGAGCGTTATCAGGAATGTTAACACAACAGCTACATCCGATGACGCAACAGGCCCCTCTCCGATCTGCAAGGATAACGTCTAACACCATCCTGTTCTGCAAAGTGACTAATCTCGTAGCCTGAATCTCAGCAGTGATATTTGTCATTATCCCAGCAGTTGTATTGATAACCCTTTTAACAGCTCTTGTTAACTGACGAACTTGAGGGCTATTAGCCATGGGGCCCCGGAAAGGTAGTAGGCCCTTCATAGCATCTCCAAATTGCTGTGCAGTGATGTCTGTCTGATCAATGTCCTTTGTGTCAACAACCCTTTTGGCTTGGGTCAGGAAGGTACTTCTACATTGCAGCTGATGATTTTTATGATAATTAGACGGGGTAACATATACGGGGGAGAAGAAAAGAGAGATAACATGTACCTGACCATCCCCTCGGGAGCCAAATGTGAGCTTGTGACCCACAAACAAAATAGACGTTATAGGGCAGGATCAAAGCCGAACTATTAGTCGTATTCAGCTTGTAGGTGAAATTACATTTACTCTCCCCCCCCCCCCCTTGATCTCCCCAGTCCCCTGGACACAGAAACTAGCTCTCTTATTGACCACCGGCACAGGTATTGGCTTATCTTCGGTAAGATTTCGACTTCGGAAGGATTGGAAGTAGTCAGAGGTGTTAAACCATTGGAAATCAGCCACTTGCATTCAAATCCAGGCATTGTTCTTTACTCTATGGTACATTTTCAAATAAGACTTTGAGGATAGTATCCATAGAGTCCATTGTCCTGCTGGTCCTATGAGGGGTAAACCCTTGGTAGAAGCGTACATATTCATTTGCAGTGTAAGAATCAGTGGATGTCATATTCAAAGCAGAAAGATGAAATAAGAAGTATACCAGTCGAAACAATTGAAACCAATCCTCACAGCTGCCAATGTATGACAAGGGCATGGACAACAAATTATTGCTCTTATGAATGACTGAAGGGAGCAACCCACAATGAAAATATTATGAACATGATGCAACATTTGTATAAATACATTGTCTGTGTATGACAATCTATGCGCTTCTTTGTGTGGAGCTAGAGTAGCAAAAATGTGCTCAGGTGGAACGGGAGTTGTACCAACCAGGGAATGTACAGGGAATTTCTCCTCTGAAAACCAGGATATTCCAAATATTGTTATTAGTGCAATCACAACAATTAATATGCAAACTATTTTACTCTTTGTTGACCAACCCTGTGCTAAACGCGGTGGTGCAAATGGTTGTTCCTCCTCATCAATAGGCCGACAAAAAGGATGCATTATGAAGCAAGGAAAAAAATGCAACAAAAATGATAGCAAAGGTAAGTGTTCCCAGTGTTCCTCAGAGCCTCACTGGTACAGGCTCCTATTGTTCATCAAACATTGGCGCTTTTGTGCACCGGTGGTGAAGCTTGCTCTGTCCTAAGCTCTCAATGAATCCCACGTCGATCAGGATAATGTACCCCCCTTCGAGGGAGCATGTTCGATTTATCCTGTCCAATGTCAGAACAGTGCACCAATCTCAAAACACACTAAACTAACTCTGTTGGCACTATGGCAAAGTACACCCTAACTTACACAGTCCATCCCTGCCTAATATGACTTCTCCTTTGGTGCACTTTTCCTCAGCCGAGGATGCAAATTGTACCTGATGACTCCAGGCACAGAGGGGTCAACAAAAAGGGGATCCTGAACAGCTCGAATTCAGCACTGCATCATTTTCCGCATCTGTTTGCGTCCAGGTTAGTTTAGAATAACTGAAGGGGACGAACTGAGGCACCTTCTCGCAATCAGAGTCCCCTAGTCCCTCCTTGACCCATTGGTCATAAGGCAGCGGGAGAGGCACCCGTTTGCAGTGAGTGCCATGCACCCAATTCTTTCGGACAGCTACCTTGACTGCAGTACGTGTAGCTAGAAGGACCTGTTCTGGCCCCTACCAGCGCAGCTCCAAACTCTTCTTCCTCTGATAATTACGAATCAAGATGAAGTCGTCAGGCTGAATGTCATGTCCTGGTCCCTCTGGTGCGATTGGAAGGGCTTCCCGGACCTGTTGGTGAATAGAACTCAAATTTTCAGTCTATTAACAATGGATATTCAATATCTGAGAACCAACGGGGACGCGGTATGCCCCAGATATTTGTCAGGTGTCCAAACACGACCTCGTACGGTGACAATCCTGTCCTAGAATGTGCTGTTGTTCTTGTCGACAAAAGAGCAAATGGTAGAGCATGTGGCCACTCTAACCCTGTTGTCTCCTGAATCTTGGCCAATTTCAGTTTGAGTACCATTGAACTTCTCAACCAAACCTGCTGACTGTGGGTCATTTGCAGCATGAAACTTCTGCTTTATGTGCAAACCATCACAAATTAACTGAATGACCTTGGCATTGAAATGACTTCCGTTATCACTCCAGATCAAAAGGGGCAAGCCGAAACGAAGAAAAAACTCCTTCAGGAGTACCTTTGCAGTTGTAATGGCTGTATTGTCTGTAGTGGGGTAAGCCTCGACACATTTACTGAATGAACAAACTACCAGCAACACGTACTTCAGGTTATTGATCCTATCTAACTCAATATAATCCATCTGAAGGACCTCAAAAGGGAAAGTGGGTGGCACAAAATTACCAGGTGGTGTAGTGGTACCCTTCCCAGGATTATGCATCATGCACACAATGCAGTACTTCAATAAATGTGCAGCTGTCTTTGAAATGTGGTCCTTCTGCCATACAGGATTTAACAACTTGCAAATACCTTTAGCGCTGATATGGGCTGGGCCATGGGCCATCGTGACTACAGGAAGAACATACGCATCTGGCAACATCCACCTTTGTTTCCCTGACTTTTCAATCCAACATCCCTCATCGTTCAACTGTGCTGTACCTTCTTGCCACACTGCTAATTCCACTAATGTGGCCTCACTTTGTATCTCCTTTACGTTTTCAAGTGTATCCTCAAACATGGTGACCTCAGGCACCCACGTAGCGGCACCTAGGACTTTCATTCTAGTCCGGGCTGTTTCCTTAGCTGTCTGATCTGTAAAAGCATTCCCCCTACCTACATCATCAGTCATTTTCCTATGGGCGCTACACTTCACTATTGCCAACTTGTTAGGGAGTGTCAAAGCGGACAAAAGCCTCCATATAAGGTGACTGTTGGAAAACGAGGCAGTATGTGTGAGGCCTGCACAAATAACATGACTACATTTGTCCTTCATTGGGAACCAAACATCCCATTGTAGCGCGTTGCAAGGCTTGCTCAAGGGAGGTGGTGTGGGCTAGTAATCGCCATTTACCAGTACGCAGAAATAACACTCAATAACTGATTGTCCAGTCTGTACTTTGCTTTATAAAAGGAAGAATACATTTATTAAACACACACACTGCCCAATACTATGCAACAATTTACAAATCTACATAAGCTGTTGGAATTACTTTGTAACATTGCGTAACATTCCCACCCCTCCTGCAATGGGGTGGGGCCTAGTACCACCACCCCCATGTATGAACATCATCTTGCCCCCAATGCAGTAGGTTGACCATAACCTGGAGCGAGGGCCTTGCCCACTGGCACCATCCCAGTGGCGACCCACCCCTTTTATCTCAACAAGCATTTACAATGGGCACACCTGCCATGGTGACACATAACCCTGACTGGGCATCTCATATTGACCATACAGTCATGATCCTCCTAATTCTCCTCCAAGTATGCCACAAGTAGACTGTATTCACCTTGGACTGTATTCTACCACATGTCTGCCCTAGCAAAGTATGAGCCGAATAGCCTTGTTGGCAGAAGTGGAGTGTGCACCATTCGTGTTTTAAACTGTATGCATTGCCACAAACTAAGTTGTGTCACAAACTAAATACATTTGCCCATCGCAACCTTTATTTAAAATAATGAAGAAATCAAGCACCAAGCAAAAAGGAATCATGCATGCCATTTCACTTTTTTGTTTCATTATTTATATATTTTATTTTTTCATCAAAGCCAGATTCGCGTTGTGCCGTATTGTGTTGTTTTGAGGCCACCGCACTCACACTACCGCTATATAAGCAGCCACACCCAGCAGCTCCCTGCGGATTATTCCAGCAACGACGCACGAAGAGTCGTCTTCCTGCTTCGCGTCCGATAGCAACTTTGCCGGTAAGATTCTTCATACTAGTTTTCTGGTCTAGAGACAGCATTCTTCGGAGTTCTTGGGCATTTCTGAAACGTGCTTCATTCTTGGTCCTTTCGTGTTTGGGCATTGAAACGCGCTCACATTCTTGGACTCCTTTGAAACACGCATGTGAGCAACAACTGCAGCGCTTACTGTCATTAAAAAAGAAAGTGAAATTACAATAACTGGCACGTTCCTGCATAATTGTCACGCACATTAATCATTATGTTACAACCACTCACGGAATTGAAAGGTGGATAGACAATTACGAATATATAGAAAGCGCATGTATTGACTTTAATAAAACATAAACAATACTTTCATTTCGTTATGGCTGAAATAATGAAACAAATAAAGAGTGGTTAAAGTTGGAATGCACATATAATGATAAAGTATTAAGAATAAATACTGAGAACTGAAAATCAGAGAAATAGTATTTGGATTATCCAGAGTTTATGGAACCTTGTGATACTGTGAATATATCATTAGAGAGTATCCTCAAAAACAATATTGGAGCTATTCAAAAAGTATTCATTACTGAATTTATGTGAAGACTGTAATGTGATTCCTGTGGAAAAGACTTGTTGGTTTTCTTTTACAGCTAATAGTGGTTCATAGCACATGTAATATACATATTTCATGTTATAGAGGTCAAGATAAAGAACATAGAGCTCAACTGTTGTTTTTTTTCGTTCCAGATCTCCCTCCCCGCAGTACCCTCCCTAATTCCCTTCGCCTCATTTGGCCACTTTGATCCTCTGTTGTATTTAACTCAGAGTCAGAGCTGCCGAAAGGTGGGTTCTTGAGGGTACTGCTCCTGAGGAACTGAACGTTCTTGACAGAATAAGCTGCCCATGGATATCGTTCCCCTGAGCAGTATCACCGAGCTGACCAGGTTAGAAGACATTTGTAAAATGTTAAGAAACATGCAGAGACATCTAACTGCAGCGCTTTTAGAGACAGTAACATTAGCTAGTCAAGTAGCTCAAATGCAAACTCAACTACCAGTTAGTTCTATGACATCCTCTTCAACTGGGGGGTTGCCCACTGGACCTGTGCCTAGTGTTTCTGTAACTGTTCCTCCAACTGTACCTCTAGCATCTCCAGAACGATTTGCAGGAGACCCAACTAAATTTTAAACCTTTTTGACACAAATTCAATTACATTTCATGGTAAAGTCAGCATCATTTCCGGATGCGCAATCCCGAATAGCTTTCCTCATTTCATATCTAAGTGGTGACGCTGCCATGTGGGCCGTGCCATTGGTTAATCCAAATGATCCTTTGCGCTACAACTAGCTGGCTTTTTAATTGGAATTTGAGAGAGTGTTTGATAGACGTACTATTACTGGATCAGCTGTCCGTGAGCTCCTAGAACTCAGACAAGGAAATAAAGATTTAATTTGTTATCTGAAACAGTTCAATCGACTAATCACTGAAACATTGAGGAAAAAGGGCAGTGCTCTTTTATCATGGTCTTAAAGATGATCTGAAAGACCTAATAGCCCCTATAGACCCTCAACCTTATGATTGTGCGGAATTAATAGCTCTGACTCTGCGGTTCGATCATTGCTTGTCAGCTAGAAAAAGTGACAGTAAGAAACTGGATTTCAGACAATCAATACGTCCTAAAGACAGAGTCACACAACCAAACATTGATCATAGTGAACCAATGGAAATTGGTGGGTTAAGAAAACCACTTACCCAAGAAGAAAAGGATGCACAACGTGAATTAGACGTGTGCCTATATTATGGAAAAAAGGTCACTTTGTTAAAGAGTGTCCGATTAAACCTAAAGGACGTAGACCTACGGATATGATTTCTCAAAAACAGGAAAACTAAAGGGCTCGAGGAACAATCAGGGGAATTCCTCAAGTACATCTCATGATTCCTCTGGTCAAATCATAGCCAACACTCTTCAGATTTCAGCTCCACATTTCACCCTGAACGTACTATTTGTGATACCAGGTGTCATTGATAAAGAAGTAGTAGTCATGGTGGATTCCGGAGCCACCAGGAATTTTATTGATGTCGCTTTCTGTTCCAAATTACATATACCCACCATTATAAAAGACAAACCAGAATCTATACATGCAGTCAATGGTATGATTCTTACGTCAGGTCTGATTACTCATACCACCATTGATTTAACTATGGTTGTCTATTCAACTGAAAATAAACAAACTGAGGATCTTTATTTTGATCTGATTGATGCACCTCAATTTGGGGTAATTCTAGGAATGCCCTTGCTCACCCAACACAACCCCACTATAGATTGGGCCAAAAGAAGCATTACTCTTGATTCCGAGTGGTGTCATCAAGAATGTCTTTCCCCATTGAAATATCAGGATGAGATAGTAAGTACTGAAACAAAGGCTGTGACCAGAGTTCATTGCATATCCACAGCACCAGGACAAGAGATCAAATTACCTCCACAATATAAATCTTTTCGCGATGTTTTCTGCGAAAAAAGTGCAGAAACGTTACCACCACATCGGGACTATGATTGTGAAATTGAGCTAATACCTGGGGCTAAATTACAGCGCAGTAGAATGTATGCCCTTACGGAAGTAGAAAATCAGCATCTCCATTATTATTTGGATAAATTCCTTAAAAATGAATTCATCAGGCCTTCCAAATCTCCTGCAGCCTCGCCCCTCTTCTTTGTACCAAAGGATAATTGCGAACTACCCACTTGTATAGATTATAGGGCACTGAATAACATCATAGTAAAAAACAGATATCCTCTGCCTCTTATCCCAGTGCTTCTTGATCAAGTCTGAACAGCCAAAATGTATACCAAATTAGATCTAAGAGGGGCATACCACCTAGTAAGAGTCCGTTTAGGAGTTGAGTGGAAGACGGCCTTCCGTACTCGGTATGGTCTTTTTGAATATTGCGTAATGCCTTTTGGGTTATGCAACGCCCCAGCCTTTTTAAATGACGTGTTAAGAGAATACCTGGACCTATTTGTATTCGCCTAAATAGACGATATACTTATTTATTCTAACTCCGAGACAGATTATAAAATCCATGTAAGAAACATTTTAACCACGCTAAGAAAACATGGTCTTCACTGAAAATTACCCAAATGCGAGTTCTATGTTAATCGAGTAGAATTTTTAGGTTTTATCATTTCACCTCAAGACATCACAATGACAAATCGTAAAGTGCAAGCAATTCAAAATTGGCCAGAACCAAAATATATACAAGATATACAACGATGCTTAGGGTTCGCCAATTTTTACAGATAATTTATTCATTCGTTTTCTGCCAGAGCTACTCCATTAACACGATTAGTGCAAAAATGACGAACATTTCAATGGTCTTCTGATGCAGAGAATGCCTTTCAGGACCTAAAGAAAGCCTTCATGACTGCCCCAGTACTCAAACATTCAGACCTTTCAAAACCTTTTATTGTTGAAGCTGATGCTTCAGACACTGCTATAGGAGCAATATTGTCACAACGGGAAGAAGCAACAAATCATCTTCATCCAGTAGCATTTTTATCAAAAAAATATTTACCAGAAAGAAATTACACTATAGCAGAAAAAGAACTATTAGCCATATGATTAGCATTTAAAGAATGGTGACATTATCTGCTTGGTGCTCATCACCCTAATACAGTGTACGCCGATCATCGTAATTTGCAGTTTTTACAATGTGCAAAAGCTCTAACCCCCCGACAATTACGATGGACCCTTTTCTTTGCAGAGTTTGACTTTCATATAACTTTTAGACCCTTCAGTGCTAATAAAAAGGCAGATTCTCTTTCTCGTTATGAAGAAACATCAAATGCTATTCAACAACAAGAAGTAAGACCCATGATACCGTGTGATCATATTGTTGGGATAACTATGTCTGGACAATTTATGACCGAAATTAAGATCATCATGCCTATTCACAAGATACTTTCCTGGAAACAGCAAGATAAACAAAGATTCATGATTGATGGACTTCCATTTCAAGGACGCTCGCTTTATGTTCCAGAAAAGCGGTTACAAAAACAAGTATTTCTCTGGTGTCACACTCACCCTTTAGCAGATCATCCAGAATGTACTAAAACTTTAGATTTGGTCAAGTCATAATTTCTGATGGCCCAGTAGGAAAAAAGACGCCATCAATTATGTAAAAAAACTGTGATTCTTGTATGAGAGCAAAAACGGATCATTCACCTAGAAAAAGGTTATTTACTTCCCTTACCAACACCAACACATGTTTGGAAAGACATTTCATTAGATTTCATTACTAACTTACCAAAAGACCAAGGAAAAACTGTTAATCTAGTAATTGTAAATCGTTTGTCTAAAATGGCACACTTTGTGGCATGTGATGGACTACCAACAACAGATACTCTAGTTGATATGCTTCTATATCAGATTGTGCGATTGCCTGGTTTACCACGATCCATAACAACCGGCCGAGTGTCACAATTCACATCCAAATTGTGGAAAGAATGGTGTACAGCCTTGGAAATAAAACACAGTCTATCTACTAGTTTCCATCTAGATTCAGACGGACAAACTGAGCGAGTAAATCAAGTACTGAAACAATAGCTTTGTTGTTATTTGGCTCACACACAGGCTTCTGGGTGGATTTGTTATGGGAAGCTGAATTTGCCTATAACAACTTAATGCATACCTCGACCAAAATGTCACCATTCTATGCCACCTATGGTTGGAATCCACGGTCATTACCCTTAATAAAACAAACTGACACGCAGGTTACACATGTAACCTCCAAATTGCAACAAATGAAATGAAATGAAAAAACTAATATTACTTCAACTGAATGTAACCAAAGCAAGAATAACCTAAAAAACATTTGCTGACAGAAAGAGACAACCCGGTCCTACATATCATCCAGGAGACAAAGTATGATTGTCCACAATGAATCTGCACTTTAAAAGAAAATATCCTTTTTATCCATGCTTCATTGGACCTTTTGAAATACTCAAATGCATCAATCCACTGTCTTAAATTACAGCTCCCCAGATCAATGAAAATTCACTCAGTGTTTTATACTTCATTACTCAAACCAGCAAAGACAGTTGCACGACCGAAACCCTCTCCCGTGGTTGTAGGAGATCACCTGGAGTATGAAGTGCAACAAACAAAGAATAGTAAACGTAAGAAAGGGACACTATGGTATTTATTCTCATGGAAAGGTTACGGACCTGAAGAAGACTCATGGGAACCTAAAAAAGCCATTCATGCTCCGCAATTGATTTGTCAATTTCACAAACTCCCCACTTGCGCCTTCTTGAAGTGCGTGTCTCTGTTATTCATGGGGAGGACTGTCATGATCCTCCTAATTCTCCTCCAAGTATGCTCCAAGTAGAGTGTATTCATGTTAGACTGTATTCTGCCACATGTCTGCCCTAGCAGAGTATGCACCGAGTACTCTCGTTGACAGTAGTGGAGTGTGCACCATTCATGTTTTAAACTGTATGCATTGCCATGAACTAAGTTGTGTCACAAACTAGATACATTTGCCCATCGCGACCTTTATTTAAAATAATGAAGAAAGCAAGCACCAAGCAAAAAGGAATAATGTATGCCATTTCATTTTATTTCGTTTCACTTTTTTCGTTTCATTATTTATATATTTTAGCCAAATTCGCATTGTGCTGTATTGTGTTGCTTTGAGGCCACCGTACCCACGCTACCGCTATATAAGCAGCCACACCCAGCTGCTCCCTGAGGATTATTCCAGCAACGACGCGCGAAGAGTCTTCTTCCTGCTTTGCGTCCGATAGCAACTTTGCCTGTAAGATTCTTCGGACTAGTTTTCTGGTCAAGAGACAGCATCCTAAGGTAGGAGATGACGGTTCCCTCATTTAGCGATTTGAGTCTTCGGGGTTCTTGGGCATTTCTGAAACGAGCTTCATTCTTGGGCATTTCGCTTTTGGCATTGAAACACGCTCACATTCTTGGACTTCTTTGAATCGCGCACATGAGCAACAACTGCAGCGCTTACTGTCATTAAGAAAGAAAGTGAAATTACGATAACCGGCATGTTCCTGCATTATTGTCAAGCATATTGATCATTATTGTTAGATTTGGGAGTCTCTAGTTGGCATAGGTAGGTACCTGTGACAAATAGGGACCCTTGCATCTAGTCAGGGTAAGGGGCTACACTCCTAAAATAACCCCTGCTCACCCCCTTGGTAGCTTGGCACGAGCAGGCAGGCTTATCTCAGAGGCAGTGTGTAAAGCATTTGTAAACACATACAGTAATACAGTGACAACACTACAAATGGACACCACACAGGTTGTATTATAGAAATAGGTATTTTATATAGACTTAACACAAGACCAAATGACAAAAATCCACAATAGTGTACTCAAAAATAGTTTCTTAAATGTTATAAAATAGCTTAGTTCTCTCAAGTTGTAAATGCGACACTTTACTCTCAATGTACCTTAGATGCGTAATATAAAGAAAACAAAAGGGTCGCAGGGAAGGTGATGCGTCGGTTCCTTACACGCAGGGGAGTGGATGCATCGGTTCCTTACTGCTGCACAGGGGAGTTGATGCTCACTTCCTTACTGTGTGGGGAGTTGATGCGTCGGTTTCTTACTGCTCTCCGGTGCGATGCGACACCCTGGCACATCGATGCGATACTCTTCTCCAGTGCGATGCGTCAAAATGGCGTCTTGGTTGCGATGCGACAACGTTGGTGTGATACGTGCACGCCCGACGGCCGTGCGGCGACTCGATGATCTTTGGAGCCGCAACTGGCCCTGCGACACGCTTCTCCGGTGATGTGACGATGACCTCTGTGGCAGCATCCCGCTTCTCCGGTGATGTGCCGCGCTTTGGCGATACGATGATGACAGCGGCAGCTCGCTGCCTCGGCGATGCGATGACAGCGACTGCGGCGGCGACACGCTTCTCATTGTTGCATCGCGCATCCAGCTCCCATTGACATGCAGTCTCTCAGAAGGCCCAGCACAACAGCAGGCACTTCAATTCCCAGCAAGGGAATTCAGGGGGGAGCTTGTTGGTGAAGTCTTGTATCCCTGAGACTTCAGGCAGGAGGCAAGCTCTAGTTCAAGCCCTTTGAGATTCTTCCTCAAGTTGATAGAAAGGACACTCAGTCCTTTTCTCCTCTCTTTGGTAATGAAGCAACCACTGCAGGGCAACCCCCAAACACACAGCACAGGGGTAGTCTCCTCCTTCAGCTTCCTGGTTCTTCTCCTCAGCAAGGATTTGGATGGTTAGACAAGAAAATACCTACTTTCTAAAAGTGGTATTTTCAAACACAGTATGTTAAAACCAACTTCACTAAAAGATGTATTTTATCATTCTGAGTTCAGGCATACTAAACTCGAATTTCTACCATGTTCCCTGAGTCAGTTAGGATTATAAAATGTAATAATCAAACTGCCCATTCTGGCCTATGGAGAACAGGTAGCCTTGCAATATTGAAAAACAAAAATGGCTGTAATACACTATCAGGACATGCGACACAAATCAGGGCATGTCCTAAGTTTTACCTACAATGCACCATGCCCTTGGGCCTACCATAATGGTGACTAATATGTATAAAAGAGAAGGTTTAGGGACTGGCAAGTGGGTGCACTTGCCCAGTCAGCATGGCAGTTCCAGACTGCACACAGGTTCTGCGATGGCAGACCTGAGACACACTTTACAAGCTGCTCCGGTGGGTGGCACAATCAGTGCTGCAAGCCCACTAGCAGCATTGGTTACAAGCCCTGGGCACACGCAGTGCACTGTACTAGGGTCTGACAAGTAAACCAATCAAGCCAATCATGGAGTCACTAATCCATACATCAATTTACCATAGGGAGCACTTGCACTGTGGCACTGAACAGCAGTGGCACAGTGCCCAAAGCATCTATAACCAGCAAAAACACATGTGGAAACAGCAAAAAAAAATGGAAGGGAGACCCACGCCAATGGTGCCAGGTCTAACACGTGTCCCCTCCAGCTGAAATGTGGGGGGAACTACCCTACCTCCTGGGATTTCTTATCAGTAAGGCGGAAAAACCTGGACAGACCATCAGTATTGGCGTGTTCCCCTTAAAATCATACGGGAATCCAGAAAAAGAGCTGCCAACAATAATAGAGGCTCTGATTGAAATCTCACTTCCGAAAGAAGAGAATTCCAGGTTGACATGTGTCAACACTTTCTGTGGCTATACGAATCAGATCAGGAAAAGTATCCTTAGACATTGGAACATATTGAGCATTGGGAAGGAACCATTGCCCCGCCCCCTATTTGCTTTCAAGAGGAGCACATATTTTAAGGATCAAGTGGTACATACCCGACCTGTGCACAAGAACACTTCTGACCAGGAGGCTCTGTGGGGCTTAGCTCCTATCAAAGGACATTTTCCGTGTGGAATGTGCGCTGCCTGTCCACAAACTAAACGCAAAACAGACAGACGCGTAAGATCAAGACGAGAATACTTGAACACAAAAGCACCATTCGGTGTAAGAAAAGATCGACCAAAATGACCAACCATTTTTGGGATATGAATCACTCTGCTGAAGATCTGCATTGGACAGTCCTCGAGCAACCCTGGATTCCGGCGCATATCACGGATATCTCTAAATTCCTGTTTAGAAGTGAACAACGTTGGGTATACCGAATCAAAAGTGATACCGCCGGACTAAATGATGAGATCCCGTGGCTAGCGCTTTAAGAAGTGGTTAGCGCTTTAATAAATGGCTAGCGCTTTATTAAATGCCTTTAGTTTACAGAAATGGCAATACCAGAACTGTTGTAACTGACACTGACTACTAGTACCATGATGCAACTTGGGACTAACTGTAGATGCCGGCTTTATTATGCCACCACTTTGTTGGGGAACATTGTCAATGTATATCACACTTTTATTAATATCATAAAACCTATTCTGAGTCAGTCACTATCTACTCTGACCGTAGATGTCTGGCTTGTCATCACTGATTGTGGATGTTTATCTGAATATGCCATCACTCGGTATACGAATATATGTAACTGCAAAGTACACTTTTATTAATACTACAAGACCTTCCAGCGTCGTTTTCCACCAAACCTGACCATAAGGTGTCTGTCCTATCATGCAAAATATTAGATATTCTCATCTTAATGAACTAGATCGGGTTGGGAGTATTCTCCAAACCCTACATAGATGCTATGCGGTATTGTTTACCGCACAGACACTAGTGGATTGATAACGTTTTTTTAAATCCAGCCGCTACGACTTAGGCACAGTGTTCAGAGTAGCGCACATGCGCAGTGGCCCCTTTTCCCAAAATGCTGGCGCTGCGCGTTGCCTGACCGGAACACACAGGCAAGTGAGACGGCCACCTTAGGGCCTTGAGAAGCACTGATGGAAAAGCGCGCCATCTAACATCTACAAATACGGCGACCCGACCCTCCCGTCGGTACCTCCGGTTGCAGCTCGTGTACCTCGACGGGGTACCGACAGAGAGGTGAGTGTGAGGCTCTGAGTTGGGCCTTTTCTCTGCTTATTAGACAATAGGCTCTTGCCGTCAATTTCATTGCCATTTTTACCTTTAGAGTAATGTCCTCATTACCGGTTTATTTTTAGTTGGTTTCTGCTTACTTAAGAGTTATATGGCCTGAAGTAGTCACCGTTGTAGAAGGGTGAATTCATTACTAATACCATTCCGCATGTGACCGACTACGTTTCGCCTACTTGTAGTAGTCAGTCCTGTAGTCCTCACTACATTATAAAGAGGAATAATAAGAAGTTACATCGTAACTAATTTGATTTTTGGCATTCAGATGGGAGCCACATGTAGCATTAGCGCATCACCTAGATCGCGGTAGTCAGTCCTGTAATATTCACTACATTATGAAGAATAGTAATAAAGAGATATAGCGTAATTAATTTGATTGTGGCAAACTAATGGCAGCCACATGTAGTATTTACACATGACGCAATGGCTCTGAGATAGTTCTGACACACTCCAGTTCATCGAAGGTGTGCAGACTATTTATATATACATTTTGTTCCCACAAACTGCGAAATATAACTTACAGCACTCCGGTACTTTTACGAGTGCATGGTTTTTAAAGGTTCCCTCACACTGCTGTCTGAAATTGTCTGTCTTACACCAACACACTCGCTTATAGACCGGTGCCCACATTTAAAGTTTCTAATGTGTGACACATGATCTTGTTTCTTCCAGAGCAGGGCCCCTTTCCCTGAGCTGTTGCCAGGTAGAGATGTGGCCACTTATCCAATTTCCTTGGGTAAGTGTATTTCTTCAAAATACGTATGAACACTTGCTGCATATGGACATATTGTCAATCCGGCTAGGGCAATATGCATTGCATTGTAAATGATGGATTGTGGTTTGACTTGTTGCGGTTCTCTGTTTTTTGTCTCACTCATACAGATAGCTCCAGTAATACCAATCAACAAAACAAAGGATTACTGTTTGTGTATCTTTTCTTTATTTTCGTCACTTTGAGCACTAGCAGCAGCCTTATTCTTAGTCGGGTTCTGAAGAAAGCCTAGATACTTAGTTAAGATCATCCAGGCTGAAACATGTCATTTTTGATACATAGCAGTTTTAAATCAATACTGCTAATTGCACTGCTTTTTAATCCTACCAGTGGGAGCAAGTGAATAAAGAGTTTTTTGCCCTCCCTAGGTAGTTATCATCTCACCACTGCACATTCACGTACTTACTTCTGTTGCGCTGCGCTTTCACCACACCTTAGATTCACATATGGGATTTTAGCATCCCGAATAGGTTTCTACTACTCAAAAAACATCCCAGAGCTTCTACCTCACAGTGAGGGAGTTGTAGCCCTCAGTGGGACTAGGTTTCCCACTGGGAGGAGAAACCCATATGATGAAGCATGCCACCTATGGTGGGTAAGGGTATTCGTCCTGAAAGGGATCTTCCACTGTTCGGGGACTTTGTAAGACTCTAATGCTTCATTTCTGTTATACAAGATTGCGCGCTAGTGTAGACCCGAGGAGGTTTTGTGGTATAACAAAATGGATGCCACAACTAATATGGCGTCATCTCATGGTAACAGCAATTATTTTCGATTTCCACAGACGGCCCTTTTAGCATTAGCTGAGATTTAGAAGGAGCATGGAAGATATCATGGACGTCAATCATCATTAACTCACTAATTTCTTGGTCTGTTACTAGTCGAGCATTTACATTCTTGGTATTTTGTTTAGCTGGTATACATGAGGTACAGGTAGAAATACAAAGGGAACAGAGCATCGGGCCACATTGTATACATAAGCAAAAGGATCGCAACAAAATATATATATAGGACTGTTAACATTTTCCAGCCCCAGGTAGTGAACAAAGTCCACAACTATCCAGTCAAAGTCCATATCTTGTGCAGCTTAGAAATTGCTTCAAAAACTGAAGGGGCGTGGTCAGGGATGTAGACACAACAACTGCTCCCGATGAAGCAGCATGCTCCACCACGGTCAGCCGGAACCACGTCGAGGACCATCCTGTTTTGGAGTGCCACAATTCTTGCAATTTGTAGTTCTTCTGTGATATTTCCAAGTGCCATGGCTGTCTGATTGGTTACAGCCTCTACAACACGTGTCAAGCGCCTAATTTTTCTGCTGCTTAAGGCCGCACCAACAAAGAAGAACAGTCCCAAATTAAAGTCAACATACTGCTGCAATACAGTATCAGTTTGATTCACCTCATCATGATTTATTGTCCTTTTGAATCGGTTTTTAGACATGTCATTAAACAGTTTATAGTCTTTATAGTAGGATGCAGGTGCTAAGAACACAGGTGGTAGCAAAAAGGACACAAAGCATGTTCCTGACCAACCAATGGGTAAATGATAGTAACCCTTATTCCCACAAATAAAATAGGTGTTGTGTGATGACATAAAACTGCTATTGTTCACTCCAGTAATATTCAACACCAGAGTACAATCACTTTTCCCCACAGGAATACTGCCAATACTGTTCACACAAAGGTCTGCTCGAGCTCTAGTAACAGCTATAACATGAGGTCCATTACCCTTGGCAATTCGAGTTTTAGGGAAAACATAGTGTGTGGAGGAATTTCCTCGGCGAGACTCTTCCATTTCCAAACAGTTCCTTTAGCTTGTGGATCTCCTTCTTCATCAGGGTAACAGGCTCTGTTTAGTTGGGCATTAAGTCTTCCTACACCAAAGTCAGTAATGTTAGCAACATGAGTAGCCCACAGCAGCACAAACCAGGCCCTGCAAGAGCCACTGTGTAAAAACGGCAAAGGAATAAAAGGCGTTCCTCCCTTTTTCTGAAGAGCTGGCATCATTCCACACACCCAACAGTTGGTAATGTTCGTAGCATTGTGGGTGTGATGCAACATCTGAATGAACGTATTGTTGAGATAGGACATTCTGTGCTTTTTCTCATGATAAGGAAGAGTGAAGTAGTGGTGTTCAATGGGGACAGGAGTAGTAGCAATCAGTAGATTTCGAGCAGGGGCTACTCCCTCTACAACCCATGTTATTACAGCAATCAGAACAATAATCGAAGCAGCAGTTGATTTCTTCTCCCTAGGCATGTTCATCTCGACTTTGAACAACAAAGCAGATGGGGCCCTAAGGTCCTGGGTAGCCGTTGGTTTCTTCACTGAGGTTGAGACGAGTATCACTAAAAGAGTCCCCCCCTTTGCTACTCAGACTTTCACTGACCCGTGGCTCAAACAGTCTTTTTCAGCAATGAAGTGTCTTTCTTCCGGGGTCGCAGCTGATATCGAGATGTACCAGGAATCGTGTGGTCCGGGAAGACTTCCTCAGATACTTCAGGTGATGCAGCTCGGCCTTTCTTGGTGTCCAGGATATCGCGTGAACTTTCAGCGCAGCAGGTTCCACCAAGGCAGGCGGCACCATCTGTGGGTGGAATAGACCCAGTTTTTCTGATTGGTCACTCAGACTGCAGTTCTGGTCACCAGAAGAACTTGCTCAGGTCCCGGCCACCGAGGTTCCAGGCTGCTCGACCTGTGGAAAACCTTCACCATTACCTGGTCACCGGGCCGCAGATCATGACCATCACCTTGCGACCTGTCAAGAAGAGCTTCTCGGACCTGTTGATGAATAGAAAGCAAGCTGTCAGTCAACTGTGATAAGTATTCACTCATCAACACCTCGAGAACATTATGTAAAGGCATGGCTTTGGGACCCCCCAAATATTCATTTGTCTGCCAAAAACAACCTCATAAGGTGTAAGGCTAGATCGAGTATGGGGTATCGATCTAATGGAGAGCAATGCTAAGGGCAGGGCAGCAGGCCATTTTTCACTCTAATCTAACAGGCACTAAAGACACATCACCAGTACCCAAAACTCTAGTCCTTCCCTAAATCCTGTGTTGCCCTGGTGGCGCACTGCTCTTTTGTAGGGGCTGCAGATTGTACCTAGTGTGCCCAGGCACCTCTTTATCAGCAACAAAGGTGCAGACTTGCATTTACTTGGGGACAGGGACTCAAAGGCCTGATGCACAGAAACGGAGTATCTGAAGCAACCCTTGTTTCAGAGGGGGTCCCCTCAGGCAAAACCTCCTTGTTCTTGTTATCAGTCTGAGCCTCTCTTAGCTAGGCATTCAAAAAAGGGAACAAAGCAAGGCATCAGCTCTCCGTCCTGATTTGTGACCCCGTCTTTCACCCAAGAATTATCTGACAGTGGTAGGGGTACACGTTTCTTCCGGCCTTCCACCTTCACCGCTGTTATAGTGGCTAGCAACACCTGGGCTGGGTCCCTTCACCTTGGCTCCAAATTAGACTTGCACTTAGCCCCCTGGTTGGATCTGATATCCTGGCCCCTCTGACAATGGTTGTTAGTGAACAGAACGGAAATCTTTAGACACAACAAACAAATAATCAATCAAAAAGGAGGATATTCAATTTCAGAAACGCCCCTATATTCTTCTTCTGAAGAACCTCAAAAAAAAGGAATTTCAAAACAACTATTCTTTTAACAAACTTGTACTTATGTCATAGAAATCACGATACAGCTTCTACTTTGTGAACCTTCACTATTGTGCAAAACTGCAGACACCTCTAAAATTATTTTCCTTGCATAAGAACAACCATGTTTTGCTCTTATGACCATGCTCTCATATTGTAGGTGTAGCGGGAAACTCTAAAACTGTGAATGTAACAGAGATCCATATTACATGAATAACTGATAAATTAAACATAACCTAATAAGTACAGGAATTATCCAGCAAAACTTTGTGGCAGACAAGAAAACAAGCAAAGAACATTTTGTTCTTAAAAATGTGTGCTAAGGGCATATGGGCATCTTTCCTAGCATTGTGAACCATATGCATCATACTTTTCACGATCCGGGCCATGTAATATCATATTCAGGGGAGAAACCTATTCACCAGCTCTAGCAAGGGCTGCCAGCTCGATTACACAGACTTACTGATGAGGGACTCGTGATGCCTCTGCGACTTATGTAGTGCTGCAATAACATCAACAATATTGGTGTTGCCAGCTGTGAATTTGGAACAAAAACCACCAACATATAGTTCCCCTTAAAGGTCAAATAAAGGAACATCAATCTATTCTACCCATCCTTTCATCCTTATCCAATTCCAATTTCATCAGTTTACAAAAAGGAGGGGTAGTAACATGGCATATTTATTTATTCATTTTGTTAATTCTAACAATTTGTTCAAACAGTATTACTTAGTAGCCAATTAGACGTGCACTGGTGAGGTGCTTTCTCTCTATTTATTCAAAAACATATTCACAGCATCCTGTGAGCCGATTGTCTCATGGCCATTCATGAAATTAATGACTAAAGCGAGCCCAACCGATTGTCTCAAGGCCATTCCTAGACAGCTCAGACAGGCTCGAAAGAGAGAGAGAGAGAGACAGTACACAACAACAAGCTGCCCTGCGTACTTTCCACGCAGAATAGCTCACAATAATACACATAATAGGCACATAAACCAAGAAAAAAAGGACACAATAATACAAATACCAAGCAAAACAAACAAAAAACAATAAAACATAGTGTGTTACTTAATTTTGCTTACCCTTAATTTGCCCAGGTGCTAGTCTCCTACCCCCCTTCGACAGTAGGTAACCTTAGCAGGTGACCTCCTGTCGACAATACTCACCCCTTTTGGCAGCTGGGCACGAACAGACTTGTAGGAGGTAAATAACTAGGGGAAACCACACCAAGGAGGCTATGTCCAATACTATTGGACTGTACCACTTTGTACATTTTGCTATACAAGCACATTGAGCTAACTAGAAAACATTAATCCAATGACCAACTACCAATTCCTTTAGTTTATTGTGCTGTTTAACATGATGGTGCATTAATGCAAACTTTATTTTATTGCCTCCTCATCTGGCCCTGGCACAGCACCCTTAAACTGAAACCATTATTCTGCATGCGTGGCAAAGCTGCACACTGTGTCAGGATCAGGAGCTGCACATGACCCACACACGCTGCTGCCCTCCTTCTCTCTTATGGCTTCATAGAACCTGCCTGGTCGTTTGCCAAAAATAATAAGCAGAGCCTCCCCTCTCTCTCAAAGCTCTAGCACCCTCCTTCGGAATGTCTACCAAGGTCGAAGTGCCAGAGCAAGCCTGCCAGAAATAAATCCTCCTTTGTCCGCTCTGGTCTCTCCCCCCTTCTTTTTCATAGAGAAAGAAAGCACATTCCTACATGCACTTTTAAAATACGTGTCTTTCTAAGCACAGAAATACACAGCACTGATTAATTTAAACACGCATTCTTCTTTACATTTTTCAAAAGTTGCACTTTTCCTATGTAAAAACGAATGTACATTGTTACTAGTATTTCTGATCAAACCATATTTTTATTTATGTATTATTATTTATTCATTCTTCAAAATTTTAAGTGTAATTCTTCCAATGGCATCTGCAGAACACAATGAAGACAACAAACCAAATTGAGCTCATTCCAGACATTTTCAAGGGGCCACACACTCATAACACACAACACAGCTTTCTGAGGCAAGCCATCCTTACACAAAGAGCACCGTCACTACTCACTCAAACAAGTACTTCCCAAGCATCACCACCGGTGTCAGTTCACAAACCTCATAGACACTCAAACACACAATCAAATCACAAATCAACACAGGACAAAAACAAAAGGCAGCCCACAGACTGTATTCAAACCAAACCAATTGTAAATCATATTTACAAACAAAAGAGCTCTCAAAAGCAGTCCAGAGACTGCACCAAGACAAGTAAAACAGCCCAGAGACTGTTCCATGTTCAAGAAGACAGGCTCTAGCCCCAGACCTTTTCCAAAATACGCCGAATTACCAGTTGGTCTGACAGATTGTTCGCAAACACTCTGTGTCTTTACCAAATCATACTTATTCCAGAAGGCATGCCTATTACAGGGGTCCGCAGACCCACCCAAAACAAGATAGGGTAAAACCCCCAAGACTTTGCAACAAGAGACCGAATTACCAATTGGCCTGGCGGAACACTCAAGAGCGCTCCGTATCACCACTTACGAATTTTACTAAATGCAGGCATGTTCTTCCAAGTATACCCATTCAAACAAATATAAGGAGAAAAATCCCCACATTACCTGCCTTTATTTATTGCAATAAATAAACAAACAAACAAAACCAGAATCTTGGCCAAGCAAATTCAAAATCATGAGTGCCGCTTCAGCGACCTTACCAAACAAAAGTCTCCAGCCCCCAACTGCCAATCTCTTGGTTGACCTAATGGTCACTGCAAAAACGTGCGCCAAGGAAATCTCAGTCGGGACTGGCCACCACCCGGAGGGTCAGATCAGGAAAACCGGAAAAGTCACTTTGGTCTGCAAAGACAAGGGTCTCCTCATGCAGGGTACCTCCTCAGCAATATTCCATTCCTCCATCAAGACCACACCTTTGGGCGGCCACGTCTCCGATGAGCCCCACGAGTCGGGCACTAAACTGTGGAAATGAGCCTTTTTAGGGGCCCACTGGTTCAGGGGTTCACCCTTATCTTTCCACGGGTCCTTAGACCAACAAAATAGAGATTGGCACGGAAGCTGGAATTCAAAGAACAAGTTTATTCACTCATGAGTGAGACCACATCCATACAACACCCTCAAGTGTTCCAGGAGGTAGTGGCTTGAATACACAGACCATGGTGCTTATATACATAGTTTTCTGCACTAGTATGCATGTAGTTACAAATAGAAGGTACAGGCCTACACAAAAATAACTACCGACAAACATGGGCAAATGGGAAATCACTTAGTCAGCAAAGTGCAAGGGGAAACAGAACTGCTTACATCAGTAAGACATGATGGACAGTTACATTTTCAAACAGGTGCAATTTAGCAGCTACAGGCCTTTCTGAGCTCGTATATTGCTTGAGCTTAGAATAGAAGGAGTTATTTAAAGCTGATGACTCAAGCAGAATGGAAAGGCAAGCAATAGTGAAGACAGAAGAACTACATGGCTAACAAAATGGATGCCACAACCAAGATGGCTTCAACTCATGCTAACAGCAATTATTTTCGATTTCCAGAGCGCAATCCCGAATAGCTTTCCACATTTCATATCTGTATAACAGTATACACCTCTACATCTTAGGGGCTAACAGTCTGGGTCGTTCTTCACCTAACGCAGCAGCAAGAATACATGTTTAAGCATCACTTGTAATGACAGTACTGATCATAGCAGATAACCATTATAATTCATTCCAATAAAAGCCCCTAAAAGGCATCACAGTTATAATCACAGGATTAAGCATATACAGCCAGACACCCTAGCAGAAATGTCCAGCAACATAACCCCACTTTGCTTATGACTTCACATTACACATGACTTTCAATCCCTCAACAGAAATATCATTAGATAAATGCACTTCTCGTGCAATTGCACCTCTCCACCTTTAGGGGATGCCCTTCTCCAAACATCCTCAGCTCAGCCTTTCATACCTTGGTACAGTCCCAAACACCCCCCCAGCTGAAGAACAAAAGTTCCAGCCCCAGGATACTGTTGATGCCTGTCTGAGCGCTTGAGGGGCTTTTTCTTTCAAGTACCCCAGAGACTTAGGGAGGGACTTTACATCTTCGTGCTGGGGGAGTCGGTGTTGCTCCTGCAGGTCCCTCTGAACCTTTGTATGCATTTAGCTGTGACCCCGTCCTCCTGGGGCCACCACAAGCTGAAACATGGTCATGTTTTCAAGCAGGCCTGTCCAGGCGCTGAAAAGCATTATAGGCAGTTTCTCTCCAGCGCGTGCATAACATAGCAGCAGCTCCCCCGCTGCTTTGGGAGAACCACGCTTCTCTCATTGGCAGCCTCATGCCGCTTCTGCCCTCCGTTGGGGGGCCCGGTCCTACCTGGACCCCTCCAGCGCCCAGGTGAGTCGACTGCAGCTCAGGGAGCCCACCCCCGGCTGCTCCTGCCTACTTCTCGGGGCCCGGTCCCACCCGGGCACCTCCCTTGTCAGGTACGTTGGAGGACAGCTCGGGGAGCCCTCCCCTGGCTGCCCTCGCCGGCTCCCCGACTGGCCAGCGCCCTCGCGTGCTGGCACGGGAGCCAGCCTCTCATTCTGGTCTGAACGCTCCTGCAGGTAGACACAGAGGTTGTTTCCGGCCAGGCGGGTCCTCAGGGGATTACAACGGCACTCCCCCCGCCTTCCCACTGCTGCAGGGTAGTGCTGCACTCCCCCTTCCTCCTCCAGCACACAGGGGCCCGGAGTTGGGGATCCCCCTCCTCCTCCTAGCAGACACCGGAGCGCGAGATCTTCACAAAGCTGAAGACCCCGGGGCCTGACCCACCCAGGGGGTCCAGTCAAGACTGGCAGCAGAGCCCCTCGCGCTTAGTTGTCGATCCGGCTAGAGGTCAAAGGTCGCCTACCTTCTGGGGTCCAATTCTCACCATCTTGGCCTCTTCTTGCTCCTGGTGGTGCGCCCCAGCCACTGGGAGCACTTTCCTTCACCCTCCTGGTCTCAAGGAGGGTGAACTCAGCAGGGAGCTGTCTTCACTGTCTCCCTGCGCCAGCCTTTCTCCTGGCACTCCTACTAGGCCTCTCTTCTCCTGGCACAGAGGCCCAGGCCTCTGGGCACTGGTCCTGGACTCCCGTTTTGGCGCAATTCAGGGTCCTGGGACAGTCAGGGGGTTCTTCCTTCCTACTGCCCATGGCGCCAGGCTCTAGCACCACCCTTCCTCAGCAGACCGCACCCCAGAGAGAGCTCCTCTTCCTGTCCAAGACCTTTTAAAAGAATTTGGAGTGGGGTGGCAGGAACGATCAGCAGCCCTATCCGGTAGCGACACATCACCTCGCTGCTCCTGCTCCCTCCTTCCTGTACAGGCCTCTGGGATAGTTCAAAATGGCGTTGTCCAGGGGTCTCATGCCACATGGTCTCTAAAAAGACCCCTTTCCCCTTTGCTGCCTTCTCTCCAGAGCAGCTTGGTGCCTGGCACCAGGTGCCAGCTGCTGATGGATAACTTGTAGCTCCACCCACCTTCTCTCTTTCTTGGAGAGGAGACCTTCACCCTTGGAATGCTTGCCGTGAAGGGCTACGTCTCTGATGCTACAGCTTAGGGAGGAAAGTCATTAATCCAGCCTGGCTCTGGTTATGAGCTGAGTCAGAGGAATATGACATTTCTGGATGACCAATAAGCAGTACAGATATGGCTCCGGACTCAGCAGAATACTTCTTCTCACATAGGTTACAGTGTACTTTGGTGCATGTCTGGAATTTGTAGGCCCTACGGAAGTGTAACTACCCCATGTAATCCCCATCTTCATAGGAAAGTAATGGAGTGTTCCTTCAGTGAAAAACAGTAAATCAAACTGACTTTCCCTTAGATGCTTCTTCCCATAGTATAAAGCCTATTCCATGTCACCACCCAGCTCTGCATAATTCCTGCCACACCATTCTATCTGTACCTGCTCCTGGGCTGGGCCCGCCAGGAATATCCCTTGCGTAGCCTCTACACGTGTGCACACGCATGTACACGTGTCTGCATGTAACCAGCCCGGTGCTCCTTACTCTGGCTGCAGCGCAGCGGCCTACTCTCACCAGGGGGACACCAGTAAAATCCACATGCAGTCTCTTTCATCATGTGTTTACTGTGGGTGAGTCCCAACTTATGAGGCTCTCCCACAGTAAAAGCTCAACAATTAGGTGTTCAAAAAGGAAAAAGATCCGGGCGGCTCAGATGGTCAAAACCACCTCCTAACACACGCTGCGCCTAGCTGATTCCTCTATGCATGGGTACTCTTCCCGTAGTCAGCGATAACTAGTTATAAGGGGTTCTGACCAGACACACTTTACTCACCAGTTATCCGATCAGACCACCTACTCCTCCCATCCATGAGACCTCCACCCATTACAGGGATCCCAGACTACCCTAAGAACCCTCCGCTTTCTAGGTTAGATACCTCTAGGTCACTCACGGTCTACATGGACCAAGCCTAACTTGGCCTACCCTTGCCCTTGGTCACGCAACACTATGCTTACATCTCTCTGGACAAGGGTACAGTGCCTCAGCACTGATGCGGTCACTGGGGATAGGTCTACACCCCATCTTCTGGGTCACTAGCTGGTCCCCCTTCCGGAGATTATTCCAACCAGTACCCTCTCTCTCTTGGTCCTTGCACTCTAAAGATGCAACCTCTCCGGACCCTCACCCTCAGCCAGCCACTGGGGTCATTCAGCTGCCACCACCCTTTCGGGATGACTGTCTTCCCTTAAGAAAGCAAAGCCACTCGTGCTCTCCCTTACAGAGAAGCACCTTTGGCCCTTGGCCTGGCTCCCTGATTGGACCTCAGACCGGACTCACTCCCACAGTGCCAGGGAGTAACACTGAGGGTGCCTTGTCAGACATCCTACAGCTCATTACCCCCGTCAGTAGCTCCACATGGAAACTACCCCAGGAACCTAGACCCTTTCCTTGTTCTCTGCTGCGAGAACAGGCCCTATGCACCCTTTCCTCCGAGAGGCGCGCTCTCCTCCAGGGGTACCCTTAGAGAGTTTCTTCCCATGGTATAAAGACTATTCCATGTCACCACCCAGCTCTGCATAATTCTTGCCACACCATTCTATCTGTACCTGCTCCTGGGCTGCGCACACCAGGAATCTCCCCAACATGTGTGCACACGCATGTACACAAGTGTCTGCATGTAACCAGCCCGGTGCCCCTTAATCCGGCTGCAGCGTAGCAGCATACTTTCTCCAGGAGGACATTGGTAATTCAGTCTCTTTCATCATGAGTTCACTGTGGGTGAGTCCCAACTTATGAGGCTCTCCCACAGTAAAAGCTCAACAATTAGGTGTTCAAAAAGCGAAAAATCCGGGCGGCTCAGATGGTCAGAACCACCTACTAACAGTGACCATGTTGGATCTTTGTACCATGGGAAGTAAGAAACCCTCTCTCTGCCCAGAGTCGCCCGATATTGTGCGCGGCTCCAAAGGCGGACTGACTGTCAGTATAAATATTGACAACCAGTCCCTCACTCAATTCACAAGCTCCTATTAGGGCAACGAGCTCTGCAGCTTGGGCTGACTGATAGGGAACTTGTGATGTCTCAACTACCGTACGCAGCATCGTAATAGCATATGCAGCAGTTGTCGTGCCATCTGGTAAGTTAAAGCAAGAGCCATCGACATATAGTTCCCCTTGAGGGTCAGATAAGGGAACATCAGTCAAGTCTACCCGTCCTTTCGTCTCTTCTTCCGTCCGGAAGATACAATCATGTATATTAATCTCCTCATTCTCAGAAGGGAGGGGTAGTAATGTGGCTGAGTTCAGAGTGGCACATCGTTTAATCGTGATATGTTTGGCAAACAGCGTTAATTCATAACCTGTCAGACGCAGACGTGCAATTTTTAGTTGCTCAAAAGACTGCTGACATTCAGACGTCCAAGGTAAAGGCACATGCATTTTTTTCATGGTTAGCGCAAGCAGGGGCTTAATTAGTAGGGAATAGTTAGGTATCCTCTGCCGACAGTAGGAAGTGATACCTATAAAAGAGCATACTTCTTTCTGGGTTTGTGAAACTGGCATTTGAACAATGGTACTAATACGCTCCGGGGTCAATCTTCTACCCTCCTTCGACAGTAGGTGACCGCCTGTCTACAATACTGAAATTTTGAAAGGGATACTTTATGGCCATGCTGAGCTTAATGCAACAACAATTTAACTGTACTGTCTTTGCAACTTTGTTCTGTACCGAGGCGATGAGCAAGTCATCGACATACTGAAGCAATACATTACCTGTGGGGAGCGACAAGGAATCCAGCTGACCTTTCAATGCCTGACTATAGATACTTGGGCTCTCTGTATAGCCTTGAGGAGTGCGTCAGAACCTAAAGCTTCTACCAGCTAGGGTGAACCCAAATAGATATCTGCTATCAGGAAGAGCAGGAATACTAAAGAACACATTTTTCAAATCAATAACAGAAAAGAATTTAGCAGAAAAAGGAATCATTGTCAAAAGAGTGGTGATGTCAGGAACCACCGGAAACTGGGGAATCACTATTTTATTAACTTCACGCAAGTCAATCACAAAGCGATAAACATCTGCATGATCATCAGAGAAACCCAAAGGTGTCCGTTTTAGAATTGAAGAATAGGGCTATTACAAACATTAGCAGTCGTCTCCTCAACCACTCCTTTCTCAATCAAATCCTGTACAATTTGCAATAAAGCTCGCTCACCTGGCTGCGGTATTTTATATTGAGGGATGCGAGGTAAAATAGCATTGTCTTTAACTTGGAACGAAACTGGCAATATCTGTAACAGTCCCACACCTGTGTCACCTGTCGCCCACAGAGTGGGCGGCACATCTTTAAACTCAGCACAAAGGGGTGCATCTTTGGACAGACACTGTTTAGCACGTACTACATCCGGACCCATTGCCATGTAAACACCTGCCGGGGAGCAATAAATCGTAGCATACAATTTCTTCAACAAGTCTAAACCCATCAAATTTTCTCCACAATTAGATGTCAACAAGAATGGCGAATCCACGGTGAAAGGAACACTAGTCAACGTAAGGGGTTTTGAAATGGGGCTTACAACCGGTACACCGGAAAAACCTACCAAAACATTGTTATGGCCAGACAGAGCGGCCCCAGGGACCAAGGAATGAGAAATAGAACTGTTTGTTGCACCTGTATCCACCAAAAACTCCTTAGCCGAGCCATGCAAATCCGCACTAACATACGGACCTCGTTGATCTACAGGTATTGGAACTTGTCCCTCACTCTGTCCCTGGCTGTCCTAGCTGTAAGACATTCCTGTCACCTCATCTGTGTCAAAATCATCATGATAATACTGTCTGCCCCGAGGGTCATCAAAATAATTATGATCAGAACAACCATGGGAGGCCACAGCATTCTAGCCCTGTCCTGTCCACCAGCTCTACGATCCCGACCACGAGAACCTCATCCTCGCGGGACCGCAACCTTCTGCAAAAGCACAGGGCACTCGCTACACCAGTGTCCCTCCTCTTTACAATATGCACACTGATTCAGCCCTAAAGGCGTAGTATTCGGCTGCCTGCTAGTGCGTGGAAGCTGTCGGGCCAAACCACCACGTCCTCTAGCAGTCCCTCTAGAAGCCTGCTGCAGCAAGACCTTTGTCTTCAAATACTTGTGCTTCTTCTGTGTCCTCTCCATATCCTCATTTTCCCTATGCTCATAATATTGTGCCATATTCAAAACAATAGAAGGGGAATTGGTGGACCAGGAGCTTTCAGGAGCCTGCAATCGAGTCGCAATCTCAGGAACCAAATTAGAAACAAATCTACTAACAAACAACCGACCACCAGCTTCAATCGACAAATCCTGCCCACTATAATCTAGAAACACATCTTCAAACCGAGTGGAAAAATCAGACACACTCTTATCTTTCTTCTGACGACAAGCCGATAACTTGTCCCAATCAACCTTTCTCGGTGGAATGTAGGAATGCATATACGTAATGATACGGTCAGGCAAAGCAAGTATCTCTGATCCAGGCTTATCACCGGGCTTCCTCTCCTGATCCCATATTTTAATTTGATCCCATGTACCACCCAATTCCACAACATGAGCTTGTGTATGCACTTGCCTCCAAATATCAACCAGTAAGCCAAAGAACATTTCAATAACCGCAAGCGTCATCACTGTTGAAGAGGCAGCTTCAGTCAATTCTTTATGACATGCGGTTGGATTATTCCTAGGATCAGGCAACTGAGTTTTAAGAGACAAAACTTCACTACTTTTCCATGGAGTATAAACCCATTGATCCTGGAAACAGGCCGCCACACCTGGTCTAGTGACAATACTGTGCTCCATTACCTCTGGTATTTCGGGGTGATACATGGGCTGAACCTCTCGCATCGGGAACTGAGATACCGGGGTGGGGCTCTTCTCAAACAGCCTACCCTAATGTCGCAACACTACCAAAAACTTGAGCAGGCTCCATATTAGTAACGTATACATGATCTTTAATAGCATATAAAATCTGTGGTGCTGAATCTTTGAAACACTGCTCCCAAAGACTAATCAGAGTAGGAGACATATGCTCAAGGGCATCCTGTTGTACAAAGGGCTCATAATCTTTCATCACACTCCACACATCTTCCACACTATAAATGGGGTTTCGGGCCCACTATGCAGCCTGGTTAGCCACTACCTTTTTCTCTGCATCTCCCATTTCCAGATCGCACATACAGACCCATGCGCTCTTTAAATTTCGCCCAGTCTCTATCCTCAAATCGACGTACGTACTGGTGTACCACTGCTCAGTAATGTCGGGGATGGAAGAACACAGTGGGAGTAGCAACGGAAATAACAGGCACTAACGTCGCCGCCTGCTGCATCACAAGTGTAAGAGCTCGAGAAAGGGATGCAGAAACAATAGGTGTGGCAGGAGTACTAACAGTCATAGTTGTCACAGACGGCGAAGACAAAGAAAGCACAGGAGGTCCCGTGGCCAAAGCAGTCTGATTAACAGCAGCAGGAACAGAGACAGCAGAGACAGAAGGAACGGGTGGCTAGGACTGTGAGGGAATAGCAGGATATATCCTCTGCTGGGCATATGGGGGTGGGGGTCGAGTAGCTCTTCCATAAAAGAATCATTTTCTTCTTGGGCCACGTAAGATTTATCAATCTGTATTCTAAACCTTCTATCTTCACATTCAATATCCTTCTCCTGCTTTTCCCTGTCATATGCTACGGCTTTCTGAGTCAACGTTTGCATTCTCCCTCTCCAGGCCTCTTTTTCTGTTTTCATTCGCCTCTGTTTAGCTGCTCTTTGCCACAGTCTAAGGGAATCAAACATAGATTGCCTACTTCTTTTCCTAAACAACTGTTCTTGTAAATATTCGATCTTTTGCTCATCAAAAGTGCCTGTCAAAGGCCACTGCAATTCGGCATTGTCCCTCGTATATTTGTGCCATAATGTACTAAACATAATAGGGCCAAGGCCATGCTTCACATACATATCAAAATTCGGAGTGCCTTCTGGAGGCGCTGGCTTATTTTCCTCCAGTCGAGCATCAGCAGAACAACGACGACAACAAGAAACCAAGAATCAACTAATCCCAGGCATTTTCAAAAAGGGACCCAAATTCGTTATGTTGCCTGGCAAAGTATTTGCAAAACTTTTCACCAAAATAGGTCTTCAGACCATACCAAATACAAACCAAAATGGTACCATATCCACAAAGAACCAAAACAAACTCACCTGATGCATGCAAGTCAAACGAATGTATTCTCCACTTCCGACTCTTCCGACCAAACGTTCAGATCCAAGGGTTTTGCCTTTCAGGATTCCAGTCGGGATGACCACTGGGCGAGGCACCGTCTGGCGGGACAGAAGGGGCAGCTGGGAGTACAGGAACTCTCTCGTGCAAGGATCCCTGATCCGTCCGTCCGAACGATGGCTTCGACCTCCCCACCCGTCTTCAGGAGGGGAAGGGCCACTTGCCCGATGGAGTCCCTGTTCGGGCGCCAACTGAAGGAAGTGACCCGATTAGGGTCACACACGACAACCTCTCTGCCTTCCATACAAGTGAAGAGTCGGTCAGACAGTAGAGAATACAAACCAAGTATATTTATTCAGATACACTCAAGTGGAGCTCAGTCTCTTAGGATTGCTGCAGAGGAACTGACATCAGCAAACATGGAGATACATTATGTACAATTCAGAACCAATGAAGGCACACCCAGAATGGAAATTTCCAGACTGATGCGGCTACACAAAGAAGTACAGAAGGATAAGTTTCAATCCTGAGACTGGGCAAGCACTATCTTTTACTCAAGGTCATTCCGTCCGTGCCCATCGCTAAACTAGTTGGAGCAGGCCTCTATCTAGTGGGAAAGCTATGCGCTAATAAGAACAGTGTATTCTTTAGCACAGCAAGGCCCAACCTTGGAAAAATGAAACTTACCAAAGCTGTGTTTTACAGAAAGGAAAGATTAGTTTCGATCATGGTTTAAAATGGCAGCCAAACATAAAAGGGTGCCATGAATGCTAACTTACATAGAAAAATACATGAGCAACACAGCGAAAACATTTTTATTCTGACACCCTTAACAATATTGATAAATATGACCCCTGGTGAAGGGAGCTTACACAAGTAAATATGAATGTTTAACTCAAGGTCTAACGACTGTTTCCCGATTAGACGTTTTAGCCCCCCAACCAAAGTTCCCCATACCTCCCCTATCCCACACACACACACACAAAAGGGCGAGTTTGGAGCTCCTCAAATAAGTATATGTATAAATTGCATTTTAAATTGCTCCCACTTTAAGCTTTCTTTGCCCCAATATAAATTTCAAAATGTAATTCCCCGAATTGTTCTCCAAACAAACATCCCGTCTCGGTGTTCACAAACTGAAGTAAGATTGAAAGGCGCAAATACTCCTAAAAAAGTGATTGCAGAATGTTAAAAAACAAAATAACGACTAGTAAAAACAAGATCACATAAGGTGAGCAGCACATGGGTGGGGATGTGGTGTGAGGCTAGACTGCTGACTTCTGGTGCTGGAAACCAAGGTTTGAGCCTCGGGGACGCTTCCAGATCATGTGATTCTGGGCAAATCACTTAATCTCCCAGTGCCTTAACGTGTCCCTGTGTAACGTAACCGGTGCTCATGTAAAGCGCTCCAATACCTTCGGGTCGAGTAATTCGCGCTGTCTAAATCTGCATTAAAAAACAAAAACCACATCGCAAATAACTATCGATGATGTGAAACTTTTTATGAGCGCCGGACACATGCTAAGGAGGTCGCAAGACCCACAAATCATTAGATGAGCAGCAAAATGTTCCAACTACCAAGCAGCGAATATGAGCGGCTTCATAGACTCACCACCGCCAGAACGCATAATTTTCATGACGCCATGTTTAAAAAAGAAAAATCCATGTTCTTCGTACTAAAAAAAGATTTTGCAAAAAGAACAAAAGTGACTCAGCTAATACAACTCTACAAATGTCTAAACTTAAAAAATATATATATTTTTTAAAGAAATAAAGTAGTGTTTTGTTAACTCATTGACCTTCGAATTTTTATACTTCATTATATCACAATTATTTGGCAAAACATTAGTATCGGGATTCAATCCAACGAAATATGATATTCTTTCTTTACATCGTACTTCCTATGTTTCTGTGTATCTTTTACCACAAACACCGCAACTTTACAATGGCGCGTTGCAGTGTTGAATGTGTGCAATTCAGCCCTGACAGATGTTCCATGTCCTACGGTTCGACATTCACTTCCTAGTGGTCCCGTAATGATGACGCGACTGTCTGAGGCGGCCTGACACTGCACCTGCGTTAAGGTTTGTTGTGTTGCGGAGCGCGCAAGATGGCTGCGGCTGGAGGCAGCACAGCTGAGGCTAACGGAGACAGTCTGGAAGAGGAAGCACAGAGGCAACCACGCCGACCGCACAGCGCCCCGGCCCGCACCGAGACATTGGGCTTCTATGAGCGGGGCAGCGAGGGTGAGACGCCTGGAATCTCGCGAAAGAGGAGACACAGTCCGCCAGGTACAGAAACATAGGCTGGACCAGAGATAGCAGCTGTTACTGATCTAGGAAGCAGCCTATATGTCAACGAGTTCTGAAAGGGAGACAGGCTAAGTTAGATCTGACTGACATCATCATCATCACCCAGACTGGGTAAATACGGCGCTTTGCCAGTTATGGGTGGACATCCCGCGAAGCATGCAGCTCTGAGAGCAGAGGCTTACATCTGGCAGTCTATGCTTATGGAGGACTCTTACAGGAGAGACTGTGCATGATTGCATGGACTGTGGATATACTAATGACGGTAGCAGAGGGAGTGCAACTGGGAGAATCCTAAACGAGTCTAGCAGAAGTTGACTAAAGGCTGCCTGGTTATCCTCGACATAGAGTGGATAACTTGTGCAGTGGGGGCAGAGACTGGGTACTGACGACCTATATTGCTTTGCTTACATATCCCCTCTCCCTCGGATTTCAATGTTTTGCTGTCTCTTTCCAGTTTGTGACCACCTTTTTGGAATCTGGTAATCGTTTAACTTTATTTGTGTTACTTTATTTATTTTCTAGTATCACTAGGTGTGTGTCCAACTTGTTTGTATAGCTCCTTACAGATCTGGCAACTCACAGGGTACCACCCTGCCTCACGCTATATCGGCTCCTTTAAACACGGTCATCCGGAGAGGAGCCGATATCACACGGTGGTAGAGCAGGCAAGCTGGAAACCACTGCACTCAAAATGTTTCTAGCTCGCCCTTTGAGGATCTGATCAGGCAATGTCCATTAAGGGACAGGCATCGGCAGCAGTCTCAACACGCTTTTTTTCTGAGGTGGGAAGAGGGAACATATGTGCCTCCTAGGCATGAGGCCCCTCCCTCTCCTCACACTGTGAAATACGTTTTTTACTTGACAGGTCTGCTGTTCTGTCATTCATTACATTAGGTCGAGTGATCTATTATTGTATCGACTTTCCATTAAGTCATATACAGTTACTCATCTTCGTTATTCCAGTTGTGCAGAGTTCCGTGTCTAGTATTGTCAGCTGTTCTTGGCTCGGTGTTTTCACTTGGATAAGTCCTGAAAATTCAGTAAAAAAACAAACAAAATAAATAATATATATATATATATATGTTTGCATATTTCCCCACGAAAGAGAAAGGTGAGCCGCACTCGTAGCGTTACTTGTTGATTGGTATTGATTTATTTCATTTGTGTATCAGCTTGGCAATCCTGACACGTTTCGTTCTGCATAGAACTTTTTCAAAGACAGCCAACACCATACACACACCGCTGCTGCTCCCACGTTAATGTCCACTTTGCTTTCACATCCTCCAGTGGATCCTTTTATAAGTGCTTTCTGGGACATGTGGTTCAACTCGCGGTGCGTGACTCTTACCCTCCAGTGGGCGGTGTTTCCCTTTGCTGTTACACAAGTTTTTCTTTTTTTAATTTGATTTTATTGTTCTTAAACAGTAGTTAGCTCCCCCTTCAACAAACCCATTTTCAAGGCTTGTAAGGGATCCAATACCGTAGATAGTCTTCGGCGGCACCGTATTGCTCTGTGACGTTTTCACAAGCTACAAAAGGAGTCCAAGACGGGCAATGATGGCGCTCTTGTGGTGGTGCGTCGCTCTTCGGTAGGACCAAACCGATGTATTTGCATATTTCCCCACGAAAGAGAGAGGTGAGCCGCACTCGTAGCGTTACTTGTTGATTGGTATTGATTTATTTCATTTGTGTATCAGCTTGGCAATCCTGACGCGTTTCGTTCTGTATATATATATATATATATATATATATATATATATATATATATATATATATATATATATATATATATATATATTTTCTCCTTTGGAAGGCAAACACCGAAACGCGTAGACTGTCCCTTGTGTGCACTGGTGATTTGAAAGAAATTGTTAAAAAAAAAAAAAAAGCCCCTGGTGCCGCCTCTGCTTCTTGCCGAACTTCGCAGGATTGAGGGAGGAAGATACGGAGCAATTTGACATATCCACAGCAATAACCGGTACCTATATTTCTTTGTGTTTATTTTATTTATGTGTAATACAATTTGTAGTGTGTACCTGGACCCATCAGATGTTACGTCAGCTTTACAGCGAACAAAATGAGATGGGAAAGTTTAATGTTCAGTCCATGAACAAGCATGAGACTCATTGTAGCCAGTAACATTTAGGTCGTTTTATTGTCTGGCTACAAACAGCTCCGTTATTTGAGCGGTCTCTTGTCATCAGTTCCTTAAGAAAGTACAATAAAAAGAGCAGAGGGCGGTTTGAGGCCACCCATTTCTGCTTTTGGCTTTCATGTTTTACCATTGATGAGCTGTACGTCAAGGCTCTGGCATTTTGCGGATGCTTACATTGTCTCATTTGTGTTCCCATTAGGTTTTGGTGATGGAGAATCGAGTAGCCCGTTTCTTAGACTGCTAATTCGTCACTCCATGTAGTTTTTTAGTTGTGACCCAGTGTGTGTTCTTTTTTTGTGTTAGATGTGCATTCATTTTAGATATGAACCACAGAAAGGACCGTCCCTAGTTGTGTCTTAAGAGATGCCCAATTTAGTGGGGGCAAATCACAAAAATTGACGGACTGGCATCACACACCACCAGGTGTCATGCTTCATCATCTGCCAGTCCTCGCCCTCTAAAAACCGCGTTTGATAGAGGGTGGGCATACACCTGAAGACAGGGATGCACTTATAGACTAAGTGGGGGCCCAAACAAAAAAAGGAGTGAGTGAATTTAAAAACCATCATAGTATACCTGAACAATTTTTATTCTATGGGGTTACTATGTGGGATTAAAATATATAAGTGCGGTGAGTGGGGACCTTATCATCCCGTCGCCGCTGTGAATCAGTGATTGTTAATAGGGGGTCAACATGTTTCTGCCTGTATTGTCCACTTGGGTACGTGGCATTCGTCCGGACCTTAAATATTGGGCTCCAATCTTACCACTGGGGGCGTAGGCCTATAGCCAGCTGCCACCTGTTTAGAGAAACCTGTAAGAGAGAGGGGGTGAGACAAACATAAAATACTCAAAATGGTTGTCATTCGGTAGACCTCGGTAGAGCTCGAAACAACAACCGGGCAGCTCTTTTAGAAAATACGCCAAAGGAGCCGGCGAACCGGATGGTGTGTGTCACCACCTTTACCCCAGCGTCCAACAAAATTCAGAACATTATTCAAAAGAAATGGCGCATATTAAACACCAGCGACAAAGTCTGGACCCAACCCCTATTTGCGTACAAACGCAGTAGGAACATCAAGGATGAACTAGTCCATACAAAACCACCAGCCGCTACAGATGACAACCAACTGACACTATGGGGCCACCAACGACCAACTGGACATTACCCCTGTGGCGATTGCGTATCATGCCATTTCACGGCCACCACAAAAGAAGTGGACATAGGTACTGAGCGGCCATGGACTCAGAAGAACTTCTCTAACTGCAACACAGAAAATGTAGTGTACCTACTCAAATGCCCTTGCCAACTCATGTATGTTGGCATGACTACTAGGCGTGTAAAGATCAGAATTAGTGAGCACCGGAGCACTATCAGAAGGAAGAAAGATAACACCAAATTAACAAAACACTTCCTTGAGAAAGAACACTCTGATAAAGATCTAAGATGGACGGTACTGGAAGTAGTACAGAAGCGCAATGGCTGCCTCTCACATGTCTTACATGTTAGAGAACAGCGTTGGGTGTTTCGCCTTGGGACATGGAAAAACGGATTGAACGATGATATCCCATGGCTACAAATGATGTAACTTCCCTTAGCGCTCACTAAAACATACACTTTAACAGTACCCATTATAAAGACAAAAACACAAACAATAGACACAGTAATACATGTGAATAGAGCTACACGCAGTTTCCCTTACTCCCTAAAACTAGAATCATCTTGATCAGCAATCATGCGGTAGCTGTAAAATCAACGTGCACTAATTGTAGGTTTAACCACACCGCCACCCTGACTGTAAACAATCTGGGTTTGTTTTCTCTTCCTTCTTCTGTGTAAATACTCGTAACTGCTCCCGTCATGAAATAATACTCATGAGCAGGGCACATGTTCCCCATATTTCTATATAACTTGTCTACACACGTTAAATATCTCCAGAAACTATGGCAGGCGCTCTCATTGGACCACAGTTGGTCCCGCCCCACCCCAGGCAATCATCTGAGGTAATGACGGGACACAGGAAGCGGCGTGTCATAGAGCAGCGCCATGTGCTGACACACCCCAACGAGGGTCAGGCAACAAACAGGCAACGTGCAGTCCTTTCTGCATGCTTCGCTCAGGACACAGGAAATGCAGCATCATCACTGTGCGCCACGCTCACCTGAAACCCATATCGCATGCCACGACCCCACCCAACAGTATAAAAGCTTGCTGCGCACTACACTTAATGTCACCGGGGAGGAGGCTGGACGCATGCAGCACTAGGTTTTCTAGCGGGGAGTACGCCTTGAACTGTAAGTCATTGTTCTGATTTCTTCTTCCAACAGGTTGAAACTATAGTAGACCAAGCACGCCCTGACGTTTTTTTCTGCTAACTAATTCAGTATCTTTGATATACCTTCCCAACCAGTCTGGTTTTTAACCCTTTTGTCTTCATCCTTTATCGTCTCCCACCAGAATGTGGCCACAAGGATTTCCCCCCTACCCCTCCCATGGGGCAAATAGGTTTTTCCAATAGGGTAAGACTTCTATATTTGTTTCACATGAATGTCAGAGTGAACACAGATGCCTGACACTCATATACATTTTTCACCTTTTTACTTTAGGAGAGAGCAGTAAGTATGGAGCGTGACTGTGACACATCAAGGTCTACCGAATGACAACCATTTTGAGTATTTTATGTTTGTCTCACCCCCTCTCTCTTACAGGTTTCTCTAAACAGGTGGCAGCTGGCTATAGGCCTACGCCCCCAGTGGTAAGATTGGAGCCCAATATTTAAGGTCCTGACGAATGCCACGTACCCAAGTGGACAATACAGGCAGAAACATGTTGACCCCCTATTAACAATCACTGATTCACAGCGGCGACGGGATGATAAGGTCCCCACTCACCGCACTTATATATTTTAATCCCACATAGTAACCCCATAGAATAAAAATTGTTCAGGTATACTATGATGGTTTTTAAATTCACTCACTCCTTTTTTTGTTTGGGCCCCCACTTAGTCTAGAAGTGCATCCCTGTCTTCAGGTGTATGCCCGCCCTCTATCAAACGCGGTTTTTAGAGGGCGAGGACTGGCAGATGATGAAGCATGACACCTGGTGGTGTGTGATGCCAGTCCGTCAATTTTTGTGATTTGCCCCCACTAAATTGGGCATCTCTTAAGACACAACTAGGGACGGTCCTTTCTGTGGTTCATAGCTTTGGTTGGAGGCTGACCGTTCTCTAGTGCCCTAACGCCTCTAGTTCCCTCCCCGGGCCAGACCCTGGGTGTTACTGTGGTTCTCTTCATTCATTTTAGATGCCTTACTTGGCCTGCATAAAGACACAATGGAAGTCACTAATTATTCTTGCACATTGATTTTTTTTGTTTAAATCTTTTTTTATTGACATTTTCACATTTTGAGCATACAACCAGAACAAAGCATAGATACCATGTATAGTTGCTTGCATATGCTATGATATCCAGTACCAAACTATAAAAAGACAGATGAGTTGTTCAACAGGGTACTGAGAGAGGACTCATGACAGCGTCTGTATAGAGGGTGTATCAGTCCCAAACAGTCTGATCAATCAGTCATGGGTTTAAGCGCGACTACTCACCCGTAAGGGTCTCAAGGCACTGGGGAGTGTGTGTGTTGGGGGGGGGGGGGGGTGAGGGGTGCAGGTTCCAGTCCATCAAGGAGGGGGTCTGTCGAAGAGCCAGGTTTTGAGGTTTCTTGCGAAGATGGGGAGCGATGTGGTCTGTCTGAGGTGGAGCGGAAGGGCGTTCCAGGCTCTGGCCGCCAGGAAGAAGGAGCGGCCTCCCGATCTGGTCTTTCTGGTCCTGGGGATCCTGGCGTAGGAGAGCTGGGCTGATTGTAGGGTCCTTTGGGGTGCGTGGAATTTGAGTCGGTTTTTCAGGTATGCTGGTCCGGTGTTGTGGAGGGCCTTGAGTGCGTGGGTAAGCATCTTGAAGGTGACTGTAGCTGCGATGGGGAGCCAGTGGAGTGTGCGCCAGTGCTGGGAGATGTGGCAGTGTCTTGGCAGGTTGAGGACCAGTCTTGCGGCTGCGTTCTGGATGTTTTTTAGCTTACGGGTGAGGTTTTTGTTTATTCCGGCATAGTGTGTGTTGCCGTAATCGAGTCTGCTGGTGACCAGGGCGTGAGTGCCGGTCTTTCTGTGTTCGAGGGGGATCCATTTAAAGGTCTTACGTCGGAGGCGGAGGGTGTGGAAGCAGGAGGAGCAGACTGAGTTGATCTGGCGGTCCATTTTGAGCTCGGAGTCCATGATGATTACCAGGTTGCGAGCGTGGTCCGTGGGGGTGGGTGGACTTCCGAGGGCGGGGGGCCCACAGGTGTCGAGTTTCGGCCCCATGATGAGTACTTCTGTTTTGTTGGTGTTTAGTTGTAGGCAGCTGTTTTTCATCCATTTGGCGACGGCTTCCATGCCTTCTCAAAAGTTGTGTCTGGCGGTGTTGGGTTTGTTGGATAGGGAGAGAATGAGTTGGGTGTTGTCTGCGTATGACACAATGTTGAGTCTGTAGGTTCTGACGATGGGGGCGAGCGGCGCCATGTAGACGTTGAAGAGTGTAGGGCTGAGGGAGGACCCCTGGAGGACTCCGCAGGTTGTTGGTGTAGGGTCCAAGAGAAAATGGGCAGTCTGATCTGCTGCGTTCTGCCGGAGAGGAAGGAGCGGATCCAGTCGGGGGCCTAGTCCTGGATCCCTGCGTCGTTTAGTCTGCGTATTAGCGTGCGGTGAGAGACTGTGTCGAACACCGCTGAGAGGTTGAGGAGGATGAGGGCTACTGTTTCTCCTTTGTCCAGTCGGGTAAGGATGTCGTCTGTTGCGGCAAGGAGGGCAGCTTCCATACTGTTGTTTTTTTTCTGAAGTTGGATTGGGAGGCGTCAAGGATGTTGTGCTCTTCGATGAATGTGGCGAGTTGACTGTTGACGGCTTTCTCTGACTTTCGCTGGGAACGGGAGCAGGGAGATGGGTCTGTAGTTTTTGAGGTCGGTGGGGTCCGCCAAGGGTTCTTTAGGAGGGGGTTGACCTGGGCGTGTTTTCAGTCATCGGGGAAAAAGGCGGTCGCCAGGGAGCGGTTGATGGTGTGGCGGAGCATAGGTGCGAAGGTGCCGGCGGCTCTGTTAAAGATGTGGTGGAGGCAGGGGTCCGTGGGGCCCCCGGAGTGGATTGTCTTCGTCGTCTTAAGTGTTTCTTCACAGGTGAGGGCTGTCCAGTTGTCGATCGCTGGCTTCATGATGTCGGTGTGGTTGGTGAGGGTTTAGTGTGTTGGTTGTCTTCGTTGAAGTTGTTGTAGATGCTCTTGATTTTGTGGTGGAAAAAGGTGCTGAGTTTGTCGCAGAGGTCTTGTGAGGGAGGGATGTCAGTCGACTCGCTGGTGGGTTGGGCGAACTCCTTGATGATGATGAAGAGTTCTTTGCTGTTGTGTGCGTGTGTGGAGATTCTGTCTTCAATCACTTTTTTTTCTTTTGTTTGTTTGATGAGTTGGTGGTGGGCGTTGGTGGCGGCTCTAAATTACTGTAGATCTGGTGTTACTCCAGCCCTTTTCGAGGTGGTGGCGAGTGCGTCTGGACTCTCGAAGTTCGGTGGTAAACCATCTGGCTTTCTTGGCGTGGGTGTTGCTGTTTTTGTTGAGGGGGGCTATGGTGTTGGCGCTGTCGGATATCCATCTGTGGAGGGTTTGGGCTGCGGTGTTGGGGTAGTCTTATTCCGCGATGGTTGGGGTGAAGTTGCTGAGTGAGGAGGTGAGCTGGTCGTCAGTGATTCTGGTCCAGTTTCTTCGTGGGACCAGGTGCTTGTGTCTGTGGATGGTGGGTGTTCTGAGGGTGAAGTGGACGCATCGATGGTCAGTCCATGGGAGTTCGGTGGTGTGGCTGAAGGTGATGGAGTTTCCTGTTGTGAAGAGGGGGTCGAGGGTGTGTCCTGCTGAGTGCGTAGGTTCGGTCACGATCTGGCGGAGTCCAATGTTGTTCAGGAGCGATGTGGTGTTGGGGTCCAGTTGGTTGTCGAGGTGGAAGTTGAGGTCTCCCAGCAGGGTGTAGTTGGTGGATGCGATGGCCTGCGGGGAGATGATGTCTGTGATGGAGTTGGCGAAAGGTCCGCGGGGACCAGGGGGGGCGGTAGATGAGGGTTCCTCGGAGGGTGGTGGTGGGGCTGGCCAGTATTTTGAAGTGAAGGTGTTCCATCAGGTCTGTGGGCTCGTCGGGGAGTGTGCTCAGGCGGAGGGTGGATTTGTGGACGATGGCGATTCCTCCTCCCGGGCGGGTGGGGCGGTCTTTACTGGAGATCTTGCATCCTTGGGGAATGGCGATGTCCAGTCCCGAGGTGGTGTTGGTCCAGGTTTCGGTGAGGAACGCTGTGTACTGTCGTGGAGGTCCCAGATTTCGGTGGCGTGTTTGTGGAGGGATCGGACGTTTAGGAGGATGCATTGCAGGGTCTTCGGTTGTGTGCGGGTTTTGCTGGGTCCATGTTCTTGGCGGTGCTGTATGTGTGCCAGCAGCGGTGACAGCTGAAGGGTCCGTGGGTGTCGGCCAGTGACGCTAACCTGAAGTTGTTGTTGTGGCCTGGGTTGAGTGCGTGGAGTGCCGCTGGGTCGTATCGTTGGCGGGACGGAGGTCCAGGGTTCATGGCGCTGATTGTGGTCGGGTCGCGGACGGCCGCAGACAGGCTTACGGCGCACCTGCTGCACACGGCCGCAATTAAGTAGGGGTTGGGGAGGGCTGGACAGCTGGGAGGTGGGAGTGGGGAGGGGATCTGGATTGGGCCGGTCGTGCTGGTCTTGATGGGGGGTAGGGGCCGCGGGGGCAGCGTCAGCGGGGGAAAAAACGGGCAGGAAAGGGGGAGTAAAGGAAAAGGGAGCGAAAATGAGCAGAACAGCAGAAAAGTGCAGAGAAAAGAGGAAAAGAGGGTGAAAACGAGTGAAAACAGAGGAGATCAGAGCGAGCGAAGGGAGAGAATAAAGGAAAAGGAGGAATACTGGACAGCTTGTAATCGGTTCCGACATGGTGCACCCTTAGACCAAACTGTGGACACAGGGTACAACAAAATGAGGACAACTTAATCCAAGGAGGGGTAAGGGAGTCGCTTGAGACCTGCTGCCATGCCTGGTATAACAGTGAGCCAGCTCTATCCAGGCCCAGTGACAGCGGGATTATGAAGAGGGGCTGTACATCTCTGGAAGTCAGCGCTACTGAACTCCTGTACCTAAGAAGGATGAGCACTAGGTGTCAGTCCTGAATATCATATTATTCTTGCACATTCATTTGTGTTACTTTACTGTCATGATAACATGTTGGAATTACAGCATTGTTTTCACACAAGGACGTGCACACACTTGTATTCGTAAATATGCAATTGAAACAGTGCCCTTTGTCAAAGTGACTACAATGCAATTGTTTTCTGTGTATGGCTTTTAAGCTCCTCTCTTACATCAGTGTCTTCATCTTCTGACTCCTTTCTATCACAATCTTCTTTAAGTCTACAAATGCATTTATTTTTAAATGAAGGGGCCCTGCTATCACCTTCCTTATTATTGCAGTCTAAGATGTTGCTTCATTACAGTATTTTCTCTCTAGGGCAGGTCGGTGCAACACGCATAGTCACCTAATTATTACCACACATTTCCCTCATAATATTGCAGGCAATTTCTCTTTGCCCTATCTTATTGTAGTTCTCGAGCTCATAACTTCTTCTCAGTAAGTGAGTAATTTTCTGGCAAATCAAGTATACGTTAAGGAGAGGTGGGCTCAGAAAACGTCCCTTGCGTGAAAGGGTCTATTTGTATGTTACTCACCATCTTTCATCTGTTATTTTCCTTCATTACATCATCATTTCTTTTCCCATGCCCTCCTGAAGTAGTTAATAATAACCCTTAGTGCTTAATGGAGCAAAAAGAGTTTTGCCACCACAAAGTAAGTATTACCCCTTTGTTGGGCTTTTGAGTGTAATGTTTTATTAGTGAATCAGGAAATATATGGTATCTGTTGTTCCTTGTTTGTGAAGAAAATGTTTGACTTTTCCGTAAAAATCTTTTTTCTATAAAATGTTTGAATTCTTTCTTTGCGAATACTACAAACTAGTTTCTTTGTTTTACTACACTCTCAGATAAGTTGCCGCTTAAGTTATTTTGGCCAAGTCATTGTCACAGAGGGTTTCTCAACAATAGCTAGCCCTCATGTTAAGGACGTTCTTCAGGAGTATCCTGTATCCTTGCAGGATAGCTTTATGAACGATTGGAGCTAAATCATCTGCAGGTCAGGTTTTGGTGACGAACCTTGTCTTGGCTGTGTGTCTGAAAGGAGACTGCATATGTAATAAACACATTTTAACGTTGAGATCTCATTCTGTTTTTTTTAAAGTGCACAGGTGTTGTGTAGAGGTTTGGAAATAGATGGCATATAGACGTTGGACACTGGATTGGTGGTGGAAGATGAAGATCTTCAGCGAAGTTGGGGGTGATTAGCGCGGATTGGTTAGGAGGAAAGTGTGTGATTTTTGTTAGTGTGATAGAGTAGAGCGTTTGTTCCATCATGGTAATAGGAAGGAGGTAAGCTGGGAAGGATGAAGGAACGTTAAAGGGTAACAGAGGCTGAGGAAACTGTGGGAGAGGGAAGGAGAGTAGACAACAGTTTGAAGCAGAGAAGCTAGGGGATGAGAGTTGGAAATGTGTTTTATGTCTAATCCTGTCAACGGGGCAGTGGAGCTCAGTGCAGCACGGTCTTTGCAAAATTCTGAAGTCGTTTTCAATAATTTTACCAGTTACTTTTCAGTAAATGCCACAAATCAGCCTGTGTGCATTTTTGTCCCTTTGACAGTATTCCCTCTCCACAGACCTCAACAACTATCGCCCTATATCCAACATCCCCACTCTGGCGAAACTATTGGAAAAATGTGTGCAAATTCAACTCTGCAACCACATCGAGAACTTCAACCTGCTAGATAAACACCAATCCGGCTTCCGTCAAGGCCACAGTACCGAATCAGCACTCACCCACATAATGGATGACATTTTAAAAATGTTCGATCATAACGAATCGTGCCTATTGATACTTTTTGACCTATCTTCAGCTTTCGGCACGGTTAAACACGACAATCTACTGTCCCTACTTGAACGAAGGATGGTCCTAACCGGTCCAGTGTTGGAACGGTTCACCTCCATCCTAAGCAACAGAACCCAAAGAATCAAGATGAAGTAATCATTATCTCAACCATCCATGGTCACCCTAGGAGTTCCACAGGGATCAGCACGATCACCAATCCTTTTTAATGTACTCATGGACCTCCTCGCCAATGCGCTGAATTCTGCAAACATTCTATATCACCTATACGCAGACGACACACAACTATATATAAAAATCTACTCACCAGATGACTTCATCTCCCTCAACGCCTTTCTTCATAATACCCAAAGTTGGCTCAATGGCAACCTCCTCATGCTCAACACCAAAAAAAAAAATGAATTCCTCCTCCTCTCCCCTCCCAATCACACACCCAAGATAGACTTATGGTTGAAGCATCTAACTTCCTTCAATTGCGTCCCACACATCATTGACTCCGCAAAATCCCTGGGAGTCACCCTGGACAAAGATTTAAATATGCAGGCGCAAATCTACAATGCCACCAACGGAGCCAATTATCAGTTGAGTATCCTAAGGAAACTTAAACCCTTCCTCCCACAGACTGATCTAAAAATGGCGGTACAAGCACTAGTACTACTGAGACTGGACTGGACTATGGAAGCACCACTCTATGCGGTCTTCCAAAATATAAGCTAGCACCGCTCAGGGCGTTGCTTAACGCTGCGGCCAGGCTGGTCACCGGAATAAAAATAAATAACCACATCACCCTGGCCTTGAAGGCTCTGAACTGGCTACCCTACAAGGCGAGAATACAACTAAAGATCGCCTGCATGACACATAAAGCCCTACATAGCAACACCCCCAGCTATTTAGCACAAAAGCTGGAGCGGTCGGGAGGATGCAGACATTCGCGAAGCTTGAGCTCACTACTACTAAAACCTCAATCCTTACACAAAAAGAGAACTGGGTGCAGAGCTTTCTCAGGTATCGCACCGAAGATTTGGAACACCCATCCCCCAGATATACGCAGAATCTCCTCCTTTGCCGCCTTAAAAAAAGAAGCGAAAATGTTTCTAATGAACAAATTAACATCCTAAAACTTTAGCTCTCTGATGACATTTTGCCACCGATTATATCCAAACACCAATGTCTACCTCTTTTGTATTGTATGTGATTACCGATTGTATGTAAAAAGTGTGTGATAACAGTGTACTGTAGAGCGCTCTGATACCCCCGTGGGTCGTGTTCGCGCTATATAAAACTTTATAAATAAATAAAAATAATCAGTCAAAACCAGTCATAACTTTTCGGTACCAGGGTACTAGTATGATGTTTTTCAATCACCATGTGGCTCAGTACCACCTTGGAAACAAAGTGCCTATCCAGTCTCCGTGAGGGTGAAAGGAAGGAGATAGCATGAGAGATCAGAAAGGGATAAGAGTGTTGTTGTGTGCTAAATGAATATAGAGAGAAAGTGAAGAAAGTATGAGTGGGTGGGTTAAGTCTCAGAATAAAGGGGCATGACTTTACGGACAAAAAAGGGAAGAGTAAATGGCGGGAGGAATGATGATTGAAGGATTATCGGAAGATTGGTAGAAAGATAGTTGAAAATGTGAATATAAAGATGATGATCACGGCAGAGGTGACAGTTTGAGGGTGCAAAGCTGAATGATTAGAGCAGTGTTCTTCAATCTGTGGGGCGACAACATCTCAGGGGGGGCGCGCACTCCACACTAAGATCTTCCTTTTGTTGGTCTTTTACTGTCCCGCGTAGCAAGTTTTCACCCATTTCAAATGGGAATTTTTTCATTGTAGAGCTCCGGTAACAGAGGGTTGGAGGGGGAGGGAGGGGAAATAGATAAGGCAGGACTTGCCCCTGCTTTTGTCATGTTAAGAGCTGAGTTAACTGTCCCAGGAGGGGGTTTATTCTTAGAGCTGAAATGCTTCAGCTGCAGTGGGAGGCAGGGAGTCTCCTGCTCAAAACGAAAGCAAACGAACAGACAGTCCTGTTCACATTCGATTTCATAGCAGAGGAGACTCCTTGACTCCCACTGCAGCTGAAATGACTGTCTGTCCCTTGCTTTCAGTTTAGCAGAGGAGACATCCTTCCTTGCAATGCAGCTGAAGCATTTCAACTCTACAAGTTTAACCCCGTCCCGGGAGGGTTAGCTCTTAGCAAAAGGAGACAAAGTGTCTTTTAAATTTACACAGGCAGGCGCGCAACGCCCACAGGGCTTCAAGTTGCCAAAAGAAAAATGCCAGCCAGCCATGTGTAGTTTAAACAGCCTGCAGATTGATTGTCCTGACACTAAATATGTTTATAAAGAAGTATGCATACATTAGTAATGTGACTTTCCGGTCTTTGTTCCATTTTATTATCAGTCATGGATCATTCAGGCAGCCCTAGAACACAAATTACAAAAGGACACATTTACATGCACTGCAATCCAGCCTTTCAGGGGGCCAACTTGATAGAGGCAGCTCTGTTTTTGCCCTGATGGCCTGGAATAATTCTTAAACAGATTCTTGTAAATACCGTTTTGTTTCATTTCTTTTTAATGTGATTGATGTGAGAGAGTCTATTACTATTTGCAGAGAAATGTTTTTGTTTTATGCAACAACCATAAAACTGTTTATTTTAGATCAAAACGGGTCCTCACATATGAGAAATTGGAGGATATCACAGATGTTGTTCTCTGTAAAATTTGTGGGCTGCTGCTTTGTTACAACAGTGAAAAAACATCACTCTCTGAATATTAGATGTAAACACTTTTAGAATTTCGACCATAGCACCTGTGCACCGTTAGTAGCCTGGCTAAAGAGGGTATGGCAGAGCAGAAAGTGAATCATTTAATCTCTGATCAGGGACCCCCTAAATAGTATTGGCCCAGGTCACCCAAAATCCTTAACATGTCCCTGCCACCACAAAGTCTGTCAGACAACATTGCTCTGAAGTAAAATAGGCAACATCATTCATTTATTATCAGTTCTATTTTTTTTTTAAACATAAGCCCAACGTGTCCTAAACACCCACTGCTTCAGGCAAGCAACTTATCGTACCACTAAGGAATTCTCAATTAGGTGTTCGGTCAGCGCCCTCTCTCTGGACTTTCACCTTTGTCTTCGGATCCATAACTGGTTGGTGGGCAATTATCCCATTATAATGCTGCCTAAAACGGTTGTTAATGGTTTCTAGAGAAGAATTGTTTCTCGTGTACCAACTCTGAGCTAGGGAGGGCTCGAAAAATCTGATAACACTGTCTCGCTTACAGTCACTGTTTTGGCTGAAAATGTCTGCAGAATATTCAGCTTTGAGAGAAACTCTCTTGCCTTTCAGTTCGTCCTATTTATGTGTGATTGGGTTCTCCGTACTTGCGGTATTAAAGACTAAGTACCGTCAAGACCGGATGTGGAGCACAACCTGAGGATGGCAGTAGCAAAAATCCATCCACAGATTGACAGTCTATGTGGCTGAAAACCGGCACACCCGTCACATTTATGTTGGTGGTGTTATTATTAATCTATGTCATGTGTAAAACAAAGCATCCTAGTTAAAACAATTTGCTCACATTTTATCTTGGAAAATTGTGTTTTGAGCTGTGTAATAAGCCTCTGTCATTTCACCGCACCCATTCACAAACCTGCAGTTTACTTAGCACTCTTATTGTGTTGAACATTATTTGCCGGATATGGCCCGTGATATGCGTGTGGCGGTTGATTATGTAGTGTACCAGATTCCAGAAATTTCTGTCAGGTGGTGGGGGGGCCCAAAATATAAAACAATTCAGCTGGGGGGGCTCAACCTACAAAAGTTTGAAGACCTCTGGATTAGAGTGACATGCAGGGCAAAGAAGGAAGATGGCATTTTAGGGGAAGGATTCAAACGGGAATTAATAGAGGAGAGATAAATGTTTGTCATTGGGCGGGGAATTTGATGATCCAATTGTCAGCAGTAGTAGAAAATGTATTAGAGTATGAAGTAGCTCAAAGGAGGATAGATTAGGATGTCAGGATGAAAACTGGGATGCGAATGATATGGAGTTGAGTGATGGGGGACTTTGAGTTCAGGTAGCGGGGAAAATGATATCAAATGTGTGATGTTGGGGAGAGGAATTTTGAGGCAAGTCAAGGAAGAAACTGGGGCCACGGGAAACGAACAGTGTGTTCAGCAAGGTTATGCAGGACAGGCATCCTATTTTTACAATGTCTTGGGGACTGGACCAGCTAGCCTCTAGAAGCAGTGATGGTTTGAAATTGATATGGTTGGATGAGGTTGTAGTTTGCAGATAAAAATAAGGCGGGTATCACTCGGGTGCAGTATGAAATCATTTTAGATATACCACCCAGCACAGATTAAAATCACTTCACAGGTACTACCCAGATGCAGAATAGGCAGAACTATGTTTATATTACTTTCTTAACCAGGTGCAGATTAAAGCAGCAAGATTGTATGGTTCCATCAAGTGCAGAAGTAGCAGCAGATTAAGTGCCTTTTGAATTTAACACCTTTTAAGAGTTCTGTGTTCCTATTGGTATTTCACTGCAAGGAAACGCTATTGCAAAAAAAGTACTGAATGGGCCAGCAAATATATGGCATACCCATGGCGTGACTGCCTTTCGACTTTTTTAGTTTGGGTTGTGCAAGTGCTATTTGACTGGATGATTTTCACATTGCAGGACATTTCTGAGCAGTTCGGTGGTCTGGCATATTGGTTAAGTCACCTGAGAGTGGGTAGAGAGAACGATAAATAATAAAAACCAATGATTCTGGCCTAGCAGGACCAATCAAAGGGAGTAACCCACAGGAGTTGCCCTTTACTGATTTGGCACTTCCCTGCAACACTGAGGTTAGCAGTTCTGGAAGTTCCATATAGAGGAAGGTACTGGGCATGATTAAGTCCTAGCACCGAATCTCAGCTAGGGGTTTGCACCCTAATGCCATTTAATGCTAATCTCTTGTAACAAATGGGAAGTATTTTGAGGATTCTACTCTTTTATTAAGATGCCCAATTGTGCTAAAACTCAATTTTTTGCACAAGGCAAACCGAATCAGAGCAAAACGCTGTCACAGTTTTTCCATATGACGGTGGGTTTTCAAGGTAGTGTATATTTCCTGGTAATTTTTGCTCTTCTGGTTAATATGTGAGGATCTCCGCCTATGAATGCATTCTTCTCTCAGGGGTGTGGAATTAAAACAAGTTCTACTAGTCCCAGGGACGGGATACTTCAGAATTCTACTTGTCCTGTAAAAACAAAAAAACAAATAAAAACACAACACTTGTCTATTTGGATGGCATGCAGTGATGTGAGAAATTATGGCAGCCATCTCGTTCTATCACAGCTCTGATAATAGTGTCTCTGATGAAAGCTCAAATTATATAAGGGTTTGGGTTTCAGCCACTTTCCCAGAGTTGGAACGCTCGTAGAGCCTGTGCACACTTCCAAACTAACATGTTTAAACTTATTTAGCAACTCCTTTCCAATCTCTTCCCATGCTGGAAAAGGTTAGAAATGTACTCCTGACAAGAGCAGGAGTGAAACTTATATTAATAATAACCCTTAGTGCTTAATGGAGCAAAAAGAGTTTTGCCACCACAAAGTAAGTATTACCCCTTTGTTGGGCTTTTGAGTGTAATGTTTTATTAGTGAATCAGGAAATATATGGTATCTGTTGTTCCTTGTTTGTGAAGAAAATGTTTGACTTTTCCGTAAAAATCTTTTTTCTATAAAATGTTTGAATTCTTTCTTTGCGAATACTACAAACTAGTTTCTTTGTTTTACTACACTCTCAGATAAGTTGCCGCTTAAGTTATTTTGGCCAAGTCATTGTCACAGAGGGTTTCTCAACAATAGCTAGCCCTCATGTTAAGGACGTTCTTCAGGAGTATCCTGTATCCTTGCAGGATAGCTTTATGAACGATTGGAGCTAAATCATCTGCAGGTCAGGTTTTGGTGACGAACCTTGTCTTGGCTGTGTGTCTGAAAGGAGACTGCATATGTAATAAACACATTTTAACGTTGAGATCTCATTCTGTTTTTTTTTAAAGTGCACAGGTGTTGTGTAGAGGTTTGGAAATAGATGGCATATAGACGTTGGACACTGGATTGGTGGTGGAAGATGAAGATCTTCAGCGAAGTTGGGGGTGATTAGCGCGGATTGGTTAGGAGGAAAGTGTGTGATTTTTGTTAGTGTGATAGAGTAGAGCGTTTGTTCCATCATGGTAATAGGAAGGAGGTAAGCTGGGAAGGATGAAGGAACGTTAAAGGGTAACAGAGGCTGAGGAAACTGTGGGAGAGGGAAGGAGAGTAGACAACAGTTTGAAGCAGAGAAGCTAGGGGATGAGAGTTGGAAATGTGTTTTATGTCTAATCCTGTCAACGGGGCAGTGGAGCTCAGTGCAGCACGGTCTTTGCAAAATTCTGAAGTCGTTTTCAATAATTTTACCAGTTACTTTTCAGTAAATGCCACAAATCAGCCTGTGTGCATTTTTGTCCCTTTGACAGTATTCCCTCTCCACAGACCTCAACAACTATCGCCCTATATCCAACATCCCCACTCTGGCGAAACTATTGGAAAAATGTGTGCAAATTCAACTCTGCAACCACATCGAGAACTTCAACCTGCTAGATAAACACCAATCCGGCTTCCGTCAAGGCCACAGTACCGAATCAGCACTCACCCACATAATGGATGACATTTTAAAAATGTTCGATCATAACGAATCGTGCCTATTGATACTTTTTGACCTATCTTCAGCTTTCGGCACGGTTAAACACGACAATCTACTGTCCCTACTTGAACGAAGGATGGTCCTAACCGGTCCAGTGTTGGAACGGTTCACCTCCATCCTAAGCAACAGAACCCAAAGAATCAAGATGAAGTAATCATTATCTCAACCATCCATGGTCACCCTAGGAGTTCCACAGGGATCAGCACGATCACCAATCCTTTTTAATGTACTCATGGACCTCCTCGCCAATGCGCTGAATTCTGCAAACATTCTATATCACCTATACGCAGACGACACACAACTATATATAAAAATCTACTCACCAGATGACTTCATCTCCCTCAACGCCTTTCTTCATAATACCCAAAGTTGGCTCAATGGCAACCTCCTCATGCTCAACACCAAAAAAAAAAATGAATTCCTCCTCCTCTCCCCTCCCAATCACACACCCAAGATAGACTTATGGTTGAAGCATCTAACTTCCTTCAATTGCGTCCCACACATCATTGACTCCGCAAAATCCCTGGGAGTCACCCTGGACAAAGATTTAAATATGCAGGCGCAAATCTACAATGCCACCAACGGAGCCAATTATCAGTTGAGTATCCTAAGGAAACTTAAACCCTTCCTCCCACAGACTGATCTAAAAATGGCGGTACAAGCACTAGTACTACTGAGACTGGACTGGACTATGGAAGCACCACTCTATGCGGTCTTCCAAAATATAAGCTAGCACCGCTCAGGGCGTTGCTTAACGCTGCGGCCAGGCTGGTCACCGGAATAAAAATAAATAACCACATCACCCTGGCCTTGAAGGCTCTGAACTGGCTACCCTACAAGGCGAGAATACAACTAAAGATCGCCTGCATGACACATAAAGCCCTACATAGCAACACCCCCAGCTATTTAGCACAAAAGCTGGAGCGGTCGGGAGGATGCAGACATTCGCGAAGCTTGAGCTCACTACTACTAAAACCTCAATCCTTACACAAAAAGAGAACTGGGTGCAGAGCTTTCTCAGGTATCGCACCGAAGATTTGGAACACCCATCCCCCAGATATACGCAGAATCTCCTCCTTTGCCGCCTTAAAAAAAGAAGCGAAAATGTTTCTAATGAACAAATTAACATCCTAAAACTTTAGCTCTCTGATGACATTTTGCCACCGATTATATCCAAACACCAATGTCTACCTCTTTTGTATTGTATGTGATTACCGATTGTATGTAAAAAGTGTGTGATAACAGTGTACTGTAGAGCGCTCTGATACCCCCGTGGGTCGTGTTCGCGCTATATAAAACTTTATAAATAAATAAAAATAATCAGTCAAAACCAGTCATAACTTTTCGGTACCAGGGTACTAGTATGATGTTTTTCAATCACCATGTGGCTCAGTACCACCTTGGAAACAAAGTGCCTATCCAGTCTCCGTGAGGGTGAAAGGAAGGAGATAGCATGAGAGATCAGAAAGGGATAAGAGTGTTGTTGTGTGCTAAATGAATATAGAGAGAAAGTGAAGAAAGTATGAGTGGGTGGGTTAAGTCTCAGAATAAAGGGGCATGACTTTACGGACAAAAAAGGGAAGAGTAAATGGCGGGAGGAATGATGATTGAAGGATTATCGGAAGATTGGTAGAAAGATAGTTGAAAATGTGAATATAAAGATGATGATCACGGCAGAGGTGACAGTTTGAGGGTGCAAAGCTGAATGATTAGAGCAGTGTTCTTCAATCTGTGGGGCGACAACATCTCAGGGGGGGCGCGCACTCCACACTAAGATCTTCCTTTTGTTGGTCTTTTACTGTCCCGCGTAGCAAGTTTTCACCCATTTCAAATGGGAATTTTTTCATTGTAGAGCTCCGGTAACAGAGGGTTGGAGGGGGAGGGAGGGGAAATAGATAAGGCAGGACTTGCCCCTGCTTTTGTCATGTTAAGAGCTGAGTTAACTGTCCCAGGAGGGGGTTTATTCTTAGAGCTGAAATGCTTCAGCTGCAGTGGGAGGCAGGGAGTCTCCTGCTCAAAACGAAAGCAAACGAACAGACAGTCCTGTTCACATTCGATTTCATAGCAGAGGAGACTCCTTGACTCCCACTGCAGCTGAAATGACTGTCTGTCCCTTGCTTTCAGTTTAGCAGAGGAGACATCCTTCCTTGCAATGCAGCTGAAGCATTTCAACTCTACAAGTTTAACCCCGTCCCGGGAGGGTTAGCTCTTAGCAAAAGGAGACAAAGTGTCTTTTAAATTTACACAGGCAGGCGCGCAACGCCCACAGGGCTTCAAGTTGCCAAAAGAAAAATGCCAGCCAGCCATGTGTAGTTTAAACAGCCTGCAGATTGATTGTCCTGACACTAAATATGTTTATAAAGAAGTATGCATACATTAGTAATGTGACTTTCCGGTCTTTGTTCCATTTTATTATCAGTCATGGATCATTCAGGCAGCCCTAGAACACAAATTACAAAAGGACACATTTACATGCACTGCAATCCAGCCTTTCAGGGGGCCAACTTGATAGAGGCAGCTCTGTTTTTGCCCTGATGGCCTGGAATAATTCTTAAACAGATTCTTGTAAATACCGTTTTGTTTCATTTCTTTTTAATGTGATTGATGTGAGAGAGTCTATTACTATTTGCAGAGAAATGTTTTTGTTTTATGCAACAACCATAAAACTGTTTATTTTAGATCAAAACGGGTCCTCACATATGAGAAATTGGAGGATATCACAGATGTTGTTCTCTGTAAAATTTGTGGGCTGCTGCTTTGTTACAACAGTGAAAAAACATCACTCTCTGAATATTAGATGTAAACACTTTTAGAATTTCGACCATAGCACCTGTGCACCGTTAGTAGCCTGGCTAAAGAGGGTATGGCAGAGCAGAAAGTGAATCATTTAATCTCTGATCAGGGACCCCCTAAATAGTATTGGCCCAGGTCACCCAAAATCCTTAACATGTCCCTGCCACCACAAAGTCTGTCAGACAACATTGCTCTGAAGTAAAATAGGCAACATCATTCATTTATTATCAGTTCTATTTTTTTTTTAAACATAAGCCCAACGTGTCCTAAACACCCACTGCTTCAGGCAAGCAACTTATCGTACCACTAAGGAATTCTCAATTAGGTGTTCGGTCAGCGCCCTCTCTCTGGACTTTCACCTTTGTCTTCGGATCCATAACTGGTTGGTGGGCAATTATCCCATTATAATGCTGCCTAAAACGGTTGTTAATGGTTTCTAGAGAAGAATTGTTTCTCGTGTACCAACTCTGAGCTAGGGAGGGCTCGAAAAATCTGATAACACTGTCTCGCTTACAGTCACTGTTTTGGCTGAAAATGTCTGCAGAATATTCAGCTTTGAGAGAAACTCTCTTGCCTTTCAGTTCGTCCTATTTATGTGTGATTGGGTTCTCCGTACTTGCGGTATTAAAGACTAAGTACCGTCAAGACCGGATGTGGAGCACAACCTGAGGATGGCAGTAGCAAAAATCCATCCACAGATTGACAGTCTATGTGGCTGAAAACCGGCACACCCGTCACATTTATGTTGGTGGTGTTATTATTAATCTATGTCATGTGTAAAACAAAGCATCCTAGTTAAAACAATTTGCTCACATTTTATCTTGGAAAATTGTGTTTTGAGCTGTGTAATAAGCCTCTGTCATTTCACCGCACCCATTCACAAACCTGCAGTTTACTTAGCACTCTTATTGTGTTGAACATTATTTGCCGGATATGGCCCGTGATATGCGTGTGGCGGTTGATTATGTAGTGTACCAGATTCCAGAAATTTCTGTCAGGTGGTGGGGGGGCCCAAAATATAAAACAATTCAGCTGGGGGGGCTCAACCTACAAAAGTTTGAAGACCTCTGGATTAGAGTGACATGCAGGGCAAAGAAGGAAGATGGCATTTTAGGGGAAGGATTCAAACGGGAATTAATAGAGGAGAGATAAATGTTTGTCATTGGGCGGGGAATTTGATGATCCAATTGTCAGCAGTAGTAGAAAATGTATTAGAGTATGAAGTAGCTCAAAGGAGGATAGATTAGGATGTCAGGATGAAAACTGGGATGCGAATGATATGGAGTTGAGTGATGGGGGACTTTGAGTTCAGGTAGCGGGGAAAATGATATCAAATGTGTGATGTTGGGGAGAGGAATTTTGAGGCAAGTCAAGGAAGAAACTGGGGCCACGGGAAACGAACAGTGTGTTCAGCAAGGTTATGCAGGACAGGCATCCTATTTTTACAATGTCTTGGGGACTGGACCAGCTAGCCTCTAGAAGCAGTGATGGTTTGAAATTGATATGGTTGGATGAGGTTGTAGTTTGCAGATAAAAATAAGGCGGGTATCACTCGGGTGCAGTATGAAATCATTTTAGATATACCACCCAGCACAGATTAAAATCACTTCACAGGTACTACCCAGATGCAGAATAGGCAGAACTATGTTTATATTACTTTCTTAACCAGGTGCAGATTAAAGCAGCAAGATTGTATGGTTCCATCAAGTGCAGAAGTAGCAGCAGATTAAGTGCCTTTTGAATTTAACACCTTTTAAGAGTTCTGTGTTCCTATTGGTATTTCACTGCAAGGAAACGCTATTGCAAAAAAAGTACTGAATGGGCCAGCAAATATATGGCATACCCATGGCGTGACTGCCTTTCGACTTTTTTAGTTTGGGTTGTGCAAGTGCTATTTGACTGGATGATTTTCACATTGCAGGACATTTCTGAGCAGTTCGGTGGTCTGGCATATTGGTTAAGTCACCTGAGAGTGGGTAGAGAGAACGATAAATAATAAAAACCAATGATTCTGGCCTAGCAGGACCAATCAAAGGGAGTAACCCACAGGAGTTGCCCTTTACTGATTTGGCACTTCCCTGCAACACTGAGGTTAGCAGTTCTGGAAGTTCCATATAGAGGAAGGTACTGGGCATGATTAAGTCCTAGCACCGAATCTCAGCTAGGGGTTTGCACCCTAATGCCATTTAATGCTAATCTCTTGTAACAAATGGGAAGTATTTTGAGGATTCTACTCTTTTATTAAGATGCCCAATTGTGCTAAAACTCAATTTTTTGCACAAGGCAAACCGAATCAGAGCAAAACGCTGTCACAGTTTTTCCATATGACGGTGGGTTTTCAAGGTAGTGTATATTTCCTGGTAATTTTTGCTCTTCTGGTTAATATGTGAGGATCTCCGCCTATGAATGCATTCTTCTCTCAGGGGTGTGGAATTAAAACAAGTTCTACTAGTCCCAGGGACGGGATACTTCAGAATTCTACTTGTCCTGTAAAAACAAAAAAACAAATAAAAACACAACACTTGTCTATTTGGATGGCATGCAGTGATGTGAGAAATTATGGCAGCCATCTCGTTCTATCACAGCTCTGATAATAGTGTCTCTGATGAAAGCTCAAATTATATAAGGGTTTGGGTTTCAGCCACTTTCCCAGAGTTGGAACGCTCGTAGAGCCTGTGCACACTTCCAAACTAACATGTTTAAACTTATTTAGCAACTCCTTTCCAATCTCTTCCCATGCTGGAAAAGGTTAGAAATGTACTCCTGACAAGAGCAGGAGTGAAACTTATATTAATAATAACCCTTAGTGCTTAATGGAGCAAAAAGAGTTTTGCCACCACAAAGTAAGTATTACCCCTTTGTTGGGCTTTTGAGTGTAATGTTTTATTAGTGAATCAGGAAATATATGGTATCTGTTGTTCCTTGTTTGTGAAGAAAATGTTTGACTTTTCCGTAAAAATCTTTTTTCTATAAAATGTTTGAATTCTTTCTTTGCGAATACTACAAACTAGTTTCTTTGTTTTACTACACTCTCAGATAAGTTGCCGCTTAAGTTATTTTGGCCAAGTCATTGTCACAGAGGGTTTCTCAACAATAGCTAGCCCTCATGTTAAGGACGTTCTTCAGGAGTATCCTGTATCCTTGCAGGATAGCTTTATGAACGATTGGAGCTAAATCATCTGCAGGTCAGGTTTTGGTGACGAACCTTGTCTTGGCTGTGTGTCTGAAAGGAGACTGCATATGTAATAAACACATTTTAACGTTGAGATCTCATTCTGTTTTTTTTTAAAGTGCACAGGTGTTGTGTAGAGGTTTGGAAATAGATGGCATATAGACGTTGGACACTGGATTGGTGGTGGAAGATGAAGATCTTCAGCGAAGTTGGGGGTGATTAGCGCGGATTGGTTAGGAGGAAAGTGTGTGATTTTTGTTAGTGTGATAGAGTAGAGCGTTTGTTCCATCATGGTAATAGGAAGGAGGTAAGCTGGGAAGGATGAAGGAACGTTAAAGGGTAACAGAGGCTGAGGAAACTGTGGGAGAGGGAAGGAGAGTAGACAACAGTTTGAAGCAGAGAAGCTAGGGGATGAGAGTTGGAAATGTGTTTTATGTCTAATCCTGTCAACGGGGCAGTGGAGCTCAGTGCAGCACGGTCTTTGCAAAATTCTGAAGTCGTTTTCAATAATTTTACCAGTTACTTTTCAGTAAATGCCACAAATCAGCCTGTGTGCATTTTTGTCCCTTTGACAGTATTCCCTCTCCACAGACCTCAACAACTATCGCCCTATATCCAACATCCCCACTCTGGCGAAACTATTGGAAAAATGTGTGCAAATTCAACTCTGCAACCACATCGAGAACTTCAACCTGCTAGATAAACACCAATCCGGCTTCCGTCAAGGCCACAGTACCGAATCAGCACTCACCCACATAATGGATGACATTTTAAAAATGTTCGATCATAACGAATCGTGCCTATTGATACTTTTTGACCTATCTTCAGCTTTCGGCACGGTTAAACACGACAATCTACTGTCCCTACTTGAACGAAGGATGGTCCTAACCGGTCCAGTGTTGGAACGGTTCACCTCCATCCTAAGCAACAGAACCCAAAGAATCAAGATGAAGTAATCATTATCTCAACCATCCATGGTCACCCTAGGAGTTCCACAGGGATCAGCACGATCACCAATCCTTTTTAATGTACTCATGGACCTCCTCGCCAATGCGCTGAATTCTGCAAACATTCTATATCACCTATACGCAGACGACACACAACTATATATAAAAATCTACTCACCAGATGACTTCATCTCCCTCAACGCCTTTCTTCATAATACCCAAAGTTGGCTCAATGGCAACCTCCTCATGCTCAACACCAAAAAAAAAAATGAATTCCTCCTCCTCTCCCCTCCCAATCACACACCCAAGATAGACTTATGGTTGAAGCATCTAACTTCCTTCAATTGCGTCCCACACATCATTGACTCCGCAAAATCCCTGGGAGTCACCCTGGACAAAGATTTAAATATGCAGGCGCAAATCTACAATGCCACCAACGGAGCCAATTATCAGTTGAGTATCCTAAGGAAACTTAAACCCTTCCTCCCACAGACTGATCTAAAAATGGCGGTACAAGCACTAGTACTACTGAGACTGGACTGGACTATGGAAGCACCACTCTATGCGGTCTTCCAAAATATAAGCTAGCACCGCTCAGGGCGTTGCTTAACGCTGCGGCCAGGCTGGTCACCGGAATAAAAATAAATAACCACATCACCCTGGCCTTGAAGGCTCTGAACTGGCTACCCTACAAGGCGAGAATACAACTAAAGATCGCCTGCATGACACATAAAGCCCTACATAGCAACACCCCCAGCTATTTAGCACAAAAGCTGGAGCGGTCGGGAGGATGCAGACATTCGCGAAGCTTGAGCTCACTACTACTAAAACCTCAATCCTTACACAAAAAGAGAACTGGGTGCAGAGCTTTCTCAGGTATCGCACCGAAGATTTGGAACACCCATCCCCCAGATATACGCAGAATCTCCTCCTTTGCCGCCTTAAAAAAAGAAGCGAAAATGTTTCTAATGAACAAATTAACATCCTAAAACTTTAGCTCTCTGATGACATTTTGCCACCGATTATATCCAAACACCAATGTCTACCTCTTTTGTATTGTATGTGATTACCGATTGTATGTAAAAAGTGTGTGATAACAGTGTACTGTAGAGCGCTCTGATACCCCCGTGGGTCGTGTTCGCGCTATATAAAACTTTATAAATAAATAAAAATAATCAGTCAAAACCAGTCATAACTTTTCGGTACCAGGGTACTAGTATGATGTTTTTCAATCACCATGTGGCTCAGTACCACCTTGGAAACAAAGTGCCTATCCAGTCTCCGTGAGGGTGAAAGGAAGGAGATAGCATGAGAGATCAGAAAGGGATAAGAGTGTTGTTGTGTGCTAAATGAATATAGAGAGAAAGTGAAGAAAGTATGAGTGGGTGGGTTAAGTCTCAGAATAAAGGGGCATGACTTTACGGACAAAAAAGGGAAGAGTAAATGGCGGGAGGAATGATGATTGAAGGATTATCGGAAGATTGGTAGAAAGATAGTTGAAAATGTGAATATAAAGATGATGATCACGGCAGAGGTGACAGTTTGAGGGTGCAAAGCTGAATGATTAGAGCAGTGTTCTTCAATCTGTGGGGCGACAACATCTCAGGGGGGGCGCGCACTCCACACTAAGATCTTCCTTTTGTTGGTCTTTTACTGTCCCGCGTAGCAAGTTTTCACCCATTTCAAATGGGAATTTTTTCATTGTAGAGCTCCGGTAACAGAGGGTTGGAGGGGGAGGGAGGGGAAATAGATAAGGCAGGACTTGCCCCTGCTTTTGTCATGTTAAGAGCTGAGTTAACTGTCCCAGGAGGGGGTTTATTCTTAGAGCTGAAATGCTTCAGCTGCAGTGGGAGGCAGGGAGTCTCCTGCTCAAAACGAAAGCAAACGAACAGACAGTCCTGTTCACATTCGATTTCATAGCAGAGGAGACTCCTTGACTCCCACTGCAGCTGAAATGACTGTCTGTCCCTTGCTTTCAGTTTAGCAGAGGAGACATCCTTCCTTGCAATGCAGCTGAAGCATTTCAACTCTACAAGTTTAACCCCGTCCCGGGAGGGTTAGCTCTTAGCAAAAGGAGACAAAGTGTCTTTTAAATTTACACAGGCAGGCGCGCAACGCCCACAGGGCTTCAAGTTGCCAAAAGAAAAATGCCAGCCAGCCATGTGTAGTTTAAACAGCCTGCAGATTGATTGTCCTGACACTAAATATGTTTATAAAGAAGTATGCATACATTAGTAATGTGACTTTCCGGTCTTTGTTCCATTTTATTATCAGTCATGGATCATTCAGGCAGCCCTAGAACACAAATTACAAAAGGACACATTTACATGCACTGCAATCCAGCCTTTCAGGGGGCCAACTTGATAGAGGCAGCTCTGTTTTTGCCCTGATGGCCTGGAATAATTCTTAAACAGATTCTTGTAAATACCGTTTTGTTTCATTTCTTTTTAATGTGATTGATGTGAGAGAGTCTATTACTATTTGCAGAGAAATGTTTTTGTTTTATGCAACAACCATAAAACTGTTTATTTTAGATCAAAACGGGTCCTCACATATGAGAAATTGGAGGATATCACAGATGTTGTTCTCTGTAAAATTTGTGGGCTGCTGCTTTGTTACAACAGTGAAAAAACATCACTCTCTGAATATTAGATGTAAACACTTTTAGAATTTCGACCATAGCACCTGTGCACCGTTAGTAGCCTGGCTAAAGAGGGTATGGCAGAGCAGAAAGTGAATCATTTAATCTCTGATCAGGGACCCCCTAAATAGTATTGGCCCAGGTCACCCAAAATCCTTAACATGTCCCTGCCACCACAAAGTCTGTCAGACAACATTGCTCTGAAGTAAAATAGGCAACATCATTCATTTATTATCAGTTCTATTTTTTTTTTAAACATAAGCCCAACGTGTCCTAAACACCCACTGCTTCAGGCAAGCAACTTATCGTACCACTAAGGAATTCTCAATTAGGTGTTCGGTCAGCGCCCTCTCTCTGGACTTTCACCTTTGTCTTCGGATCCATAACTGGTTGGTGGGCAATTATCCCATTATAATGCTGCCTAAAACGGTTGTTAATGGTTTCTAGAGAAGAATTGTTTCTCGTGTACCAACTCTGAGCTAGGGAGGGCTCGAAAAATCTGATAACACTGTCTCGCTTACAGTCACTGTTTTGGCTGAAAATGTCTGCAGAATATTCAGCTTTGAGAGAAACTCTCTTGCCTTTCAGTTCGTCCTATTTATGTGTGATTGGGTTCTCCGTACTTGCGGTATTAAAGACTAAGTACCGTCAAGACCGGATGTGGAGCACAACCTGAGGATGGCAGTAGCAAAAATCCATCCACAGATTGACAGTCTATGTGGCTGAAAACCGGCACACCCGTCACATTTATGTTGGTGGTGTTATTATTAATCTATGTCATGTGTAAAACAAAGCATCCTAGTTAAAACAATTTGCTCACATTTTATCTTGGAAAATTGTGTTTTGAGCTGTGTAATAAGCCTCTGTCATTTCACCGCACCCATTCACAAACCTGCAGTTTACTTAGCACTCTTATTGTGTTGAACATTATTTGCCGGATATGGCCCGTGATATGCGTGTGGCGGTTGATTATGTAGTGTACCAGATTCCAGAAATTTCTGTCAGGTGGTGGGGGGGCCCAAAATATAAAACAATTCAGCTGGGGGGGCTCAACCTACAAAAGTTTGAAGACCTCTGGATTAGAGTGACATGCAGGGCAAAGAAGGAAGATGGCATTTTAGGGGAAGGATTCAAACGGGAATTAATAGAGGAGAGATAAATGTTTGTCATTGGGCGGGGAATTTGATGATCCAATTGTCAGCAGTAGTAGAAAATGTATTAGAGTATGAAGTAGCTCAAAGGAGGATAGATTAGGATGTCAGGATGAAAACTGGGATGCGAATGATATGGAGTTGAGTGATGGGGGACTTTGAGTTCAGGTAGCGGGGAAAATGATATCAAATGTGTGATGTTGGGGAGAGGAATTTTGAGGCAAGTCAAGGAAGAAACTGGGGCCACGGGAAACGAACAGTGTGTTCAGCAAGGTTATGCAGGACAGGCATCCTATTTTTACAATGTCTTGGGGACTGGACCAGCTAGCCTCTAGAAGCAGTGATGGTTTGAAATTGATATGGTTGGATGAGGTTGTAGTTTGCAGATAAAAATAAGGCGGGTATCACTCGGGTGCAGTATGAAATCATTTTAGATATACCACCCAGCACAGATTAAAATCACTTCACAGGTACTACCCAGATGCAGAATAGGCAGAACTATGTTTATATTACTTTCTTAACCAGGTGCAGATTAAAGCAGCAAGATTGTATGGTTCCATCAAGTGCAGAAGTAGCAGCAGATTAAGTGCCTTTTGAATTTAACACCTTTTAAGAGTTCTGTGTTCCTATTGGTATTTCACTGCAAGGAAACGCTATTGCAAAAAAAGTACTGAATGGGCCAGCAAATATATGGCATACCCATGGCGTGACTGCCTTTCGACTTTTTTAGTTTGGGTTGTGCAAGTGCTATTTGACTGGATGATTTTCACATTGCAGGACATTTCTGAGCAGTTCGGTGGTCTGGCATATTGGTTAAGTCACCTGAGAGTGGGTAGAGAGAACGATAAATAATAAAAACCAATGATTCTGGCCTAGCAGGACCAATCAAAGGGAGTAACCCACAGGAGTTGCCCTTTACTGATTTGGCACTTCCCTGCAACACTGAGGTTAGCAGTTCTGGAAGTTCCATATAGAGGAAGGTACTGGGCATGATTAAGTCCTAGCACCGAATCTCAGCTAGGGGTTTGCACCCTAATGCCATTTAATGCTAATCTCTTGTAACAAATGGGAAGTATTTTGAGGATTCTACTCTTTTATTAAGATGCCCAATTGTGCTAAAACTCAATTTTTTGCACAAGGCAAACCGAATCAGAGCAAAACGCTGTCACAGTTTTTCCATATGACGGTGGGTTTTCAAGGTAGTGTATATTTCCTGGTAATTTTTGCTCTTCTGGTTAATATGTGAGGATCTCCGCCTATGAATGCATTCTTCTCTCAGGGGTGTGGAATTAAAACAAGTTCTACTAGTCCCAGGGACGGGATACTTCAGAATTCTACTTGTCCTGTAAAAACAAAAAAACAAATAAAAACACAACACTTGTCTATTTGGATGGCATGCAGTGATGTGAGAAATTATGGCAGCCATCTCGTTCTATCACAGCTCTGATAATAGTGTCTCTGATGAAAGCTCAAATTATATAAGGGTTTGGGTTTCAGCCACTTTCCCAGAGTTGGAACGCTCGTAGAGCCTGTGCACACTTCCAAACTAACATGTTTAAACTTATTTAGCAACTCCTTTCCAATCTCTTCCCATGCTGGAAAAGGTTAGAAATGTACTCCTGACAAGAGCAGGAGTGAAACTTTTATTGGGGTAAAAAAAAGTGTTGGAAAAGTAAATTTGCAATCGCTCAGCAGATTTTCGCATGAGCATATATACATGTGTATGCTTGCTCATGCAAACATGGAATTCACAAAAGTTTGCTAAGAGTATGCATTCCACGCCTCTTTCTGTAAACACTTTTGTGAATTCCTGAAAGTCGTTAATATGCACCAATGCAAGTATATGTGCCTGTAGGAGCACTCTTGTGACTTTCTTTAGGAATAATGTCCTCGTTTATTTTCATGTTGCCCTGTAATATTAAAATTAAATCAAATATAAATATTGGCATATATTAAAAACAGTTACTAAACGATGCAACACACAAATGGTATTTCAAGTTGCACATTTCTTTTATGTACATTTTATTTTGAAGGTGAGCAATCGGCGATGTTGCTTTCATGCTTGTGTATATTTGCAAATAATCAGGGAGCATACAAGTAGCCTCCAGTTTGAAATTTTGTGAACATGAATACATGTTTATCTACAGGTACCACTGTCAATAATGCAAGCTAAGCTCACTGCATATCCTCGGATAGCTTTCCCTAGTACAGACAAGTCTTAACAACATACACATCTGAATACACAACTTGTATTAGTAGCAGACTAACCATTTTCACAGGTCTATATCGTGAATCTGTAAACTGCTGCAGAGGGCTGGGCCTGCTCACCCAGTGAAAAAAACGAATATGAAATAATCTCTTTTGCCTCAAACAAAATGTCCTAGGCATCAGGCGATGGGTATTTCAAATGCCTATTCTACACATAAAAGAGAATGTGTCCCTATTTTTCTTAGGAAAGATCGTGGACTTTCATTGGCTTATTGCCTAGGATAATGGTAAATGCTACCTAAGAATGTTGGTATATTGTTGGCAGCTATAAATGACACGTTACATTTGTAGGAAGTGTAATTTAATCTGTCCATAAACATGCAGGGCTTTTCCTAAAGATCTATTCGAAGTGCTAACATTTTTCTTGTTTCCCAACAATATATTTGTTTCCTTGTGGGTAGAAGAGTATTAAATACGTTATCAAATCATTTCTTTCTAAATCGATATACCAAGGCATGACGACTGCATATATACTCTAATTTTCAAATTCATATGAACCCATACCTTCAATATTCCATTTTGCTATTACTATAGACAACGTGTTTGATGTTTTAGAGCTAAGCAAATGTACTGAATAAAATACTGGTAACTAGCTGTAGTGTGCTCTGAATGGCAATTACTAGTCGGACCGGTAAAATCCAAATGATGGCTGTAAGACAGTGGCTCTGTATATACTGCACCAAAGTAAGGTTCAGTGTGTTCAGAGTCCACAGTCCCCAGAGGTTTGGCAGAGGCTAAAGTTCGATATAATCTTACTCTCTAAAGTGGTAGCTTGGTCGAGCAGTAAGGCAGCATCAGTGGACAGTGTAAAGCATTTGTTGTACACACTCAGTCAGCAAATGGTCTCACACACTCAATAACTGAACTCTAGGCCAATTGTTTTGTATATAAAGATATATAGTTGTTTTATTTTAGAACCAACAATAGGTATCAAAATACTTTCTCAAAATGAAATGCTCTAGTTGAGTACTTTCAATAAGCAATAGGCTTTTAAATGCAATAGTTACAGTTGTTGCAATAGGCTACACACTTCAAACACAATTATAACATTGAGCTCAATGGGAGTTTTTAAGTAAATTTCAGTTACTTTTCGTATGATTTTCTTACTCGGGGTTGGATCCTGGATTCAACCCTGGTGGATTTCCTGTAAACAGTTGAAAGAAATCGTTTTTGTTACACAGGCGATTTTTAAGGAATATTTGTATGTTTCAAAAATCGACACTTGGAGGAATTTCTGGCAAAAAACCAGGCAATGTTATCCTTTGGAGGATCAGTAAGTACAGTTGTAATTACTTTTCAGGGTCATTGCTGGGCACCAAGATCCAGCACTGGGATCTCTCCTGATAACAGGTGAGTAATTTTGTTTTCGTTGATCGGGCGATTTTTAGTGAATATTTTAAAGTTTCAAAACTCGACACTTAAAATACTTTCCAAGTGAAACCAGTCATGTTAACCTATGGAGAAAATGTAGGTTATCGACTTTCAGGTAAGTACTCGACTGGCAGAGTTAAGGTTCTGGGCATAGGCTCAGGGGTCTCCCAGGGTCAGGTAGGTACAGTTGGTACACCCTCAGCGGTACAGGGGCAGCCGGGTGCAGAGAGAGTTAGGCCCAATGTTAGCCTATGGCGGGCAGGGGGCCCTTAGTTGGTGGCTGCTAGCAGGCAGGCCACGCGGCTGTGGGAGCTGGGCTCCTAGTCACTCACACAGGGCAAGTGGGGAAGTAGAATAGGATAGAGGTTGCACTCCCAGGGGCACTCGGGCGGCTGGGTGCAGGGTGCTTTTGAGCCGTCGGGCGCTCAATGTATTTCAATGGAGAAGCTGCAGGATGAACACAGACTGCAAGCTCGGGGATGGAGAGTCCTCAGGTGCGACCACCATTTCGAGAGGTAAGTTGGGAAGCTGTAGGTTAGGTAGGCACCCAGGAGCTGGGCACAGGAGGGTGCAGGGGTGCCTTTTGGTGTCGGGAAATCTTACCCTCTGCTGGTCGCGGTTGGAGGGCCCCTGGTTCTGAGGCTGCAGGCGTCGCCAGGAGCGTCGAGGAGGGTCCTTGGGTGCTGGATTCTTGGTCACAGTCACCGGGGGGACGTCCTCGTGGTCTTTGTCCACTCAGGCACAGGCTGGGTTCGACGGGTGCAGAGTGTGCAGGAGTCGCGGTTCCTGGCTGGCACCAGGGATTTGTTACTTGCTTTGAGCAGAACCACTGCTCGTGGGAGTCCCAGTCTTGGTAGATGAGCAAGGCAGTCAGGTCCTCCAGGGTTTTTGAGGTTGCTGACCACAGGAGACGCCGGGGTTTAGCAGGAGCAGGTTCGTGGGTCGACAGGCCTGTAGGGCTGGGGCCATGTCAGTTGGTGTCGTCCTCTTGTTAGCAGCTGCACGGCAGGTCTTCTTTCTTCTTGTTCTTCTTTCTTGTTTCGGATTCGGCATCTGAGGAAGGAAAGTTCAGGGTGCCCCTAAATACAAAATTTAGGGGCGTTACAGGTAGGTAAAGGTCAGGGACCAATGGGTACCTTCCCTGGGGTGCGTACACCCCCTATCCTGCCACTCTCCAGTGGGAGGGGGGCAGGAGCCTAGTCCTGATTTGGTAGGGCTCCCCATCCTCAAGATGGAGAGAGCCTGGAGTTGTGCTTCACCTTGCCTCCCCCACCTGAGGGGTGGGGTTGGCAGAGGCTGGCACACCCCCTTTCCTCACTTTGGTTTTCCCGCCGATCTTCCTGCCAGAGTGGGGGTCAGAACCGGTGGGGGCCAGTTGCTGAATACAGCAAGTGGCCTGGAGAAGCTCACAAAGGCGGCATGCCTTTGAAGCTTCCCCTGCCCATCCTGGGGGAGGAGACCTAGCACCTCGCCCAGGATGTGCATTGTTGCAGACCCACGAGAGCGGATGGGTCTCTGCCCAGGGGTCCAGCAACATGTCTGCATTTTACATTAAATCCCACACTGGCATTAGTGTGGGATTAATGTGCTCAGAAGTTTGATACCAAACTTCTCAGTCTTCAGTGCAGTCATCATGGAGCTGTGGAGTTCATATTGACAACCTCCCAGCACTATATACTCTTAATGGCAGCACTGCACTTACAGTGCCCAGGAATGGACCTGGGTACTGTAGGGCTACAGGGCTCATGCACCTGTACCCTCACCACTGGCATAGTGCACCCAGCTAGAGGGGTGACTGAGGTATGCCAGGGCAGTGTGTTTGTGGGCATGGCACACAGGGATGTGTGCCATGTCGACTCTGTTTTGTTCTGCACCAAGACACTCAGCCTGCAAAGGCAGTGTGTGTGTGTCAGGGTACAGTGCCTCTAAAGGTGGCACAATAAGTGCTGCAGCCCTTAGGGGCCTTCTCTGGTCACAGTGCCCTGGGTACCTATGGTACCATTTACCAGGGGCTGACATGTGGCCAGAAATGCCAATTGGGTTTAGGCTTCAATACAGTTTTAGGGAAGGAACACAGGCCCTGGGCACCTGATTGGCAGGAGCTCAGGGCACATCAAGTCAAAGAGCATCAGTAGTCTAGCTGCGAAAAAAAAGAAAGGGGGGCTTTACTGCAACGGAAGTCCACTTTCTCACAATGGCATGATTACGATCAGTGCATTGTTAACTGTTCAGTAACAGTCGTTGCACTCTTCAGATTTTAAGCTCGTTATCGCTGCTAAAATATATTTTAATGCACTACAATTTTTGTTCCGAAATTGGTAATTTAAACCGTTTTCTAGGCTATTTCCCAAACACAGGGCATTCAGTCGTGGTTTTCACTTTCTCTGTTATACTTTTGCTCTACGAAATTGGAACGCCTTGCCTTTCATGGTTATTCTCTGCGTGTTATGCTCTATCAGTTAGTGAGGTGGTTTTCGCATCTTCCACATTGCCGCTGGGATTAAGTCTCCTTATCATGTTTCCTCTGGTGAGTATCCTGATATATTGTCAAACGTTGGCTTGTTCTGTGTGTCACCAGCTATGAGATTGTATTGTGTTGCTCAGTATCCACACGTTCACTTTTGGTATATTAACACAAAATCTCTTACGTCTTTGTTGAGGTGAACCATATTTTGTTGTGTTTCATCACATGCATTTTTTAAATGTATTTGTACATTTTTAAATAATACAGTATAAAATAGAATCGAAAAAATTGCTGAATTCACATTTGTGTGTTATAAGTGTAGATGAACACGAATAAGATGCACGCACCACAGAGTTGATTCATTGAAGCTCTAGAAATAGACTAGTCCTTTAATGCGGTTCAAAGAAGCAGATGTGCATTGCTTCTTAAGGATAAGTCATTGGATTATGATATTCTGCCTTGTTAATTGAATGGGAAAATGGGAATAATGTCAGCAGGCCATTTTTCTGGCTTTTCCACTGTTTCTAGGGTAGTTTCTTTGATGGATAATGTAATTTGTAACTGGAGTCCCAGGGCCTCCAGTACGATTGCAGTTCAGTTAAATAACACACTCGATCCTTGGTAGCGAGGGAAAGGAGTCAAGGCTTACTCCAGGAGGTGATACATGGTTTGGAAATCAGACACTGCATGTTTTAGTTGGTTGGACGCAATAAACTCAAGGAGCAGTCGGTGCCGTGTTTGTTAATTATAGTTAGCCGAAGACCTCTTTAATTAGAATGATTGAAACAGAGCGATCCTCTAAAGCTGGCAGCGCTGACTGGCTTATGCTTTCATTTGGTTTCATTGCAGCAGCTATATAAGCAAAAAATTCATAGCTTCATTGATTGTTCATCTTATGCATTGAAGAAACTTAATCAGCAAATGGAAGAGCATAAATGTGAGAAACCATTAACCTGTCCAGCATATTTATAAAGGTAAAATATTGCTGCAAGTAAAAGGTCACTGGACAGTCATGTTTTATAGGGGATTGGATGAGATGTTTTAATGTTTTTTTTTGTTTTTTGCATCGGCCTATTCGGAAGAGTATATAGCACAAACCATACTGCAGGGAATAGGAGCGCTTTACAGGGAACATCAGGAGGTAGGAACTGAAAATTCTGTCTGTACGTTTCCTTTCCACGTAGATTGCCTCAAAGCATTGGCAAAGCCAGTGTTTCTCACCAATGCAAGAGCTGTTGGCTTTACAGATGTGTTATAGTCAAGTTGTACACCAGCATGGCTAAATGTCTGTGGCATAGAGGAGCGTGGCATGGAGTGGGGTAGATTGGAGTGGCTTAGAGTAGAGCGGTATAGAGTGTCGAAGTGGCATTGAGTGGAGTGGCATAGTGTACAGTGGAGGAAAGTGTCATAGAGTGGCATAGTGTGGTTGAGTGGGGTGTGGTAGAGCCAGAGTGGTGTGGAATGGAGTAGAGTGTCAGAGTAGAGTCGTGTTGTGTAGTGACGTAGTGTCGTGGAGAGTCAGAGCCTCGGGTGGTGGTGTGTGCAGTGTCATAGAGTGGAGTTTTGTGGAGTGATCTAGATTGAAGGGAATAGAGTGTCCGAGTGGAGGGGCATGGAGGGGCGTAGAGCTCAGTGGAGTAAAGTGTCATAAATTGGAGTGGTGGAGTCAGAATGGAATGATGTAGAGTGGAGTTGTATTTTGGCGTAGAATGTCGTGGAGTGACATGGAGTAACGTAGAGGTGAGTTGTGTGTTGTGAAGTAAAGTTGTGGAGTGGAGTTACGTAGAGTGGAGTATGCATGGTGTGACAGCATACACCAAAGGAAATGATGGACGGAGTGTTGAACATTGCAAGCACTCCCCCCCCCCCCCCAGTCATCTGATCTGGGTTTAATCCATCACTGTTCTTTAGCCCACTCTGCCACCCCAGTTCAGACATGGCCATATGCAAATCAATCCGACCCTGTGCCTCATAGGAACAGTCCAGCCCGAACTGCCAAGCCATGTCTTCCCTGGACCGGAAACAAGCTTCCTAGGACCGGTTTCTGGCATTTCAGCCATCTTCAGCCAGGCTTGCTTGAATCCAGTGGCAAAGTGAGCAAGGGACTCACGTCTACCCATTACAGACAACACATTTTCAATTGGAATGACCATTACAATTGCACAGGTGCACAGTTTTCCTGATAAAAGTATACAGCGCATAAACTAAACGATAATGTGTGAAAATGACATCACCTAGTGTATTGATTTGTTTTGACAGTATAATTGTTTCCTCCACACTTTAGAATGACAACAAATGTGCTCCATTAGTGCTTTCCCAATTCTGATAGATTATGAAGTATTTGCGCAGTTCATTTACTGACATTTAAATTTAGTTGTGTGCTAGAACAAAATAATATCGTACAGCCTTCCTACGGTACTTGGCATGATTGTCACACAAAACCTCGCAGTTTGAAGTCTGAGAAAGAAAAGTAAATGCCAAGCTCCTTCTAAAAACATATAGCCTGGCATTTGACTGCTGTCTTTGCATGCATAGCAAATGTGACAAAATAGGAACAACATTTAAAGCAATTTGTAGTTATAAAACACAAAGCCAATGGTGAACAATAGGCCATGGACGCTTATCGAATGCCCCCAAGAAATCTTTGCAAGTAGCTTGGACCTAAAACTACTGAATTAGTGCATGGGCTACTGACAGAAGGGCTTGGGAACACAGTTTTTTTTGGTGATAATATATGCTCTGAAGATACGAAAAAACCACAGACGCTCAAAATCATGATATTGTCCCTGGTATGGAGATCCAGGAATCTAATGCAACTCCATATAATTCATTATTATTTAAATGCATCTTGGGATGTTAGTCACCTAAAAGACTTGTCTTCTAGTCATGTGAGGCTCCCGAATTTGTTGAGTTTCTTTTAAAGGTAGGCTGGCGTGAGTTCAAATCCTTATAGATGACAATTTTGACTAAAATTCTGGCTTCCAGCGATAGCCAGTGTAAATCAACAAGGGTATGTTAAAACATCTTAGTTGAGCTACTAACCTAGTTGTGGCAAGAAGAACTTCTTTGGGCTGTATTGATGACTCTTCTGTGAGGCCTGCTAGGAAGGAGGGCATTGCTTTCATTGATGCTCAATAGCACCACGGATTTCATCACCTGGTGAAGGTTCTCATTTACGGTTGTTCGGATTCCTATTTTTGAAATATGACAGGTACTTCTATAATTCTAGTAGTTCTATAGCCTGTTATCCTTTTTTCCTCATATTTGAACATTCGTATCTTTTATTTGTCACCTTTTCCTTTTCTTTTTGTTCTTGACTCTCTTGTTGCTCCTTCGTCCTTATGAATGAAGTGCCCTTGGCTGCCCTTAATGGAAGCTTGATACTATTTTGCATCTTCCTATATCTTCACTTTTTCACGTCTTGTACACTAATCCCTGTTTGATAATCTTAATTTTCTATTCTTACTATTTACATTAACACTCGTTTTACAAGTCATTTGCTTCCAACTGCCTTTAATTGGAAACAAATGTTTCAAGCTTGTCACTGAGTACAGTGAAATGCTACTTTACTTTAGAGGTTAATCCAGATAGTTCTGTCATAAGCATTTTAAGAGCCTGCTGATCCAACTGGCCATAGTCCTATATCTGGGTTCGAGTGAATCTTTAGAATCATGAAAAAAGACTACTGGCTATACTTCAAAAATAATGTTAGAAGCTCAGTCTATTTGACATTTGTCTATCTGAGCTCTTTATTTGAAGTTACAGAGACTGATGGCTTTTTGGGATAATGCATGGGCAATTGAGGATGTGGGTTCTTCAACATTACTCATTGTCCACCTTTAATCTTTTTTCACCAATGAATATACATTTAATCTATAATGGATGGCATTAATGACCGATTGCCAGGGGAAACTTTTGTGTGGTTTAATTTTTTATTTTTTTATTCTGTGTCCGTATAGTTGACCAAGCCTTCAAATCTATAGCCATTGTGTGTGTAAGTGGTTGGGTTGGCCGCTTGTATTTGATGCCATGTGATCTGTATAGTCCAATTGTTATTTTGAAAAATTATATCTTTGGAACTGAAAGTTTATTTAAAAATATGCAGAGTCTTTTGCCTGAACCGTTATGCACTGACATCCCTAAATCAGGATGGGGTAATCTAATAGGCATTTTAAACTAGTTTATTTTAGGTGTAAGCAAATATATTATGAGGACCACCATTCTCCTTAATAGTTCTGAAATTCAAATCATTCTTGTTGCCTGAATTAAATAATAACCCAATGAAGCCATGTGTTTCTTTGATCATCTCTTGAATGTGTTAGATAGTTAAAAGTGCCTCAAGGTATCATCTCGTACTTTAATTCTCTGGCATCTTTTCCAAAGCATTTTTAAAGTATCTTAATAGCATTATTTTTAGCACAGTCACCAAAATATGCATGAATTTGGGTAGATCACACTATTGTATATTTAAAAACATCTGCACTCTTGCCCTACCCCTTCTCCCGCTCCCCGCTACTGCACACTGCACTTTGGATTTCCCAGTCAGCCCGACCTCTGTCATTTGTGTGGAGGGAATTCCACTCACTTCAGGTGTCTGCAGCCGCCATTTTTGATCGATCGGCAGTCTAGTCTTTTTGACAGAAGCTTTACTTACCGATAGCCTCGCACGGACGATCAAAGTAGGCGTGCCATCGATGCGCTGAATGCGAAACCCGACTGCTTCCAGGGATCCTGCATCTCGCACTACAGGGGTACGAAAAACTATAAAACGCCATTATTTTAATAATGAACTCAAAAAGATTAATGAAAGTGCCATCTTTCAGAGGCAAGCCATCTCACTATGTCAAACAACCTTTCATTGCAACCTAATACCCCATTCGAATGTGAAATCTGCGACTTCACGTTTACCACTGATCTTCCACAGATGGCCCCGACCACTCGGTAAGCACCTCCTTTAAGCAAGGCTCTAGTGAAACCTCTTGTCCATTCTCTAGTGAACATCTGCAAATACACAAGTGATACTGAACAATTGATAAAAGGCTAATACGGCAATGTTTGCTCCCTCTCCAAACATGCTTCCGAAATGGGGGCTCTCAATACCTCTCATCAGCCTGACCTATGCTTTCCTACTAAGACTTTGCTTCACCCATTAGCTATGGCTACCCCCTACATCCCCATAGCCATTCTGGAAAAAACTACAATTTACTTAAACTTGATAGGCAGACGAAAAAAGGTGGCAGAGTTGTTATTGCTTCAAGCAACCTGGTTAAAAGTGCACTAATTAACACCCTCTGCAAAGACTGGATAGAGAGACCTGTATTTTTAACTTAGACTAGCTTTTCCAGGCTGAGTCTCTATCACCCCCTGGCCCAAAAAAAGACTACAGCCACAAGCTAGCCCCACGTGCTCACTTCCAAAAAACTCCTAATAGGAGATTTCAACTTCCACACAAACTGGGCTCTTACCCTAAAACTCAACTTCTTTTCTCTGAACTGGAGATCCTGGGGCTCCCCTGAAAAGGATTGGCCCCACCCACATTGCTGGATACACTCTAGACCTTTGTATTCATAAATTTATCCCCAATCTACTGGGGGATTCCCCCTCTCCCCTAACTTGGTCAGACCACTCCACGATAATCTTTCCTCTCCCCAGCAAAGGGAAACCGCCTAGCTGAAAGAATGACTTCCCCGCTCTAAATGATTCCAGATCTCCTGACGTAATCAGTGCTCTTACTAATTTCCAAGAATCTTTTTCACAGACCTTGGATCAGATTGCTCCCCTCAAACTTAATCTCTGTAACTTTATGAAGACTCATTCTTCCCTGGTTCCTGGAAGAGCTGAAACGAGAAAACCATCAAGCAGGAAACTGGAGGGAAGGCGGCGTGCCTCCAATTCCCTCCATGATAAACATTCTTACAAATCAGCCTTAAACCTCTATCCTAAAAAAACTCAAAGCTGCCTGGGAATTACACCTTATTAATGGAATAGACAATGCAGGCAACTCATCTGAAGAACTATTTAAAGTTTGAAATTTTGTTTATGAAGCCAACTCCCTTCACATCATCTGCCCTGGCCTCCCAGGAACTCCGCAACACCCTGGGAGACAACTTTGAAGAAAAAAAAACAATCATCCATAAGAACCTCACCCGCTGCCCCCTTTCCGCCCCCCACCACTTCCATCACTGCCCCCACCTTTGCTTTGGAACAGTTTGAACCCATCACCCCGGAACTTGCTTTAGAAACTATGAGCAGAATCAAATCCGAATCTCCCTCTGACCTCCTCCCCCACACCCTCACATTATGTTGACTCTAGCTAACACCCTGCTTCCAGACATCACAGCACTGTTCAACCTCTCTCTGAACACTGCAACAGTACCTCAGACCTGAAAAACTGCACAGGTGATGTCAATTTTGTAAAAACTTAACGCAGATCCACTAAAACTTGCTAATTACAGACCCATTTGACTTCTTCCTTATCTCAGTAAAAAATTATGAAAGTTTAGTGAATCAATAACTGGTGTGCTATCTGAAGTCCAGCTCCATCCTAGACACCTCCTAGTCCGGCTTTAGAGCCTCTCATAGTACAGAAGCAGCACTTATGGCGGTACTACATGACAACAGGCTTTCCCTTGATGACTGCTTCCGAGCTATGCTTGTATTACTGGATCTGTACCCTGCCTTTGACACCATCTCACATTCCATCATGGTCTCGAGACGTTCTGAGATTGGTGTCACTGGCAAGGCATTAGCATGGTTACATAGCTTCCTCAAACATTGAACCCAGACTGTAACTTTAGGACCGTTTAAATCATGTGTCATGCCCATAGACAAGGGGGTACCACAGGGCTCATCTTTGAGCCCCACTCTCTTTAATATATAATGGCGTCCCTCCTTTAGCTAGAGTAGTAACATCCTGTGCCCTGGAGATCATCTCATATGCAGATGACCACTGCCTGCAGCTTAACACCGAAAAAACTGAGCTCTTGCAGTTTGGCAAAGCTCACATCTACTAGTCAGTTGAATGGATCCGTCTGACCTGGGTACTGCCCCTCAAACTAAAAAGGTCTTAAAAAGCCTAGGCATCCTAATAGATGACAACCTCACCATGAAAGAGCAGGTTGGGTCTGCCTATGTGGCTCATGTTTCAGAATCATGCGAATGTTTAGGAAAGCATTTCAATTGCTACTTCTCCATACAAGAAAACCGTTACTCAGGCTTTGGTAGTCAGCCGCGTGGATTATGGCAACACCGCACTGGTTGGAGCAAATGAAACTCTACAATCCAAACTCCAGGTAGTTCAGAACACTGCAGCATGCCTTGTCACTCCTCTCCCTGACACCCTCCCCACATACTTCCTCAGGGCCTACTCATATCTCTTTGTTGGCTCCAGATCCAAAATCGCACCACTTTAAAAATTTTGTGCTTGGTAAACAAATCTCGTCCAGGAAAGCACCCCATTTTCTCCATAACAAACTTCACCATTATCATCCCATTAGAAATTTGAGATCTAAAGACCAGCATCTGCTCTGCCCCTGCCGCATTCGCACAGTCAAATATGGCAGCCGTTCTTTCACTTACCTTGGTCCCCACTACTGGAACAAACTCGCCCAGCACATTTGCAACTGTTCTATCTTTTCCCGCTTTAAAAAACGTCTGAAAACTTGGCTGTTCTAAGACTGATACAGCAGCATTTTGTCCAGTTAAGGAAATACTGGATGATATTCTCCATCAAATATAATGGTTTTGTTACTATCCGAGTCCTTTTATAGTTGTTATCCACTGAAATTCAAGTGAAGGGTATGTTGCGTCTTAGGAAGAAGGTAGAGGCTCCAGGGCAATGGTTCTTAACCTGTTGGCTGGAGGTCCCTGGGGGTCTGCGACGCCTACTCCGGGGATCTACGACTGCTTAGAAAATTAAATACTAAAAACAGTTCAAGTGTATATAAATAAGAAACAAACTGTAAAACTCAAGATTTTAAAACGTTTTGTAACTTTGAAGGAATTTGAATTTGGAGACTAAAAATAAAGTTGGTATCCTCTGGTTGATATGTGGAAGAGGTCAAAGTGCATTAAACAGATTGCAGTATGGGTGGACTCGATTGAATTTAGAAAAGCTCCGACCTTCTTAATAATGTGGTTTAAAAAAATTGTGTGTAATGAATGCTTGTTTCTTTATTTTTCTGAATTGTTTTGTGATTCAGATCATTGTAATTGCTTAGATGAGGCTCCCAGTAATGGCTTAGTGGGGATCCCTGATTCCAATTATGTTTGCTGAGTCCCTAGAAGCTGGGAGGGTCCACAGAAGTCAAAAGTTTAAGAACTACTGCTCTGGGGACAGTAGGAAAATGAATAGAGATGGTTAATAACTTTGTATGGTTCTCTGTGAGAGAATAGATGAACGGGCTTTGTGGTCGTTTTCTCTAATTGTGGATGACTATAACTCATAAAACAGCCATAACTCTCCAGAGAAACACAATTCTAAATAAAAAAATGTGCTTGTCTGCTTCTAAGAATTGCCAAGACATTTTGAGTCCTTTTTGCTATCTACACCATTTGCAGTTGTTTTTATCTGAATTTGCACACACAGTTAATACTTTTAAACTGGGTACTGTTTTTGAATATTTCTCAGAGGAAGCTTTTTTTAAAAAAGCTGAATGTCTTTCTCTCTGCTGATAATCTGTTACTTTGCTCTTTGAGGGTGTGCCATGCTATACGAATTCTGAAAGCTACTCAATCAGAGCAGTGCCACTTCAATTCACCATCCTCCTGACAGTCTTTTGATGACATGTTCTTCTATTAAGAAATGGTAAAATATGATAAATGCTCAATTGTGAAACATCTCAGCTCCAGAATGTCGCTTCTTGTCCAGAAACAGGGCCTTGATGATATGGCTGAGTAATGGTTCTCGTGATAAACTAGTAGAGTCCACAAAGATAATGCAAGTGGCCCTTGATCCCTAATAAGAACGATGTGAATATCCCTGTTAATATGTAAAATGAGCAATTGTTTTACATTTGTGTCTGCCTCGTGGCATTCCTACAGGTCAGTTGTCATTTGTGTGTGGACACATTTAGCATCAGGCTTGTAAGGCATCCGTACATGCAAGACAGTCAAAACAAGCATTTTGAAAACGCGTAGATCAGGCTTTTCATTAGGGGAAGTGTTTAGTAATAGTTGGGTAACCTTTATTGTGTTGTCAAAGGCTGTCTTAGAAGGAGAAAATCTGTAAGAATGTAGGTTATTAGTTGCAAAGGATTTGTGCTCTTCACAAGTAGTAAGTCTGCAACTTTCCCTCTATTGGGAACTAAGTACCAGTTGCAGCATTTGACTCACTCTGAGTAGGGAGGCAAAGAAGCTGGAGGCCCAGTCAAGGGAGCTGGTGTGGGCTAGTATTCCTGTCCTTAGGCATGCAACAAACAGCGCACTATAAATCATTGTCCAGTCAGTGCTTGCATGAATAAAATGGAGAAGTGCTTTATTGCACACTTCTCCTAGAGGTGGTATACCTGCAGGACCAGCCCACAGAGTGTCTAGATGAACCCATCAGGAATTCCTCCAGCTGGTCCCCATTCCTCTAATGTCCCATTGGGTTGTTTAGGGAGAAGAGGGGGCGTAGGTCATCACTATTGGCACAGGAGAAACAAACTCTAGTCCCTGGGTTACAGCTCAAGTTTGAAATCTATCCTTGTGGCATGGGTCTAATCTCTTCAAGCTGGGGATTCCTCCAATGTCACTTGCACCAGGTCCAGACTGTTCTCAAATGTCTCTCCTTTATGCATAGGTATTTAAGTGGGGTGGTAAGTTCCACAAGCTAGGCACCCCTGCCCAGTCATAGGGTGACAAATCATCACTTAACCCCTGCCCAAACCCTTCTGCACAACATTTTGGTAATTTCTGAGATGGGTCTGTCAAATAGTCTCTTGAAAGACCTTCTCTGAGAACCTCCGCTGTGCAGGTAACTGCTACAGCTGGGTGGTCCCTTACTTCCAAAGCGTCAAAGACCAACCCCATCTGTGGCTGGCTGCAAAGGTCTTGCTACCATCCTTTGTTTCTGTAGGGATGAGACATTCAAGGCCAGGTGCTGTATGAAAAGTAATTAGCCCATCCTCTCCTCTACCATGAGCAAGCCTAATTACTGGCTATTGGCCATGTTGTATGGGGAGTTCTTTGAACCTCCAACTGGCCAGCAGGGTAGTTAACGTGGTCCAGCAGGGTGTTTCAAAAACCTGACTCTAATTAGGAGATGAGTGAGAGAAACATTATTAATCTTGCAGTGCCACCGGGAGTGCAAATATATGGAAATAATTGTCAAATCTGCACTTAGTATCCTGATTTACCATAGAAATGGTGTCACATTTGTCTTTAGGTCTGACTATGGCAAAACAGTATTTTGGTGTAGCTTTCACCCATAGTGTATAATACAGTAAGCACTGTTCATATTTGGGTGACGCACTGCAGATATACATACTCACACTATTAATGCAGACACCAATTATAAGGACAGCACAGGTCCACACAAACCCATGAGGTGTCCCCTCTGACAGACTACCTGTGCTCAGATAAAAGGCTGAATTAGATAGGCTCAGTCCTCACACTTGTTCACTCATGTTTACCAGTAACTAGCTCAGAGCATCTACCCTAGCTTTGCAACAGCGGATCTTATTTTAAAATGCAAACACTGGCGATAAGCACTCTCAATCTATCTCAACAAGGCTTACAGTGAGTGAGGCTCGAGTTGTGACACGCAGAAGTACATAAACAAGGTGGTGCAAAAAATAAAAAATCTGGGGGAGATTAAATGAACAGAACCCATTTCTCACAAAGTCTTATGAGGCAACAGCATCTTGGGCTACAACAATCTGGGAGTAGGGCCCTTCGCTGAACAGCCTGAATTAGCATTGTGAAACTGAACCCCCAAAGAAGAATGTTATGGAAAGGAGTCAAAAGTTGAAGTTTACATTGTTGGTGAATATACACAGCCAAATATTGCGTAGCTGATCAATTTGACTCAGTGCCAGTATTTTTGTATTGCATCATTAAGAAAGCTTACATTCCTCAGGTCTTCACTTTGTGGGGGAAAAAACTCTAAATCCAACATCTTATCTTGACAGCAAAGTGAAATAAATCAACATGGAAGGATTTTTTGTGATTAACAAAATGCATTAATGACCGGTTAAGGGAGCCAAGCTGCAATTGCAGTGTCGCTCCTGTGGGCCATGTTACATTTCACAGACTGTGAGGTGGGGCATGGCCATGGTGCAGTTAACAGTAAATCCCAAACCACAAAAGGTTGCTAATGAAGTCAGAGTCCATTGTGGGCCCATCCAAAGAAGGAGTCATCCTACAGCATTCTTTAGTCTTTGCAGTCTATACAGAAGTCAAGTTAGCATCCTAAGGATTCCATAGATTCTTATACCCTTAACTTTTGCTACTGCTCCCCCATTTCTTGCCACCACTGCAGGACACTGTTGCTTTTTGAGGAGTAGAAGTCCCAGACACCATCTCGTCATAAGGGTGCAGAGGAGGTGGGCTCTCCCATTTGCTGCTCCTGGTGCTATACAGCACTCTCTGGACTCCTGCAATGCAGGACGCTGTTGCCGCCAGGGGACCAAAAGTCCCGGACATCACCACCTTGCCATAAGCCATGGGGGGTGGCAGAGAAATTGGGCCCTTCCCATTGGCTGCTCCTGCTGTTATAAAACATTCTCTGGAGTCCTCGGGCCAGGGGCAGGCCCATCTTTCCCAGAAGAGGCTGGGCTCTTCCTTTTGGTTTTAAATCTTTTTAACATAATTACTTTTTAGCTGATTTATTGTTGTTCTTTTATGAAATATTCCGATTTTAAACAATTGTTATATGTTCAATGGTTGGAAGTTCATTTCAGTCCTGGCTCGAGGCAGAGCACATTCTGTTGTGTAGTTCCTATAAACCTATATAGGATCTGTGCATTTAGACAACATACACTGTGGGATTGGTGTCCAGACTGATTCCTGACATCCCCACCGGGTATGTTCGCCTGTATACCAGCTAGCACACAGTGCCACTATAAACTCCTCTTATCATTTAGAGAATAGTTCTTGGCAACTATCGAACATGACAACTCTGTCCCATCAAGGATTGTGGAAACCGTACAGTACTTTTCGCTCAGTCACTCGTGCTCACTTTGTCTCCGAGAGAGAAGCATAGAATAAACGGTGGGGACGTTTTTCAATAAGTATTTATTGAACCAGCGTCATTCTAGTGTAAAATAGGTGTGCTGAAACAACCATGAGAGAGAAACGGATATAAATGATTATAAGCACAAGTAGAGTAAATGGATGGTAGATGCCTACCATAGTCCTAAAACAATGAATACAGGCAAGTGTAAAATACATGACAATAATAATGCCTACTCCTACGATGCAACCCTAACTAGATGTACCTAAGTGTATCTAGCATGTATGTTGGTGTAGAGCCAAGAATCCCCTCGTCTCTAGATGGACACCCCGCGAGGGATGTCAGACCACTGCGAGATGGAGTGTCTGCGTGCAGGAACCTCAGCGTCTCGCGTCAGTGTGTCAGCATGGAAGTCTTTCTCCTCTGCCTGCCCCAGCAAAGATATGGTGTATATATATACCCAAAAAGTACCCTTAGGAGTTCTACCTTGCTGTGTCATGTCGGCCAAGGATGACGAAAGGGATGTCCCTTATACATAGTTATTATGCAGAAGATGGTAATCCGGCTGTGATTCTGAGAATCTTCATGCATAATTAATGAGGCTAGTTTTCCGGTAAAACCACACAATATTTTATGCAGTACCTAACTAGGTAAAGGGTCAATACCAAAAACAGTTATGTATTGCAGTGGAAAATGTAGGTGAAAGGTTAGGAGCCTACCCATGCCTATATTGGGGTACATTATAAAACATAACCATTTTTTAAGATTCATAATCTATATCCAATTAATTGTTGGCCTCTTATTCCTTGATTAAATTGAAATGGTCAAAAAAAGGCAACTGAACCTCTGCAAGGGGTTGTAAAAATAAAGTGCTTTCTAATGAAGCTAGAAATCAGAAGTTAAAATCTCACCATGTCAGCAAAGTAGATAAACAAAAGGAGACACTGTATCTCAATCAGTATCTCATCTGCAGTTTAACATAAGCCTGCACATGCTCTGCACTAGAACTTTATGGATGGACAAAACCTTGTCATTTCCATTCGCACTTCTTTGCCAGCAGTCTCGTGGTGTCCTGGCTACAAGATATACCAAAAGAGAGAGCTGATACCCGACAGTCTTTGTTGTCTTGGCAGTATGTTCCTTGAGGGTGAGGTTGGTGTCCGGGGTGAATTCAAGTCACTTTGGATAAAGTTGGGGTTCAAAGCCAGCACGTTTTAGATCATTGGGCCAGGTTTGTACTGTTTCTTGTTTCTTCCTGGCAAAAAACGGAAATTCTTTCTTGGTCGAGTTGAGCTTCAGGTAGGCCAGGTAGACTCTGTTTGGGAAGTCAATGGGCAGGCATGATCTACTGGGCCTCAACCATGGTAGTTGAGGTCATTTACCATTGGTGTCTTAAGGCTTGTCATACTATGACTGCAAACTAGCCCAGGGCAAGGCTTTCTGCCCTTGACTCTCAGATTAGGAGGGTTGAGCAGTCACAGACTTCTCAGTGAGGTAGTGTGGGGTGACCGAGCTCAGCACTCAACAGTCTTCATTCAACTCAATAACTTCAATGTCCAGCCCAGTACTTGTCTTTTAAGGAAAAAGTACTTTTAAATCACACAACAGTGCTAAATACTGCACAATCCAACTGTCTATATAAGAGAGGTATGGTGGTGCTATCCTCCCAAGTAGTGTCACGCCCCTGAATTTCCTTTACTAGGTCCTCTACGGTGAGCTTCTTTGGTTGTTTCCCTCTTCTGCAAATCAGGTAATTCATGAGTAAAGCTCAAGTGCAGACTTTACGTTTCCTGCAGTCTAATGTGCACAGGAGCATACACAACAGAAGCACATGTTTCTGAATCTGTCATTTGCCCAATCGAAGGAATAATCGAGGAAATAGAAAGGAGCAAGCCTGACCTAGAAAATTTATTACCTTAAAGAAGAAAAACTGCAGACCTATCCTTTATCTTTACTATACACCAAATGTCGGTGCTAAGGAAAACCAATCAGCAAGCTCCTTGTTAACTAAACGCCCTGTTTCCTTCACAATTTCAAATCTCCTCCCACCAGCCACAGAATTGGAGGAGATACAGCAGTTTTTATTTTCCATTTTGTGCCATGCCAGGCCAATGATATCCCAAATGATATCCCAAATTAATCCCACTGGCTTTATTACTTCAGCTCTTACGCGTGCACACATACACATAAACACACACCCACTATTGCTAAGTATGTGTATGTATTTGACTTATACTCTATTTAATGAGGTCCAGTGTGTGGATGTGCAGTGGACGTACAGCGGGGGCATCAAAGGCAAGCCAGCCTGCGGCCGGCCGGCCGGGTCCAGGGACCAGAATTCCTGCCGCTTTGAACTTAGGCTGCATTTCTTACACCTCAGAGATCCAAAAAAGTTTTAATCAACTGCTTTGGGCAACTTGCTTACACACTATGGACCCGGCAAGCATGCCTAACAAGTGTCAAATGTGCTGTTCTATGCTCAGCTCCTGTGATGGACTCCCCCACTGCAGTTAGCGTTCACTCTTAAGCTGTATCAGGGGATAAGGGCACCCTGAACTGACCAGCCGTCTGCAGGAAGATGGGTCTTTTGACCTGCAGGTCACTACCCAAACACAGTTTGGAATTGTTCACCTTGCTGGAAGATCAGCAACCTCTTGCGCTATTCCTAACAGAAAAATGGCTGTGAGGACAGCGGGCCTGATACTACAGTAGTTCTCCCACCGAGATAAGCAATTGGAAGAAGCGATCGTGTCGGAATAAAGAAGGGAGACAGCCATTATTTTTTAAAGATAATCTCGATTGGAAGGCTCCCTCAATAGACATTGAAAATTGTGAAATCCTCCTATTTTCTATTAAAATATTGCACTTCTCACACATTCTCGAGTCTGCTTCTCTACCGACCCCTAGGGCCTGCTACAGAATTTGTACAGGCTATCCCAGAAATCCTAGCGCATCACAGCCTTCAGTCTGCAAATTTCACGTTTCTGGGAGATCTAAGCATACATACGGAGGACAACGCACTACATCTTAAACATGATTTCATATCAATTCAGCCTATACAATTTGTTATGCTTTCTACACACAGTAAAGGTCATAAATTGGATTATATTTTAACCAATACACCTAGTTTGAAGGTAAATTACCCCCAACCAGTACCTTGGTCAGATCATTTGCTGATAGTGTTCTCCATCATGAAGACAGAATCACCTAAATCCAGCATCCTTACACTAAACTGACCAGACAGCGGTCTAAACGTGACACTGTACGTTGGACAGAGGTACTGCAGGGCTCCGCTCAGAACCATGACGGAGATGTTGCCACCGTCTATCAGGCTTTCAAATGAAGGATTGATTTGACATTAGAGATGTTCCATTAAAAAAAAAAACACCAGAAGGCCTCCCAAACTAGTACCAGTGACACAGGTTTCACATCCGAGATCAAGAAGCTAAAGAGGGAATGTAAAAGAAAGGAAAGAAAATGGAGAGCCCATTATGATGTAGAATGGTAGGCCATTTATATAAAAGCACTGAAACGTCCGCACACAATTAGAAGAGCCAGATTAGTAGACTTTGCTGACAGGATCTCTCAGTCCTCAGAAGCCTCCAAAGAAATCTATGCAATACTAAATTATTTCCCAAAACCTAAAGTCGCAGGGACGACTCTTCCTCCTTCCAAGCAACACTGTGAGGAGGTTGGCAATTTCTTTCTCAGAAAAATCAGCCTTATTTATGACTCCCTGGTAGGGGATTTAGACCTGTATTTATCTATTGAGAATGACATTCAAGATTGCAAGACCTCCCCAGCTCTCCATCCGTTCCTACAATTATTTAGTAACTATTTGGGAAGTAGGAAACAGTCCAGTTGGGCTCCCACTCTGGACCCAGCCCCTATAGATATGCTGAAAGGAGGAGATATTAATAGATCAGCCTTGACAACTATGTATAACCTATTTCTGGACAGTGGACAGGTGCCCAATCCCTAGAAATATGTGATCATTAGCCCGCTGTTGAAAAAGCCCTCCCTACACCCTGATAAGGCAGAGAATTACAGACCCATATCTCTGCTTCTAGGTGTCGGTAAGATCCTGGAGAAACTGGTTAATGACTTATCTGTCAACGTCTTGGAAACCCGTACCTCTTGCATCAGGTGCGGAGTGGTTTCAGACCTGGCTATAGTACAGATATTACCCTCCCAATGGCCACAGAGAAAACTTTGGATCAAAGAGGAGCTGCTGCGCTAATTTTTCTGGACTTGAGCGCAGCTTTTGACGCCGTCTTCCGTGCTATCCTCAGACTTACGCTGAAGGTGCTAGGCTTCATTGGAAAGGCACTAAAATGACTGACCTCATTCCTTGATGATAGAAGCTTCCAGGTCAATGAAGGACCCTGTTTGTCGGAGGTCCATCAGTACAAATGCATAGTACCCTAGGTCTCCTCTATGACCCTCACCCTCTTTAATGTGTATTTGCGTCCACTAGCTGACATCCTCTACTCATCAGGTTTTACTATGGTGTCAAACGCTGACGACACCCAGATTGTAGTTTCCCTGGCCCCTAACATCAGCCTTACAGCAGAGAAACTGTCTGCATGTATGGAACAAGCAAACAATTGGATGACTGGCAGTTGCTTCAAATTGAACGGCATCAAAACCGAGGGCATGGTGGTCGTGAATAATCCGTCACTCCTTGACCATCTCCTCTTGCCGCCATGCATGGGTGACCGCCTTTCCCCTAAATCGAAAGTAAAGAATTTAGGTGTTTTCTTGGATAAAGACCTAACCATGGCCCCTGAGGCCTAATAAGTGGCAGGGACATGCTTCAGGCTTTTTTAGAGCTCTCAGGAAGACGTTCCAATGGCTCGCTGCAGAAACTCCGAGAATAGTGGTATACGGCCTCATACTTTTGCACTTACACTAAGGCAATTTACTCTATCTAGGCAGCCCTGCCCACATCACCAGAAAATTGCTGTTGGTTCAAAATGGCACAGCTCGAGTATTGTTGAGCTTTCCAAAATCACACTTGGCACGCCCTGCTCTGGCTAGCCTTCACAGGTTGCCGATGAAACCAGCATTTGCAATGCAATAAGTCTCACATTTGTGAGATTAAGCTATTGGCATTGTAAATGACAATGCCTTTTATTTATGTGTTTTCAAAACCAACTCCTATATAAAAAGCATCCTCATTTCTAATGCCGCTAGCTCACACTCAAAAATGCAAGACCTCTTTTATAGTGGCGGCCTCCCTTTTTTTAGACGCTGCTCGCAGTATTTAGGTTACAGTGACCCGTGTCTAAAGAAAGGGCCCGGCCACCATTAAAGTGAAAACGTGTCATAGGGGGGTTTTACAGAGGAAAAAACGAAGCTGTTCACAAACAAATTTTTTTTTTTGGTAATAGCATTTTCTGCCCTACTTTCACTTTAATGGTGTGCATGCCCCTTTCTTTAGACATAGCCTGCTGTAACCTAAATACGGCAGCGGAGTCTAAAGAAAGGGGCGCAGCCTCTATGTAAGTGAAAGCATGGTATGGGGGGGTTTCACTGAGAGAGAAAAAAACGTTTCATAGGGCGTCCGCTAAAGTTAACGCAGACATGCCGCCAAATCAAATAAATAAACGCAGCCACTGTTCTTAAAGCGGACTGCGCTGCTAAAGTAAATAAATAATAAAACGCTGACGTCATAGTTAAAGCGGACCCCCATTAGTAATTAAAATAAATGTGTTTAGATACTTTCTTTCCTCACCACTGTATATTCAAAAAAAATTCTTTTGCGCTCCGCCCAGTGTGTTGGTCTGCTCCTTGGTGTTAGATGCGGCCCAATGATAAAGCATGACACTGCAAAGTGTGTGAGGGCAGTATTAAGAAATTAGATTTCTTTTCCCCGCCCCCTTTCCTTTTCCTGCTTCAGACTGGAAAATCAGAGTAGTCTGTAGTGGGAATATGAATCTGCATTTTTTTGGCAAAAACTCACACTGAAGTCAAAGAGCTCTTTTTAGTTTTTTTGTCCTTTTCTTTATAAGTGAGTAAGAAGGTTACAAATGCAGACACGGTTTTACCAAGGAAGGACTACTGAGCCTATTCAAGAATGAAAAGCAACGATTTAGAAAGGAGAGTAACAGGAGCCAATTGAAAAGATGAGTGGGACACCGGCACAGCTTCAAGCCCCTACCTGAATACAGCAGGCCTTATAGGGCAGCGCATGCGCTGCCCAGGTTCAACCTAAAAAGAATAGAATTTAAAGCTCTCTCTGTATTGCACATAAGGTAAAACACTGCAATGGCTCTCCCATCCTTAGCCATCTCATCTATCCTCACAACAATGCACGAGAGCTAACGTCAAATATGGGGAGAGGATGTGGCCTAACGGCTAGGGGGGTCATTCTAAAATCTGGGGAACTGGGTTCGAGTCTCGGCAGTGACGCTCAACATTCTTTGATTCTGGGCAAATCACTTAAACTCCCCATGCCTAACAAAATTGAATGTGGCCTTGTGTAACGCACCTGGTGCTCATGTAATGCACTATTTAAAACTTCGAAAAAAAGGGGGAAAAAACACTTTTTCTTGGCTACTCCTAGAATCAAGAGTGAGAAGTGGAGGGCGTTCATTTGCATATTTAGCGTCCAAGATGTGGAACTAAGTACCTATTCACTTGAGCCAATAGCAAGTTACTCAGTTTCAGAAAGCAACTGAAGGCTTAGCTCTTTGTCCAGAAGTGCATTACTCATCTCATGATCTCTGTGCTGTACAAGACACTGTAACATAACATGCCAGCGAAAGTTCTGGGCATACACTTACACATGAATGGCATCTCTGGCAGCTGAATGTTTTCGAGAGATTTATGTCTGGCTATCAAAGTAACACTTCAGGTGATACTGGCATTAACTTATGGCTTTATGCTAAGCGTTCCCCTCCCATCATTGAGATGGAAAACGTGGGCGTCAGTGAGGTAGTAAACCGGGTGTAGGCCAGTGAACCTGTGTACCACCGTACAGTGAACCTGGAGTTTGATCCCATGATGATAGCTGGGGCTGCGGGAAAGTATACAGTGTCTTTTTGTCTGTATTCAAGTGAATGTTTTTTCACTGTTCATACAGTTAAAGTGCTTGGAATTCGTCCTAGATGAAGTAAATCTTTAATTAAAAAGATTGAAAATCTGGACGCCTTTCTTGTAGGTTGGCAGCTCTACACCCGTTGTATATTCCATTTGATTGATTACAACAAATGCATTTTGGCACAGGATTTACAGCTTCACTTTCACTCAGTCTGATCTTTAGTTTTAAGAAATCATTGTAACTTCAGTCTGACTCAACAAAAAATATGACGCTGGACAAACCTTGCATTAATTGATGCCACGCAACATTTGCTGCATTAAAAAAATGTGCATCACTTTTAGGACAGGAAATAAGACAACATTGTTTTGTTCGGGTTTAAGTAATATCACAAAGTGCCAAAATAAGTTTTTCCATTTGGCAGACGTTATCTAATCTGCATGTGTAACTCGAAAAATAATTTTTTCTTGGTGAACTAAACACTTTCTTGTTACTTTTGACCGCAAGTTTTTTCCCCACAATAAGGCGTAGGTGTGTTTGGGCATTCAACTTGTAGATGTAAGATGTTCTCCACCAATGCTGCATATTTTTTCTCGTTTGATCATCTGTGCCATAAGCACATTACAATTCTGAGTGCGTAGCAAGATCTGAACATTTTCTGTCTCAAAAACAGCCCATGTTTGAAACATACCGGAAGGTTGTGGGGCGGATAGCTTAGTTTTCGACAGGGCCGTTCTGATTTTCAAAAAGTTATAGAATTCAATGTCAGTTAGGTTATGTCTTGACCTGTGGTCTGTGAAAGTAATGGGGTATGTTTCGTTTTCTAGTTGGTAAGGGTAGTAGATAACTTTCTCAATCCATGTATCGAAGGTTAGGCTTTTCTCTTTATACAGAATCCTGCTATTGGCCCAAAGTGAATCTATTTTAGACCCTTAGGGCACCAAGTCTCGCTGCTCTACAAACTACTCCGCCCAAAATCCTCTAAACTCAGATAAGACCGTTGTCTTCTGGGATAAACAAACTAAAACTTCACTTAACGAACAAGAATGGGCGACACTATGGGCCTCGGCCTCACGCAATAAGATCTCCCCAGTGCTCGCACAAACAACATTTTGACTGCTTCTCAAGGCTTTTTGGACCCCTGCATGCTTATTCTCATTAGGCCTCCGGGAGGACGCATTATGCTGGAACTGTAACAAGGGAAAGGGAAACCTAGCACATCTTATCTTCCAATGCCCAATACTCAAAGCATTCTGGGAAAAAATCTTTGGTTTTATAAATGGTTTGTTTGAATGTACGCTAACAAAAGAATTTTCCACCCTCACTACTGCATTTATGAGCACAGAATTGAGAACGGAACACGATGAGGACCTACTAGACCTGCTACTGACAGAAGCAGTGAAAATCGTCCTCGCCAACTGGAAAGACACAAGTAAGACAACTTTCCAAGGCTGGATCAACTGGATCATGCATCTTAGTGGAGCGGACAACATTGCACTACAGAACTCACCCTTGAAACCGGCTTCCAGAAGGATGTGGAAATCTCTTGACACTTAACTATACTCTTATGACCCTCCATAAAAATGCTAGGCTGGCGAATCACACTCTGGTACCCCCTATGATCGTACCACCAAGACATTTGAATCTAACTGGCCCCAACTGGTCTCAACCAATATAGCCCTGTCGGGCCTGCATGCGTGCTCCAACATCTCCACAGAATGTCAGAAGCATTTAATTAATAAGGAATGTAGCTCTCTCATTGCCTGTCCCCACCTCTTTTTTCACACCTTGCTTTCCTGCCCTTTTCTGTCTTTCTCTCTTTTTCACTAAATAATATCACGTGAGGTTAGCTAAACAAACACCGATGTATAAACTGCAATTGAGTCAACCTATGCTAACCCTGTAACAGTTTTAACAAATGTTTTCTTGTATTAAAAAAAAAAAAAAACAGCCCAGCGTCATGGGCTGTTTGATTCAAGAAAACCAAAAACACATATTAATTGCAACTAAATGTGTGACTGTCCATAGTTCTCAAGTTTTTTGTGTGTGCTTTATGGCATTGTGCTGTATACCTCGATTTGAGGCTCATGTAAATGTTTTTCGGCACTTCTTAGAAATCTTGAGTAACTGCACCGATGATAATGGATCCAAACAATTCTACAACACCATCTAGACAACTATTTGTAGTCTTGTTACAATATCAATTCATCCATTCGTTCATCTCTGCTTTCTTCACTGGTGCTGATATGAGGGACAAATGGGGCATTTATGCTAGTAATTGTATGTTGATGAGAAAGGGTGTGTGAAAAGGGAGGAACTAGTACATAATCAAATAACAAGCTAGGAATGAATGAGTGTGTGGGTAAGGGTTGGGCGAGCGAAGAGGGTGACTGCAGCGTTTATTTACATTTTATATTTGTATGCCTGCTATTCCTCATGAGCAAACAAAATTTATTTTTCTTTCTGCAGATGTGAAATAACATTGCCAACAAGCATAGGTAAAGGCAAAAGGTAGAAGGCCATTGTAAAGGCAAGGCTATTGGCTTTGCCAATGCTTGTTTTCTTCTGATAGTGATAAAATTACAGTAGCGCTCGGTGACATTTTAAAGTGGTGCGGCTTAAAAGTTTGGGATGAGTAACCTGTGGGGAGGCCGACTGTCATCAGGCGAGTTCTGTGAGTGGGGAGTAGGGGTCTCCCACCAAGAAAAGTTTGGAAAAAAAAGTTGGGGAGATGGTGCATTTTCGAGCAAATTTGAGAAAGCAAGATGGTTAATAAGGCAATTGTGAAAGCTGTTATGACTTCAATAAAGTGATATTCATATTGTTGATGTAGGTAGCTGCATCTTCAGTATAACCACAGAACTTCATAATGCCAAGACACAATAAGTAGCGAGTGAAACTTGCTGTTTGTGCCCCACTGTCGGAAGTGACATGCCTTTTTCTATCTGTCAGTGCCATTGTGTGTTGAGTGTTTGCGACACTGACACTGTATCTTTTTTCAGCCTGTGTTGTGCTTGTGGCCTGCTACCAGCCTTTCCTGACCTGACTCGGGATAGGTGAGAAACGGCATTTCCGGCTCTGGATCAGAGCACACACTGACGGACAGTGGGCGGAGCAGCGGGCGGAGTGAGCGAGGAGCGAGAGCGAGGGCAGCTTCTCGGATTGCCTGTGGTGGATTTTTTTTTGCTGGCTCCTGCTAACAGCTGCAAAATGGCGGGTATCCACAAGTGCAGCCGGCAGCGAATACCCTTGCAAGACGCCCCCGCAGGGGCGAGGTGAGGCGAGCGAGCACGGCGCTGCCTGGGGAAGCCTCGTCCGGCTGCCCTACACGCACTGCCTGCCTCGCCCTGCCCTCACGCGCCATTTGGGGAGGTCTTGTGCCACATTGCGCCGCACCGTGGAGGCGGTGGACACAGTTCACACTGGGGTGTAGCCGGCCGACTGTGCCGACATGTGTGCAGCGATAACAAGTGAGAAAGTGTGCAACAAGTGAAGCAGCCCAAAGCCACAGCGCAAAAATAGTGTGTAATAGTCCGACAGCCCAACAAAGAGCCCAGGAGGCCAGCAGGTCAACAGGTCAAAACAGAGGTTGGGTGTTTGAAGTGATTGGAGCTCCAGAGGAAACTTTGGGATTTGAAATCCAGACCCTGACAGCCATCACTGCTACCATAACAGAGGTCAGCGGAGCAGAGAGGTGAGCAAGAGCAGAGAGCATGGGCGTCTTTAGTGGCGGCTGCCGAGTGTTGAGCCCAGCAGACCGCGGAAGCGGCCCAACTAGGTTGGGAGCGGCTTGCGGTACGCTTGAGTGCCCGGCTCCTGCTTCTGCTCGCCCTTGGAGTGCACCTGGAGCGCGCTCATTGTTCAGTTCAGTTTAGCTTTATTTCGGCACATAGCCATAAAAGCAAAATACAAAATAATAACACATTTTACATACATAACCCAGGCTAACAATATATATTTTTTACATACAATTGACAAAGGGTATATATCTCCACGATACAAGCTATACCGCATATTAAAAATATAAATAGCAGTTTTTAAATTAGTTAAAAGCCAGAGTTTAAATACCTAAAAACTGATTAAGACTAGGGGAGACAATAATACATGATTCTATGTGGACAAGGAAATAGGTAGGCTTGCCTCCTTACACTACAATTTGTAACCAGACTGTTTCCTAATGAGATACACATTAAACAAAAATTTACTTGTGCCAAACACAACTAATTGAGAGGTATTGTACCTGATTATACGCTCTGCTTCTTTGTAGGATCTTATCCCCATGTGTTTACATAGGGGTTTGATCCAACAAACCCTCGGTTTCTTGTATGCCGGGCAAAAGAAGAGTAGATGGGCATCATCCTCCTTTGCCCCTAGGGAACAGAGAGCACACAGATCAGAACCTTCTTCCCCGCCCCACCTGCACGTATAAGCACTGATCTGTAAAACCCCATATCTAAATTGTAGATATAGTGTTTTTGCTAGTGGTGGGGCAATCTCGTCCATAAATTCTTCAAAATGGGGTATATCTTTTATGTTTAGGAATTTCTGAGTCAATGTGCCTACTGTAGAATTATGTAGTAGCTCACCGTTAACATAAGACCAGAAGGTATCCTTTACAGTTTTTTTTAGTAGTCAGGGTCATGTTCTGAGGGGTCTCCCATAAATGGTAAAGCCCTAGTGTCTGATACCACTTGCATATATATTTTAGCCATGGGGTTTTCAGATGCCCATCTATCTGGATTATTTCAGACAATCCACACCTGTAATCGCTCAACTCTGGGGTTGACCATAACCTGACCCAATACAACAAAGGTCTCAATAAGGCTAGATAATTTGTTCTTTTGAGATTTATATCAAGGAATACGGGGACAAGGGGGGTTCTGGTCGGTATTTTGAGAAGCCTACGTACAAATTAATTTTCCACCTTCTCAAATTTATTAGTACAACAGTAACCCCAAACCTCGGCACCATAAAGAGCAGCCGATTGAGCCTTTGCTTTGAATACCTCTAGTGCTGGTGAAATAGCTTTAGAATAGCTAGCACCATGTATTTTTAGGATAGGCATTGAATTTTGTTTGAGGGATATTATACTTTTATCCATCTGCCCTTTCCAAGTCAGATTATTGTCCAGCATTAATCCTAAGTAGTTAAAACTCCCTACCTGTTCCAATTTTTGATTCTCTAGAAACAAATTTTTCCTAGGAGTCTTGTAGGAGTTTATGGACATATATTTAGTTTTAGTTGGGTTTATTTCTAGCCCCTTCTCCACACAATACTTTTGGAAGGAGTTAACCAAGTTTTGTAGACCCCTCGGTGTCTGAGAAATAAGGATGGTATCGTCAGCAAATAATAAGGACGTAATTTTTTCACCACCTAAATTCGGGGAGTTATGAACACAATTCCTTAGGTAGTTTGGAATATCATTTACGTACAGTGAGAAGAGTGTTGGGGCCAACACGCAACCTTGGCGCACACCACGGTCTACGGGAATTGCCCTTGAAGTTTCACCACCCTTCCCCCATCTAACTTTGGCGTAGTTCCCTGTATGTAACTTGATGAGTTCATTAAGTAACTCACCTGGAACTGCCATGTTCCTTAATGTAGTCCATAACGAACTACGCGGAACAAGATCAAAGGCAGCCCTTAGATCCATAAACGCCACGTAGAGGCTACCTTTCCTAATATTTATATATTTCCAACAGATACACATAAACCTAAACACCTGGTCGACTGTACTGATTTCGGATCTAAATCCTGCTTGGTATTTAGTTAGTATGTTTGTCTCCTCAATCCAGTCTAAAAGCCCATTTAAAATATGTCTGGCAAAATTTTTTTGTAAAATATCTATTAAACTAATTGGGCGGTAATTACTTGGATCGTAGCGATCACCCTTCTTGAAAATTGTTATAATTTCTGCACCTTTCCATGATTCAGGGATCGGTGTTCCAGCTGCTATTGAATTACTCAAAAAATTTATATAAGGCCCCCACACTTCCACATCATGTTTTAATAGATCACCGGGAATTTTATCTGGACCTGGGGCTTTACCTGATTTAACAGCTTGTAATGCCTGATTAGTTTCTTCTAGGCTAAAATATAGAGGCACAGTACTCTTTTCTATAATGATTTCTTTATCGCCAGGAGACAACCCGTCATTACCGTTGGAGTAAAGCTTCGAAAAGTGGTCACACCAAGTATCTTCATCCAAGAAAATATCCTTTGGTGACCTACCCTTTTTGTTTCCCTTGGCGATTATGTTCCAAAACGTACTCTGATCACGTAGCCTAGCTGCATTCAGGAGATCCTCCCATAGGCTTGCATCCCAAGCTTTTTTAGATTGGGCCATAATATTGTTATAGGCCTGTCTACCATTTTTTATATCAAGTCTATTCCCAGATTTTACTGCCTGAATCAGCCTTGATTTTGCTGTTCTACAGTCATGATTGTACCATGGGTTTACTGACTCGGGATGATTCCCTTTCCTGTCCCCATCTTCATTGTATATTTTACTCAACAGCTGGGTTAGTGCGTCGACCAGCTTATAATGTAATTCAACAACATCCTTTGTGCCTAGTAAAGGCAACTGGGATGCTCCAATGGTTTCAGAGAATGTATTATAAATGTTGGACATCACTTTTTCTTTACCCAGGATGCAAGACCATCTTAGAGCGCACCTGTTGTTAGTTATCTGTAAATCCCCGACCGGAGAATTTAATAGAACCTCTCTATGGGGTCTTTTAATAAAAGGAAAAGAATCTAGCCATAACTGGAGAGGAAAATGATCACTCTCCGTCCTCGGATCTACCTTAAAGTCAGATAATAAGCCCCACAAGTTCCGGGAAACCATTACAAAATCAATATGTGACCTAAAAGTTCCCTTAAAATATGTTGGGGCTGGTGGTCTATCAGATCGAAAGCGTCCGTTACATGCCCTTAGGTCATGCGAAACGGTCAGCTGTAAGATCTGTGTGGCAGCTATTGTGCTTTTAACTGGTCTTAACAGATCCAAACACATAATATCGTTAGCAGCATCTTGTTCGTCAAACAGTGTTTCCAGGCCCTGGATAGGTTCGTATTTACAATTAAAATCACCGCAAACTAGTACTTGAACATTTTGTCCTAAGTCTTCTAAAATAGAATCTAGAATCGCTACAGCCTTTGATTCCTTGTTAGATGGACACGGTCTATTGTAAATATTATTAGGTATATAGCTTCTTTCCCTCTTGTCACAATTTTAAGTCCTAACAAATCAGGGGAAGGAATAGATAACTGAGTGATACATATTTCCAAGGTAACTTTAACCCAGATGACCAACCCCCCAGATGCCCTTCCTCTATTTGATGGTGTTGCGTTAGAGCTAAATGACTTGTAACCTAATCTATGGGGGGTTGCTACCATCCAGGTTTCTTGTAAAAGTATAATATCATGATTCTCAATATATGTATACCATACTAGATCCTTTATATTCCTGGATAAACCAGCTATATTCCAAGAAATCAGTCTAATGTTGTTTTTGTCTTCTACATATGGTCGAGATGTTCCTGTAAATATGTCATCACTGTCAGTAGCATCCTCAAATGTGACGGGGGAAATAATCTCTTCTACTAAGTTACCATCATTATTTTGTTTAGTCTCTGACCGTACTAAAGGAGACTTAACAACCATACCTAATTCAAATACCTCATCCAACCTGGCATAGGCATTGCCGACGTTGTTTGACAGCTCGTCTGATGGTTTATCACTAGGACTACATGCTACCAAATTTATAGGGTCAAGGTTTACACTACTCATGTAAAACCCCCACAACAAGGAGGCTTCTAAGGTTTGTGATTTTTTTTTTTTCCCCTGCCTTTGGGAGTCAGTCGTTTTGGTCTAATGAGCTCAATACTGCAAATCTATTTTCAATTGGGATGTCAAACATTGGGAGTCTATTGGTACACATAGCCCTGTTTCTAATCGTAGTTTGTACAGACCTACCCAAATGGCTATAGAAGTAACCCAAGGGATGTACACCCACAGCATTCTCCCCCAAGACCAATGATGCTGCTCTTAATAGGACAGTTGCTACATGCTGAGGGTATCTGAAATTAATAATTGCACAGTCCCCCTTACAGGTTTTCTTAGCATTGCCTATCAAAGAGACTCTTCTGGTAGACAATATTTGATCAGAAAAGTCAGTAGGAAAACCGCAGTTTTTGTTTAGCCAAGCAACCCATTTCCGTTTGAGTGAGTCATGTGTTTCCTCGCGAAAATTAGATGCTGCTTGGTCTGGGGGTGGGACATTTGTAAGAACGATGACATATGGTTCGCAGTCTGGTGGAAGATTAGCATGACGGGTTTTTTGCTCGGGGGCCATGAACCTCTCAATACTAGATGGAACTGCCTTAGTTTTATTAGTATTACCAGCTGCTTGCGATAATTTCATCGAACTATGGGGTCTTGCTCCCTCAGTAACTGATGGCTGTACAAGGTGATTAGGTTGTACCAATGTCTCAGGCGTTTTTACAGACTGTTCCTTATGGATCCTCTCTAGGAGGCCACCCAATCTTAATACTTCAGTAGATAGCAGGTCAATTTTCTCCACGAGTGGTTTAATTATGAGCTCTAATTTTACATCGAACATTTTAGCGATGTGCCCCAAAAGAGCAGAATTCACATCCGCATCAGTAATTGAAGTCTCATTTTGGGCCACCGTACTCCTCTGGCTCTGGTCCAACAATGTCTTATGGTGTACACTCCCCCGCTTATTTTGGGTTTTCCTACATTTCCTAACAGCTCTTTTAGAAGGTGGAGAATGAGGTAATATAGGTTCAATGGGAGACTCCAATAAGATTTGACTTTGTTCATCATGATCCAGATGCGAGTTTGCTGAATGCTCCATAGGGAGGGCTTCGGTTGGAGAGTCCGTTATAATGATACTATTGCTTTCGTTTGGAAGTAGCAGCACAGGGACTGGCAAGGACTCCTTCCCTAATGATTTCCTTCTTTCACTGTTGATTTTGGTAACCCTTTTAACCAGGTAATTATCCATGGTAATTTTGTTTTTGGCCATAGTACAACACGAGTCACTAAGTTCACAGAAGGTGCGTGCTGGATATTACAAAATACAATACAGAGTTAAAACATTGAATCCTCATTGTCAGACATCAATAGAAGTACTTGCATGTATGATGATCTACTCACAGCTTAGAGGGGTGGCCCGCCCGGCCTCCTCCGGCCCCCTAACGGCCACACAACGGCCCGCCCTTTGCCCGGGCTTTGCCCGGCGCGTCCCGCGAAGCGGGCCTCCGCGATATTTGTGGGCGTCACCTGGCGCTTTCAGCGCGTCAGCTCAACGCGCCGCCGCTGGGGCTGCCGGGAGTTTGAGTTCCGGGGCGGCGACGCGATAAATTGGATCCGTTGCTGCTGTGGACGGTGTTTGGCCCCCTTATGACTCCTGGCGGTGGCGGCATTATAAAGTATCAGCGTGGTCCAGAGAAGGTGAGTTTTGGTGCTTTCCCGCAGCTCCGCCGGCCTCCGCGATATTTGTGGGCGTCACCTGGCGCTTTCAGTGCGTCAGCTCAACGCGCCGCCGCTGGGGCTGCCGGGAGTTTGAGTCCCGGGGCGGCAACGCGGTAAATTGGATCCGTTGCTGCTGTGGACGGTGTTTGGCCCCCTTATGACTCCTGGCGGTGGCGGCAGTATCAAGTATCAGAGTGGTCCAGAGAAGGTGAGTTTTGCTGCTTTCCCCGCTCATTGCGCTTTTCTCCCCAAAACTCCCCTACTCCTTACCCCCCCCCCCCCTCCCCCCCACCCCCCCCACCTTCACTTTTACCTTCACGCAGTAATCTTTTGGAACTTAACCGGGTGTTGTTGCCCAGAACATTGCCGCAAGTGCCGCACTGCGAAGTAAGAAGCAAAGGAAGTGTAAAGGAAGCACAAAGTGAGGGAAGCCAAAGAAAAAAGCTTGCCAGAACAGCAGGAGAATCAGCGAAAGAGCTCTTGTTTCATCTACAGAAGCGATGCAATTGGAAACAAATCCGGAATTACCATCAATAGCATCGCCAACAGTGTTATCAACACCAATAAAAGTAACTAGCCGGTAGGAGCTCAAAAATTATGGACTTCCTAATTTCCCCAGGTTTCCGAGTTCAGGCCAGAACAACTGGACCTCAGGATCCAACAACAAGGATGTCGTTCTTAGCTGGATCCACACCCTCACCCAACATGGCGAGAGCACAGATTAACATCCCGTCGGAGGATAGCTGTAGCACTCCAAAATTTTGAAAACAACTGCCAATCAAGTAATCGTGACAGCTCAGATAAATGTAAGTGAAGCGCCACAGAAACCACAAACGAGTCTAATAAAAGCAGCGCCAGAGGCAACAACAAAGAGGCGGTCTGCAAGTCTTGGGTCACTCCCTTGTACCCTTGGGGCCAAATCTGTTGAAGGCCAAGCACACGTTTCTTCCAAAGCTAGTGTGGACTATACGGACAAGAGAGACAGACTCTCCCGACTCTCCCGTGCTCATGAGAGTCGCAAAACCTATATATATATCTCTTTAAAGTGGAAACTCCGTTTCTGTGCCAGGGAAACCATGCTGGGCACACATCTCACCACAACAAATCATGAGGCAAGGACGAGAACAGGATATGCTTGTGAGACTGTAGCGCTTATGTCATGGATGCTGTGAATGTGCATTGTGTGCAGACTGCAGAGGCCTGCTGCCAGCCCTCTGTGCGCACAGATAGTGCCATGCATTGCCTAACCAGCAATAGCTCCACAGTGATGTTCATATTGATCATATCCTGCCCCCAGTGCTGCTTCATATTGAGTAGGTCCCAAAGTACTGATCCTTGTTGGACACAGCCACAGAGCGCTGCTCTGTTAAACCACAGCCTGAAGCCAGAGAGAATAACGCAAATTAAGCGGTCATGTCGAGACTGCCTCTCTTTAGGCATAGTAGGTATTTTTCGAAACGGGGTCGTGATATGTGTCAATATTGCTGACAAGACATAGCCTGGGGCAGGGCTTTAAGTGGGATAAAAACACTAGGGAGGGTCTCTCAAAGAGGCGTAGCCACTGTAATTAAGGGCGTGAAGCTAAAAATCTTTGCGTAGCGTAGTGCGCCGCCCGACTTGTATTTTGCTGTTTGTCATTGTATCCAGATATATGATACAACAAATCGGGACTATTGGCTTTGTCAATGGTTGTTAGTTGCATAAGATAAATAAGCAGCCACTATGGCTTGTATATAATATTGAAAACGCTTACACGTAAAGCCCTGGTAACACCACGACAATGTTGCTGCTCCTGAGTTTCAAAAAGAGAAGGGAAATCCAGAGAGAAAATGACTCTCTTTAAATGATTTCCCTTCCCCTACAACACTCACCTGGCATGACGTCATGCTGTAACTTCTCCAACTAGTGAGAAGTGAGAGCAGTGTGAGCACGTGCACATCGATGTGCCTGCTGTCACTGCAGTCCAGAAAAATACGCGTCTGTGCCAAGGCACCAAACCGAGACCAATAGGGACCTCTTTCGAGGCCCCCTTTAAAAAACTGCCGGTGCTCAGCACCGGTGAGACCCGGCTCACTTAAAGCCCTGGCCAGTGGGCTGCACTGTAATGTACATGCTTCACTACGTCGTCCTAACCGACAGTTCACAAATGTATGTAAAAATAACAATTGATGGACAGAATGCAGAACAATGTCATACATTCACCCCAGTACAGAGATCTGGGCCTAAATCCATCGTTTTTTTGCTCACCATGCCATTCCAGTTTGAACCCAGCCATATGCAAATCAGTCTTGACCCTGTGCCCCATGGGAACAGTCCAGCCCGAACTGCCAAGCCAGGTCCTCCCTGGACTGGAAACAAGCATCCTAGGACCGGTTTCGGGCTTTCAGCCCTCATCAGCCAGAATAGCTTGATTCCAGTGGCATGGACAGCAAGGGACTCACGTCTGAGCATACCCTTCCCACTCGGGGTGAAAAATGCAAAAATAACAATTGATGGACAGAATGCAGAACAATGTCATACATTCACCCCAGTACAGAGATCTGGGCCTAAATCCATCGTTTTTTTGCTCACCATGCCATTCCAGTTTGAACCCAGCCATATGCAAATCAGTCTTGACCCTGTGTCCCATGGGAACAGTCCAGCCCGAACTGCCAAGCCAGGTCCTCCCTGGACTGGAAACAAGCATCCTAGGACCGGTTTCGGGCTTTCAGCCCTCATCAGCCAGAATAGCTTGATTCCAGTGGCATGGAGAGCAAGGGACTCACGTCTGAGCATACCCTTAGTCAAGCTATCCTGGCTGATGACGGCTGATAGCCAGAAACCGGTCCTAGGATGCTTGATTCCGGTCCAGGGAAGACATGGCTTGGCAGTTCGGGCTGGACTGTTCCCATGAGGCACAGGGTCAAGACTGATTTGCATATGGCCATGTCTAAACTGGGGTGGCGTAGTGGGCAAAAGAACGATGGATTTAACTCAGATCTCTTGACTGGGGGAGAATGTCTGCATTGTCAGCATTCCGTCCATCATTTGTTTGTTGTAACGCTTTTCGCCCTAAGTGGGATGGGTATTCCCAGACGTGGGACCCGTGCTTACTACGCCACTGCAGTCAAGCTATCCTGGCTGATGACGGCTGATAGCCAGAAACCGGTCCTAGGATGCTTGATTCCGGTCCAGGGAAGACATGGCTTGGCAGTTCGGGCTGGACTGTTCCCATGAGGCACAGGGTCAAGACTGATTTGCATATGGCCATGTCTAAACTGGGGTGGCGTAGTGGGCAAAAGAACGATGGATTTAACTCAGATCTCTTGACTGGGGGAGAATGTCTGCATTGTCAGCATTCCGTCCATCATTTGTTTGTTGTATCACAAATGTATGTAGGCCTCAGCAGCCAAGGCTCCGTGGGCTGTGGTGTGCCGGGCTATAGTGTAGGTGGCCTCAGCAGCCCATGTATGACTTAGGCGCAGCAGCGCTCAGAGGCAGGTGGCGGGGTCGCAATGTGATCAGGATTGTTTGTGGCGCTGCTTTGTGCGGTGGTCTGGTCTAGTCTGGCTGGTCTATTAAAGCATTGTAATCTGCCATCCGACCCCGGGCCTCCTTATGATGAAAGCATACACATGGCAGTTTTACTAATCTGAGTTCAGATACCCAGGCCTTTCAAAAATTGAAGGCAAGCACATGCATACCAACATTTTCAAAAACATAGTCGGGAGAATGTATTTCTCCCTTGGACTTCAGTTGACCTTTGGGCAATTTCAGGCAGGAGGCAGCGAAATTGCTGTTTATCTATGTGTGTATCCTTATTTGGAAAACAGGAGACTGGTGGCAGCTAAAGCTGATTCCAGGCCAGACCTAGTGACCATCAAAATAAATAAATAATAATAATAAAAAAAGATATATTATAAATATTAGTGTGTATATATATTTAATGTAGATGGCAGTAGTAGAGCAAATCAATATTTTCTCCGACCTATTTTTCCTTACTTTTGCAATTTTTATATACATTCGTTTTTCCCTTAGTGTACGCATGGAGGCAGATCATTGCTGCGTAGTAAAAACAATTAATAATACTGGGAGCAGCAAGTCACTGAATAGAACATTCAGGTTAGAGTTTCTTCATTCGTGAAAATGTGCATTTTTATAGTCCACGGAGCTCGACCTGCAAGACATCCTCCACTGTTATCAGTATATTTTTTCTTTTAACTTCATAACAGATAATGTTACAAACGTCTCTTGAGTGCTTGGATTGTTTGTTGGTTGGGTTACTAGTCTTTATTCATACCAAAGTGCCAAATGCTGCCATTGGCAGTTTCTGGGCACCAGGATTTCAGCAGTGAGCAACGACCAGACGATAGGAGAGAATGCACATAATTCAAAAATCGGTTCATGTGTAACCTGTGCACAATTCAATGAATAGTTCATGTGATGGAATGAAAATCCTCTTCATCAATTTCGAGACTGTGCCACCCTCCCCTTGTACATTTTTGGCTAAACTATCTTTCCGTCGAGCGAGCCTGCCAGTCAGGCAAGCCCTCTAAATCTGCACCATATAGTTTCTGATTTTATCAACATCAGACCAGTGCACTGATGCCACGGGATCGCCGATGTCTGTGCCCCTTTCTTGTGGACAGTAGCAAAACCCTTCTCAACCGAGGCTATGCGGTGACTACTGGCGGGGGCAACGGCTTCGGTGGTACTGATCTTTACCTGTGTTCCTGAGTGGGCCGCGGCCTCCTGCGTCTTCCACCTGAAATGTTTGCCAATTCTCCATTACTGGAGTCCTTTTTGCCGCCATCATGGCTGACACAGGCATTTCGTATATTCATGTAGTGTCCATGTAAGCTGTGTGTTTCATGAGTGGTGTGGTGAACAGTGGGATCCATTTGACCTTTGTGTATGTATGTCCTGGACAGAATAGTCTCCTACGTTATTTTCTTTTGAGCTAGCGCTCTCCTTGTAGATCCCAGCATGAACTTTTGCCTTTAGTATGTCTTGCCTGAAACCTGTGCTGCCTAATCAAAGTGCCATCCATATTGTGGCTCGAACACGTGGCCAACAACTGTACTAACGCAGGATGTTGGCCAGTTAACCATAACTCTCTCCGAACACTACGAATCCGCACCAGATCATGTTGCATCTGCATTTTATTGACTATTACTTCAGAAACCAGAAAAAATCATATGTGATTCAGTGATCCTTTATTTAACCATTTGAAGTAGACCCAGGTAGAAATAAATAACAGTGCTATGAGATGCACCCAAAATGTTATTTACAATAGTTTTACTATGCAACAGGCCATGTCCTTTCAAGTAGTCATTGGTGAGGCGAGAACAGTGTTGTGTGGTCCCCTTTGACGTCACCTGTTCTTACTGGGAGTGGCCTGCTCATTTCATAACATCGCCTTTGCAAGGCACAATTACCATCTACTTTATATTCCAATCATGATGCCTGAGAATGGAAGTCCATGTCCCTGAATACACTCTTATTAAGATGATAATAATTAGTACACACTTAAAGCTCATTCTAGATACTAAAATATCTTTAGCCAACCAATAATGCGTGACTCCGACTCTTTAATAAGTTGTGAGTAGCGCACACAAGTATGCTATAATTATCGTATGGCACACAGTTGCTACACAGGAGACAAATCATTTGAAAGAATAATTTGATAGATCCCAGTTTTCTTTGTGGCGATGCAGCCTCCGATATTTCACCTGAATAAGGAGCTATCACACGCCCATGCGTTATATTCAAGAGCAGTGTTCAGCACGCCCTTTCTATGACCTGGACAGCCTATGCTTGCTGGGAAGTACTTATGGTAGATACTGTTGTTCACTACTTGTTCCCCACGCTTCTGGTACTGTTTACATTAAGTTGGATAACCATCACCACCCTTTTATACAACTGACGCCGTGATTGACTTGAGCTGCCAAGACTTGCTCCAGGAGATGGCTGTAATCCCACACAGTAACTTCAGTGTCCAGTCAGCCATGAGTTTTCAAAGGAATAGCTCTTAATCTACATATAGGCATTATGGGGCAGTAAAGAAAATCCGAGTGCAGCAGATTAGGTTGAGATGCTGCACCGATTTATAAGCATTATTTTTAGATTCTGCCACTTAAAATAACAGTGGAGACTAAAGACGGGGTGCCTATATGGTGATGGATTGTTCGTTTGTGGCGATCTCTGGAATTCCTGGTTCTCAGGTTTTTACTTCTGCTGGGTCTATTGTCAATATGGTTTACATGCAAGACAGAACTCTACAATATATCTAGTGTGTTAGGATAAAGCTGCTTTTTGTCCTAGTTTTTCAGCCTCTCCGCGCATTCAGCCTCGCTCTGCGCAAGTAAGGACAAAAGATTGGGTTTGGGCCTACACTTTTAGCATGTGCTGAAAATATCTCTGAATACATGCACACAAAATCACATCAGCCATAGATGTGTGTGTGTGTGTGTGTGTGTATATATATATATATATATAATCTACTGGCGGTCGCCAGTAGATAGTTATAGTTAGGACCGTGTTTCCATAGGAAATCCGCAACATTCTATTTGGAATAACTGTGGCGCCGTTTGACGAATCCTCGCGAATTTTTCAAAACTAATGGGGCGCTACGCTCCGCTCCTACCCTGAAAGTCTCGGGGGGATTCGTCAAGCGGGGGCTGAGAAAAAAGGGGGGTCCCAAAACGCGTTTTCCCCATGCATTTTCCCATAGGACCTTTAGTCCGAGCTACAGCCCGAACGGCTGAACAGAATTACTTGAAATTGGGCAGAGAGGTAGTCCTCAGGTCAGGGATGTGCCTTTTGCAGGTCTGGTGTAAATCTGTTCAGTAGGTCCTGAGAAAATAGCATTTAAATCAAAATATATATCTGTAAGCGCGCTCCGTGCGCTTACGGTAAGCTTACCGTACGCGTACGGTGCCGTGCGCGAGCTCAATTCTGATTGGTGGTTACATGACTGTAAACATTCGAATCGGTCGAAATCAGAAAGTATCGGCCGCCATTTTCTGTCTCTCGCACTGAAAAACAAAGGTTGATAACATGAAAAGGGGGCAACGAAGAGAGTTGCAGACCCCCTAGCGTTCGTCAGGGGGTTCACGAAGGACCAAAAAGTATGAAAAATAAATTTAATAATTAAAAAAAAAAAATCGCGGTGTGCGCGTACGGTAAGCTTAACGTACGCGTACGGTAAAAAAAAAGAATTAACAATCACATTTCATATATAAATCTAAGGACCCCCAAGGGAGAAAAAAACAATTGATATTTTGTAAAAAATGGCGAGGCGTGCACGGCACGAAATGCGCAACGTGGGCGCTCGGTGCGCGAAGCGCACCGAGTGCCCACAGTGCGCGCACGGTGCGCGCGCAAAAATTTAAAATAAATACATAACTTAGCATTTAAAAAACCGTACAAATTCACTGAAAAAACCATAGGTTTCACACACGTTATAGTTAGGAATTAGCATTTAAAAAACCTTGCAAATTCACTTAAAAAACCATAGGTTTCACACAAGTTATAGTTAGCTGTACATTTCACTCGTAAAAAACCAATGAAATTCCACGTTATAGTTAGATCAGGTAACTATAACTTGCGCGACCGCAATGCACAATGTGTCATTTCAGATGTCATCATTGATGTCATGAGTGATGTCACTGACCATGTCATAAGTGATGTAATATGTGACGTCATCAGCAGTGCATTGCGGGGGCGCGAGTTATAGTTACCTGATCTAACTATAACGTGGAATTTCATTGGTTTTTTACGAGTGAAATGTAGAGCTAACTATAACTTGTGTGAAACCTATGGTTTTTTAAGTGAATTTGCAAGGTTTTCAGTGAAATATATATATATATATACCACAAAATTGTTGCACTCCATGTACTCCAAAGGATTTTATTCAGATACAGAAGCGACCCACCACCGTGTTTCAAACTCTGTGTCTTTCTCACGTAAATAGTACTTCCCTATCTAATTTTGTACAGCCTTTGTTCATCTAATGTGTGTGGTGACAAAACGTATGTACTCCAAATAGATCATAACTGAGTAGAGGTATTCATTACGTTCTAAATCTTTGCATTGAAAAGTAACCCTGTGTGCAGGTGACAGTTATCAACTAGTGTTCAGCATGTTCCACACAAGTATTTTGGCTCTGCTGAAAAAGTTTGCAACAAGGCTAAGATTCAAATTATTACATACTGTCTTATTAGACAGTATGGTTTGAGCATGTCACTTTTTATGTAACCTAGAAGACTGTGTGCTCCAGGTATTAACCTGTGTGCATGTGCTTCTTTTGCTTCAGACGATGCGCTATCTGTAATATTTAAAGGTAGTATGATCTTTAGCACCTTCAGACCGTGGTTATTTTAAATGAATATTGTCTTTTTTGTCAAGTGTTGCATAGAGTGTACACTGTTCTTAGTAGATAATACGCTGTAGTGGATTTCTCATGAGGGTTTCACTGTCTGCAAACAATGTGACAGAGTAAACTCTCTCCATAGGGTGAAAACTGTTTACAGTACCCACTTTTCTACGGATATCCACTTCATTTCTCAATATAGATACAGTGACAGGGGTTTGATACGGATAAAAACTGTCTGTAGTAGGGCATTAATTTTGGAACAGACGTTGAGTATACTGAGGAAATTGGATTTCTCTGAACATCTGTATACATATTAAACACCGTATACAGTGAGGGTTTCATATATATATATATCTGTGTTTGATTGTTAATGTGAACTAGGCTACCCATAAAGTGTAACACGTTTGCTGTACCTAAACAAGTTGTATCTGTGATGGCATTAATGATGCTCCATATTATTCTGAGCTATTTTCCAGTTACTTTCATAGCTCTAATGGCATACAAGTTTATAGAGCGATATGTGCAAAAGAAGTTTGGATGATGTCATCAGTGATCTCATCAACGATGTCTTTTGGGATTTCATTAGTGATGTCTTAATTGATGTCATAGAACATGCCATGAGTGATGTAATGTGAGGGGATAAACAGTGCCTGGCGGGGGCGCAAGTTATAGTTTGCTCTCCTAACTATAACTGGTAAATTTCAGTGTTTTTTTTGTTTTTTTTTTTGTTCAAAACGTTAATGTTATCACTGACATATTCACCTAACTATAACGTTACTTTAAACTTTGTGTTTCTTCAGTGAATTTCTAAAGTGTTTTTCTTTTTCTTCAAAAACAAAAGCGCATCTATTGATGAGACCTTACAATGACTTTACCTTAACCATTGTATTTTCCAACAGATTTCTAGTTTTTTTTATCACAGAGAAATATTTTATTCAAATACGTAAAGCCAACCCCTGCAACGCATAGTCTGTGGCCGTGTGCGGAGTGGGATTTGACACAGAGCCTGCCCTGCGGCAAACCCCCAACAGACAGCCAACTCGATGTTGCACATGGCCTCTCATCACGTGCAGCGTGGGGTTTGCCTCAGGGCTGGGCTTGCAGCCAGGTCCTATGTCTAGCCACCCAGAGGCAACCAAACCTATGCCACGCATTGCCTTTTGTTGTGTGTGGCGTGGGGTTAGCCGTAGGGCCTATCTTGAAGCCAGGCCCTGTTTCCAACTCTCCGTAGGCAGCCGTCCCCACGCTGCTCACAGACTTTGGCCGTGCGCAGCTGCGTGTTGGCCACAGGGCTTGGCCTGCTGCCAGACCCTATGACCAAACCCCCTGCAGGTTACTAACACCACTCAGCCTTTAGCGTTCGCAGCACAGGATTGACCTTTGGGCCAGGGGTCTCATTCCCTGGGGCAGAACATGTATATTAAGATGCCCTGGTAACCCCATACCCCAGGGCCTTTTTTATGTTATAAAGGGCTGGGGGACCGCGTGCCTCCCTCCCCAAACCTAGTTTGGCCCTGGGGACCCCATCCACCAGGACCTTACCTATTTTAAAGGGGGAGGACCACGTGCCTCCTTAGGCCCTGAGGAACCCATCCCCCAGGGCTTTTTTATTTTAATAAAAGGGAGGGGATCAGCATGACCCCAAGCCTTATTGGGCCCTGGGAACTCATCCACCTGGGCAGTTTTTTATATAGGGGAGAGGGGCTGCAAGGCTCCCTACCTAAGCCCATCCCCAGGAGCCTTATATATGCTGCGTGGCCCTCCTTCTGAGCCTTATTAGGTAGGCCCCGGGACCCTATCCCCTGGGGGCTTGCCTTTAATATGGTCTGGTGCCCTGTGCCCACCCAGGGCACCCACCATACATTCAGAGGCTGTGGGCAGAGCCCTAGGGCCTCCTGCATGCAGCGCGTGCTTGCATTGCTCCCGCTCACAGGGAGCAGCTTTTTATGCTGCTCCCTCAGTGCGGGAGCAGTCTTTTTTTAATCTATTTTCCTGCCTGCATCACTGCTCAAAAGTCTGCTATTAGCCGGCGGGAACATTTTCAAAGCTCCTGTCTGCTGGGAGCAGACTTTGTGCTTGCTCCGTCGTGGCAGAAGTTTTGAAAATGCTCCCGCCAGGCAGGCGCAAACACCAGTTTCAGCAGACAGGCTGGTTTAGGCAGGGAAACTGCTGTGTCCCGATGGTGGGCTTCCTGGGACACAACACGTGAGCCAACTCAGAGGGACTGGGTCCCCGGGGCCATTAATTGCCTGTGAGAAAGTGCCCTCTTTCTTGCATGGTATGCCCCCACTTTTTGCTGAATTGCTGATGTACTTTGACTGAGTGTGCCCTGGGCTCCTGCCAATCAGGTACCCAGGGCCTGTGTTCCTTCCCTAAAACTGCATTGAAGCCTAAACTCAATTGGCATCTCTGGCCACATGTCAGCCCCTGGTAAATGGTACTATAGGTCCCCAGGACACTGTGACCAGAGAAGGCCCCTAAGGGCTGCAGCACTTATTGTGCCACCCTTAGAGGCCCTGTACCCTGACACACACACACTGCCTTTGCAGGCTGATTGTCTGGGTGCAGAACAAAACAGAGACGACATGGCACACATCCCTGTGTGCCATGCCCACAAACCACTGCCCTGGCATACATCAGTCACCCCTCTAGCTGGGTGCCCTATGCCAGTGGTGAGGGTACAGGTGCAGGAGCCCTGTGCCCCTACAGTGCCCAGGTCCATTCCTTGGCCCTGTAAGTGCAGTGCTGCCATTAGGAGTATGGTGCTGAGAGGTTGTCGTTACGAACTCCACAGCAGCATGATGGCTGCACTGAAGACTGGGAAGTTTGGTATCAAACCTCTCAGCACATTAAACCCACACTGATGCCAGTGTGGGATTTAATGTAAAATGCACGACAGAGGGCATCTTAGAGAGGCCCCCTGAAACTCGACCAACTCCCGGTGACCTGACCGAGTGGCTGTGCAGGCTGCCACCACCAGACATGTTTCTGGACCCCTGGGTCGAGAGCTTGCTGCTCTCGGGGGCCTGAAACCATGCACATCCTGGGACGAGGTGCCAAGCCTCTTCCCCCAGGATTGGCAGGGTTCACGAAGGAGAAGCTTCAAAGGCATGCCACCTTTGTGGGCTTCTCCAGGCCACTTGCTGTACTCAGCAACTGGTCCCCACTGGTTCTACCCCCTACTTTGGGCGGGAGACCCGGCGGAAAAATCAAAGTGAGGAAGAGCGGTGTGCCCACCTCTGCCATCTCCACCCCTAAGGTGGGGGAGGCGAGGTGAAGCACAACCTTGAGTCCCTGCCATCTTGAGGATGGGGGGACCCAGCCAACCAGGGACAGGCTCCTGCCCCCCTCCCACTGGAGAGTTTCAGAATAGGGGGTGTACCCACCGCATGGAAGGGACCCATTGGTCCCTGCCCTTTACCTACCGTAACGCCCCTAAATTTAGTATTTAGGGGCACCCTGTACCTTCTTTCCTCAGATCCAGCAACCACAAGAAAAGGACGAGAAGCCGTGCAGAGCTAACAAGAGGACGACGCCCACTGACTTGGCCCCAGCCCTACAGGCCTGTCTCCCCTCAAACCTGCTCCTGCAAAACCCCGGTGTGTCCAGCGGCCAGCCACCTCAAAAACCCTGGAGGACCTGCATGCATTCACTTGCCAAGCGGTTTCTCCCGTGAACACCGGACGTGTTTGAACTGCAGCTTCTGGTGCCAGCCAGGACCCGTGAATCCAGCACACTCTGCACTCACCGAGCCCCGCCTGTGTTTGAGTGAACAAACACCACAAGGAGGTCCCCCCGGCTTTCCTGACCCGAGATCCGGCGACCCCTGACATGCCTCCAACCTCCAGACGACACCTGCAGCCTCAATCCAGGAGATCCCCCCCCTCCCCCCACCGCGACCAGAGCGGGTAAGAAAACCCGACGTCCAAAGGCACCCCTGCACCCGTCGCCCCACGGCCTTGTGTGCCCAACCCAGTGATGCCTACCCATCCCTCTACATCCCAACTTATCCCTCGAAGTGGTGGTCACTCCTGGAAGATCTTCGTCCCCGAGCCTGCAGTGTTTCTTTGTCCCGGAGAATCTCCATTGAATTCAACAGGGCACCAGACCTCAAATCTGCACCCTGCACCCGGTTGCCCTAGCGCCGCTGAGGGTGCCCCTTTGGTGCTAACTTGGTCCCCAACGTGCCCTGAGCTTAACCCTAGGAGCTTTGCTCCCACAACCCTGTGGCCTGCGTGCCAGCCGCCACCAACCGGAGTCCCCCTATCCCCCTCAGGATAACATTGGGCCTCAACACTCTGCTCCCGGCCGCCCGAGTGCCGCTGAAGGTGCAACAACAGTGCATCACTGACTCTAGGAGACCCCTGAGTCTAACCCCAGAACCCTAACTCTAAAGACCGATTACTTACCTTGAAACTGATAACTAATTTTTCCTCATAGGATAACATTGACACTTTTTCTCTCAAAGTTTCTAAGTGTCGACTTTTGAAAACTACAAATATTCCTAAAAAATCAGCCGATTAACCAAAACGCATTTTCTCAACTGTTTTCAGGAAATGTCCCAGTGCTTAATCCAGGATCCAGCACGAGTAAGAAAAAGTAACGATAATCTAACTTACCCGCTAAGTGAATTTCCCCCCATAGGATAACATTGGTGATTCTATGTGAAAAAGTTTCTAAGTGTCAACTTTTGAAATACAATAATATTCCTTAAAAATCATACCTTTAACCGAAACGCATTTAATCAACTGTTTTCAGGAAATGTCCCAGGGCTGAATCTAGAATCCAGTCCTGTGGTTAGAAAAGTAATCTGAAAAAGTAACTAACTGCATTTTACTTAAAAAGCCAATTCAATTGAATGTACTATACCTGCAATGTGTTGCAAACTGCTTTCTTAAACCTGTAATCAAAACCAGTACCAGTTATACTGCAATTCTGAACTGTGTTCAAACAAGACAATTACTACTGCAAAGTTTTTATATGCTTACCTGTACCAAACAATTGGCCTACAGTTCAGTTCTTGTGTGTGAGACCATTTGCTGACTGAGGGTGTACATCAAATATTTTACACTGTCCACTGATACTGCCTTACTGCTCGACCAAGCTACCACTTTAGAGAGTAAGTGTTAGACCTGGCATCTTTGGCGTGGTTACCCCTGACTTTTTTGCCTCTACCTCCTGTATTTTTGATTCTATGCTGGATTTCGTTTTTGTTGGTTTAGATGCTTTGGGCACTTTGCCACTAGTGATCAGTGTCAAATTGCAAGTGCTCTCATGGTAAATTGTTATATTGATTGGTTATCCATGATTGGTATATTTGTTTCACCTGTCAGCCCCTAGTAAAGTGCACTGAGTGTGCCATGGCTGGTGATTCAAATGCTACTAGGGGGCTGCAGCACTGATTGTGCCACCCACAGGAGTAGCCCTAAATGATGTCTTAGGCCTGCTTGCAGTGCCTATGTGCAGTCCAGGACTGCCATGTCGACCTGGCCAGTGCAACCACTGACCAGGCCTTATCCTTCCCTTTCTGTACATGTCAGGTATCCCTATGGTGGCCCTAGGTACCCCCCTGGGCTGGGTGCAGTGTATCTGAAAGGTAGGGCATGTACTGAGGTGTGTAACATGCCCTGGTAGGGAATTACAGCCATTTTCGTTTTCACTGCTGAGAGGCTATCTTGCCCATAGGACAGAATGGGGGAGGCTGTTTACATGCCTATCTTACCCTAAAGGCAAGATAGAAAATCCAAGTTTGGTATCTTTGTGTTCAGAATTTAATTATACATCTTTTTAGCAAGATGGTTTTTAAATTCACTGTGTGAGAATGGCACTTTTTAGAAAGTAGCTATTCTCCTGTTTAACGTTCCTGTGTGCAGATTGGCTGACTGGTGTCATGTGATGGGCAAGGTGGCTCCAGGAGTCTGGATGAGTCAGCAGCAGGGTGAATAGGGAGATCTGCTTTAGATGGGTGGGAGGAGTAGCCCCTGGGTTCGAGTAGGGCTGCCTCTGCCAGCACAATGCTGGCTCCACCCCCTGCTGGCCAGGCTGAGGACTCTGCCAGCACAAAGAAGGCTCCACCTCCTGCTGAGCGTCTAACGACCCTGCCCCTCACTCTGAAAGGAACCAGGTGCTCCAGGGCAGAGCACACCCAGGAACCGGTTTGAGCAGGGGAATCCCCCCTCTGAAACAAAGAGAGACAAAGACTTGGAGGGGTATAAGAAGAGGACCCCAGACACCTAAAATTTTAGATCACTTTGGAACTAGGAAGGAACCTCTGCCAAGGAGAAAGCTGAAAAGAACTGAAGAGGAGAAGACTGCCTGCTTGCTGTTTTGCTTTGCTGCCAAGGAGAGGGGAAGGACTTTGCTGTGTCCCCTTCTTTTGATTCTGATCTCGAAGGGCCTGAGAAGAGCTGGCTCCCTGTTAAGAAGTCCCAGGAACAAAAGGACTTCACCACCAGCTCCCCTGGAACTCTGCTGAAGGAGTACTGACCTGCCTTGTAGTGCTTGCCTAGTCTTGGGGCCTCAGGAGGTCGTTTTGCTGTGTTTGGGAGCTGGGAAGCAGAAGCGTGAGAAAGAGTAACTGGTACCCAATGCATCATCCGATTGCGAGTCGCAAGAACGAGAGTGCGAGGAGAATTTCATTGCGGCGTCAACGCAGCACCCGGAGTCCCCGCATCGCCGAGTGCGTCGAGCATCGTCCTGGTGCGTGAAAATTCCCGACGCTGCGAGGGTCGTCGCAGAACCAGTTTGCGGGCTGCACCACTGCCAGTGCGTGAAAGTATCCAGTCGCTGCGTGTGTCGACGCAGAGTCCCGTCCCGTGACGCATCGAGGGTTGCGGTGCCAGAAGTCAACGCCGCGTCGTGCACCGCGACGCATCGAGGGTTGCAGCGCCAAAAGTCAGCGCTGCGCATCGCGCCGCATCGAAGATCGTCGCATCGTACCTGTGCGTGAAGCTTCCCCCTAAGAAACCTTCGCAATGAAAGCCAAAGTCATCGCGTCCTCCCCCTACAGATCGGAGCCGGCGCATCCACCTCTGCTGCGTGAAGCAGGGCTGCTGCAAAGCCTCCCCAGGATCTCAGGAGTATCGCATCGCCTTTGCCATCTTCCTTGTTATAGCTTTTGGGAACCTTATCGCAACTACAGGTACTGTTGGGCACAAGAGTGTCGCATTTTGTGCATTGAGAGTCGCATTGTGCAGGACACTGACTTTTACATCCTGGAGTACTTTCTGCAAACTCTTGAACTATCTTTAAAGTAACCTTTTTAATTGTATGTTGGTTTTTCTGTAGTATTTGGTCTTGTGAAGTTTTTAGTAAAGATACCTTATTTTTCTAAAACTGGTGTGGAGTAAATCTGTGGTGTTTTCACTGTGTTACTGTGAGTGTTGGTACAAATACTTTACACGTTGCCTTTGATAGCCTAGACTGCTCAGGCCAAGCTACCTAGAGGGTGAGCAGGGGTTACCTTAACAGTGTATCCCCCTTTCCCTGACTAGAAGCAAGGGTCCCTACTTGGACAGTGGTACCTACCCTGCCAACCAGAGACCACCAGATCGAACAGTAAGGTTCTATCTAACTCTAACCTCTGCCAAACCTCTGGCGACCCTTGGACTCTATACACACTGTACCTCACTTTGGTGCAGTATATATAGAACCAGTTTCTTACATGGCCCCCATCCCTTTTTGTGAAGTTGGAGCCCTGTGGTTTGGAGTCCCCAGGGCCTTTTTTGGCATATGTTGGCCCCTGAGGTGGGCTCACCAGGGCCTCTAATGCCTCAGGGAGGGCCGCCCTGCGGCCCCCGTCCCTAATTTATTAAACTGGGTCTCCAGGGCCAAAAGCAGCCTTGTGAAGATGGCCAGGGGTGCAGGAAATCTCTACCCCATTATATTTCATTCTTTTTATTTATTTTTTTTACTTTAGGACAGGAGACAAAGTCCCGGAATCCTGTAATAGCCGACCAGCAACATTTTTCCGATATTACTGGCAGCCAATCCGAACACTCGCTCCAGTGGCATTCTGACTCCTGCAGGAGCAAATTGACCCAAGGGAGAAAAACCTCCCTGGTCCAATCAGAACGCTTCATTTTTAAATTAACGCTCTTGCCAGAGTTTCTCGAGCCTCTCGCGGACCCAACCGTCCAGATATACAAACAGTTTTAACCCTTAATTTAAAATAAATTACTAAACAGATTTACACCAAATCACAAAAAGCACAATCTGTGGACCAAGATCTGGCTTCCTGTCAAAACTGTTGTAATTCCGTTCAGCAGGTTTTGCCGTATCTCTTCTTAAAGAAGTCTATGGAAAATGTATGGTGATTTTGCATTTTGGGACCCCCTTTTTAGGTCTCGCCTGGCGAACTCAGCGCGAAAGCGCTGTCGCCAACGAGATCTATTGTTGCTGACTTGCCTCGGAAGTGGGACAGGAGATGGGCACGCGCAAGGCTTTTGGCAGATTTGAGCCAGTGTACGCGCACGTGAACACGCACGTGCACACACGCGATGTGCACATCTCCTGTCCCCTTTCCGACCACATGCCAGCCCCGTTGGAGCGGCCCACTGCAAGACGGGGCCGCTCAGAATGCCAAAAGGACACTTTGCACCAACAATAGCCCACACGGAGCCCCCCCAACCCTTCTTCACTCACCGGGCTACTCTTCTGGGGGGCTCCTCCTTGCGGCTGCAGCACTTCTCTTGCGGGGCTTCCCTGCACTCCTGGGACCCCCACGCTGCTGTGGGCAGCCTCGGCCGCCGCACTCTTCACCCGGGCCCCCTCCTGGGACCCGGGGCTTCTCTCCACTCCGGCCGCCACCGCGGGGCTCTCCCTTCAGCATGGGAGCCCCGCGTTAGCACGGCACGCCTGTTTCTGTTTTTGCCGGAGCAGGCTCTGTCCCGGGCAAGGGCGCCTGACTTCCGGCTTGAAGACTAGAAGTTAACAAGCAATTGCAATGCCATAGGTCTCGCATTGACGCGAGTTTGAACTATTGACATTTGCAAATAATAATGCCTTTTATTTTTGTTTTTCTTTTTAAAAACCTAAATAAAAGGCATTGTTATTTACAATGTCAATAGCTCAAACTCGCGTCAATGCGAGACCTATTGCACTGCAAATGTTTGTCTTAAACAATTGCTTATTTAAGCAGGGTTGGGAGCACACTGCCTCACCTCTCAGCACAGTTCGCCCCTTAGCATTGTGGTAAATGCAGTTCACAGTGATTGCTTACTTGAATTTTAGCTGTAGTGTTTCACCAAAGTTGGTGCAGAATAGTGCTGTAAATCTCTAGACACGTGTTTCTGGATATTATCCTGCATCAGTCGAGATAAAAAAAGAAATTCATCTGGGATTGCTGAGAAAGCTGCCACAGTCCTCTCAGGTCTCAGTACCTCTCGCTGGCACACAAGTGCATCTCCAATTGCTTATTAAAAAACGTTTATTTCAGGGTTTTGGTTTATAACTCTTATGGACGTACTATTTTATATTGTTTTGTACTTAGTTTAAATGTAGCATAATCTGTTATATAAGGCTTAGGAACCTGCAAAAATACTTTTAAATTGTGTTATTTGTGACTGTTGTACTGCTGTTTTTTAAATCATGTGGAAATGTTTTATACTCTGCTTCTTTAATGGTCTATGACCAAAATAAAGTAATTTGACTGACTGACTGACTAATGGAACCTTCAGAGTGATCAGACCACTCCTGTGTTAAATAGGTCCATAGAATGCTAGTGCATTTGCCTTGAGAAACCCCACAGAGGCAGCAGGTAAAACGTCAGAACTCCCTTTTTCCTTTGCACATGAACACCTGCACTTTTTAAAGAATGCATTTTGAGAAATAATGGTTTTTCTTTGAATTCATTACAAAGCTGCTTGCTGGTTTTTGGTGAGACGTGAGATAGTGAGCTTATTAAATAGCATTCAGCGACCTCCCTATGAAACATAAAATCATATAAAAAATGGTAAAGGATAATTCCAAATATTTTTTAGGAAAAAGGGCTGCTGAGGGGATGGGGATATGATGATGCTCATTTTAGTGAATAATTTTCCATGCGACCCTTTGAGAGTTGCCCATTGAGTGATTGTTCCCTTAGTTTATGGTTTTAGAATAATCCTGTGGTGGAAGGGTTAAGCAGATCCCAAAGAATAAGATTTGAGTGCATCCTTTTCGTTTAGATCTCCATCAAGTGTTTGGACCACAAATACAATGCTGTCTTCATTGATGTTCAATGTGGTTTTGCAGTATACTAAAAAGTGATGGATGGAATGCTTGAATTAATCCCAGCCGCTGGTAATCACTCAGGCAGCATCCCAATCCATTGTTATTTTGCATATCATGGCACTTCAGTTTGAGCCCAGCCGTTTGCATATCAGTCTTAAACCTGCTCAAGTGGGAACAGTCAAGCTCGAACTGTCATACCAGGTCCTCTCTAAACTGGAATGCCAACATCAACCAGGTATAGCTTGGTTCCAGTGGCGCAGTTGCGTACTTTAGCGTGTCACTCTAAGTGGGATGGGTACGCCCTAACGTGAATCCCGTGAACACTGTCACTGGAACCAAGCTATACCTGGCTGATGAGCCTTAACTAGGGCGAGACTGGTCATAGTTTGCTTGTGTTCCGGAGGGATTACCAGTGGCTGAGGTTAATTCAAGCATTCCATCCTAAATGTGTTTGTATATTTCACAATGTATTACTATGACATAGCACAAAAGGACCATTCACAAGTGTTTCCATACATTCTGCCTCATTTAATGTTTGAGACCGCATTTACAAATCCACCACTGTTTGCTATCTTTCCTACCTGCATCTGTCATTAGCAAAGTAGAAACTGTCCCTCCCGTACAGCTCCCCATTTGCGATTGGTTAAGGAATAGAGTCGGGCAATAACTTCTCAATACTTGGGGTTCCAGAGCAGTCGTAGCCATTGATAAATATCCTTGCAATCACAAGGAGAGGAGGTGCCCCTTGTGTTCCCTGTTTGCCACTGCAAGACTTCAGTTTATTTACAGATTAGAGTTGTAACTGCAAAATCCCTCCTTACAAGTGGTGGTCCCCTCAGTTACAACTGCATTTGCATAATGGAGTCCCTTTCCTGTTACAAAGAAGAGATTTCTTTTCAAGTTATGTGTATTTCTTCAGCTAGGTCATTGTTACATGGCGGTGCTCTGGCATCCAGTTTAATTTCTTGCATCTGATTCTGTATTTCCACAGTCCGATAACTGCTTAGTTTGGTATTACTAACACCATCCTTTTTAGGTCTCGCCTAGCGTTGCATCACGCATGCACTGCTAACTCTGCGAGAGCTATAATAATCGATATTTCAGAAGGGGACTTTAAGCCACACCCCTGTTTTCAATTGGCTGGCGTCCTCGTTTAGGCTAAAGGCTGGATCGTGATTTACAATCGGGCTTTTTTGTTACCGCCTTGACGCCTTTTGGGACGGCCCATCTGGACTGGCCCACACCATCTTCGTTTCCCATGACGTAGGAGGGTGTGCTGGTAGCTTGTTTACTGGCTCCTGATTGGAAATCCTACCCGCTCCTCCCTTCCCTCCCCCCCCCCCCCCCCATCCCAAATTAAACTTCCCAGAGTTGCGCTCTTCATTGTTCATGGGCTTCCCGAGGTGGAGGGCAAAACAGATGCATGGGAAAGGGGTATACCTTATTATACCGTGTTTTCCTTACATTCCCGTCATTTGTAGACAGAAACAAACTATTGTAGACGTTTGTAAGTTGTGTTTTGTTTTCTATAGCCTTGTGTTATGGTGACCTTAATTAGCCACTCGAGCCCCCTCGTAGCTCGATACCCTATCACCAGACGCCATGGACGGTCACAGTATATGGCTATGGTGCGTCCAGAGGACACCGAAAGTGATTACAGCCAGTGAATGTTATGTTCTAATGTACATGCCACATATGTATTTTGTTGGTAATATGTGTAGTTGTGAGAGACATTGGACTCGGGCGCGTATGTGAACTGTGCGGTGTATAGGGCATGCACCCATGATATTGAATTCATGGATGCATGTTTTACGCATGGTACATAGTTATTATCATGGATTTATCAGGCATGGTATGTCTGTGTGGTAACCGAACTAGAGGCATTCTGTAGATGTATGGCTGCTATAATTAGGGTGCTTTGAGCCACTCAGGCCCGACACTACTGCACACGCTGCACCATTGAAAGCTCCGCTGCTGCCCGAATCGGAGCTGCGCTCGTGACATTACTGCGTGGTCGCGCGCAGCATCCGTCCACCCCAGGCTCCGTTCCATGATCAACCGCCACCGTGCGAAACTCGCAAATGCTTGGTTACCGCCCTGTCACCTTTTGGGACAGCCCATCTGGACTGGCAGATGCCATCTTTGTTTGGCGTGATGTAGGAGGGCTCTTTTTGTGTTAAACGCTGGCTCATGATTGCAATTTGCTGCCATTGATCGGGCATGCCCACTTTCACTTTCAAGGAGCAGCCGGGACAATGCAACCGTTTGTATATGTCTTGCATTAAAATGCGAGATATATAGGATTGCAAATATTTTTTAATTTACGGCGCGGTCAGCTTTCAAGCAGCCACGCGCCTTTGAAAGACTGCCCCGCCCCGCACACAGTTTTTTCATCCCGCTTAAAGCCCTAGTTGAGTGTCGGCTCAGTGTTCCTGACAACATGGTGCGAACTAAGGCGGATACTGTGTCAGTAATACTGGTAGCTACAGCAAAGGTAAGCTCCTTTGTTGATTTTCGGATGGCAGAGTATTACGTTGGAAACTTGTGGTGGTGACTTTGTGCAAACATAGGTTCTATAAAAAGTGTAACGCTTATTGGTATTCTTGTATCTTTCACGATACATTTAACAGATGTATCCTACCTAAAGTGGGAGTGGTGCTTTGCCCTTCCCCCTCCCCCAAAAATTAGATAGAAAATTAAGTAAGGTAAAAGAATCTCCACCGGAAAGGCTTACCCATGAGAGTGGATTCTGTCGCCGATGAGCATTGTTGCCGATCTTGCTAAATGATATGGGAGGTGGGGCATGCTGTAATGTAACCAGGTATCATGGTGTAAGAATTGTATGCAAGGTCAGACTAGCTTCTAGGGCAATAAGGCAGCACCCGCTGGGCTGGTCTAAAAGCTCAGTTTGCGGCTTTGTTTTATAATCTCCTGGGGAAGTTAATATTGTTTATTTCACCAATAATAAAGCAAACTGTACACGCAGCAAGCTTAAACCCATGTATCGAATCAAGAGTTCCTCTACAAATTCTCCCCTGAGACACGGGGGTCTGCTAGGTAGCTTTTCCGCCATGGTACACGCAAGGTCAATGGTGCAGCAGTGGCATCTGGGCCAGGAGAATTACCATAATTGCTGTATATTATTACTCAATCCGTGGTTAGGGGAACATTTTCAGTGAATTTGTGTAAACTGTCCCTTTTTTTCTAAAAACGAGCCTAAGCAGGAATTTCCATTATAACCTTTGACTAGCACTACGTTGGGGGTCCATATGGCCTGCAACCGTAGTTTACTTTCCTTTAGCCCAAGCTTTCTCAATTCATGTGGAGGTTGTTTCGCAGGCCCGGTTCCTAATGGCTGGGGCGTTTTTAATAAAATATGTAAAGCTGCTGTTATGTTACATTACTTGAATTATTTAAATGTGCTTAGCTGCCATTTTGTATTCTTTCCTGAGTTTTTTTCTGAGTGTAGTGTATGCCCCCCACACCACTTCTCTTTCCTTTGCTAGTGTCCATCTCTTGTTTCTTTTGCCGTTTCTTGTTTATTTATTCTTTCCCTCACTTTCCCTCCCCTCAATTGTGCTTAACTTCATAAGGCATTGAAGCACTTGAAAAATGCTTTTTTAATTAATTTGTCATGAGCGCGGTGCTCATTTAAGGAACACCACATTCTTTCTTCCTTTCGTTCTTTCTTTCTTTTTTTTTTTACTTTAATAAGTGCGATGCCATCTTCACGGACACCGTGCTATACAATGCAATAGGTGTTGCTTTTAGTATTGTAAATGACAATGCCTTTTAATTTTTTTAAAGATAGTGCCATTTACAATGACAATAGCTCCAAAACTTGCAGTTGAAAGACCTATTGCATTGTAAATGCTTGTTTTATCTGCCCCCACTTAACGTATCTCCCTGAAACTTTCCATGCACAAACTAGTCAATAAATACCACCTTTTTTGGAAAGTTTAGTGGCGATTAGTCAAATGGGGCCAAAGTTGTTAGCAACACAAAAAAGCTTTTCCTATGGAACCAGCTGTCCCAACTATAACTACCCAGTGGTGACCATCACTGGGTAATATATTTTTATGTGTAAATATTTCCACTCAATCGCTTTCTCCTTGGTACTCAGGTGCCTAGTACTACAGCAGTTGGACATCTGTTGGCAGCCAGAGGTTCCACACCCTAGATGCTGACTCAGCAGTCACTTGTAGTAACAGCCAGTGTTGCCAAGCAATTTTGCTACTGACTGAAACATCTCAGATCACTGTTAAGTCCGCAGAAGGATACAGTAATGAGCGGACTGTAGATGTCCCTGTAGTTTCCACGGCCAATAAAATGCATTTCACTAAACTAAACTCTTATGGACAGTATTGTTATGGGACGTGACTGTTGCCTCCTGGGTCAAAGGTTTCTGGAACATTCTATTGATTTAGTTTCACATTTGTGACTTTAATATTGGTCATGGACTATTCGTATATATTGACATTGTTAAGCTCTTCCCTTGTTCTCTAAACAGATCTGTCACTGCTGAAGTTCATCGGTGCTGAACTAACAAGAGGCTATTTCCTTGAACACAATGAGGCAAAGTACAAAGAACGGCGGGAAAGAGTATACACTTGTATGCGAATACCAGGAGAATTGGAAAAGGTATGATCGACCTGTGTGAGCACATCATTAGAGTGTTGACTTCAATAGTAAGTCCCATATTTATTGGGTGTAATGTTTGTGAGTTATGCTATGTGTTTCGCTTTAGGAGATTGTTTTCCAGTGTACTCCTAAGTTATTCTAAGGACTGATTCTCTCATCTGGACCCTCATCCTTGCTTTTTTTCGCTGCCAGCAAAACTTTAGAAGAGGATATATAATCTCTTTCTTTCGAAAGCATAGAGATACTAACTCAAGTTTTGCCGTTTGTTGGGGAGTTTGAAAGAGTTTATTCTCGAGTTTGAAAGGGTTTATTTTTCATCTTTTTGAGGCATGTGGTGGGTGCCCCGCATCCAGTTCAGTAAGACTGGTGAATGGCCGAACATGACTCTTTGCATGAAAAATCTGGGTAGAGGTCACTTCAGCTCAGGTGATCACAATTAAGTTACTAAATAGACACCTGTGAGTTGGTTATATCCATTCTCTGTACTTGGAGCAGGCTATTGGAGGGAAACGGGGATATGTAGGATTTCCAGTGTTTGAGGACAGATGTCAAAGAGAAAAAGAGGAGGGAACTCCCCAGTAAAAAGACGAGGCAAATGGTACTGAGATTGATATCATTCTAGCTTACCCGTACCTGATTTAGACCCTAAACAGAAAGAAGGAAATAATTTAGTATTTACAATTGTTTATGGGTTGATGGGTTGAGGTTGTCCTTTAGTGTGGAACAAGAGATATCCCTTTTCCTTGCCGGATTATCCAGAACACTTTTTAGTTTAACTCTTTCACCTGAGCACCTCTGCAAATGTCTGTTATAACCTCAGTTATGTTCTGTGTGCTCCTGGGACATGGTTCCAGCAAGTTTTCCCCCTAACTTCATAATCGATACAAGATGTGTCCGTGTTGGATTGTTCAAGTTCCAGTGAGTCTGGATCATTGTACTCCTTGTTTTTACAGTCCATTGTTAATATGGTTGCCAGTTTCAGCCGGCCTTATATCATGTTCTGTTTGTGGAGCTGGGTTCAGAGTACAAGGGCATTTTCTCTTTTCAGGTTTGTCTCACATGAGCAATGATCAAAGATGTGAATTTTGTGCACATCAAAAGAGCACCTGTCTTTGTTTTGCTGCTATGATCGTCTATATATAAAAGCAGACAATTATTGGTCTGCCTATTTTTTCAGGTTCCATGCACTAATCATATGCATAGGGAGAAAGCGGTACAACGTAGTTTTGGCAGAAAATCTGTTAAAAAGTCTGACATTTTCTCTCCTTCCTTCTTTTCCAATCTGCCATTAAATCGAAGACTGTCTTTCCATCCCAACAGTTTTTGCACTTAGCATCCAGAGTTCATTTTTCAAGAATTGGGAAGCATCAAACCTTATATCTACTTTTTCTTTTCTTATTTCTGTTGTGTCCAAGAGCTGGTGAGAGGAAGTAAGATAAGCTCTCGCAAACCTGAGCTCATTTGATATGTAATTTTTTCCTTCAAGATCTTTTCTAGAGCTGTGTCCATCATTGTATCTGTTCCGGGATCTTTTAAGGTCTTTCTTGTACCTGCCAGTGTCTCTGAGAAGCACCTTTGCTTTCATATTGGTGAAGTCCTCAGAGTGTGTGAATAGTGCACGTTTGTTGTATTTGCATTCTTCCTGTATATTGAGCTGAATTGGCCTATTCCATTCCCTAGCATTACGGCCTATTTATTTATCACCTTGTACGCACCCCCTCAATGCAGGTAGTTCTCCTCGAATGCAATTGTTGTTTCTTTCCCCTTGTCAGTTTGTGTCGTTTATGTGATGCCAGCTGGGATCTGGGCATGGGGGTTGTAGGTAGTGTCCCCCAATCATGTATATTGCCACTACATTGTTGTCTGTCTGTCTTATTGGGTAACCCTCAAGCTCTCGATGATGTCTAGGTTTCGGCTGTGGTCTGAGGCCGCTAGAAGTGCTTCTGGCTGTGAGCGACTCCCATCATTGTTGAGCAGTGCAGGAGTTTACCATTTTACTTCGAGGCTGGTTCAGTGTTATTTTTGACAAGCATTCACTCTAATTCAATACCTCGCTGGCTATCTTTTCTAAGGAAGGCATAATATCTTAGTCCCCATACTTCAGATATCTTGCTATAACTGAACTACAAGGAACTTTTTTCCTCTCTCACTCTGGAAAAATTGTCCAGAGTGTGGCGCAGCTGGGGGCCTGCAGCTCCTCCTCTATCCTTCAAAATTCACTAGTGTGGATGTTCTGACCCATTCTGCTCTCAACATTAGGGTGGTATGTTTTGAGTTGGCATCGCTACAAGACGTCATTTCTTTATTACAGGTAGGAGACTTCGTGGCTGCCCTTCATCTCAAGGACACACACTACCACATGCAGATTAATACTTTCCATCAGTGTACCAGAGAGAGGTTTCTGGTGAGTGGTAAACCTTGTCAGTTCACTTTGGGTTCAAGTCAGCCATGAGAATGTCCACCCAGTGTTGTAATTTCTTACAGTGAAAAGGGTAATGTACCTGATAGTGCGGTCTTGCAGAGCGCGGATTGTCCTTGCATGGCTACAAAGGCATCCACTTCAAGAGTAGTTGTTAAAAGCAGTGGCCCTAAGTGAACAGCGAATCTAGTTTTCGTATCCCCCTGATTCAAAACAAATAGTGTAATAGTCCCAACGTATCATTTGGTAGATCTTTGGCAGGCCCTGGGCCACAGCTGACCCCCAACAACAGAAGTCTCTCACAGCAGTTGTAGATATTTTATACTGGATCATCCGTTGCAAGGCAAATTGACCTCTGAGGATGTAGACCTGTTTCTCACTGCGTGTGCCCAGAAATGAGTTTCATGCTCCCTGTGCCACTGGAATGGCCCAAAATGCAATGTGGATACAACACATTTTTCTTATGAAAACTGACCATTTTTTTTTGCAATGTGCCTAACTAAGGATTTTGGGCTGTAACTCAGCCGGTACCCAAGGAAACCTAGCAAACCTGTACATTTTTGAAAACTAGACACCCAGTGGAATCCAGGATGGGGTGACTTGTGTGGCTCGCACCAGGTTCTGTTACCCAGAATCCCTTGCAAATCTTCTACATACATTTTCCTCACATTTCGGTGATGGAAAGCACTGCAAACTGAGGGTAACCACAAACTTCCTTCCACCCAGTATTCCTACACTTGTGAGGGTAGGCCTAGTGCCCACGACCTGAAACTGCTCGAAATGTATTGTAGAGACATGAAAATCAGCTATCACAAAAACGACCTGGTTTTGCAAGGGGTTAACCTGCTTTTTTGGTCCTGGGCTGAGCGGCCATCTAGGGAAACCAACCAAACCCAGACATTTCTGAAAACTAGACACTTGCATGGATTCCCTAACAATTTCTTACCCAGAATCCACTACAAACCGCAAATTTAGCTAAAAAAAACTTTTGGGAGCCACCCAAACACACCACATACCCTCCCTTAGTGACCAGGTTCCAAAACGATGTTAGAGGAGAAGATGTTTACTACAGAGAGAGTATGCATTGATGGTAAAAAGCAAAAAAACACAAACATTATTGCTCACCCATCCACTAGTCAATCAAGGGTATACTGGTTGGATTCGGCACAAGGGTAACTAAATGGTTCATAAAAAACTTTATTCACCAATGACTTTACGAAATAAAATCCACAGAAGTCATTGTAAATAATTTCAACATTAGATCCACGAACCGCTGACTTCTTGCAGCTTTTGATCCAAATCCAGGCACCAACCGCTTTACAGTCCATTCACACGCCTTTCTTGTATCAGACACAGAAAAACATTTACACTGATAGCTGCCGGCTCTACACAATGCGACACTTGCATTTATAAACAGCGCTTCCCTCCATGGGTGGGTGCCAGGACTCAACAGGTGCATCCTCAGCCTGCGAGCACCAAGGCGGAGGACGTAACCGTTATGCCCTTAGCACCCAATGAGTTGATAAGCAATATGTTTACGGCCTTCTCGGATCCAACTTATGTAACCAGTATGACCTTGACATTGTATTTGCTGTTTGATTGTTTTATGTTCTTGGTAAAGCTTTGCCAGTGCATCCAATGATGAGTTTCACTGCGCTAATAATCGGTGGTTACCATAATTATTGTAAGCGTTTACGGTAAACCCAGTCGTCCTCTTAGACATGCAAAACTTCCCTTTTCATCTGCAGAGCATTCTCGCTCCGACCTCACCTGAATGTATGTAAACAGGCCTGTAAATCTTGTTCTCATCTCACACATCCATAGCATTCAAAGACCGAGAACAAATGTCAGACACTGTTTTAAGAGGGTGCCTGTTCTGTGGCTCCACCCCCTCCCTCATCCCTGTTTGGTTATCTAGCACTTTACACGAGTGGTGCATCCATGCTACGCCGCTGGCTAGGTTATCATTTTAAGAAAGGAAGCAAAACATCAAAAAAAGTGAATTACATGCTAACGTTTGACAGAACACAAAGTAGAGGCACATCCGTGTGGGTCGCTGAAGGACAACACAAACTCAACGGACTGCTCATCTTTGCCCTCGCCTTTGTTCATCTTGCATGTGGTAAGCGAGTTTCAGGTCACATACATTTTTGCCATTCTTTAAATTGCAAAGCATTGCTAAGTGTTTTTTTTTTTTTTTTAAATGATGACTATGTTGATGTCTGGGATAATGGCTATGTATTGACCAGTACTTGACTATACTGACCAGTTCTTTTAATGGTATCAATCAACTGTGCATGTGCTTAACATGGGCAGATACTGAGTACTGGCACGTTTTATTTTCTACAGTGGACACAAGAACATCTCAGCAGGCTTACTGTATGTCCATTGAACTGGAAAGTACCAGCATCAGGTACTGTGGAATAGTGAGTGTCTGCACGTCTAAGCATCTTTATAAAGCACCAAGAAGAAGTGCTAGGCTCTCGGTACCGCAGTACCATCCCTTCTCCCTGAACAAGGCTAGCAATTCTTGGTTAGCGCCAGGATGCCCGCAGGGTTACAGTGCGCTTTATAAATTAAAATACATACATCAGAGGTGCAGTATTTTTAATGCACAGATGCCAGCAAGTCTCGGCTGTGTCTGGCAAAGGTGCTGTGTCTGGGACCTACTCACCTCTATGCGCGATCTGTAAGACAATAATGAGGCCCAACACATGCTTTTCAGACGGACTGCAGCACTGTAATAAATCAGGGCTCCTCTGCAGAAGGGGCTCTGCCCACACCACAGTGCTGCTGGATCCCCTGTACTTCAAAGAGTATTACTGAAGCTTTCATATTGGTTAAGCGTTGTGCTGGTACAACCTTTAAAAATCTGTTATGTGTTATTCATAGCGCTTGCTGCCACAGGTCAGCTGCTTCGTAGGGCTTGCGGACACAAGGGCTGCTTGCTCATAACCCGTCCGAGGCAACGTAGCTGCCAAGCGGTTACATGAGCCAACCCAGCCAGTGTTTTTAGCTAACACTCAGCATGCTGGGATTTAAGGGAGTGGCATACCTAGAACGAGCAGACCAAAATTACAAGTCCCAGAATCCAAATGTTCTTTTGGCTAAAAGCTAGGACAGTTCAAAGGCGTCACATAAACTTGTCGCAGGAGTCTGATTACTTACAGTGCGCTATCCAAACTCGTTCTGAACCTGAGGGCGCGAGCCTCCTATTTGAAAATATTACAAAATCAATTGACACCCTGACTAAAGTACAAGTTAAAAACAATGTGTAGTAATTGTTTAGCTCTTCAATCCGTGGTGGCACAGGACTCAGGATTATGTACTGCATGGCTGCTAAACACTTAAAAGGTGCAAATTGTGAGACCTATTGGCTATGCCAATGCTTGTTTCTTGTATGGTGGGGTTTGAGGTGAAGTGCCAATCTTGAGCGGAGGTTCCTTTGTTGAATGTATTTTGTGATTTTATTCCTGATAAAAAGCTGTCCTGTTCCATGTACTGTTGCTTTGTGGCTGATACAAAGCAACTTGAAGGTGTAACTTCTGGCAGCTGGTAACCAATGATGGGCCCTCAAGGCAGGGGAGATGTGATCTTGTGACTTTACATGTAGAAGCAGTCTGGCAGCAGAGTTCTGAATCAGTTGTAGTCTTTTCATAGTTAATAAGGATGATCCATGGTAGAGTCTATTGGTGTAATCCAGTTTAGACAGTACAAGATAAAGATAGTAGCCTGGATCATGTGTGGAAATCCAGGTGAGGAAAGATGCATGGTATAGTTTCATAGTAATGAAGCTTTATCTTGCTAATTTGTCCTCTTGGGGATTCATTGATAACTTGAAGTCCATGGTAATTCCAAGGTTTCTTGCTTCATTAGATACTTTAGGAGGTATTCCCAGATGGTCAGGCCAGGTGCAGAATGAGTCCTCATTTTCCTAATGGCCATATGTGAGTATTTCAATTTTGGAGGCATTCAATTTGAGATGGCTTCATGTCATCCAGTGATCAATGACTGTGTGGAAAATGTCTTTCGAGCTTTCTAGTTTAAGAAGTATTTGTGTCATCTGCATAGTTATAGTATGTGAGCTGAAATTCATTAAGCATTGCCGGTAATGACTTTATGTAGACTTTGAAAGGCATGGGTGAGATGATAGAGCCTTGAGGCACCCCTGCTTTTGTGAAGTATGGTTTGGATGACAAAGGGGGAGCATGGATGTTATCAGTTCTGTTTTGAAGTATAATGCGATCCAGTCGATAACAGTCCCCTCTAGTCCGGCTTCGTAGAGTCTTTAGATTAGAGAAATAGTTCCCTGGACCTTGTGTGGAAATCCCAGGTGGGGCAAGATGCATCGCAGAGTTTTCATGTTAATGAAGGTTGATCTTGCTAATTTGTCCACTTTGGCATTCATTGATAAATTGGAGTCCATGGTAATTCCTGGGTTTTTTACTTTCGTAGATAATTTAGGAGGTGGTCCCAGATTGTCAGGCCAGGAGCAGAGTTTTACTTCAGCCTGGCCTGTTTTACCTTCTCCAGCTCACTTCCCGATGTCATCTCAAGTTTACATATTAACCATGTGGTTTTGCTCTCTTTACTTTCCCCTGAGCACAGACAAATTCAATATAATAAGTTGGTTTGAAGTTTCTCATTTCAAAATAGTCCAAACTTTAGGCATATTTAAAATACTTCTTAAGCTTTGATTTTTAGAGTGGAGTGTTTTATCCATGCTGTGTTACAACAAACTCTGAGGGCCCTTTCATCCAGACTGTCACTCTGCTCACCCTATAAAGTCAGAAATGTGTTCCTATTTTATTCAGCAGAACCTTGAGACTTAGGTTGTAATCCAAACTTTGGAACCTTATTAAAACATTGTGTTACACTAGGCAAAAATGATTTAATCTGACTTTGTTTCAAATAGTAAATATGTGCAATGTTGCACATATTTTTGAATTTGGAAGACCAAAGTGGACGTAGCTGTCTAGAACTGTCTTAATTACAATACTGTCATTGATATCATACGGAACAGACCAGGGACACATTCGGCTATATCCATTTAAACAGCGCAGATGGGGCAGCAGAGGAGGTTTGACGAGCAGTAACGGGTTACACATTGTTTTATCGTTTGTTTACCATCCTTTTGCTGAGTACTTATCGGTTCGGTTTACACATCTCTTCTTTGCGACCAGGTTGGCCCCTGACGAAGGGACTTCCAAGTCCTGAAATGCATCGGGCAAATATGAACAACACGTTTACATTATGTTGAAGCATTTAAATTTGTATCGTTTGACCATTGAAGTTCTCAATGTGTAAAAATTCACACTTGGTTACTGCATAATAGATTGTATATATTGATGCATTAAATTGTATAATCATGGTGCTATGATTAATTTACAAACCAGCGCTATTGTTAACCGTATGATTATATGTGATTTAATGTTGGGCAAATTATAGGCTCACATGAGTCTTGGGTTTAGAATACCCAGTGACATGTGCAAGGCACCAACAGGTCATTCAGCCTGTAACAATTTCTAATTACAATACTCGCCACACTCACTCCACTTCTTGGGGGTCTAAAGTGCAGATAGATGCTACTGGACAATAACCTTCATGGTTGAGGTCATTTGCAACTCGTGTCCAGAGGTCCGCAAACTGGGCCAAACACACACTTTTAGTCTAAGTTTCCACCAACCTGTAGGTATAATTGTTACTGCGGGGACAGTATCCAACACACCAGTCTCCTTCCTTGTCAACGGTGCTGAACATGTTAAGACTGTGCTCGATACTGACTGGAAAGAGAGCGGAATGATAATATGAAGACGACATGTAAGACAATTCTTTGGATTGCAGTCACACGCAGCTTGTCTAGTCAAATGGAGGCTCTCTTGGGTTTTCTGCAGTTTCTCACGAATAATGGCTCTTGTATACCTAAAAAGAACACTAGAATACAGTTACTCACTACTCTTGTATCACTATCAGTTGGGTGCAGTTTTTCCTTTTACTGAATGGGAACATTCTTCAGAAACTGAAAAATTACCCAAAACTCACTCTATCAACAGGTGAGTTGTAGTAAGAAATAAACATGTTTTGTTTTTAATCTGTTTATTGATTTTCAAATCGGAGACACAACGGTGTCACACAACAGCAGCACAAACCAATACCAAACAAACAAATGGCATGCGGTTGGCTAATCCCTCACCCGGTTGCTCGCTTAGACACTTACATTATTTAGTGACTATAACATTACATGGAACATACATGCACAGTCATATCAAACTTCGTAGTTCAATGTCCATGGCTGGTCTTGTGAGCACAAATACGGTCTTAACGGTTCCCAAATGTCCTTGGGTTTTGAGGAGGATGGCAGCTCCTCCGCATAAAGTTCGAGTTTTTCCTTGCAGTAGACCAGGTCCCTTATGCACTGCTCTGGTCGCGGGGCCTGAGCACTCTCCCAGGTTAGTTCCACCCGGCGTTTCGCCAGCAACAGTGCAATTCTGATAAATTTGCCCACGGCACCCTTTAGCTGTCGTGTGTAGGACAGTAGACAGACCTGTGGTGTACACTGCACAGGGACCAATGACATAGTTTGTATTCGCCATACTACCTCCTCCCAGAACTCAGACATGCGCCCGCATTCCCAGGCCAAGTGCCAGAAATCTGCGTCTGGCCCTCCACATCTTTTGCATCCGCTATTTTCCCTGAGACTATACTTGTGTAGTTTGAGCGGTGTGTGATAAACCTGATGAATATACTTGCAATTTATGATGCACAGATTACCATTGGACGTGAGGGCACTGGTGATTTTACAGCAGTGCTCCCATTCCCTTTGTGTGTCGGAGGATTGAGCCTATCGTTCCAGCGAGCAAGACTTTATCAGCACTGTTAACCTTTTCTTCCCTTACCGCCCTGTACAATTTAGTGATTAGCTTGTGACATGTGGGAGTAACCAGGAGCAACTGCAAAGTTTGCAATGTGGGTGGCTCTGCTGGGAATGTGCCATAATCTCGCTTGTATCGCCAATTTTAATCTGTGCAGTATGAACCTGAATAGCGGCGATGAGCTATGAATGTATTGCGACTCTTCCGTGGTGAGAACTCCCAGTTGGGTATATGTCTTGCATTGTGTCTATGCCCACCCAGCTTAGGGAATGCATCGCACCTTACTCCTGCGTCACCTAAAGTGCATGTTCATGCTTTGGTATGCCTCTCTGTGAGTGTGTAAGTATGTACTTTAAAGAAATCGGGTGGGCATCACCATCTTCCACCGCCACATGTGGGATAAAAGCGTGAGGATTGTACCAATAATATGTGTGTTGTACCTGTGTAAAGAGATAATACAAATATAAGTCTGGCACACAGAAGCCACTCTTGTCATAACCAAGGTAAGTGTGTTCCAACCCACCCGCGATTGTTTTGCTCCCCCAAATTAACCTCAGCAGTAGAGAGCGCACCGTGTTAAAAAATTGCCTAGTGAGTTTTTAATGGAATGTTGTTAAACGGATATAAAAAGCATGGCCAAACAATCATTTTAATGAGGGCAATACGATGTGCTAAGGATAACGGTAATCCTGTCCACCTGCTCACTTGTTGCTCCAATTTAACACATGCTGTTCCTTAATTTTCTCTGATTACTACCTTGGGGTCACGATGCACCCATATTACCAGGTATTTGATTGGGTCGGTAGACCACACCAGCGGATACTCTAGAGTGGGTGAATCCGTGATTGGTGTTAGTGGTATTATCACTGATTTATCCCAGTTAATTGTTAATCCCGAAAAAAGGCCAAATCTAATATATTCCCGTAATACAGGTACTAAGTATCTTTGCGGCTCTGTAATAAACAGTACCATATCAGCATAAAGATATATGCCGACTGGACAGTGTGCAAAGTTCAGCACTGTTTCTCTATGCCTTTGTCTGATTATACTAGCTAGTGGTTCCAGCATAATAGAGAATAGTAGCGGCGAAAGAGGACACCCCTGTCTGGTCCCTATGCTGATCTGAAATGGTTCAGACGTTGGTCCTACTACACGGACCCATGCAGTGGGATCGGTGTATAACTACCGGACCCAGTCACTAAAAAGTTCGGGGAACCCCATGCTCCATAGGATCTGAAACATATAACTCCACTCGATGGAGGGCAGGATCTAGTAGATGAAACATTGCAAAAATAGTGCGTAAATTGTGGGATGTGGACCTTTCTGGTATGAAGCCAGATTGATCCAGTAGGACCAATTTCAGCATTAAAGGTTGAAGTCTTGAGGCCAAGATTTTAGCTTTTTTTTTTTTTTTGCATCCAGATTAATAACTGATAAGGGGCGGTATGACTCGCAGTGAGAGAGTGTCTTATCTTTTTTTATTAGAGCTATTATCATGGCTTGTCGTAACGATGGGGGAAGCCTACCCGACTCGTGCGCCTCTTCTTCCATTTATAGTAAATGGGGTACCAATAGCTCTGCGTGTTCTTTATAAAATTCTGCCGTGAGGCCGTCCGGCCCGGTGCTTTTTTGTTCAGCAGGGCACGAATTGCCTCTTGAATATCAAATAGTTCAATCGGCTGGGTCAAACAGTCTTGGTGTCCTTTAGCTGGGGGGTCTACCTCCCCTTGCGATTTGTACATCTTTGCATCACAGGTGCGAAACTGCTAGACTATGGCTTGCAGTGTATAGTGGGCCCCACCTTGAGCATCTGTGATTTTTGCTATGGCGTAGTATTCTGTGCGATATTTGAGCTTAGTTACTAGATTACGGCCTGGTCTACCACCCTCTGCAAAGGCACGAGCTACATGTCTCCTGGACTGGTATGGAATCTTCGATGCTGCCATCTCGTCCTGTTATAATTTGAGATCGTTAAGTCGAGATAGTGTGTTTGCACAAGGGAGCAACTCGTACTCTCTCTCGAGCTCTGTCAGTGTTTTCTCTATTTTAGCTATTTGTCACCAATATCCTTCAGAATGCCTGCTGTTGTGCTAATGCAAGCACCTCTGATAGTGACCTTAAAGACCTCTCACAGAGTCGCAGCGCTATCCACAGATCCCGTGTTTAAGTCAAAATATTGGATTATGGCTTCCCCGATCGTGTTCGCATATACAGGATCTAGCAAAGCTTCAGACGGAATCTCCATGTGAACTGTTGCGGGATATTTGTTTGGACATGTAGGGTGAGCTTGACTGGATTGTGGTCAGATAAAGTGCGAGGAAGTGCAGTGATATCAGTTACCCCGGCTTTTGCTCTTTCACTTAATAGCCAGTAATCCAAACGGGACCAGCTCCTGTGCAAAGCGGAGGCGTGTGTACCTTCTAATTTATCACTGTTATGAAGCCGCCACGTGTCTATTAGACCCAATTCTGCCATTCCATCCCTGACGCACTTGGCGATTCTAGGTGTGCGCCCACCTTGTTTACTGGATTTATCCTTACAAGGGTCTAGGTGCGTGTTGAAGTCGCTACCCCACAGAACGTCTACCTCTGGCCACTCGCGCAGCATCTTAAAAATACCTGCAAACAATTCAGGCTCATCTGTGTTGGGCCCAACAATGGTTTATTTATTTATTTGTATATTTATTTATAAAGTTTTATATAGCACGAACATGACCCACGGGGGTATCAGATCGCTTTACAGTACACTGTTATCACACACTTTTTACATACAATCGGTAATCGCATACAATACAAAAGAGGTAGACATTGCTGTTTGGATACAATCGGTGGCAAAAAGTCATCAGAGAGTTAAAATTTTAGGATGTTAATTTGTTCATTAGAAACATTTTCGCTTCCTTTTTTTGAAGGCGGCAAAGGAGGAGATTCTGCGTACATCTGGGGGAAGGGTGTTCCAAATCTTCAGTGCGATACCTGAGAAAGCTCTGCACCCAGTTCTCTTTTTGTGGAAGGATTGAGGTTTTAGTAATAGTGAGCTCAAGCATAGCGAATTTCTGCATCCTCCCGACCGCTCCAGCTTTTGTGCTTAATAGCTGGGGGTGTTGCTATGTAGGGCTTTGTGTCATGCAGGCGATCTTTAGTTGTATTCTCGCCTCGTAGGGTAGCCAGTTCAGAGCCTTCAAGGCCAGGGTGATATGGTTATTTCTTTTTATTCCGGTGACCAGCCTGGCCGCAGCGTTCAGCGACGCCCTGAGCGGTGCTAGCTTATATTTTGGAAAACTGCATAGAGTGGTGCTTCCATAGTCCAGTCTCGGTAGTACTAGTGCTTGTACTGCCAATTTTAGATCAGTCTGTGGGAGGAAGGTTTCCTTAGGATACTCAACTGATAATTGGCTCACTTGGTGGCATTGTAGATTTGCGCCTGCATATTTTAAATGTTTGTCCAGCAAGATACCCAGCTTGCCATGCACAATAGTGTAGCGCCCTTCATCATCTATGCACATTTTAATAGCTGTGAATACAAGGTCCCTCTTTATGAGCGTAAGGACCTCTCCTGCATATGAGGAGTATGAAGAAGCTAGTTTATACCCTGCCCACTTGAGTGCTCCCTTTGTTTGGCAGGTGTGTCTCTTGGAGAAGAGCAATGTGGACCTCATGCTTTTCTAAATATGCAAACACCAGTCTGATCTTTCTGGGGGAATTCAACCCTCGGGCATTCCACGTTAGATATGTGAACCTGTCTCTAGCCATCGCCGTTGTGTGTAATGATCAATGATTTGCATAGTTCCCTTCTTTGTAAAGCAATCCAGGTACATGTTAAAAGTAGCCTGAGCGTCCAACCAACCACATGCAACGAACCCCAGTAACCCAAATCCCCTCCACCTCCCCCTGCCCACTTTATCATACCCGACTTGCCAAAGCCATCCCGTGAACTAAACAGAAGACCCCCAGTGTGAACCGTGAACATAGTGTAGAGTGGGGTACACCCATTGGGGAACGCCGGAGCACATTGAACTCCCAAGCTGAAAAGGTAGGTGGCCGAACAGTTGAGTTAAGCTCCTAAAACCCCTTACATCCTAGAGCAGTGGATCATTCAACCATCGAAACAACACAGCTTGTCAATGTGCAATACTCCCAAATTGAAAGGCATACAATTTGATAAAAATTACGGGTATAGCGGTACATCGCAGCAGGAGGGGCCCGCTTTTCCATACAGTAATGCTGTTGAACACATCCCATGTAATTATAACAACCATTGAGAGAGCCCCCGATCAGTGTTCAGCCGGACATAACCCTCATTATCTGAAGCATCAGGGACAGCTTGCTTCTTACGCCGGAAGGTTTTTGCATATTCCATGGCTTGTTTGGGGTTGGTGGAAAATGCGCAGCCGGGCAGGATACAGCATGGCATATTGCACATTTTCTGCCATTAATATTTTTTTTACTTGCTGGTATTCCTTCCGCGCTTCTTGGACGCGGCTGTGAAATCAGGATAAAATGCCACCGTAATACCCTGATAACTTCTGGTGCCTTTCTGACGAGACATACGCAGCATCGAGTTGCAGTCTCTATAATTTAGCAGGCCGGCAATAATCGGCCTGGGAGGTGCCCCGGGGGCGGGCGAGCCACCAGGGTTTGATGGGCCCTCTCCACTTTGAGCAGTTGAGAAAGATTGTCAGCTCTGAAGATTTCACGTAGCATGTTCTCAACATAGGTTTCCAGCCTGTCCACATTGGTCGACTCCGCTGAGCCTGTGATGCGCAGATTATTGTGCCGAGACCTGGCTTCGAAGTCTTCATTTTTGGCTTGGATAGCAGCAAGCACTTTCTCCATATCCAATGACTTGGATGTCACATGCTGCAGCCCATCCTTCGCATCCGATATGCGTTTTTCAGCTTCCCCCAGTCTAGCAGCGTGTTTATCAAGTTTTGCAGACATGTGGTCCATACGTCCACTGAGGGCCTCGATTTTTCCATCTATGGATTGTAGGCTGGTTTTATGGCGTTAAGCGTGGTTTCCAGTGAGGACGGAGAGACTGAGGGTGCGTCGAGTTCAGAGTCCGAGGTGGCTCTTTGCTGTGGCCTGCCGGGCTTCCGCAGGTCAAACGTGAGGTGCAGCAGATTTTTGTCCGTTATACCCATAATGTAATTTTCTGCGCAGCGCACTTTGGGCAACGCCCGTCTGCGGGGCTAGTCACTCACCGGTGCCGTCTCTCCCTGTCAGCCGCTGCGCACACACGCTGCTCTCACTATATCTCGTCTACAGGACTAGGGTTCTACATGTACGCCACCGTGGCACAGTGCGGTCGCCAAATCAATGCAAAGCTGGGAGGGAGGACAGCACGCTTCACGCCTCATACAGCACAGTGCGGCAGAGGCGATCCTTAACTTCCACACTCCGCAGCAGATATCGGTTCAAGCCTACCGTCATGTAGTCCGCAGATCACCTTGCTGCCACGCCCCATACAATGCACAGGGGGGCCACTATGCCAGAGTCACTTCTCATGCAGTTATCCCAGGTGAACTGTAGTCTCCTCAGTTTAAAGAGCAGTTCCACAGCAGTCAGCCGACACAGCAATAGCACATCGCGGCCTTCAGTAGTATCACACTCCTCGCCTTCTGTCCCCGAAAGTGGGCCGTGCGCAAGTACGTTATTGTCCCAGGTCCGCCCAGGCGCAAGCACTCAGCAAGGGCCCGTGGCTTCTAAAATATTGTTAACGCGGAGTCGGGAGCTGCCCACACTTCCCTCCGCAGAACAGCCCGCCCGCTGCATCCAGGACTCACACAGAATACTCGCAGGCCCTCACCCCCGCCGCTCAGCGTTTGCCGGGGCAGACGGCTAGACCTCACCAAGGGTCTACATTGCGCGCTCAGTTGCAGCCCCTGTCTGCTCCGCCCTCTCTTCAGCGGGCGAACGAAGCCACACAGGCAGGGTACCTGCAAAAAGCACAGTGTCCAGCGCTGCCTCTCAGTGGAGCCTCCGACTCGTAGGCAGCCCCCAGGTCTCCGGCAGCCATTATGCGCTCCGCGGGGCCGCCATGTTGTCCTCCACTCCGCGTTTCAGATTGCCATCAAATCCATTCAAGTCGGGCCACGAGACACAGAGAAAACACCTTATATAGCCGCTTTTGACTTCATCAAATGCCTTTGGGGTGTAAGCACAAATGGTGCCTAGAGAGCAGGATAGTTAATGGATTGGCAAGTCGGCCTGCGGAGCTGCACTACAGCGCAGGCATCTTGCCATGCGCCCTCTAGGGCCCCCCCTTCCTCAGTGAGAAATAAACATATCAATGCATAGTACCTTTATCATGTTAGAGCCAAGGGAATAGTCATTAGACTTGTCTTGTACAAAGTTGTTAAAGCTCTACAACTTCAGACACCACACAAAGGTTCACTCTGAGTTTGTAACTAACTTTGCAAAAGCCCAAGAGATATTTGTTACAGTACAACTTAAAAGGTGAGGTAGAATTCTGCTACGTACTTGCTAGGGGTAGTTCAAGAATCTAACAGTAGTTTCAAAAGCGAACCAAAAATTCTAGCAATCCTTTGCTACTCACTTACCTGAATTCTATGGAGACCGCGCTGGAAGAGGTCAAACAGTTCTAAGAATGCAAAATAATTCTTTTTTTTTTTTTTTTTCTTATTCACCTGTAATTTTTTTTTTTTTTTAAAAACCTTTATTTACACTTCAAATATTCACAGTCATGGGCCTACAACCGCCTGGGCCGGCCGCTAACGTAGAGAAAAGGAAGGAAAACAATAATACAGCAGTCATAAGAGCCGGAGCGAGCCGCACGCATAACGGCTGCAGCCGCCCACAACTGAACCCAGCACTACAGAAAGGTTTCTTATTAACTAGTTTATAAATAAAAACAACAAAAAGAAACTTGGACCAGGCAGAAGAGCTCCATTAACAGGGATGTGCTCTCTCATGAGCGGGGGACAACAGCGAAAACGCAGCCCATTACACAGTTATTCGCGTGAAAAAGGGCAGGGGGGGCAGGGGAAAGATCTGTCATCAATCCTGCAAAGCAAAGGGGAAAAAAAGACCAGGAACATCAAAGTCAAGGGGACATCGTTACGTCTGGTGTGACCACTAAGGGGGGGGTGCAGATATCCCCCCGATAGGAATTCCAGGGACCCCACATCCTACTCCATTTCTTAGGTTTGCCTCTGGCCACGTAAACCGTCTTCTTTCGGAACATGCACCAATCCATATTTTCTTTCCACTTCGTAACTGTGGGGGGCCTACCGGAACCCCAGAGCTGCGCAATGTCCCTTTTAGCGATCATGTTGCCCAAAGTCACCCAGCGTTCTTGTGCCACATCGCAGTCAGTCGGCTCCCACACATTCAACACACATCGCCGAGCCTCAGGGAGCAGAGCCACACCCGTAACCTCCTCCATCACTGCATGCACCCCAGTCCAGAAACGTAGCACCTTCGGACACTCCCACAGAATATGGAGAAAAGTACCAAGCAGGCCACAACCAAGCCGACATAAACCATCACTTGTGTAACCCATGTGAAGCAAGCGGGGACCGGTGACATAGACCCTATGTAGTATCTTTAACTGCACAAATCGAAGGCGAGCCGGTATAGCAACCTCCCTCGGTGAGGCTATGGCCGCGACCCAGTCCTCATCATCTAACTCTAGGCCATCAGCGACCCAGACCTCTCGTAAATGTGTGAGAAGGTCCGCTCGATTGTTGATCAGTTTCTTGTAGATCAGGGAAATAGTACTCTCTGGCAGGTAACCATCAAGCAAACGATCTTCCAACGGGGAGGCTTCAGGGATATCTGCAGGATTCGGGAAAGCGGAAAGTAGCGCATGGCGCATCTGCGCATAGCGAAAGAACTCCCTATCGCTCAGCTTATATTCCGTCTGAAGAGCTTCAAACGATTTAAAAGCGCCCTTCGTCCAGAGATCCCCCACACGACTAATTCCGATCAAATCCCACTTCTCAAAGCCTTTAGTATGCCATAAACCACCCAACGCCTCCGACGCATACAGTGGAGTCGCACGAGACAGACGGCCCGTCCATCCCGTGGCAGTGGTGGCGCAGTGCCAGGAGCGCACCGCATTTTTCGTAGGACCTGTCAATTTAGTGCTTCCCTTCGTAGAATAAAGCGCCCTATTGAAATCTCTGCCCGGCAACAGTAGCTTATCCATCTCGTATGCGGGGTTCGCCGCCGGGCCATATGTCCCATGATTCACCGCCACCAACTGGGACGCCCAATAATACCTTTTAATATCAGGGAGAGCTATGCCACCGTCATACCACGGAAGGGTCAATTTAGCGAGAGCGATGCGCGGTCTCCCATCCCAAATTAGTTGCCTCTGTAAGCTCTCTACCTCACTAAAATATCGGGCGGGCACCACGCCCAGCGTATTCTGCAATGCGTACAAGAAGCGTGGAAGAGACATCATTTTGAATAAGGCCGCCCGGCCAAGCGGCGATAGCGGGAGCCTACGCCAACGAGCAACATCGGCCCGCAGCCGCTGGAGCGGGGGCAACAGATTCAGAGCATAACGGACCGCCGGATCGAGGGACACGTGGATACCTAGATATTTAAATCCAGAATGTGAAATCTGAATCGGACAGCCACGAGGGAGAAAAGGGGGGTCGCCAACCAGCACATAAACACAGGATTTCACCCAATTAATGACAAGCCCTGAATTGCGACCGAAAGAGTTCAATACATCAAATAACACTATCAACGATTTCCGCGGGGAGGTGAGATAGAGCAAGATATCATCTGCGTAGAGTGACACGCGATCCTCAAACGTCGGTGTCCACCGAATACCCGTCATGGAGGGTTCCCACCGGAGCCACGCCGCCAGGGGCTCCAACGCGAGAGCAAAAAGAAGCGGGGATAGGGGGCAACCCTGCCGCGTGCCCCTCCCAAGCAAAAAGGGGGTAGAAACTATACCATTCACCACCACCTGCGCCAGTGGTTCCACGTATAACAACTTCACCCATCCAATGAACCCAGGTCCAAAACCAAACCTAGCCAGCGCCGCCCAGAGATACGACCACTCCAACGTGTCGAACGCCATCGTGGCGTCTAAGGACGCCAAAATGGCGGGCTCCTGAATAGAATCAACTCTCGCGAGGACTCCGTGGAGGCGCCGCAGGTTCAGCGCGGTATTGCGGTGCGGAATAAAACCAGACTGGTCCGGATGTACCAGATCACCAATGACTTTAAACAAACGGTTAGCGAGCACTTTAGTGAGAATCTTAGGTTCAGCGTTTAGGAGTGAGATAGGCCTATAAGACGCACAGCAATCACGCGGCTTGCCCTCTTTATGGATCACCACAATGGTCGCTAGACGTTGATCACGCGGAAGGGCGCCGGCCTCTCGGGATGCAAGAAACCTCTCGCGGAGATAAGGTGCCAACCTATCTGGACGAAGCTTGTAAAGCTCGATCGGAAGGCTGTTAGGGCCGAGAGCCTTTCCTGAACGGACCGAGCAAATCGCCGATGCTATCTCATCGTTCGTCAACGCCGCGTCCAGCAGTTCTTTATCATCGACCGAAAGGCACGGCAATGCAATATCTCGTAGCAGTTGACGGGAGTCGTCTTCTGGCCTCTCCGAGACCGGAGAGTAGACGTCACGCAAATGGTCCGCAAAGCAGCCCACAATCTCCCCCGGATCCGTAACACTCACACCATCAGTACGCGCAATCACCGGGACCACACGACTCGCACGCTCTCTCCTCTCCAGCCATGCAATCAACTTTCCAGCCTTGTCACCAACATCATACAAGCGCCCCTGTTGTTCCCTACTAGCGAGCTTGGCCGCATCCGTAACCAACGCCCTATAATCCGATTGTTTAAGGCAAAGGGCATGGAGTTTGTCCCGTGTAACCCCCCGCCCGAGATCTTCTTCCAAGTCAGTTATGTCAGACTCCAGGCGTACCACCTCCTCAGTTTTACGTCTCTTAGCAAGGGAGATCAAGGATAGGGCCTGCCCACGGATGACCACCTTGAAAGCCTCCCACAACGTTACGGCCGATGAGACTGAACCTTGATTTTCCACAAAATAACGGTCAAGAGACTTAACCAAAAGGGCACGAGTTGTGGGGTCATGCAAATACCAGGGATTGATCGGGGCCACCCTCCCCTCTGCCCCCAAGACCACATGTAAGTGTAGCAGGACCGGGGAATGATCAGAGATGCCACGAGCCAGATGCCTGACCTCCCCGATCATTTGAGCTTGGGCGGCCGGCATCAGCACATAGTCCAATCTAGATAAGGAGCCGTGGGCGCCAGAGTGAAATGTAAATTGGGCAAGCCCCGGATGCATTGATCTCCAACAGTCCACAAGCCCCATAGTGTCGATAAAGCCACCCAGCCAAGAGTGCGCCCCGGGGAGGTCTCTGGGAGGGTGTCGATCCTCTCTACCCGATACCACAGAGTTGAAGTCACCACCCACCAGCAAGAGGCCCTCCGGGAGACCAAGCAGCAGCCCTCCCAAGTCCGCAAAGGTGGTGGTTTGCAACCCCGGGGGGACATAAACTGAAACCAAACACAAAGTCCGTCCTTCCCACCGGCCTACCAACACCACGTAACGCCCCCGGTCGTCGTGCATCACCTCATCAATTTCCAGCGGGAGAGAGGATCGAACCAAAATGCCCACCCCTCTGGAGCCGGTAGTAAACCCAGAGTGGGCCACCAAACGGTAGCCCCTTCTATTCATAGCATGGCATGAGTGTCCCACCAAATGCGTCTCCTGCAACAGAACCACATCGGGAGAGAGACGTTTCAGATATTGTAGCACCACCCCTCGCTTCAATCGGTCCCCCAAACCATTGACATTCCATGTTAAAATGCGCAATCCCCTACCCCCCCATTTCCACAACAACGGTCACCCCACCCACGTTGAGAGCAAAAAACAGCACATTGATTGCCTGGTACAAAACAAACGCCACAAAAAACAACTCCCCTACCGCCACCCCCCCATCTCCCGTTACACCCCCCCCCACCCTGCACCCCTGCACAAGACCATTAAGCCACCCCAACTCGCAGTGTGCCTGTCGCCCCAACATGAACCTACTCTACGGAAAGAAAGAGAAACCCCAGAGGAGGAAGAATCTCACCAGATACCCCGCAGCCTCCCACTGATGAAGGAAAGGTAATACAATCCTAGAAAAGAAAAAACAATACATCAAACCCAAGTCGGAGGTGAACACGAAATTGTCTAGGAACCACCAGTCATTCACACTTGGTCCGCTGATCCACCACCCTCATCCTCGGCTCGGTCCTCCCCGCCGTGCCGACTGTGCAAAGTGTCAAGCCAGTCCTCAACCGCTTCAGGCCGGTCGAAAAAATGAGTCGGTTCCTCCAGTTCAATGCGTAGCTTGGCCGGGAAAAGCATAGAGTACTTCAAGCCCATGTCCCTCAGCCGCCGCTTGACAGTCATAAATCCCATTCGCTGTTTTTGCACCGATTTGTGTAAAGTCAGGATAGAAACTGGTGTCCGCATTGTCATACTTCGTCGGGCCATGCACACGGGAGGCCTGCAGGATTGCGTCACGGTCCCTGAAGTTGAAGATCCTGGCAATGATAGGTCGCGGTGGGGCCCCAGGCCTCGGCTGGCCCCCCGGAACTCTGTGTGCCCGCTCCACCGTAAAGAATTTGCTGAGGCCTTTCGGCGCTAGTTTGTTCAGGATCAGATCTTCCACAAAGAGATCGACCGGCCCGTCCTCCGACTTCTCCGGCACACCGATGATGCGCACGTTATTCCGCCGGGCCCTGCTTTCAAAATCCTCCAGTCTCTTAACAGAGAGGTCGCTGAGGGCCCGCAAACTACGGATCTCCGTCTGCAGTTCAGAGACATCCGTCTTGAGGCCCGATGTCGTGAGATCGAGTGATTTGACCTTCTCACTAGTTTTCGATATATCTGCCCTAAGTAAGTTGACATCGATCAACACGGTGTCCAGCTTGTGGGCCAGCGAGTCGAATCGCTGGCCAACCGAAGCCTTCATGGCGTCGATGGCACCCATGACATCTTGTAGTGTCAATTCCGTCGAGGGTGACGGGCCCTCCTTGGCCGCATCTGAAAGCCCACTCGAACCGGGAGATCCCTTCTGCTGGGCATAGCGGTCCATGTTGTTCGTTTGCACGTAGGTACCCCTCCGGGTAGCTCTAGACTTGTGCTTGTCACCGTCCAGCCGGGTCGTCATTACTCCGCAGGGAGTGCAGATCCAGTATTCCTGTTAGGCGTAACGATCACCCTGGGGAGTCCACCTGAGTGATGGACAGCCCCCTTTATCAACGCCACTCGACAGCCACAGATCGGTCCCAACGTAGAGCGACTGCGAGCGCCCGCTACCAGACTCGTAGAGGAAGTCAAAAATGAAAGTGAAACCAGGGGGGGGACGGGCCCGCCCAAGACCCCAGAGCCGTTATTGTTCGATTGGAGCTCGGGGACTGTGCCAACCCGAGTCCGGGGTGGCGCCACGGAGCAGGCCTCTTTCCGGAATACAGGATAAGTCGAGTTCCCAAAGTCCGATTTAAGTTCCGAAAACGGGAATCACCTCAGCTTCGGTTCATCAGTAATATTCCTTCAAAATAGCAGGATTATAGCCAGGATAGACGTGGGAGGCTGCGAGGGTCTCGGGAGCCCTGTGCCTACACGTCCATCTTGGTTGCGCGCTAGGCTCCTCCTCGCAAAATAATTCTTGAGTTACATGGCTGCGAGGAAAGTCTTTGTATTTTTGCTGCAAAAGTTCCAAGATGCGCACCACCAACAGAGAACGTCTGAGAACATGAACTCGGCATCTGGCTTAAAGACTAACTCCACTGGAGATGCATGAATCCAGGTGAAAAGCAGAACCTAAGCAGAGAAACATGGGTAAAGGGCAGAGCCAAGCAGAGTCGTCTTCTCTCCTGCAGGGAAGAAAGCCAAGCAGCTGAGCCAAGCAGCTGCCCTCACCCTGGTAGTGGGTGTTCTAGAATGTGGGATCCTCGAATCACACAGTAAATCCTCGAATCCTGCAGTAGTATTTTAGACTCGATCAATCAGGGGTTTTTAAAGCGCGCTACTCGCCCGTGAGGGTCTTAATGCGCTGAAGGGGGGTGCAGCTTCGGGTCAGTCGAAGAGCCAGGTCTTTAGGTTCTTCCTGAAGGTGTGCAGAGTAGGGAAGCGCCTGATGTTGACTGGGAGCTCGTTCTTTGCTGTGACGTAGGAGAAAGCTCTTCCGCCTGCTCTGGTTCTGCGAATGCGTGGGGTCTCTGCCAGGGCGAGGTCAGCGGAGCAGAGGTTCCTTTTGTGTACGTGGAACGAGTCTCTCTCTTTGAGGTATTTGGGTCCGATGTTGTGGAGGGATTTGTAGGCGTGAGTAGCTTGAAGGTTCTCGACGGGGAGTCAGTTGAGGTCTCGTAGGTGCTGGGTCATGTGGTCGTGGGGTTCCGAGGACCAGTCTGGCTGTGGTGCTCTGGATGGTTTGGAGCTTGTGTAGCAGGGTTCTGTCGATTCCGACGTAGAGGGCGTTACCGTAGTCCAGTCTGCTGTTTACGAGTGTGTGGGTGACTGTCTTTCTGCATTTGCAGGGGATCCACTTGGGAGTTGAAACAGATGGATGTGATGGCGTTGATCTGGTGGTTCATAGTGATGGAGGAATCTAGGATGATGCAGAGGTTTCGGGCATGGTCTGATGGAATGGGTGGGTTTCCGAGGGCGGAAGGCCACCTGATGTTGTCCCAGGTGGTGGAGGAGGGTCCAAGGACGAGGACTTCAGTCTTCTCTGAGTTGAGCTTCAGGCAGCTGTTGTTCATCCAGGCTGCGACGTCTTTAATTCCTTCCTGGAAGCTGAGTCTGGTGTCTGCGGGGTTCTTCGTGAGGGAGAGGATGAGCTGGGTGTCGTCGGCGTAGGATACTATGCTGAGCCCATGCTGTCTGTCGATGGCGGCAAGGGGGGCCATGTAGATGTTGAAGAGCGTGGGGCTGAGTGAGGATCCTTGGGGTACTCCGCAGTTGATCTCTGTGGGTTTGTAGAGGAAGGGTGGGAGTCTGATCCTTTGGGTTCTGCCAGTGAGAAAGGAGCGGATCTAGTCGTTGAGTCTGGCTGCGAGAGTGCGGTGTGAGACGTGTCGAAGGCTGCGGAGAGGTCTAGTAGGATGAGGGCTGTGATGTGGCCCTGGTCGAGTAGCATGCGGATGTCATCTTTGGCAGCGAGGAGGATGGTCTCAGTGCTGTGGTTGCTGCTAAATCCGGATTGGAAGAAGTCGAGGATGGCGTTCTCTTCGATGAAGGTGGTCAGCTGGGCGTTGACGAATCTCTCGGTGACTTTGGCTGCAAAGGGAAGGAGAGAGATGGGCCGTAAGTTTTTCAGATGCCGGATTCGAAGGAGGCATTCATGGTCCTGCCTAGTTTGGGTGCTATGGCGCCGGAGGCTCTGTGGTAGATGTGCGGCAGGCAGGGGTCCGTGGGGGCTCCTGAGTGGCTGTTCTTTATGGTCGTGGCAGTGTCTTCGGTGGTAGCAGGTTTCCAGGTGGTGATGGTGGGCTGGTTGTTGGTGGTGGAGCGGCGGGTGGTGTCCGGAGTCTGTTCGCTGAAGTTGTCGTAGAGGGCCTGGGATGGTGTGACGTCCGTGGCTTCGCTGGGGGGTTTGGTGAACTGCTGTATGACGTTGAAGAGTTCTTTTGCTTTACTGGCGTTGGTGAGGATTTTGTTCTTGATAAAGGTTTGCTTGGTGGCTCTTATGTGCTGGTGGTATTCAGTCATTGCGTTCCTACAGGACTAGGGTTCTACATGTACGCCACCGTGGCACAGTGCGGTCGCCAAAACAATGCAAAGCTGGGAGGGAGGACAGCACGCTTCACGCCGTCATACAGCACAGTTCCTGTAGGTGTTCTGGTCTTCGGTGATTTTCCTGTTCCTCCAGAGTTTCTCGCGGTGTCTTGGAGGTCGGTGGTGTACCAGGCCGCCTTCTGGGGGCGTAGTCTGATGGGGTGTAGGAGGGGTGCATGCTTGTCTGCGCAGCTGGAGATCCAGCGGTGTCGTTATTTGGCTGCGGATTTGTTGTTGGTCGTGGCGGAGGGGGGGGGTCGTGGAGGAGGGTGGTGTTGAGGTGTTCCTCTGTGATCTTACTCCAGTTCCTTAGTGGCGAGCGTGGGGCGGGTTTGGGTGCGGTGGTGGTGTTGAAGGTGAAGTGTACACAGTGGTGGTCTGTTCAGAGGGGCAGCGTGGTGTGGCTGAGGTGGATGTTTGTCCCTCCTGCGAAGATGGGGTCGAGGATGTGTCCAGCTCTGTGGGTGGGGGTGGTGCTTTAGTCCGAGGTTGGTTAGGTTGTCAAGGAGGGTGGTGGAGTCGCTGTGGTTGACGAGGGGAAGTTCAGGTCCCCGATGAGAATGTGGTCTGTGGAGGCAATGGCGTGGGGAGTGACGAGGTCAGCAATGGTGGTGGCAATAGAGGCCCGGGGGGGAGGGGGCGGTCTGTAGACGAGGCCACACGCAACATGGTTCCGGGGCTGGGCTGGATCTGGAAGTGGATGTGCTCTGTGTTGGAGAGGGGATCGCTCATGCTGGAGGGAGCTCTAGTGTGCAATGGAGAGTCCTCCTCCTGGGCGGTCCTTTCTTTGGATCTTGTATCCATCTGGGATGGTGGTGGCGATGTCTTGGGCGGAGGTTGTGTTGGTCCAGGTTTCCGTGAAGAAGGTGATGTCTGGCGAGAGGGTGTCGATCAGGTTCCAGATCTCCATGGCGTGTCTGTGTGACGTTGAGGAGGATGCACGTCAGGCCTTCGGTCAGGCAGGCGTCCGGCGTGGGTTCAGCGGTCGTGGGGGGGCTGTTGATGGTGAAGGATTGTCGGCAGGAACACTGGCCGTGGGTGGTGTTCGGCGTTGCTCTCTGGCAGCTGTCTTTCCTTCTGGGGTTGAGTGCGAGGAGATCGGCGGGATTGTGAGCGGTGGGAGGTCGTAGATCCAGCGTTCCTGGCACTGGCTGCATTCGGGTCGCAGAAGGGCTTGCCTTTGGCGTGCTTCCTCTGGGCCACCATTAATAGGGGAGGGACGAGAGGCAGGAGCGGGAGGTGTCTGTGGTGGAGGGGCCGCAGGGGCAGCAGCGGCGGGAACACGAACTGGAGAAGGAAAAAGGTAAAAAGAATGAAAGACGAGGTGCCAAATTAAACCAAAAAAAGATGCGGGGAACAGGAGAGGCTATGGGAGAGGCTAAGGGCTGCAGGCGAGGTGCAGAAAGTGCTGAGGCAGGATCAGGCCTCGGAGCGGGCAGCTGGCACAAACCTCACCAGGAGGGTGAAGGAGGACTGTGGAGCTGCGACAGCACTGCGGAACTGCTGGGAGAGAGTTGAATCTTGTTTTAGATCCTCGAATCGCACGGTAGTCTGCCACTCAAATGGGCAATACTCATGCACCATTTGGGATGCCCCAGGGGACCAAGATTGGGGAATTGTAAGTGGGAATCACACATAGCAGACACAATTCCAGCGGCGGTTTCTCTTCGAGGGTGTCCGGGCTCCGCCCCCTTTACATTCACGGTCAAAAGAAAGCTTTGACCAGAAGCAAAGCTAAACTGCTTTATTAAAAAACATTTTTTTTAAAAATTATTCACAATACGCACTGAATTATCTTGCTGTGGTGACAATAACGTGACGCTGTCCCCCAAATATGCTCTCCTGGGCGGGCCCAACTCTAGAGTATTTGCCGGGCTGAAAATCTCACAGCCCTGAGGCCTGTTAGGTCATCACCTTGGAAAAGACACTGCCTCCATGACCAGGCTCCACCCCCTGAGGACGTGAGGATAAAGTTACCTCTGGGCGTTCAAGTCTCAAGCCCTGTGGCGCTAGGTCTCCACGTCAATCAGGGAGTGGAGTGCATTGTCACCACACCCTTTAAAAACTCGTCACAAGGTGGTAAAGGGTGTCGTACAGACTGCAGGGAGGAAGCCAAGAAATCGAGTCTGCGCAGTTTATCATTGGTTTTGAAGACACACTGCGCAGACTCGAAGAGTCTTGCTTCCCGCGCTGCAGTTAGACGCCATTTGAGCTCTGGCATGCCTTCAGATTTATTGCTAGCAACAAACTCATGGAGACGTGGAATAAAGGACAAAGTGTTACTGTTGGAAAGTGGTTTACTGGTAGGAGCAAATGTAGTTCTGCCACTGGCAATAAGGCCACTAACACATGGTAGGACTCAGCATAGGTCTTGGAAAATTATTCCTATGCTTAACCCTTGGTAGCTTGGCTGCGAGCAGGCAGGCTTAACTTCAAAGACAGGTATGTAAAGCATTTAAAAACACCAATTCAGTAAATAATTAAGACACAACACATAATAAAAATCCAACACCAAAAAATAATAGGTAATATTTTAATCTTTAAAATGACACCAAGATCACACAAATCCAATGTAGGGAGCCGGAGATATGAATTTTCAACGATTTAATAAAATATAGCACTTAGAAGTTTATAGCACCATATTCGGATACCTGTTCGCGATAGACAGTGACAAAGTCAAAGTTTCAAGCCAACCGCGATGGAGCCCTGGGCGGCTACTGCTTGCGGCAGGTCCCGGTCTCAGTTTATACCTTCACACTTAGAAACTTTTCTGAAGCTTTTCTCCCCTAGGCCCCTCGAAGCTCCCAGCCCGTTCGGATTCGGTGAGGGTTCGGCGGATTGACTTGTGACGAGGTCCCGGTCAACTTCTCTGGAGCGGACGTAGACATTTTTTCAAGATCGCTTCAGCGGAACAACCCAGGAATCCAGGCCTACACGCGATGAAAGGCAGGCGGCTTGGCATTCGCGGTTGCTCCCGGTCACCTTTCTACGAGCGGACTTAAAAACCTTTCTGGAGCTTTTTCTTGTGGCTTCTCTCAATGCTCTTCATGTAGCCGGATCCGGTGAGTGTTCGCCGGCTTCAGATCTCTTCTACTCCTGGTCAAATCTTGGAAGTTGGACCGATGGAGCTTTTAGCGGGACAAACCTGGTTGGCTTGGCCGGCTCGCGGTTGAAAGCAGGCAGCCTGGCTGGTCAGGTTGAGTCGGTCCCTCCATGGAGCTTTTTTCCAAAGTTACTCCAAAGTTCTCTAAACTTCTTGAACTTCTTCCTGAAGTTCCTCAAGGGGTCCCAAAGTGTCTCAAACTCACTCCAAGGGTCTGGAAGCTCCAAGATCGTCCTTGAAAGTTGAAGACTTCAGGTCCCACAATCCACTGGTACAAAACCCTTACAAATCCACTGGTGGTTCTCCGAGGTGCAGATTTAGTTGATGTTCCAGATGAGCTCTTTTAACCTGTAGCTTTCAGGGAGTCCAATCTTTAGTTATTTTTCAGCAAAATAATCCACAGGGCTGTAGTTTCAGATGGTGCAATTTTCAGAGGTCAGGCCTTAGAAATCTTTGCACAGCAATCTTCTCCGCTTGGTAATGTCTTGCTTCAGTAAGTTTCAAGCAGCAGATCTGGATGGCTCTGCCCCTCTCAGATACTTATTCTAAGTTCTCTGGGTCAAGCATGAGGTCACTTCTGACCAATGGGAGCAGGGTAACTCCTCCAAGATATGACCACATCTTGTAGAGTGTGGGATTACTTTGTCCCAGAGTGCATCAAATCTTCAAAATTCATAATGGCTGATTTTCCAGCAAGGAGGTGTAAGAGCTGGCTAAACACACCCGCAGGATAGCTAATTTACTTAGACTTTCCCCCTGCATCTGCTCATACCTTCCTTAATTCTACCATCTGCCTAAGGTGGGATGTTCAGAGTTGTAAATGGCACCGTTCTCTGCTCTCCTCTTTGAAGAACATAGTTTACGACTCCTCCCCCTGGCCTGGCATTCCTATATAACAGTACACTGCCCTGCCAGCAGAGCTGGTAAACCCCAGGGGCTCTTTATCACCTCTACAAGGCAGCCTGGCTAATCCACTTAACTGACCAATCTGAGCAGACCACTGGAAGGCTGAATTTGGACTTAAAACCAAGAAAGTCTTATAACTTCTTGTATGTACACTTTAGGAGAAATTCAACAATATGATATTATTGGATTTATGAATACCATTCTGGGAAGTCTTTGAATGGCACTTCTAGCCCTCTTCTATCAAGAGTTATTAATCAATAACTTCCTACCATGTTAACCTATGTAACAGGGGATTTGCAATGGGAAGAATGACTTGGGCCATTTTTCCAGCACCAGGTCTTACAAAAACATATTTTATAAGTGCTTGTCTTATATCTACAGGAACCCCACCCCATGTGCAACTAGGGAAGACTTTAGGGGTTCTGAATCTGTAGCAATATTGCAAATCCTTCCTCAGTGCTCCCAGTATCAAAGTCGAATTTGAGCAACATGTTACCACAATGTGGGGAGTGAAATGTGAAATTTCACTTAACTCGGGGCATATAAAACTCATTTTATAAGGATGTACCTTATACTTATCTGACCCCCACCCCTGGGACACCTAGGGGAGACCCTGGGGGTGCCTAATATGCCAAAAATGTGAAGGCTATCCATTTTTAAGTGCCCCAAACCCCAAAGTCGAGTTTGGGCACAATTTACTTTTTAAAAGCAGTCCTGGCACCCAGGGCTGCCTTTAAACTGACCTCAGGCTTCAGCAGTGTACACATGCAAGTGCAAAAAGCGCTGCTGGCCTCTAAACTGCCATGCCCTAGGGTACTAGGGACTTCTAGGTAGTTTCAAGCACCCTGCCCTATTATATACTAGAGGCCTATAGGGTACGTCATGCCAATCACAAGGGTACCCCTCCATACCATTGTGTACCCTAGTGTATGTAGGTGTTTTAACTGTATTCCAAGGTGTCTCTTTCAGCATAGCACTGGCCCTGGGCCTGGTTAGACAGAACCCAGGGTCAGTCAGTCGATTACCACCAGTATCAGTCAGCAAAAAGTTGGGAGGTGCCCATGATGAGTTTGCAACAGTTACGCACTGGAGGTGCTTGTGTTTATGTGAAGGAGTCTGCCGCATCGCCGATTCGTGTCACCAGGTGAGGTACAAAAAATACTGGCCGATTTATTTCGTTGTAGTTATTGGAGGCCTGGTCTGCTAAAATTAATGCCCGTTTCGTTGCACGCATAATTATTCCCTCCTTCAAGCTGTTCGAGCGTTTTGAAAGACAGCAGCTGTTTTATTCTGAACTCTTCAAAAAAAGCATGTCAGTCAGCTGGATGACATAGATACATCACTTTGAATCACTTGGATAAATATTTGTGACTCCCCAAAAAGCATAATAATTTGTTGCACTCTAATGAACAAAGAGTTAAAATGGGAGGCTGGGGACGGCACGTTTATTGAAAACATTTTCCACATAGAGACCGCCCTCAAAGTCAAAGACCTGCGGGTACCTTTAGCCACTTTGCATCAAGACACATTAGGTAAGAAAAAGAGCTGCACTTAATTTCAAGCAGCCAGATATCGAATTAAGTTCCTCTTTCTCTGATGGGGCAATGCAACAAGTAAACTGTGCTTATTTCTATCTGTTGCTCAGCTCTATTAGTCAAATGCAAATGCAGTCCTTGGATGTCTTTGGTGCGGACCTGGCATCAACAGCCTTTCTTCTACATGGACACATGCTAATGTCACTTATCTATTTTCTTGTAGCCTGCAGCCAGTATGTGTAAATAGCTGGAAAGCCCAGGCCTGAAAGCTGTACCCTTCAGTGTCTAAGTAATATGTGTATTGGGTTGCATGTACATGGGCGAGACAAAGTTTGGGGTTTTATTTTGCGTTTTAGCAATAGAGTGTCTTATTTTAATTTCAATCTTTCGAACTAGACCTTAAGGTATTATCAGATTTTTCCTTAGGGGATGATTGGATATTCATGAGGCCTGTGTAAAGACTTTTAATTTGTGTAGTTGAAATTCTTTATTGACTTTTAAAATACTTTACTTTTGTCTTGTCCAAGAGCAGCTTGGCAGCCTCAGTCTCCTGCCACGTCTTGTTGGATGCTGTGAGCGCTTTCTGCATGGGCAGAACCCCACCCCGGTTTGTGGGTGCAAGTTATGTGTGTGCATATTTAAATAAAAAGGACTTGTTTTTATTTAGGACTGCTTGTGGCATTGTTTAAGTGCTGAGCAGTCTCCAAGCATGCGTAACTGCCCTCAGTGTGTATCCTGCAGATTTCGGAAATGCTGTGTTTACATGCCCTATTTGTTCAGCACATTGTGATCAGTATTAGCTTGTAGAGTATATATTGTGACAGTGCTATTTGTGCTCAGAATAATATTTGGTTTATTTAGTTTGTGCGCGCATACACACACTGTATACGGTATAATTGCATGTGATCTGTGCATGAGTACAGTATGTGTGCTTATTATTAATGGACAGTTATTTGTATGCCGTGCCTGTATGTTATATCGGGTTTGTACAGTCTGTGTGCATACTGTGCATGCACATTGTGTTTTCCCAGTTTGTGCACATTGTCTATACAGTATAGTGTGATTACATGTCAATGTTCCTTGTTTTTTAGTGCATATTGTAAATGAGGCTAGAATGTAATGCAGGCACACTCCAACAAGCTGCATCATTTTTTCTCATTTTTGTTAAATAACATTTGTACAGGAAATGGCGACTAGCTTCCCAAAAAATGGCGTGCCTACTAAAGTGACCTCCTACCCCGGGCCTAGCCCAGCCTCACCACTCTCAAACTTCACCAGCCGCCACTGCACAATTCTGAGCAGCTTGACCCCTGTCACACTGGCGCAAGCAACATCCTGAGTGGCAGTTCCTTGAGCATGTTGTGTAAAGGGCAGCCTGTTATGTCAGGAATTTGGACGAACACCTATGGCAAGCAATCACACTTTCCGAACTGGACTCTTAGGGTAACTAAGGCGAGCAGTCAAAGAATTCTTTTTTTTTTTTTCCGCCATAAGATAATTTTATTGTTGACAACCAATACAGTACGCAGGCCTTGCAGGGCACCCAGGGTACATAATCAGGATGACATATATGAGAGGATTGATTGCAGGTAAAATATATTCTAAAGGAAGGTAAGAAAAGAAGAAAGAAGAAACAACTGCGCCACATTGCCTCTGTTCAACAAGTAAAACCGTCTTGAGTATAGGGAAAGTTTTTGCCACTCACAGTTGCAGCGAATAAAAGCACTAAGGAAATGCCAGTCTACTAGTGACATAGCAACTGTAGTGTCACTAAATCTTCAATGCAGCCGGATCTTTACAGTTCATGATACATTCTCAGCCTATTTCTTTCAGGCACCTGTAAAGTTTTTGCCAGGGATGCAACTGTAGCAGTTACAGTCGGTGCATTTGTCTTTTTCGTGCGTGCATCATTCTCACAAGTGGTGCAGCACCTCAGCTAATGGCCTTACCTTTTGCAGGTATTACTTGTGTGCACGCAGCAACTGGCCTCGTTGCCAGTTGCATCCTACGCTCTAGTTGAATCCTCCGCATCAAAGGGGTGAACTCCCTATTACAGTGAAGAAGTCACTACTCTTTCGCACTTTGCACAGTGAGCAGCTGAGGCACTCATCCCTCTGGATACAGGACAGCTATGCCGAACAGCACATTGTAATGTTGAGTTACACGTTTCTTCACACAGTAAACCACATGAACAGTGTAGGGTGCCTGGGTGATCACTGACGTCTTGGTTGGCATCGGTTGTGTCTGCAATAATATTCACCCTCTTAGTGTTCCACATGTCAGGAACACAGCTGGGCTTCTCTTCCTGGACAGTCTGTCCACTTGCAAGGCTCAGGGAGGCTCAAGCTTGTAGGTAGCATAACCTCAACTCCTCCAGCAAGTTCCACAGATTTCAGATTTCCCTTTACCTCTGTGATACTGTCATGCAGAGACCAGGCCTGCTCTCACAACAGTGCTTCAAGTACGTGCTGAGCACTCCCTCCCTTCGTTTGCGAGGCAGCATGGAACTGGAACAAAATGAAGTAATTTGCCCCTCTCCTCCTGCCTAAGAGACCTGCCAGTGATTATGCGCTATACAAATCCAAGCTAACATAACATAACATCCACCAAATGTCAGTCCTCAGGAAATCTAATCAACAATCATTGGCCAAGAGATTCTCATAGAATTCCGGAAGGCAGCTTTGTGTCTATCCTCCCTCACGTCAGTGTCTGGGACTCCACTCTACTTTCAGGAATGCTGGCTATGTGCTTCCACTGCAAAAACAACAATTGATGGACAGAATGTAGAACAATGTCATACATTCACCCCAGTACAGAGATCTGGACCTAAATCCATCGTTTTTTTGCTCACCATGCCATTCCACTGTCTGTGGCATCTGTTTCCATAATCCATCTTGTGCTGTGCCACCCATGTAGCCAGGGGCCATCCAAGAGGAATCCCAAATGCGTCCAGCAAACATGTGGACATTGCACACAGTCTCACTGTCCTGTATGTTCCAAGCACTTTCAATGTATGCATGCACTGGACATGCACACAGAACGTCAGCGCAAAGATGTACGTTTTACACTAAAGTAGACCTTTTACACAAATTGTGACTAGTAGGTGGCACTCTCCCCTAGAACAGAGTAAAATGTCTTCTCAGGACAATTGCCTAAACAAATCAGTAGGCCGCCTTCACTGCTTTGTGTCTGCACTCCAGGACATGGACCTCAGTCACAAGTCATAAAAGACTGCACACTTGAGTGGCTGCCAGCCATGTCACAGAAAGAGTTCTGGACCATGACTGTACCAGGGAAAGACCTAGGGGCTGGATTTCCGTGCTTGCCAGGCCAACTAAATTATGATACATGTTTCAGATGCAGTCTAGTTAGTCAGAGCAGTGGTACACACCTTTACACCATGCAGGGGAAACTGCACCCCCCAACCACTCTGCACTTTACTTCATAGTTTCTGTAATCCAGTCCCATCATACCACACTGCTCTATGTATAGCACTGAACATTCAAAATGTGCCTTCTACGATAAAAATTATCTCTGTAAACTGCTGTGCTTTTCCTTGGAGCTTGGCCTGTGCAATATGAAAGGAGAAATTAATCAAATAAAAAAAATTGTTCACTTTTAAGTACGGTTGTATGCTAATGTGATCTCTTGTATTTAGTAGAATAAATATGATCCAGAGACTGAAGCAGGTGTAAAATATTTCTGTTGTAAACCATAACTTTAACTTTTCTAGTTTTACAAAGACATGGAATCTAAAATGGATTACAACAGTATAAATTGGGATAAAGCACACCTTTCTTTTTGCAGTATACGCCAGTTTGTTTTGCAGGAATACATCCCTCACCTCTTGGCACAAATAATTCTAACCAGTATATTTATAGCCTTCTGAAATGTCAACCAGTATACCACTGAAAGTAATACATCTGCCTAGTAAATAGCATCTACTACTTTGATTAATTATATTTTTATTTTAGGCATTATCCATTTAATATTAAAAACTATTTCCAGATTAAACTGAATTTATCACAGTCAGTTGTATGGCTAGTTTCAAAACGGCCCAAGAGTAAGGTGAGCTCATTTCATATAAATGGCACTGAATTGCAGACTTTTACTGACTTTTACATATCTATGGATAATCTTTGATAATAAGTGCACCTGGAAATGCCGGATGATAGTGAGGTGCACGCAGTTTGAGCAGAACAGGGCATCTATTTTTAAGTTTGCAAAGAAATTGGGCTCTACTTCTCTTGCGGCGATAATATATACAAAGCTAGATGCATTGTGAATGCCTCATACGGAGCTTGTATATGTGGCCTTTGCAATACAACACAGTTACAGACTGGTGAAAACAGTTTTCTGCTTAAACTCCTTGGACTACCTGGGAGTGTACCTGCCTGCCACTATATGTTACTATGAGCTAGGCCTAAATTATCTGGGGATGTTACACCTGGCATCTTTGCCTTGGTTTTCCCCTGTCAGTTTTGCTTCTGACCTCCCTGTTTTTGACATCCTGCTGCATTTCGTTTTTGCTGGTATGGGAACTCTAGGCACTTTACCACTGCTGATCAGTGCTAAAGTACAAGTACTCCCTGTGTAAAATGTATTGGTAATTAGTTTATCAATGATTGGCTTATTTGGTTTACTAGTATTTCCCTAGTAAAGTTCACCAGGTGTGCCTTGATGTAAATCAAATGCTACTAGTGGGCCTGCAGCACTGATTGTGCCACCCACATGAGTAGCCTTGCAACCATGTCTCATACCTGCCACTGCAGTGTTTGTGTGTACAGTTTTAAACTGCCAATGCGACCTGGCAAGTGCACCCAGTTGCCAGGCCCAAACCTTCACTTTTTCTATATGTAAGTCACCTCTTAGGTAGGCCCCAGGTAGCCCCATGGGCAGGGTGCAGATTATTCGAAACGTAGGACATGTACTGGTGTTTTTTTTTACATGTCTTCATAGTGAAATACTGCTAATTTAGTTTTTCACTATTACAAGGACTATCTCTCCCATAGGTTATCATTGGAGCTGCCTTGTAACATCTTACAGGTAAAACTTCCAATGGGTAAAAGATGGAGAATTGGAGTTTGGGGTCCCTGAACTCACAATGTAAAAATACATCTTTTAGTGAAGTTGATTTTTAAATGCATGTTTGAAAATGCCACTTTTAGAAAGCGTGCCTTTTCTTGCTTTAACATTCTGTGCCTCTGCTTGCCTGTGGAATCCAAGTCTGGATTTGGTTGACACTTGGTCTCTCGTGCATTCACTCTAGACAGTCACACAAAGTGAGTTGAGGTGTGCCTTGCATATCCTGATGGGCCATCACCAGGCTGATGGGCCTTCGTGAGCTAGAGTGGTGGGAGGAATTGTCCCTGACACCTGAATAGGGCTGAGCCTGACCTCGCACAAAGCTGCGCTCCCCCCCTCCCCCCCCCCACCCCCCCCCCCCAGTGGAGTGTCTAGAGCCAAGCCAGGGATAGGCAGGATCTTGTGCACTACAAAGGCTTTTCTTTGAAGTTTGCCTACTTCAAAGGCAGAAACTGGTATAAATACTGGAGCTGTAACACCATAACTTCTGAACCCTTCTGGACTAAAGGACACTCTGCTAAGTAGGAGAGCTGGATAAGTTGTCAGGAAGGACTGCCAATTTGCTGCTGTTTTTTGCTGGTTTGGCCTGTTGCTTGTTGCTTCTGTCTTGAGCAGTGAAAGGACTGGACTTTGCTTTCTACAACCTGCTTCCAAGGTTCTCCAGGGGTTGTTTATGCTGTCAAGGGAGGTGATGCATTGGTTCCTTACTTGAAGGAAAGGTAATGCATCAGTTTCCGTACACGCAGTCCAGTCACTTGCTGCGGTGCAGTGTCCATGAAGAAAATGGCAACAAGGGACGATACGTTGATAATGCGTAAAAAATCCAGATGCGTGAAGTCAATGTGGCAGTAGCGAAACGGGCGCTGCGTCGATACCTCAGCCATGAGACTGGCGCTGTATATTTTTTAAAAAGATTTTATATTTATATAGCACTGGCTAGACTCAGGGGTATCAGAGCTCTTCACAGGAGTTTGAAGAGGAACCGAGATAAAAACATTTGCTCGAAGATATAGTATTCAGAACCATAAGGACAAAAAGCACAAATTGATATAGCAAGGAATATTTACATAAAGATTACATACGGCTTTAGCGGGTAATGAGGAATAAGGCTAGAGTAGGGGGGTAAGAAATGGATTGAGGATGGGGAAGAGAAGTAGGTGGAGGGATACTGTGAAAGGGGATGGGTAGGAGTAGACCAGGGAAGAGAAGTCGGAGGCAGGAAGGGGAACTAGGGAGGAAGGGGAACTAGGGAGGAAGGTAGAGAAGCTTAAGTGAGCTATGCAAAGAGGAGGAGTGGAGAGGTGAGAGACAGGATGGTAGTGGAGGGAAACCTGACAGGGGGAAGCAGAATAGGGGTCAGCATTGTGTGTGATGCATGTGATTTTGTAGGAGGATCTGCCTTCGACGGGTAGCCATTTGAGGGCTTTAATAGCAGGGGACATGTGGTCAAAACGTTTGTAGTCTGTGATGAGCCTTGCAGCTAGGTTAAGCATAGATTTGAGTGGTACTAGGTGTACTTTAGGTGTTCCAGAGAGTATAGCCTTACCATAGTCTATTCTTCAGAGGACCAAAGATTGGACCACCGATTTTAAGTTCTCAGCAGGAATGAAAGGTTTCATTTTCTTGAGATGACGGAGAGTGAAGAGTGCCCCTTTAGCCACATTTTTTATGTGGGAGATATGAGTTAGGCTATTGTCAATGGTGATACCAAGAGATTTTACTGAGTTGGATACGGTGAGCGAACAGTTGAGGGCATTAAGGTTGGATATCTCGGATAGGATGGGGAGTGGGTTGTTTATGGGTGAGAAGATAATGAGTTCGTTTTTTTAGGGTTGAGTTTGAGATAATTGTAGTGGAACCAGGATTGGATCTTAGTCGGGTGTCATTGAGGTGCAGAATATCAGAGTGGGTTTTAATCTTATAGTAAAGTTGAGTGTCATCGGCATACAGGTGGTAATTGATTCCAGCTTGTTTTAGAATGAGGGTAAGGGGTTCCATGAAGAGGTTAAAGAGAGAGGAAGAGAGAATAGATCTCTGTGGGACACCAAGGGAGACGGGTGTAGGGTTAGAAAGGCAGTTGTAGATTTTGATTTTTTGAGTTCTGTGTTGGAGAAAGGAGGTGAACCATGTGAGGACAGGACCATTAAGTCGAAAGCGAACTTTGAGTGTGTTAAGTAAGGTAGAGTGGTTAACTGTATCAAATGCAGCAGAGAGGTAGATTAGAATGAGTAGGCAGGACTCGCCCTTGTCGAGGAAGTGTTGAATGTCATCAACTATATTAAGCATGGCAGTTTCTGTACTGCAGCCTTTTCTGAAGCCTGATTGCAAGGAGTCCAGAAGGTTGAAAGTGTTGATGTGTTTATCCAATTGGAGCAGGGCGCATTTTTGGTTGGATTCAGGAGGGGATGTCATGAGTGGGTGGTGTGAAGAGTCAGGGGGTAGAGTTGACAGGGAGGGAGATTTAGAAGAGCTGTCATAGGAAAATGGGGGGTTGGGTGGGAGCGGAGTTAAGAGGAAGGATTGATTAATTTTGATCTTTTCAGAGAAGATTTTCGCAATTTCTTCGCATCTCTCAATTGAGGGCGTCAATTTTGTGAGGGGAGAGGATGTTTGGCTTTTTACAATTTTGAATAGTTTTCTGGGTCTATTTTTGGCCCGATCAAGTTGTGCACAGAAGAAGGAAGCCATTTCATTGCAAATGTGTTTCTTGTAGTTGGATCTAGCGGATCTGAGGAGGGCAAGATGGGAGGGGGATGGGTGTTGCCTCCAAGTTCTTTCGGACAGTCTAAGAGAGCGTCTTTCGTTGTTGAGCTCTGCATTGAACCAAGATTTGGAAGGGATGTTCCTTTGACTTTTTAGTTTGGGTTGGTTAATTTGGTCTAAGACCTCATTGACAGGCTTATTAAAATGTTCAGTGAGGTCGTTAGCATTTTAGGAAAGAGGAGTGAACAGAAGTTGAGCTTGGAGTTTAGATTCCAGGCCGCCAGGGGGGATAAGATTAAGGTTTCTAGTCAGTTTCCTGTGCTTGGTGTTTTTAGGGGGAGGGGGTGGGGCAGTGGTTGCGATCGTGAAGAGAATGAGGTGATGGTCAGACCGATCAATTGGGATGATGTTTGAGAGGGAGGCCAAGTCATTGCTAGTGATGATAGTGTCAAGAGTAGCCCCTTTGGTGTAGGTTGGAGAGTGGCACAGTTGCTTAAGGTCACTAATCTTGAAGGTTAGTGAGGAGGTTGACTGAGGAGTCCTCAGTATCATTCCAGTGGAAGGTAAAATCTCCAAGGAAGAGGTTTTTTGAGTTGGAAAGTGAGGATTTGGTGAGAAGGTCAGATAGTTCTTCTGCGAAGGGAAGAGGATCACCAGGAGGATGGTAGATATTATAGAGACAAATTGGTGGAGAGCCTTGAGCTTTAGGTTCAGCTCCGAGGTATTCAAAGGTGGCATGGTCAGAGTTCTTAACAAGAGAAAGTTGTAGTTCATTTTTAAAGATTATAGCTAGTCCACCTCCTATTCTGCCAAGTCTGTCTATTCTGAGGATGGAGTAACCGGGGGGAGAGTTAGTCCAGGATAGACGTAGCATTGTAATTGAGTCAAGTTTCAGTAAGGAAGGATATCAATAGATTCTCTAAGGATGGTTTCCGCTATAATCGTCCCGTGTCGGACGGCCGATCGGCAGTTAACAAGCATGCAGGCGAGGGGTTTAGGGTTGTTCTTGGGGGGGAGAGCCTGCGAGGATGGTGGTAATTTGCGGAGGGGTTCTAGGTAAGATGGGGGGGATGGGATTCTGAGAGTCCTCAGGATAACTAGAATGGTTGAGTGGGGGACGGAGGGTCGATAATAGGAGGGGAGGGGAGGTATGAGTTACATAGGTCAAGAGTGTCAGAGGAGGAGAGATGGCTCCAGGCATAGGGGGCCTATGTATACTGTTGCAGAGGGGAGTAGTTCTCCAATGTTGATGGTTAGAGATGTTTTGTAAGCCAGAACCAGTGGAATTAGAACGATTGAGGAGGTTCAAGGAGGAGAGGGAGTGGAAATCTTTTCTGAGTCGTGTGAGTTCAGATGTCAGGGTTAAGAGGTAGCGTTCAATGTTATATAGTGTCTGGGTTAAATAAGAGAGAGGGGAGGTGGGTGAGAAGGACGGAGGGAAAAGGGTGTGTTCCGTGTTGGCCGTGTAGGGAGGTCTGAAGTGTTGACAGGGTGGGATGCCAGGAGGGGTGGAGAGAGGAGTGCTCCGGTTGTTGGACAGAGGGATGGCCGTGGAGGGGTCAAGGGCACTCAAAGAATCTGGATAAGTGATCTGAGATGATAAGGGGGTGAGAGGGCAGTGAGGAGAGATAACATCCTGGTTAGGGGGAGGAAGGCAGTTCAGAGAGGGTGAAATAGGTGCCGGAGGTCGAACAGTCGGGAATTCCAGGTAGGGGTGCTGGGAGGTAGAAGCGAGGTTAGAGATGGCATTAGTGGTAGGCGGAGATAAGTCATTAGGGAGCGAGTGAGGTTGGGTGACTGTGTATGCTGTTGAAATGTCAGGAGGAGGAATGGTTGCAAGCAAGGGTGGAGATTTGGATATCATAGTATGGGAGACATTAGAAGTTGAGATGCCTGAGGGAGGGAGGGTTAGAGTCGGAGAGGGACAGGGTAAAAGGGCATCACGCGGTAGGGAATCTGAAGAGTTTGGAGGTGGTTTGGATAGTAGGTAGGACAAGGTGCCGAAATGTTGCTCAAAGATGGTGAGGTGGTATTCGGAAGCTTGTATGAGGATGCTACCAGATTTGCATATAGAGATGTCGATTTCACAGAGGAAGGCAGGGGAAGGCGTAGTAGACATTTTAAATCCATACGGAATTTTACTAGATTTAGTGATGGGAAGGTAGTGGAGGAAGATGCTTTTCCATTTGTAGGGGCGTTTGGAGTAGAAGATGTAGACCGTTTTAATTATGGAGGAGAGGCTGATATAGTTGTCGACAAATAATGTTTCATGGTGACGAATAAGTAGTTTATGGTAAAAGATTTCTTAGCGTTTTTGGAAAGATTAGGAGGGTAAAGAATGGTCCATGAGTTGGGCCATGTCTGGTGATTGGGGGCGGGGGGTATTGTGGGATGAGGGAGTGATTGAGGGGGTGCACGGTAGTTCGATTGAAAGAGGAGAGGGGAGAGGCGGCGCAGGATAAAAAGAGAAAGGCAGAGGAGTGAGAGTCAGAGAAGGGACAGGGGGAAAGTTAACAATTGGAGTAAACACAAGAAGGGAGAGTGGACACGGAAAGAGGGTTAACAGTCCAAATAAGCAAGGGAGGGAAACTAAGTTACAATGTGAGAGCATTGCACAGTTTGTAAAACCAAGATAAGCTTAGGCGCAATTCAGTAGAAGGGGAAGAGAGAGAGAGGTTGGAGCAAGGGGGAGGAGACGTGGTAGAATCAGAGAGACTCAGTGAAAGAGTTGACAATCAGAGTAAACATAGGAAGATAGATAACAGAGAGAGAACAATACAAAAATTATCAGACTTCGACTAGTTAAAAGCAAGTCGGGGCAGGAGGAAAGTAGTGAGGAGTAATTGAGGATTAGTGAAAAACAAAGATAGTGAAGGGATCAAATAATGATAAAAATAAAAGAGCAAGCAGAAGTTGCAATGAAAGGTGATGTGGGAGTTAACAACAAAAGGTTACAATACAATAGAGTATCAAGAGTTAAATTAAACACTAAGAAAAATCATTTGTGCCATTGTGAAGATTGTCTAGCAGTATGCGATTTAAAGTATTCTAATAACCAGATTGTTGAGAAGTCAGGACGAAGTAGTTCAGTATGGGCACAAAGGTGCAAGGTAGGTCCTGCAAGTTAGACCCAGAGGGTTCTGCAAAAGGTTACAATGCAATAGAGCACCAAGAGTTCAATTAAACACTAAGAAAAATCACTTCTGCCATTGTGAAGATTGTCTAGCAGTAGGCTATGTAAAATATCATAATCAGTGTTGAGAGGACTGGATGAGGTGGTTCAGTATGGTGCAAGTTAGGCTCAGAGGGTCCTGCAGCTGCTCGGCATAGAAATATGGGAGCAGTCTCTCCGTACATGAAGTGTCAGCGTTTCACATTGGTCCACAGCAGAGATCAATCGGAGCATGAACTACCCGTAGGAAACTGACGCATCACCTTCCCTTCCAGTAAGGAACCAACGCATCCCCTCCGCTGCCTGGCAATAAGAAATCAATGCGTCGCCTCCCATGGCAGTAAGGAATCTGCGCATACCCTCCCCTGCGAATAAGGAACTGAGGCAACGCTTTGCTTCTCCGGCGCCTCACTTCCCCTGCGTTTATGACGCATTCCAGGTACTTTGTGCCAAAAGTGACACATCCATAGATGGCTATGAACGGAACTGTTGTTTACCTTCTAAAAGTGATATCTTTACATGTGTATGTTGGATTTGTGTCGTTTTGGACTTGTTTTATTCAGATAAATCTTGGGTAATTTTGTGTGTGTGTGTGTGTGTGTGTGTGTGTGTGTGTGTGTGTGTGTGTGTGTGTGTGTGTGTGTGTGTGTGTGTGTGTGTGTGTGTGTGTGTGTGTGTGTGTGTGTGTGTGTGTGTGTGTGTGTGTGTGTGTGTGTGTGTGTGTGTGTGTGTGTGTGTGTGTGTGTGTGTGTGTGTGTGCTAGTTACACATTGTGTAGGAAAGTAGGATCTGCTTTCATGCTTACCCCTACTTTTTGCTAGTGTTATTCTGTTGTCTGAGTGGGATCCTTCTAATCAGGACCCCAGTCGCTGTGCTTCCTCCCTAAATTTGTTATGGTAAGTACTTTGGTACCTTCACATTATACTACTGATGTACCCTAGTAAGCCCTTAGTATATGGTACTGAGGTACCCAGAGCATAGGTACACAAGGGGGTCTCCCATGGGCTGCAGTATGTATTATGCCACCCATGAGAGACCACTCAAGCCGTGACTACAGACATTGCAGCCTGTGTAAGTTGATGCTAGCACCACTTACAACAGATATAAGTTTCCTTATATCGGAGGTCGCTCCACTTAAAGCCTATAAGTTACCCCTATGGCAAGCTCTTCAGTCCGGAGTGTAGGGTGCTTGGTTACAAGTGTGAGGGTGCTGCTGCATAAACAGGGCCCCTCTACGAACCCCGGAGTTGATTCTCCTGGCTTTGTAAGTGCGGTCAGCCATTTAACACATATAGTGGATGTCAAATCGAATACAAGATGTCTAACTATATATTGGCTGCACCGAAACCGGTCATGTTTGGTATCAAACATTTTGGAATCCTACCCCAACACTGTTTCTAGTGTTGGATGTAGGATCTCGTGTACTGGAGGGCTCCCCTAGGCTGTCCCCCTGTATTCAAGGTATCAGCCTTTTAGGGTCTAACAGCAAGCTAGTGCTGCTGCCGACCACAGACACGATTCTGCCCTCCTGTTGCTGAGCTAAGCTCGAGCTGGGGAACGTAGAGCAATAGGTTTCCTGTCTCAGGGAGGTGTGACCACCTCCTGGACAGTACTTAGTCTATCTGGCTGGGGTGGGAACACTTGCCAGCACCACCAGACTGCTTTGAAGGGCACATTTGGTGCCCTACTTGCATACTCCAGTTTGAGCCAGTTCAGGGAGCTGTTCGCTCCCTCTCTGGTGTGAAAATAGACAAGGTATATGGGAGTATCCTCCCCACTGTCCAGCCCCCTCCTCTGGGAGGGATCTCTGAATCATCACAACCCTTTCCCTAGGGCACTCAAGGGCTTACCTGTCGGTGGCTCTTCAGAATCGTTGTGGGACAAGATTTAAATCCGAATCCACTTAAACCATCTGGTCACCTGGAACCGAGACTGCATCAAGAAAGATTCCTGCTGCTCCTTGTCTCGTCGTCCTGCCAGTCTTCTGCATCTGCAGGCACCGCTATCAAGCTGACCACTCTGCTGCTTCTGCTGTCCTATGGACTCCAAAAGGCTCAGTAACACAGGTGGTGGTTCTGCAACTCTCTCGAGGCCTACACTGTCTTCACAGCAAGTTTGAGGCCAGTATCCCTCTTCCAAATCGATGGAGTAGAACCCCTATGCACCGCGTCGACTTGCGGTTGCCAAGGCTTGTTGACTCTGTTCTCCAGAGATGTTTGGGCTACAAGAAGCTCTAGCCTCCAGCATCTCTTCCTGCCAAGATCTTTGTCCTCACTGCATCCTCTGCACCGATTCTTGACTACTGATGTGGGATAGCTGGTCTTCCACAGCATCGCCTGGTCCTCACAGCTGCAGCGACAAGGTCACAATCGTGTCTCCTGCATCCTCCATCATCGGTGGTCATTGGTCTTCCGTGCCTCCTGGTCATTTCCGAGTGGCATAGACTCTGTCCTGTCTGTTTGCAGGTGGTACTCCTTAAGAATCCATCCTTGGATTATACCGAACTCTTTCACCTTCTTCGCCAGCTGCATCTTTACTGAGGTCCTCCATTGTGGTCTACAGCGGTTTCCGACGTCGCTTCGCTCCTATGCACCCGGTTTCCCAGTGTAGGTATCCTGGTTCTTGGGGTATCCATGGGTGAGGTGACACTCCAACATTCCATCTTCCACGGGGGTTCTTCAGGGTTCACTGGGGGAGGGTCCTTCTTGAAAACTGCAACTGCGACTTCCCCAGTGACTTGCATGGAGTCCTCGGCTGTGTTTCCACTCTGCACACACCCTCCGTGGGTTTTCTGGGTACTTTCCTCGGGTGGTTCCTTGGGCCCCCAGGTCTTCTGAGTCTTGCGGTCTAAGTCCCAACTTCGGCCGCAGTTCACATTTCACTTCCTTTGTATATGGTTTGGGTTCCTTCTGGAGATCGCTGTATATTTGTGCAATATTGTATGTATTGTGTTGTTATCTCCGGGTAGTAGATATATCAATTTATCGGTGAGTGTGTATAATAAATATTACTATTTTTAGAGCTACACTGTGTGGTTCTATTTCGGTTAACCTACACTATATGATTAGTTCTGGTAAAACAAGCTGCTTAACACTCCTTCTGGACTAAGCCTGAAAGCTGCTCTCCACAGCTACCATGAAGAGAGCTTTCAATGGTTGTCTAAGACCACTAAAAACAACATAAGGGTTTCCTGGATTAGTGCAAGGTGCTTCACTTAAATAAGTGTGCACCATATATTAAGCCAGGCTTCTACACATTTCCTCTGAGATAAGCCTGACTTCTCCTGCCAATCTACCACACTAGGCTCTTCAAGTGATTGCAAGTGTTGGGGAATCTGAATACCGACTGACAAATTGACTTTTTTTTCCCCTCAAAATCTTTTTATTGAAGTTTTCCTGAGTAACATAGAAATACAAACATGGCAAGTACGATTCCACCTTAATCAGATCAAATGCTATAGAAATCTTACATGTAAACATAACTTGTGAACGAGGGTTCGACCAAAGTTATATCTATGCTTTTACACCCCAGCTTGTCCCTACAGCGTGCAGTAATGGATCATTTGGGTAACAGCTCAGTTGCGGGGGTACTCAGCACATATGTGGATGCTTATTGTCCATAATGTGGTCTTTGGTGAAGAAGAAAACAAAAGGAAACAAGAACTGGTAAATAGAAGAGAAAAGGAAGGGAAAAAAAAGAAAAAGAGTGGGAACAAGGTATCATGGTGTAAGTGGTATGGAGTGAAACGCCGTGGGAGGTGAGCCGAGCTCAATTGCAACTTAAGGTGGAAGGAGGCCCTCCCTGGGGGATTCCTTACGTATTCAGATAAGAAAGAGGTGAAGGGCCCTCAGTCTGGGGCTACATGCAAACAAGGGTAGACCCTCCGAAAGATATGACACTAACGGGGACCAAATGGAGCCGAAGCCTTTCCTGGTGTCCTCTATAATGTCTGGCAGTCGTTCGAGCGCTCGCCACAACCTTGCATGCCACTGTGTGATGGATGGGGCCTCAGCTGCTGCGACCACCATCTTACCTGCCCCCAGGCATAACCACATAATGGTCCTATCACTGTTTGTCTGTCTGTTCAGGAGAGAATCTCTTATGCCCAGAAGAGTGTGTTTAATTGTTTCCGGAATGGGGTACCCCAGAATCTGTTTTATTTGAGACAACATTTTCTTCCAAAATGGTTTGATGGAAGGGCAGTCCCACCAGATGTGTCTAAAATCTCCCAACAAGCCGCAGCTCCTCCAGCATCTATCAGAGGTGTAGGAAATATTTTATGTAGTTTTTGCGGGTAAATGTACCAATCATACATGGTTATGTAATGGGATTCCCGGAGGTGCATTGATCGATTATGTGTTGTTATATCTTTATAAAGGCGGGTCCACTGCTTCTCATCTACTGGATTGGACAGGGTGGCTTCCCAGAAAGCTCTGTGTTTTGGTCTCTCCCGAGGGCCCAGTGATCGGATGAGGGCATACAAAACAGAGATATTGCCTTTAGTGGAAGGTCCTGACTGTGCAAACTTTTCTATTGGAAGCAGGTTCCTGGTAGCGGCCAGCCGTTCCTGTGGTTGCTGCACCCAGTGTTTGAGTTGCGTGTAGTGGAAGCTTTCATTTGCTTCTATTTGGAACTCTTTGGCACATTCCGCGAATGTCATTAGTTCCCCTCTTATATAGGTGAGAAATCATTAGACAGCCCCCCTGTTTCCACTGCGTAAAGGGGCCCTCCCGCATGGCCGGAGGGAAGTCTGGATTAAAATGTAAGGGGGTGAAGGGCGAGGGAACAGTAGATCGGGATAGCCTTTTAGTAAGCAGATCCCAGACTCTCAAGATAGTAGACGTCGGGGTGCTGATGTAGGCATTTGGTGATTGTGCCGTTTTTTTAACCACAAAAGATCCCAAATAGTCCTCCCCGTTATTTGACGATCCATGTGCAGCCAGTGTTTCTCCGAATCTCTAAGCAACCATTCCGTGATGAGTCTGAGTTGGGCCGCTCGGTAGTAACTCCTAAAATCCAGGAGGGCCAAACCCCCTTCTGATCTGGGCCTAGTCAAGATCCGGTACTAGAGTCTGGCGCTTTGGTCTTGCCAAATGAACTTGGTAACCGCTGTTTTGAGGTTAATCTAGAATTCCCGATCTACAGAAATTCGGAGGCTTTGAAATAGAGTAATCGAGGGAGAATATTCATATTTACCGCATTTATTCTGCCAATCCATGAAGTGTAGGCCGCTCTCCAGCCTTTGAGATCTTCCTTTATCTGCCGCAGTAGCGGCGGGTAATTGGCCTTATATAGGCCTGATAGTTTGGGAGTGAGCTTGACCCCGAGGTAAGTGAGATTTTTGTTGGTACAATAGAAGGGTATGGTTCCCTTTATGCGCTCCCAATTGCTCGTAGGGAGAGTCAAGTTTAAGAGGAACGACTTAGAGCTGTTCACCCTAAATCCCGTCACTTTCTCGAAGCTCTCAAGCTCCAGTAGTAGTGCCTGAAGCGTGGTCTGTGGATCAGATATGGGTAGGAGCACGTCGTCAGCAAAGAGAGAAATCTTGTGGGCGTCGGGGCCGAAGGGCACCCCTTTGATGTCCTGGTTGGCCCTTATCCTCTCCGCCAGGGGCTCAATACTGAGCACAAACAGCAAGGGGGACAGTGGGCAACCCTGTCTAGTTCCCCTTGAAAGCGCGAAAGCCGCTGACGCCGCTCCATTCACCAGAACTCTAGACGTGGGAGAGTGATAATTGGCCAGCACCATATTTATAAACTCCTCACAAAACCTGAATCGTTGCATGGTTCTAACTAAGAAGGCCCAATCGACACGGTCAAAGGCCTTCTCCGCGTCCAGCGAGAGGAGGACCGCGGGGATGCCCTTCCTTTGAACCTTCTCAATAATATGCGCCATTCTGTGGAGGTTGTCATGGGTTTGACGCCCCTTGACAAACTCCGATTGGTCGGGGTCTATCAGCGCCGGGAGGAGATTATCAAGGCGTGTAGCTAAAAGTTTGGAGTAGAGCTTAGCATCTAGGTTCAGGAGAGCAATTGGTCTGTAAGAGGCACACAATGTTGGATCTTTACCCAATTTAGGAATAACTGTAATCAGGGCCTCCCCCATGGTGTCTATGACTTTACGCTCCTGCTCTATCTCATTAAATAGGGTCACGAAGTGGAGAGTCAGTTCTGGCGCAAATGTACGATAGAAGTGGGCATTAAGCCCATCCGGACCTGGTGTGTTCTGCAATTTTAGAGCATCTGTGGCCTTTTGAACCTCCTCCTTGGTAAATGGTGCACTCAGTTCCTCGTTGGTGTGAGCTGAAACCTGGGGCAGGGTGAGAGACTGCAAGTAGTGCTCCTGGGCTTGGGTGTCTACCGGGTCCGCAGAGTATAGAGCATCGTAGAAGCGTCCAAACGCGTTTGCTTTGTCCTCTTCCGTGGAGTGGGAGACGCCCGCGTCATCCACTATCCGTTTAATGTATGTTTTTTCTTGCTTTGCCCGGAGTTGGCGCGCTAAGAGAGACCCTATCTTGTTGCCACTTTCGTGCCCTCTGGCCTGCAGCCGCAACAGTGTACGCTCAGCCCTGTTAATATATATGGCTTTCAACTTTCCCTTTAGGGCAGTGACTTTACGGAGCGATTGGATAGATGGGAACTCTTGATGTTGCTTTTCTGCCTCTTGAAATTCTGTTTCCAATTGAAGCCTCACCTCTTTTTGTTGGTTTCTGAGGTCCGTGGCCAATTCTATGCATTTCGCTCTGAATTACTGCCTTGAAGGCGTCCCAGTTGTTGGTAAAGGAGGTAAGAGTGGGGTCATTATTCTTAAAAAATTCCTTGATAGTCGCCCATAGGTCATCCCTGAAGAATCTGTCCCGACTAAGGACGTTGGGGGAAAACCATCTCCTGTGTTTCGACCATGGCGCCGGCCAATTTAATGTAGTCTCTAGTGGGGCATGATCGGATCGGCAGATCGGGTGATAGCGAGAGTCCACCACTCCTCCCAGGAGGGACTGACTGAGAAAGATATGATCTATTCTAGAGTGGGTTCTGTGGGAGTGGGAAAAAAATTAGTAGCCTTTCTCCGTGGGGTGAGCGTCCCTTCACGCGTCTACCAGGCCTAAACGCTGCCTTAAGAGATGTATTAAATGTCCCCCCGTAGCTCTCTGGGGATGAGTTGCATGTAGTGTCCCAGATGAGGTTAAAGTCCCCCAAGAGCAGAATATCACCCATGGCAAACCCCTCCAGTGTGGCCAGGAATGAGGTCAAAAACTCCAGTTGACCCGTGTTGGGTGCATATACTGTGGCTATGGTGCATTCCCTGCCTCTAAGCTCCCCGCGCACCATTATAAAGCGCCCTAATGCATCTGATTTGGTAGCGTGATGTAGAAAGGGAACCGTGGAGTGAAAGAGGAGGGCTACTCCATTCTGCTTTGTGGTGGCAGAGGAGCGGAATATCTGGGAATACCGCTTGTGTTTTAGCTTACTCGCCTCAGTTTTCTTGAGGTGTTTCTTGCAATGCGGGCAGGAGGATCTGATGATCCGTTAGATATTTCCATAGGGATTGCCGTTTATTAGGGGAGTTCCGCCCCCTCACATTCCAGGAAAGACAGTTAACTGCCATAAACTGGAGTACATTTTATGCAAATAATAAGGACCCCCTGAAAATTCCTAGGACAGGGTAATATATGTTTGTAGAATAACAACCTAGGCAAACCTAATAGGTAGCAGTTGTAAATAATTTCTATCTAATAGTCAGAACAGTTTAAGCAGTAAGACGAAAAAGTAAAAATTGTAATTCTTTTTTAATCATAAGTTCTGGGTACATTCACAATTAAAAACAAATTTATTATATACATAGTAAAAAATTATGACAAATACTAAAATAAATTGTGGGTTACACAAGGATGAAGAATAAACAAATGTGGTGGCACAACTGTATATTTTTCAATAATAATAATAATATACAATTGTGCCACCACATTTGTTTATTCTTCATCCTTGTGTAACCCACAATTTATTTTAGTATTTGTCATAATTTTTTACTATGTATATAATAAATTTGTTTTTAATTGTGAATGTACCCAGAACTTATGATTAAAAAAGAATTACAATTTTTACTTTTTCGTCTTACTGCTTAAACTGTTCTGACTATTAGATAGAAATTATTTACAACTGCTACCTATTAGGATTGCCTAGGTTGTTATTCTACAAACATAAACTGGAGTACAACCATTCCAAGCTACTGTAAGGCCCTCCATAGCTACCCGGTTGGACCCCCCCTCCTCCCACCCATCTGACTCCACCCCACGCTAGAAAATGAGAAAGCACCATGATACACAACAAATATAACAACATATAAAACCAAAACAGTGAGTTATAGGAACCGCCATCCCAGAGGAGGAACTCCTGCCGAACAACTCCAGGAGCGAGCCCAATTCCGCTCCCAGGTACCCCTGCTATGTCGTAGATAGGGTGTCAATTTCATCACAAACTGTAGGAGACAGTAACCGCATGACCCACATGGCTAATCCGACGCCGAAGTCCTTTCGTGGGCATCTAGACCTCTTTGCCAGTTTGTGGGGGAGGTCCGAGACCTGCGGTCTGCCATCTAGGGGCCCTTCGTGCCTGCATATCCCCATTTGATGTCAGTCTCTCTGGAGTGGAGCTGCAATCCTGGGGGGACTCCCATCAAGCCTGTATTGGAGCGGCATTAGCTTGGAGTCTTCTTGTTTGTGCGGCCTGCCATCCTCCACTCTCCGGCACCGTTCCTCGTCCCCCGTCGGCCTCCCTCAGTGGACTGAGACGTAGATTCCTTTGGAGAGGTGGGCGAGCTGAGACCCAGGAGCTCCATCGCCTCCTCGATTTCCGTTCAGTGGACCTGCTTATTATCCATGTGGAAGGCAATGCCGGAGGGATAGGCCCAGCTGTACTTGATTTGTCGTTCGCGCAGCACTTATGTAACCGGGCGGAACTGTTGGCAGCGGCGCAGGGTAGCCTGGGCCACGTCTTGGAAAAGCGAGCAGGAGGCATTCTGAAAGGTGATTTTCTCCAAGCCTCTCGCTTTCTGCAGAACCAGTTCCTTTGTCTCGAAGGAGCTAAATTTTGCAAGAGTATCTCTTGGTCTCCCGCTGGAGCCAGGCAGCTTGGGACCCACTTTATGCGATCGCTCAAGTCATATATCCGATCCCTCTCACCGATCAGTGTGGAGAAGAGGCCTACCAGGAATGCCTCCCGGTCCGGGCCCTCACTCCCTTTTCCAGGCCTCTGATTCTTATGTTGTCATGTCTGGAACGATTTTCTAGGTCTTCGCATTTAAGGACGGAGGCCTTCAGCTGTTCACGGAGCGACGCTGTTCCCTCCTCCTGTGGGCCCACTCGATCTTCCAGTTCCTGACGTTTCGCCTCCACATCTAAAGTACGTGCCCCCACAGAGTCCACATCAGATTGCAAAGCCACCATCTTCTCCCTCATCTCAGTCCTCAAGGATTTAAAGTAGGCTGTCATGTCCACCTTGAAGTCCTCTCGTAATTCCCTTTTGAAGTCTCTGAGCGATTCCAATAGATCCTCTCGGGTAAGCGCCATGGTGCCTCCGAGTTGTGCGTAGTTTTCCACGGCGGAGCCTGTTTTGGGTCGGGCAAAATGGGAAACATCCTTTACCACGCAACCATTACGACGAGGTATGGTTACATCGTGGTTTTGACAACGCAAGTCGTTACACCGACTTGCACTGGAGGGCGCTCTAGACTAAGGAATAGTGTGAATTACTATTCCAACACCTTCCCTACTGTACGTAGACTGGAGTTGGAATAGTAATTCACACTATTCCTAAATCCAGCGCAAGTCGATGTAACGACTTGCGTTGTCAAGACCACGATGTAACATACCGCGTTGTGATGGTACGCGTTGTATCCTCATACATTCGGCCAAAATAGTTAGAGACTTTGTTGGTGGAGGATTTTTTGGGGAGCATATGGGGATTGAGGAGGAGGCCACCCCGGGCTCCGTCGATGGGTGGGCGTCAGGCTTCGCAGACCACCCGAGGGGAGCTTCAGCGGCGGGCGTTCCCTGTCCTGATCTTGCGGGATTCCGTGGTTCGTTCCCCTGCCTCGGAGCCAGAGCTAACTGTCTTTATTGTGTGGAGTGGTCACAGCTCACCCGCGGGAGACTCTTTCTGATCCTTCGCCTCTTCTGTGGATCCAGGTCGCAGAACTTAAGTTGCTGAGGTAAGCCACGTCGCTCATGGGACTTGTCCTCTTCTAGTACCAACCAGTCAAGCCTCAAGACCACCCTCCGCACCGGACTTGGCGCTGCTGTACTCCTGCACATTCACAGAAGACTCCTCTGGAGAAGTTGAGGTGGTGTGAGCAGGGTCCAAAACCTTTCCGTGGTGGGCGGGGTGGGGGCCAGTGCAGCGGACACCCAAAGGGGGACCCCCGATCTGGGGAGCAGGTTGGTGATTGTTGAGCATCAGTGCTGAAGCATGGCACCGACCGGAGACCTCTCGCCGCAAAATGGCAGGGACAGTCAGGCAATCTCTCATAGATCGATTCGCCTCTAAGTTGGGGGTTCTTCTTCCGCAGAGCCGCCACCAGGAAGGACCACAGGGGTGGCGCCGCCTTCGTGCGGGTTATTTCAGAGTGGCAGCGCAGAACTGGAAGGGGTCTTTACACTGTACAAAGAATGGTTCCTGCATGCGGCCGCCGCCATGTTGGAGTCAGGCAGGCACCTTCCGACGCGCTATTCAATTCTGTTCTCTCCGGTGCAGGCCGCACCATCGGGGGGTGGGGGGTCCGCCACCACACAGAACAAAGAGAAGCTGTCGGTGGAGCCGTCCAGATACATGTGTGCCACTCACCTGGGCCGCTTCTCACGGCGTCATCCGCCTGGGTGTCACCCTCATCGGACCGCTGCCCGTCTTCGGCGGGGAGGCCCCGGCAGCACGTCGCCACCCGCAGGGCACCGCTAGGTGTCAAAGCCGGTCTGGTGATGGAGCGCTCTTGCAAGGACCAGGGGTCTCGCCGATAACCGGTCGCCATTTTGTGAGGCGCCGGGTCCACACACAAGCTCCGCCAGCAAACCTCGAATGCTGCCAGTATTTGGAAACGGGAGATCACCTCAGCGTGCCGGAGACTGCACCGAACATTCTTGCGAGTGGGTGAGCCTTGGATAAGCGTTTAGCACCCTTAATGCCGCTTATGTCTTGGGGCCGGAGCCGATCGGATTCACGTCCGAGCAGCCATGATGGCTGACTACGCCCCCGACAAATTGACTTTTAATATGTAGATAAGTTTACATTTTTTGAGGTCGTAAAATAATTGTTCTATAAACAATGCACCTTACATCTTGTAACTATTACTTTGCTATTCCTGATGTGTTAGGCCCCTGAAAGTGCTTATGGCTAAGTCCATATATGCCCTTAAAGGTGCGGACTCCGAATAGACTGATGAATCAATTTTTTTATATGGAGACTTTGTAGGTGTCGCCTAGGCAACGACTGCGCTATCTCTTTGAGACATGCTGTATTCAGGATATAAGCATAAAGCTCCGCCCACTTCCCGCCCATCTTTTAAATTGGCTCTTGTCCCTGTCCTTTGTAAATGTTTGCTTTTCATTGGTCAAGAGGCTTAGTAGTCCCTCCTTAGTACCGCCTTATCTCTTGTAACCTCGCATGAGGACACCACCTGTTACATGTGTTGATACTCCCTAGGTTTTAATTACAGCCTAAAGGCCCTATTTTCTTAAAAGGCTTCAGGTAGGACACACACTTGGTCCTAAGCTAGGCTTGTAGTGGTTACTCCCCTCAGTAGACTCACATTTATGAGACTGTTTATAAATTTTCCTTCATCAGCTCCACACAGAGTACAACCTAATCTGAAATTAATGTAATAATTCTTTTGTCACATTTCAAAGCTACTAATTGTATATACGGACATAGCTATTTGAATGTACTCGTAGTACTGTCTTGCATGCAATGCATTATGGGTAGGGTGGATTTACCATATCTTATGCAGGCTGCAGTACCATATGTGACCAAAAGAGGTCCCCTTTTGGCCACATATGGTACTGAACCCTGCAAAATGGCTAGGTAAAAAAAAGTTGCCATTTCTAATGCCAATAACTTCAACGTTGTAGACATGCAGTGCTGGTGTCTTGCTCACTAGGGACCTCTAGGAGCTGCTTGCGGTACTGCACCTAGACATGCCGTGCTGGTGCCTGGCTCAGTAGGGACCTTTAGAAGCAGCTTGTGGTACGGCACTGAGACATACAATGCTGGTTCCTGGCTCACTACGCAAGCCTTTGCAGTGCACTAGGTTTCGCATTACTGAAAGTATGAGCTATTGGCGTTGCATTATTATTTGCAACGGCAATACCTCAAACTATCAACGATGCAAGACCTATTGCATTGCAAATGGTTGTTTTTACTGTTATCATGGTTGGAAATATTTTGCACCTTAATTAATGCACTAGAAACGTTTCTGCTATTATTCTGTTATTCCTGCTGTGTTAGGTCCTCGAAAGTGCCAATATCTGGCTCCATAAGTGGTCGTAAATGTTGTGGTATTTGAAAATGGATTGACAAATCGATTTTAATGTGTATATGCTTTTAATTTCCTACCAGTCTAACTTGCAGACTAGCTTGGTTTACTTGCAATCACTGTGGTTAGAAATAGTATGTCATAGAATATATAGGTTCATCGCAGCCTTTGTAAAGCTGTTCAAAATGACTGGAAACAATTATTTTGCAAAAAACATACTTTACACTTTGATGTTATTGTACACCATGCCTGCTGTGTTCTAAAAAAAAAAATGGGTTCCTCTCTGGCCCTACATGTGATTGTAAATGCACACAAATTAGGAATATAGTTATAGATGAACTGATTCTTTTTTCCTGCAGATATGTCTTTATTCTCCATTTTTTTGGTTGTGATTTTGACAGTGATTTTATGTTGTATATTATGAACCATAGTGTGCTTTTATGGTTTTTAGAACCAAATGAAGATCTTTATCTAGTTGCGAATAAATGTTTTTTTTTTCCAGACAAAAGGATGCAATAGAAAAAGTGCTCCTATACCAAAAATTAAGAGGCACCTTCCTTGTAGTTCTTGATTCACATTACCAGCACCTTACTGTTGAAACCCCCGAAATTCAATAAAAAGGAAACTTGCATCCGAGTTTTCTCGGGTATCGCTCTGAGAACTTGGAATTCCTTGCCCCCTGAAATCAGACCGAATCCTTCAACGACATATTTTTAAAAAAGAACTTATAGTGATATTGATGAAGAAATGTCTGCCCTAGAATCCAGGAACCCTACTCTCTGGCCCCGACATAGCACGCTGACTAAACCCATGTATATTCACTCGCCTGTTCCAATTGTGTTTTTGCCTTGTCGGATCAGTCATTGAGGTGGTCTGTCTCTCAACTGGGTAGTTGCCACATCCTGTATCTGTCTTGATTATGTTGTTGTTTACTCTACATGTTTCTTCTTTCTGATCATTAGCAAAGCGCTATGATTTCCTCATGGGTCATTTTCACACTATATAAAACGTTTTAAATGAATAAATATTCGAGGCAAAACTGTGTGTTGCTTTTCCTCAATTTGAGACAAAAAAATAACACTTGACCTCAAGGTTCGCTTACTTCACATCACCTTTCCATGTCAGTCAATCTATTGTTTTGTCATCTTTTTTCCATAGCCACAGTCTTCAGCAGAAAGGCCTTTATGTGCTTGTTAGACCTGACAGCCTTTGGGTTGTCTTCCCCAAATGTTTTTCATGCTTACCTCCACTTTTTCTGTATTCTTTTTGTTGACCTTAGGACTCTAAGCACTTCACCACTGCTAACCAGTGCTCGAGTGCATGTGCTTCACTCATAAAACATGGTTTTCTAGATGTAGCCACAACTGGCACATTTAATTTACCCGTAAGTCCCTAGTACAGCGTACTACATGTTCCCAGGGACTGTAGATTAAATGGTACTAGTAGGCCTGCAACACTGATTGTGCCACACACACAAGTAGCTCTTTAAATGTCTCAGGCCTGCCACTGCTGAGTCTGTGTGTGCAGTTTACACTGCCATGTAAACCTGGCATTTAAAACCCCTTGCCAAGCCCTAAAATCCCCTGTTAATACATATATGTCACTCCTAAGGTAGGCCCAGGTAGCCCATAGTGATAGAGTGCTGTGTAACTAAAAGGTAGGACATGTATTTTTTGTTTTGCATGACCAAGTAGTGAAAAACACCTACATTTGTTTTGTTTTTTTACTACTGTGAGGCTTACCCCTCTCATAGGTTAACATTGGGCATTCTTTATTATACTTTTAAGCTGGAACTCCAGATTGAAAAGGAGTAGCTCTGTTATGTTTAATATCAGTGGAATGGTAATGATAAATCGTCTTTGCTGCCAAAGTTGAATTTAACATTACTATTTTAGAAATGCCAATTTTAGAAAGATTGCATTTCTCTTCTCCTTAAGCTCTGTGTTCCTGTAGCTTGTCTCCAATACACGTCTGGGGTGGGTGACAGCTGGGCCTTGTGCATTCCCTCTAGACATTCCCACACAAAGGAATCTTAGGTGTGCCTGATAAGCCATTCACATCCTTATGGGTCGTCCTGGCCAGCATGGGAAGGAGGATCTGACACATCTGAATGGGCTGTGTCCTGCTTTCACTCAAAGGACTTCCTAACCCCCTGTAGTAAGTCTGGAGCCATGGCAGGAAGGGAGGATCTCCATGTACTTCAAAGCCCCTCTTCGAAGTCACCTCCACTTCACAGGTTCAACTGGGTATAAGTACTGGGTCTCTGATCCCACCTAATCAGATGCATCTGAACCTGTAAAGAACCTCTGGCAGGAAGGACTGCTGTGCTGCTACAAGGACTGCCACCCTTTTGGACTGCTGCTCTTTAAGAACTGCTTTTCTTCTGTGCTGCCCTGCTGCCTACTACCCTTTGCTGCTGCGGAGGAAGAACTGGACTCTTGCTTTAACCCAGAGTGATCTCTGAGAGCATGCTGGCTTGCCTCCTGTTTTTTTGAGACTCAGGAATATCAAAATCTCACCTCCTGAGGGTTGTCCATTGGAATCGGATTATCAACCGAGGAGGTACTGTTCCTATCAAGATGCAAGAGGGAACCGAAGAAGGAGGAAGAAGAATCTCAAATACAAAAGAACAAAGGGGAATCCTACAAATTATTTCTTGTTGCCCTCACACACCCCTAGGGATGTTATGCTTTATCAGTGGGAATTACTCCTCGTTGGCCCGACGCTGCAATGCCCCATGGGCCCCACGAAGGTTGCGTTAGCGTAGATCTTTTGTTGTTTATGCTGTAAGATGAAGGGTGGTAGTGTGAGGGTGTTTTGAAAGTGTGGGTTGGTAATATAGTGAAGAATGAGTGGAGTAAAACGGTCTAGGAGATGCACAAATACTTCACACTTTGCCTCTTAAATAATGCCCGACTGCTTTGTGACAAGCTACCAGAAGGTGAGCACAGGTTAATTTAAAGTGTGTGTCTGACTTACCCTGATTAGGATTGTGGCCAGCTTAGACAGGGTCAATACCTCTGCCATCCAGAAACCACATTTCTTAAATATGCTGTAAATGTCATAAGAACCATCCTGTACTATGTATCTACCATGTATTTGATGTGTTTTCCCAGACAAATCTTAACAATCCAGCCTCGCAGGTAATCCATGGCAGATGGATTGTCAGGCATATTCAGCTAATTTATGCCAAAGCCAAACACATTCCACAGGCAAGATAGGAACCCCAGTGGCATTCCTAGGATATAACTCAATAGCAGGCATTTTTAATGCTGCTACTTGTGCTGCCATTCACACATTCACCAAACACTATTGTGTGCATTTTCATTGCTTTCAGAAAGTGCAAGCTGGACAGACCTTCTTTCAAACATCTTCCGCATCTACTTGCTAATGTCCCCTTTACGTGTCTTGGAACTGCTTTTTTGTCTATGAACAGTATATGGTCTACGGCAGGACCATTGTGCTGCAGTTTCACTAGCATCCTACCAACCTCCTTGGATCCACCAAGCCAGGACATTGCCCCTAGATCAGTGCTTCCCAAACGTTTTATAACCACAACCTAATTTTCAAAACTAAACTAACGCTTGCGATCCACCTAGCTTTACCAAAAACGAGGCAGGGGTGATTTTTTTTGTTTTTTTAATGTACAGTAGGCATGCTTTCAAAGTGCTGTGAATGTCCAAAATAACATACTCTTTACAGTTGCATTTCTCTCTAACAGCAATTGTTTGTAAATGTCATGACTATGACCACGCCCTTTGATATGTCTTTATTGGACTATGGCCAAGCTATTGATCTGTCCATAAAAGTGGCAGATGGTGAACAACCCTGAAGCTGGAACACTCTTCAGACTGGGGTGCTGACCTGTGGTGCCTGTTCACTAAAATCACAAGGCTCCTGAAATATTTTGGTGTTGATACCAGTGATCAGAGCAAATTCTTTTTTAAAAGCATTTGCAGCAGAGTATGGTTTTAGGGCGCTTATCTATTTTTGTACTAAAACGAGGCTGTGTGTATGTATGTATGTATGTGTGTGTGTGTGTGTGTGTGTGTGTGTGTGTGTGTGTGTGTATATATATGTATGTGTATATATATATATATATATATATATATATTACCTACTGGCGGTCGCCAGTAGGTAGTTATAGTTAGGACCCCTTTTCCATAGGAAAACCTCAACATTCTATTTTGAATAACTTTGGCGCCGGTCGATGAATCCTCGCGAATTTCTCAAAATAGGTGGGGCGCTACGCTCCGCTCCTACCCTGAAAGTCTCGGGGGGGATCCGTCAAGCGGGGGCTGAGATAAAAGGGGGGTCCCAAAACGCGTTTTTCCCATGCATTTTTCCATAGGACCTTTAGAACGAGCTACAGCCCGAACGGCTGAACAGAATTACTCGAAATTTGGCAGAGAGGTAGTCCCTAGGTCAAGGAAGTGCCTTTTGTAGGTTTGGTGTAAATCTGTTCAGTAGATTCTGAGAAAATAGCCTTTAAATCAATATATATATCTGAGCCCGCTTACGGTACGCTTACCGTACGCTTACCGTAAGCGTACGGTGGCGTGCGCGAGCGCGATTCTGATTGGCTCTTAGATCTTAGTAAACATTCGAATCGGCCGAAACCAGGAAGCGGCGGCCGCCATTTTGTGTATTTCACTCAGAAAAAAAAGAGTGAGAACAAGAAAAGGGGGCAATGAGGAGAGTTACAGACCCCCTTACATTTGTGAGGGGGTCAAAGAAGGACTGTAAAGTACAAAGAAAACATTTATTGATTTTAAAAAAAATCACGGGGTACGCGTACGGTAAGCTTACGGTAAGCGTACGGTAGAAAAAAAAAAAAAAAAAAATGAAAATCAGATTTAAGTGTTTAGATATTAGGGGGCTCTAAAAAGAGCCGTTGTGTTTATGAAATGATTTTTTAGTGGTACCTACAAGTAAGTACCGATGCAGAGTCTAAGGTTCAAGAGGAAGACTCTGTTCCCTTCATCATTGAAGTGCACACCATCTCCTCTATAAATGTCTTGCATGTCATAACGCAAGTTGTTGTGGTAAATGGCACCCATACCATAGTCACGGAGGAAAGCAGAAACAGATTTGTTGACGTGCTTTCTTGCTTTGTCATCGCACCGCGTGCCCACCGTGCGTGCACGGCACTAACTGCGTAAAGTGGGCGCGAGGTGCGCGAAGCGCACCGCGTGCTCACTGTGCGCGCACGGTGCGCGAAGCGCACCGTGCGCGCACGGAACGAACTGCGTTAAGTGGGCGCGCACGCCACGAATGGCGTAAAGTAACTTAGCATTTAAAAAACCGTACAAATTCACTGAAAAAACCATAGGTTTCACACACGTTATAGTTAGGAATTAGCATTTAAAAAACCTTGCAAATTCACTGAAAAAACCATAGGTTTCACACATGTTATAGTTAGCGGAAATTTTACTGATAAAAAACCAATGAAATTCCCCCGTTATAGTTAGTGCAGGCAACTATAACTCACGCGACCGCAATCTTCTGCTGATGACATATGTGTCTTTATGAAAAAAAAATATTTGTAATATATGTATAGCTAAAAATGTATGGAAGAAGACATGGGCAAATAAGTGTCTAAATACAGTATTAGCATCAGCAGAGGATTGCGGTCGCGTGAGTTATAGTTGCCTGCACTAACTATAACGGGGGAATTTCATTGGTTTTTTATCAGTAAAATTTCCGCTAACTATAACATGTGTGAAACCTATGGTTTTTTCAGTGAATATATATATATATATATATATATATATATATATTTAAAAAAGTTTATATAGTATGAACACTACCCAAAGTCATTAAAGCACTTTACATAAGCACCATATTACTTTGCATTAAGCCAATATCATTTTATTTAAAGCATGGGAGAATAAATGATTTGCCCAGAGCCAACGCTGGGAATTGAACCTGGTTCCTCAGATCCAAAGTTGGCAGCGCTGGCCTTTAGGCCCCATCCATATTTCTCAGTGTATGTGGGAAAGTCATACACAAGTGGGATGATTGTGAATGAGTACGTTTAGTAAGCACATTCTCTGGTAAAAGGGCTTTGGGAAGTAAAAAAAAAAAGCAAAAAATACTGGAAGGTTCACTAAGTCTTGCGTGGGAAAGCAGGGGATTGTTTTAAAACAGGACTTACAGCCATGGTTCAGAACCTTTGCACCAGTGTTGCTGGAATCCTTTTAAGAGTGGTGATGCTGACATCAGTGCTACATCCCTGAAGTCATACAGATTGTGAAAATCCTCGCTTCACACAGAGTGTAGCAAAAGTATTCAACAGGAGAGTAGTAAGAGTGCAATATGTAGCTGGTGGGTCATTTTGAAGCACCCTATCAGAAACATATTACTAAAGCACCATACAGTAGGCCACTAAATTTGCACAGGCACTGATAAAGCTATACAGCACACAGATAATGTGTGGAAATCAGGTTTCTGTGAATATTTATCATTTGCGCATCACCAAGTAAAAGTGTATTCATTTTTTTTGATCCTACCAAAATATTTTTCTTTCACCCTTCAGAATGACGAGCAAATGTGTTTAATTTTTGCTTTCCTAACCCCTGATATATTCTGAAATGTGTACAGTTCATGTACAAGTATTTAAGTTGTGTTTGTTTAAAAAAAAAAAAAAAAAAAAAACAAGCATTGGCATAGCCAATAGGTCTTGCCTTTGGGACCTCATAAGTTTTTAACCATGCAGCACGTTATTCTGGGTGCTTAACATTTACAGGTTTTACTACGTGTAGCACTGGGTGGGAGATTGCTTACCTGCTGAGTATTTCTGGTAATCCGGTGCTGACCCGGACAAACATCCAGGATAAAAAGGTGAGGAAACCCCCACGGTATGTCAAACTGCTAGGTTGTTAGGTACTTGTCTACCCTGGAAGCGCAGTACTGGACTGCTGCACTTTGGGCTGTTACAGGGATTTTTAGGAGGCTTTTAGAAAGTATCGGATTACATTTCAAATGTAAGTAAGTGATAAGAGCACACCCGCAAAGATGGGTCAGAACTTAAACTTTTGTGGCTAGAGATCAAGCATCAGGTGGAGCGGGTGGAACCGCGTGTGTTTTTTGTCTATTTATTTTGTTGGTAGTTTGTGGTACGTTAATATCCCATTTCTGCAAAGACTCCATCCCAGTGCCTATCCTTTCCGGACGGGAGTCTGAGATGACGCCTGATGGTGTTAGGCACTGGTTGGGGTCTCCCTGCTGGCTGGATGCCCTCACCCTGCGATCCTGTTTTAATGGGTGGTGGGGATGCTGTCGGGGTAGCCTCGGACATCGCCAGTGGAGGACAGATGGCTGAGGGACCGAAGCGGGAATTCCCCGGCCATGTTTACTTTTCATCCGCTGCTCTGCGTGCCTTTATGTGTGCATCAGTCTCGGAGGGGAGGCACCCGGGGGAGCAGAGGCTGAGAGACCGATTCCAAGCAGAGACACAGGGAGGGGAGGGTTAGGGGGCAGGAAGTGATCGATGGGAGGTAACGGGGGAAAGAGATATTGACACGGAGGGAGATGTGCAGCTGTGACGCAAGATGAAAGGGGGACATCGGTACCGGGAGAGAAGAAAAGTTAGACGAGGAGAAGGGGCCCAGCCGGAGAGAGAGGCGGGCACACTTTCTAGGACAAGTCTGAATTTGAGAGGAAAGAGCAGGTGAGGCACTTAAACGAGGAGGAGAGAGCAAGAGTGAGGTGGAGGCTGTGAGACTAGCAGTGGAGACTGCTGGGCACGGGGTAGTCGGAGAATGCGGAGTAGTGACCGTCACAGCACGAGGACATGTGGGCGACAGGGTATACTCGGCAGGGAACAGGCGAGACAGGCTGTGATTGGTGGGGACAAGACAGCCGTGCTGAAGAGAGTCCATCGAGGGAGAGGCGACTGCCTACCTTAAGAGGTGGGGACGGCGGGAAGAGGGTAGAATGTGTGTATTTCTCTTTGCAATTTATTTGTGCAGTTTTACACAGGGCATAGGAGCTCTTCGTAAGTAGTGAGAGGTAAAAGCGAGACAGTGGAAGACTTCAAATGCATTTCTTCAGCAGTTTGAAGAGTAGAGGGTTACAGAGAAGATGAACAAGCACGAATGCTTGAAAAGGGCAGACGCGCCCGCGGCCACGCTAATTGCAAACAGATGGCCCCTGCGCGCTCCCGCAAGGTGGATGCCAGCACAAGCACTTGAAAAGAGCTGATTGATTTCTAAAGGTCATCTCCTAGAGCAGCAAGGCAAGTAACACGTTTTCTTTCCTTGAATACAGATAGTGAGTTGATGAGCTGTGCTATAGGCAGTGTATAAAATGTGCCAGAAGTGCACTATTCTGAGAATATGAGCTTTATAAATTGTTTTCCTTCTCAAGGCAAGGACTGTATTCTAAAAATGAATGTTGTTAGAGTGGAACAATTCTATATTTATTTACTTCCTTTGGAGTCTTGTATAGTGACTTTCATCACCTTCATCATTTTCGAGCTGTACATAGTCTGACTGGTGCATGTTGTAAAGTGAATCTAAACACACTAAGCGCGCTTCTTGGAGCAGTAGCTGTATATTGTTGTGACACAAGTGCTTATCCATCATGCCTCTGACGTGCCTTTTCTCTCTCCGTTTTCTTAGTTGATGGTGTTTGGAATCTTTCTGTGCCTGGATGCCTTTTTATACGTGTTCACCCTGCTCCCTCTGAGAGTCCTCCTGGCACTAATCCGGTTCCTTACCCTGCCATGCTGTGGTTTAAGGTGAGTTCCACCGCATCCATTGAAGAGGTCTGTGTGAATTAAGACTTGTATTCGTTTTGGACGTACTTGTTCTTTCAACCTGCACTTTGAGATCTCGCCCTTAAAACGGGAAGTCATTTTATGACGTTTACCAGATAGTGAGATTATTTCTGGCTCTCTAAAGTTGTGCTCGGAGCTCCGTCTTCCATTAACACTTGAACACATGTTTTTCAAACGTTGGAGGCCATCTGTTGGGCACAACGCAATCCGCGTCCTCTCTTTGAAGATGTGAAGATGATGGGAACTGCACTGCATGAGCATTGACAGCAGCTCGGTTATTTAGCTTTGTTTCATCAAGTAAACGACGGTAAACTGATCTGCATGCTCCCGCCATTGGACTGCTAAGGGAGGGCTAGTATTTCACTGCCAATCTAAGGGTGAAATGAATGGGATTACCAATATGGGGGAAGCACGAAAACAAGTTAATAGTGTTCTGGTGTCTGGGAACCGCCCCCAGAAAAGCTTTCTCCAGCAATCCATAAATTAAGTAAATAACAATTCTTAGACAATCCTTCTCAAGTGCTGCACGTCATACCTGGAACAACATTCCGAACCACCGCCTATGCATCGTCTTCAAGAAAATGATGACATTTTTCCTGCTGAACATTCCACTCGATTCAGTGAGGAATCAGTCTTGAGCCAAGCTTCAACCAGAACAAACCTCGAACAAAGACGAGATCATAAACTTTCTTCCTTCATCAGTTCAGAAGATATTCACAAGGCTAAGAAACATGTTAAAGGATCCTGGTTTTCTAACGTCACATTGATTGTGATTTCTGCTCCTGCACATAATTCATACATAGTTATAAGGTTCCTAACTGTGTAAGCGCTCTGACGCAGAAAATTACATGGTTCGAGCTATATTAAACTTTAAATAAAGGATTGGATGGAGTAGCTCACATGTTCTTGTGAGGCTCACAGACTTTATTGTGCTGCCCAGGGATGTGCTCAACGGCCACGGAGTGAAGGGGTTAAAAGTGCTCAGTGAAGAGCTTGTTGTTTGTTTAGTATGTATTACAGTACTTTGAACAAACGTCTTTTAGACCACATTATTTCATTACTACAATTAATAAATGCAAAAATAACAGTGAAGCGAATTATTTAACAGTGCAAAGTAACATGAATGTGATAACCAGTCCTATCAGCAGATAGGAAGTCAATAAAACACCGGAACGTATCTCTCGTCACAAAGACCAGTGTTCCACTAATACGATGATTCTCGCTTGTATGGATAATCTAAGTGGAGCTGGAAAGTTCCTTCAAACAAATGAGCAGTCTTTACATTCCAGGAGAGTATGAAGCATGACCATTCCTAAGCCAGGGCTGCAAAAGTGTAGGCAGTACCACCAAAGTCCTCTCTAATGAGCCATCATCTCTCAGGCAACGAAAAACAGGGATGCAGACATTGTACAGCCCGAGAACCTTCATATCCATAGGAGGGTGCTCACCACAGCTCAAATTCACATAACCAAGGTGAGGAGGGGGCACGGAAACAGGAGGCACCAGTAGTATCGTAACTGAGGCCGCATACTGATGCTTGGATACAGCTCTGCGGCTCCGTGACCGCTCTGCAGCTGCCCACAATGCACCCATCCAGCTTTGACACACCACCAGCAAATCCAGCCAGCACTGCCGACATCTTTGAGAGTTTCCAATATTCATAACACACCCAGCAGCAGCTGAAGGGTTTCTGTGGTAGTACCGTAGGACCCAACATGGCTGCAGTTCACCCCTACAGGACAACTGATGCAGAGATCAGGAACAGGAAACTGGAGGGCAGGGCTGACGCAAATCAACCACCCTTCAACAGATGCCTCCATGCCAGCCCTCATTAGGAATACTCTGTGAAGGATTTATGGTTGCTTGGTGAAAGTGAGGAGGTTGGAAGTATCCAGGGAATTATCCCTGGTGCTCGGCAAACGATTTACGGGTGCTGAGTATATTTGTGTTAGATGCTTCGTGAAGGGATGTATGACGTAACAACGCGAGTCTTTACAACGCGTGCAGTTACATCGCGGTTTTTACAACGACTGCGATGTTACTACGCTATGCCATTACAACGCAAGTCTTTACATCGACTTGCGCTAGATGGCGTGCTAACATTAGAAAAGCGTAATTTACTATTCCAACTCCAGTCCACTTAACAGTAGGGAAGGTGTTGGGATAGTAAACTACACTATTTGTAATGTTAGCACGCCATCTAGCGCAAGTCGATGTAAAGACTTGCGTTGTAATGGCATCGCGTGGTTACATCGCGTTCGTTGTAAAAGTTTCGTTGTAATGGTAGTGCGTTGTAAAAGTTGCGTTGTAAAGGTTGTTTACCTTTGTGAAGTGACTAGTGGCTGTTACAGTAGTGGTTGGAAGAAATTAGTGATTGATTAGTGGTGCCCTGGGATAAGATGATGCATGTGCAGTGCATTGGTGTGGTGCGCTCACTTAAATGTTTTTACTGAAGCACTTAATGGTCATCAGTAAAGGGGTATGATGGGATGCCCTGAATTCTCTACTTCTCCTTTGTGAAGTAGGTAAAAATGCGCAGTGACTTTGATACTGGCTCTTGGCAGAGTGTTTGGGGATGTTCAGTTTAGAAATGCACAGAGAGGGGTTAACAAGGGCTTCAGTGAATTGGCAGTTTCAATGAAGAAGTCATTCGATGAACTATCTATTGGTGTGTAGCGCAGTGAAAAGAAGTGCCCAGTGTAGCAGCTTGAGCCGATACGCAAGAAAGGCAGAAGTGTTGTCTGAAATATGCAACTACCTTTCCTACCAAGACTACGACTTCATAATACCTAGCTCCTTTCCGCTTCTTCTTCAAACTCAACCGTGCCTGTTCTAGCCAGTACTTTATCCTTATTCCAACCTCCCCCCAACCCCCACTACCTACATCTTGTCTTTAAGGCTGTTAACTGTACATCTGTTTTTGTGTGCATTTTGTTTCTGCTAGCCTGCTATTTTTCCAGTTAGGGTGCTGCACCTTCATGTACCACTCGCCACCTCTTAACCATTATTTTTGTTCTAGTTTACTTTCATACATTCCAGGCCTTACATACCCGCAAATCCAAATAAGGAAGTTTTTTACTAACTTCTTTAACCTTGGTTTTTTTTGGGTGGGCATATTGGGGGTAAGGCTGCCAAATCACTCCCACAACTCCTTCTCTCCCCCCCCTTCGGGATGCTGGAGCAGTACAGAAAGGCTATCTTAGGATAAGGGGCGGGGTAGCAGACGCAGTGCCAGGATGGGCCAGCCATCAGCCCTACGTTGATGCGTGTATTAAGTATACAGTAACAAAATGAAAAATTAGGTTTGATTTAAGTTATTCCTGAACTCAGAACATGTTACAAAATAGGCTGAAATTGCTTCTGTTGGTTTGATCAGGAATACAGCTTCTTTGTATAGAAAAAAGTGAGAAATATGCGAATACTGCAGAAATGTGTTTCATACAATAAAAGTACAACATTTGGTCTTATAGTGAGTCTTTTAACAAATACTTTACCATGGGGCCATCAATACTGCAACATGGAAATGGTGTCTAGCAAATAATTTGCTCTCCAAGTTTGTATTTTTTAGTTTGTTTGCAAATAAAGAGCATAACAAGTCTCATGACACCCATCCGAACTGACGACCAGCTCAAATACTTGTGTGACTTGATCATGTTGGTGGTTGACTAGTATCTTTGATAGAGTGGCGTTGATAAATAATAGCATGGCTTTATATTCTCCACCACAAATGCACAGTGCATGTGGATTCCCTGGATCTGCTGCTCTGAAGAATAGTACTGTCCACAACCTACACATTGTGTATTTCATCACATCCTTCTAGACTACAATTAGGCTATTAAGCGGTTGCAAAGACTAGCATCTGACAAATCGTAAATGTGTCTCAGCTGGCGTTTGCTCAAGCTCTACAGTCCAGCATCCTTGCTGGTCCCATTGGCACCCTCTAGCTGATCATTGGTGTGCATGGGTCAGTTTGGGGTTTATATCTATTAGTCATCTCTCCAGCTCTGGTATGCTCTAGAGACACCTCATTACACACCCTTTATGTCTATAAACTGGAATTAAGTCGCTCCTACTACTTACTGTTATTACAAGAACCTTCAGGCAAGCTGCATTGGAGGTGTGAAAGCAGCCCTAACAGACCTCTCAGCATAGTCCGATGAAAGGCCCCTTGAAGTCAAGCTGTAGTCCCGTGCAGTGGTTACAAGCTTAAAGCGGCCCAGGAGGAAAGTGGCAAATTCACAACATATCAGACTCGTACTGTATGAGTGTTCCTATGCGAGAACACAATGAGACACTAGGACAATGATTGATCCATACATGTTTTGCTGGACCGTGATAACTGTCACATACTTGAGGTATACTGTTAACTCAATCATGTTGAAATATAGTACGGAGACAGCCCTAGTGGCAGTCACGGACTATATTAGGCTATCATTAGATAGAGGTCAATCCACCTTATTGGTGCTTTTAGACCTTTCGGCGGCATTCGACACCGTAAACCATCACATTTTGCTCAGAAGATTAGAGGAGTCCGGGCTAAAAGGAAAGGCATTGCAGTGGATGACCAGCTTCCTCTCAGATCGCTCCCAGACAGTTAGCTGGGACCCATATATGTCCAAGTCTAAGAAGTTGTCCAAGGGAGTACCACAGGGATCCTGTTTAAGCCCTACTTTATTCAATATCTACATTTCTCCCTTGGCCAACCTTATGAGGACATTTGGATTTGTTCCAATATCTTATGCGGATGACACCTTCTCCTCTGATGAACACTCTACTACAGCTCAGACTAACTTCGCTGCCGGCATGCTAGCAATATCTCAGTGGATGAGTACCAACTATCTTCAACTAAATGCCGGAAAAACAGAGATTATGTTTTTTGGAGAAGCCACCCTGTTGTGGACACCAGAATGGTGGCCCAGGGATCTAGGTGCCCTCCCTGCCTCGAAGGCATCAGTAAATAATCTTGGGGTGCGCATCGAGCAGAGATTAAACATGAAGGAGCAGGTGTCTCAAATGGTTAGCTCATGCATTCATGTATTCAGCCTTTTGAGGCGTGTGTTTCCATTTCTTCCTGATCACACACAGAAGACTCTTGTCCAGTCTCTTGTCATAAGTCGACTTGACTATTGTAATGCCCTACTGATATCGGCTAATGAGGCTGTGTTGGATAGTTTGCAGGTGGTGCAGAACACAGCAGCGCGTCTGGTATTGAACGCCCCCCACAGATCTCCGTCGAATTTACTACTGCGGAAACTGCACTGGCTCCCGGTGCGCAAGCGAATAGTTTTTAAGGTCTGCTGCATTACCCACAAGGCAGTATACGGTAACGGGCCAACATACTTGACGGAGAAGCTGTCATTACACTCCCCTTAGAGACCTGCGATCCACCTCAAAATTACTTCTCAAAGTTCCGTGCATCTACAAAGCCAGGACCTGGGGAAGGCTTTTTCCTACCTTGTCCCTCGGAACTGGAATTTGCTTCCGTTAACACTGAGGCAATGCACGGCCTACCTCCGCTTCAGAAAGTCCTTGAAAACATTTTTATTCTAGATGTCTCTCTCATCATCGTCTTTTTCTCCTATTTGCCCGCAAGCGCGGAGATACCCCTTCGGGGGTGATTCAGGCGCTATATAAGCAAATAAATAAATAAATGTTTGCAACAATCTGAATGGAACTGTAAACATTGTGAAAAATGCTTATAATTGTCGGGAAATGTAGCCCTGAGTGGGTTTCTATGTACTCTGATTGCAAGTTCTGATCAATAAAATATGCTGAAAAACAAAAGGTTCGAGGCATGTGAGCTGTAGATCACATGCTTTGCATACTCCTGCCACCTAGTGTTGGGTCCAGATGTTTGCACTTTGTTTTTCTTCAAAGAGGTCTTTCCAGTAACGAGGTAGGTGACTCCTCCTTTCGGTGATAGTGCGCATGTGCATCAACTCCATTGATAGATTGTTATTTTCTGCCATCGGGTTCGGACGTGAATTGCTGCGTGTGAGAATGTGCCATCTTTCTTGCATGGTATGCCCCCACTTTTTGCTGAATTGCTGAATGTACTTTGACTGAGTGTGCCCTGGACTGCTGCCAATCAGGTGCCCAGGGCCTATGTTCCTTCCCTAAAAACCTCAAACCCAAATTGGCAAACCCTGGCCACATGTCAGCCCCTGGTAAATGATACCCTAGGTACCCAGGGCCTTGTGACCAGGGAAGGGCTCTAAGGGCTGCAGCACTCTTTGTGCCACCCTTAGAGGCCCTGTACCCTAACACACACACTGCCCTTGCAGGCTGAGTGTCTGGGTACAAGACAAAACAAAGAGTCGACATGGCACACATCCCTGTGTGCCATGCCCACCACTTACACTGCCCTGGCATACATCAGCCACCCCTCTAGCTGGGTGCCCTATGCCAGTGGTGTGGGCACAGGAGCATGAGCCCTGTGCCCCTACAGTACCCAGGTCCATTCCTGGGCACAGCAAGTGCAGTGCTGCCATTTAAGAGTACATAGTGCTGAGAGCTCGTCAAACACGAACTCCACAGCACCATAATGGCAACACTGAAGACTGAGAAGTTTGGTATCAAACTTCTCAGCACATTAAACCCGCACTGATGCCAGTGTGGGATTTAATGTACCAAGCACCACAGAGGGCATCTTAGAGATGCCCCCTGAAACCTAACCTACAATCCACGTTTGGTCTGGGAGGCTGCCTAGGCTGCCACACAGCAGACATGTTGCTGGACCCCTGGGTAGGAGAGCCCCTGATCTCCTGGGCCTGCAACAATGCACATCCTGGGCGAGGTGCTAGGTCTCCTCCCCCAGGATGGACAGGGGGAAGCTTCAAAGGCATGCCGTCTCTGTGAGCTTCCCCAGGCCACTTGCTGCCCCCACTCTGGCAGGAAGCCTGGCTGGAAACCCCAAATAAGGACAGGGGATGTGCCAGCCTGCCAACCCCACCCCTCAGGTGGGGGAGGTGAGGTGAAGCGAAGCACATCTCCGGGCGCTCACCATCTTGAAGATGGGAGGGCCTACCCAACCAGGACTAGGCTACTGCCCCCCTCCCACAGGAGAGTGGCAGGATAGGGAGGGGGTGTACCCACCCCTGGGCAGGGACCAAAGAAGACCTTCCGTGCAGCTGCTAAGAAGAGGAAGACACCAACTGCTTTGGCCCCAGCCCTACCGGCCTGTCGACCCTCGAACCTGCCCCTGCTACATCCCGGCACCTTTTGTGGCCAGCAACCTCACAAACCCCGGAGGACCTGGCTACATTTTGGCTCTAAGCACCTGGGACTGCCATGAGCAGAGGCTCTGCTCAAAATCAGCTTCTAATCCCTGGCATCAGCCCGGAACCGCGAACCCTGCACACTCTGCACCCGCCAAGCCTGACTTGTGCCGGAGTGAACAAATACCACGAGGATGACACCTCGGCGACTGTGACCCCGAGTCCGGCACCCATGGACTTCCCTCGACGCTCCTGACTACGTCTGCAGCCTCAGAACCAGGTACCCCCCCAACCGCGATCAACAGAGGGTAAGATTTCCCGACACCAAAAGGCACCCCTGCACCTGGCGCCCTGCGGCCCCCTGTGCCCAACTCCTGGGTACCTACCTATCCTCCAACTACCCAACTTACCTCTCGAAGTGGTGGTGGCACCTGAAGAATCTTCGTCCCGAGCTTGCAGCCTTTTTTCAGCCAGGAACTTACCCATTGAAATCTATTGAGTGCCCGAAGGCTCAAAAACACTCTGCACCCAGCCGCCCAAGTGGCCCTGGCAGTGTAGCCTCTAAACCTATCTACTTCCCCATTTGCCCCCAGCAAGTGACCAGGAGCCCAGCTCCCACAGCCGCGTGGCCTGCTAGTCAGCAGCCACCAACCAAGGCCCCCCTGCCTCCCATAGGATAACATTGGGCCTAACTCACTCTGCACTCGGCTGCCCATGTGCCGCTGAGGGTGTAACAACTGTACCTACCTGACCCAGGGAGACCCCTGAGTCTGTGCCCAGAACCTTAACTCTGCCAGTAGAGTACTTACCCAAAAGTCGATAACCCAATTTTCCTCCATAGGGTAACATTGACTGGTTTCTTCTGAAATTTCTTCTAAGTGTGGAGTTTCTAAAACTTAAAATATTCACCAAAAATCAACCGAGTAACGAAAATGACAATACACACCTGGTTTTAGGAGAGATCCCAGTGCTGGATCTTGGTGCCCAGCACTGACCCTGAAAAATATTCACAACCGTACTTACCAGTAACCCAATTTTCTTCCTTAGGAAATCATTGACTGTTTTTCTGTGAAATTTCTTCTAAGTGTCGATTTTTGCAAACTTCAAATATTCTTTAAAAATCGTGCTAACTGTGAAAACGTAATTGCTTACCTGTTTTAGATAGAGGTCCCAGCACTTAGTCTAGGAGCCCAGTACTGGATTACAAAAGTAACGAGAACCTACTTTACCTGCAACTTGAATTTTCTCCCATAGGGAATCATTGACTGTTTTCTATGAAATTTCTTCTAAGTGTCAACTTTTAAAATAGCAAAATATTGCCTAAAAATCACAACAGTAACTAAGTAGACTTTTATCACTTGTTTCTAAGAACTGTCCCAGGACTGAATCTAGGATCCAGTCCTGGAGTTACAAAAGTAATCCTGAAAGTAATCTATTGCAAATAACTTAAAACTTCCATTGAGCTCAATGCATTATTGTGTTTGAAATTGTGTTGCCAATTGCAACAACCTGTAACTATCTACAAAAGTCACTTGCATATTGCAAAAGTATTCAACAAAAACATCTCATTCTGAGAAAGTATATTTTAATACCTATTGTTGGTTCTAAAATAAAACAGACATATATTTTTTATATAAACCATCGGCCTAGAGTTCAGTTATTGAGTGTGTTAGACCATTTGCTGACTGAGTGTGTGCAGCAAATGCTTTGCACTGTCCTCTGATACTGCCTTACTGCTCGACCAAGCTACCACTTTAGAGAGTAAGGTTATATCTAACTTTAGCCTCCGCCAAACATCTGGGGACTGTGGACTCTGTGCACACTGTACCTATTTGGGAACAGTATATACAGAGCCACTTTCTCACACTGCGCTCTAGTTCAATACTGTTTCTTGGGTTCCCCTTGGTGCGCAATCCACTCACCCTCGACGGTATTATTATTCAATCTCGTTTCCCATTCTCTGCGTATTTTATCGACTTAGAAAATCTCTTTCGATCGGAAACCTTGTGGAAGGCCGTTGGGCCTAGCCGCGTCGGGTCAGCTCGCAGTCAATGGAACGGACTCCATTTAAATTCTGTCCCTGGTGTCGCACCAAGTTTCCGTGCACCGGCTCCCACTAGTCTCCAACTTGTCTGTCTCCGGAACACAACAAACAAGACTGTGACGCGTGGCGATCCTTCGGATCCAAGAAAACTCTCCCCGACCGTCGGGCTTGACGTCACAAAATGTATCAACAACATAGCGGCTCTGCTCCGGATTTCTTCGGAGAAGATTCCGACCACGATGCCTTAGACGCGCAAGGAGCCCAAGAAGAATACGAACACATTTCCGTGTCAGAAGCCGACTCCGACATGGACGAAGACATTCCGCAGAGTCATCGTACCTTAAGTACTAATGCTCCCCTACCCCAAACTCTGCCCTAGAAAAAGGCTCCGGTCCCTCCTCTGCCTTCGGGCCAAGGTAGGCACAGAGAACAGGTTTCCAACTCCCCGCCTTTGGGCCCGGCACCAGAACAAATAAAGCCTTCCGGCTGGGGATAGAATCAGCCCCATTCCGGCACCGAGCCGAAACACTCTGCACCAAAACCAAATCATGTTGTTGTGACAATCCCTTCGTTGCCGAAACACAAAATCTCTTCGGATCCGAAAGCTTCGCACCGAAAATACCAGCTCTAAAAATGTTGGCACCAAAAGAGAAAACAGCTCCCCCGCCATCCAAGGAGCATTGTTTCTACGTCCCGCCTTCCAACCTGGACCCGAAACAAAAAGAATTGGCCATTAATCCCAAAACTGGACATATTCATGCAAAATTGCCAGTTAAACGCAAGCCAGAGACGGAGGACACTTACCACATTCCTCTTAAAAGTAAAAGTGTTGGTACGTACCCTTCTCATCCTCTCTCACTTTCTTCCCTACCTAACCCAAATGTGCTTCTAACACCCACAAATTCACCATAATCACTTGACAACCAGGGTGATGGGGATGGGGTTGGAGCAGATGACAATAGTTGTGATGCATGGAACAATTATAATGCAGATCCAAACACAGACAATGACCCAGACTTATACCTTTCAAAACCCTCTCCACCTGATGATAATGTAGGGTACATAGAATTAATAAATAGGGCTGCTGAATATCATGGAGCTCAGCTTCACAGAGTCTCTTGAGGAGGATTTTCTGTTTGAAACTTTAAGCTTGTCACAAAGATCCACTCATACACTGCCCATGCTTAAGGGTATGCTTAAACATGCAGACAAAATTTTTAAAGACCCTGTGCGTGCAAGAATCCTTACACCAAGGGTGAACAAAAAATATAAACCTGCACCTACAGATCCATTTTATATCAAGGGTCAGTTACCATTAGACTCCCTAGTAGTTTCTAACATCAATAAACAGGCAAACTCACAAACGTCAGGAGATGCCCCTCCTCCACACAAGGAATCCAAACTGATAGATGCCTCTGGGAAAAGAGTAGCTGCGCAGGCAGCCAATCACGGGTGTATTGCCAATACTCAGGGTCTTTTAGCCAGATATGATTGAGCGCATTATGACTAATTGAAGCAATTGCTCCAATTTTTACCAGACGAACATAAGGCTAAGGCACACGACCTAGTTCAGGAAGAGAAACTGATTTCGAACACCTCCATAAGGTGCGCTTTAGGTGTAGCTTACACTGCCGCTCGTGCAGTTAACACCAGTGTCTTGCTAAGGAGACACGCCTGGCTCAGAATTTCAGGGTTTAAACCCGAAGTCCAGACTTCTATTTTAAATCTACCCTTTGACAAAGAGCATCTATTTGGTCCTGTGGTAGATACTTTCCGTAGAGAAGACGAAAAAGCACACAGATGTCGCTAAATCCATGGGAGCTCTTCAGTCCCCATCCATTCGGCATTCTTTTCGTCGCTCCTTCTACAGGGGGGTCTCCAAGAACACATCCATAGACAACACCTAAACATCACGCAGAGGTAACAGTCAATCACCCTCTTCAAGAGGTTGCTTTCGAGGTGGGTTTCAAGGAAATAATGGCAAGGGAAGAGGTAGAGGTTCCACACCCCGCACTTCCCCCGCAACAAACAAACCGTGACTTGCCACCTCTTCCCACAATCATTCCACACCTGTCGGGGGACGTCTCTCTCAATTCCTCCCCTTCTGGCATACAATCACTTCAGACAGATGGGTCCTAGGAATTATCCAATCTGGTTATTGCCTGGAGCTTACCAAATATTCCTCCACATTCACACACAATGTCACCAGAGCATCAACACCTCAAACAGGAGATTCACTCTCTTCTGCAAAAGGGAGCTATAGAGCCCGTACCATTACAATATCAAGGGTCCGGCGTGTACTCCCTATATTTTCTCATACCCAAAAAGGACTGCTCTCTCAGGCCTATACTGTATCTCAGAGAGCTAAATCAATATATTCACTTGGATCACTTTCACATGGTGACACTTCAAGTGCTCCCACCCTGACAGCAAGGCGACTTTGTCTACTCTAGACTTATTAAAGGACGCATACTTCCATATTCCGATACATCTCGCTCATCGCAAGTATTTCAGGTTTGTGGTAGCAGGACAACATTCTGAGTCACCACTGCTCCCAAAGTATTCACCAAATGCCTGGCAGTAGTCGCTGCTCACCTACGAAGACAACATATTCATGTCTTCCCATACGTGGATGATTGGCTCATTGCCAGTTCTCATCCAAAGTGTCTCCAGCACACTCCTATAACAGTTCAATTACTGCATGACCTGGGGTTCAAAGTAAACATGTTTAAGTCCCATCTCCAACCCTCCAACACGCAAACATACTTGGGAGCCACTCTCAATACTCAAAAAGCTTTAGTCTGTCCCAGTGCAGCCAGGATCCACAGTATTCAGGCTATAGTTTCGCAGTTCGGTCCAACCAGTTATTACCAGCTTGGGTATTTATGAAACTACTGGGAATGATGGCATCTTGCATCGTGATAGCTCCCCATGCAAGACTTCAAATGCGTCCCTTTCAGGAATGTTTAGCACGTCAGTGGAATCAGTCTCTGGGTTAATTGTCAGATCTAGTGTTGGTGGATGGCCGCACCCATCGCTCTCTGCAGTGGTAGAATCCACAAAACCTATCCAAAGGGCGGCCCTTCATCTACCCAATTCCACAGACACTGCTAACAGCAGATGCATCGCTCTCTGGTTGCGGCCAAACTCGCACAATTCAAGGTTTGTGGAGTCAAAAGCAACTTCACATCAATCAACTAGAGCTGCTAGCAGTATTTCTAGCGCTTGTGGCCTTCCAGACTCACCTTGCAGGCAAAGCTGTCCTGATGGGCACCGAAAACATGACAGCCATGTATTACATACAAAAAAACAGGGTATAACTTACACTCTCCAGCTGTCAAGACTTGTTATGTTATGTTAACGGGTTTTATAGAGCGCGACAGCTGCCTCAGCTAAGAGGCGTCCCGGCGCTGAGCAACAAAAGAGCCGTATGCATAAAACACTGAAGGCCTACAGAAATGTCTTAATGGCTTTTCTAAAATGAAAGTAGTTAGTAAACCCACAAATGCGGGCCGGCAAAGAATTCCACAGAATGGCAGCTCTATTGCGAAAAGAGCGCCCACCCGCACGGACTCTTCTCACCCGGGGAATCACTACCAGACATTGTCCCATAGATCGAAGTGATTGTGTAGGAGTGTAAGGTAGAAGAAGGTCAGACAGAATTTGGGGAGGTGCCAATTTCAGAATTTTTAAGGCAATACACAATGCCTTAAACTCAATTCGCCTGGCTACAGGCAACCAGTGAAGGTGGCGAATTGCACTGGTCACTGAACAAGTTCTGCGCAAGCCCAAAAGAGATCTTACGGCCTGCAGAAGCCATTTGGAGGTGGGCCATACATCACAAGATTTATTCCTAGAAGAACACCTCCCAGGAGTAAACAATCAGATTGCAGATCTTCTCAGCAGGCAAAGACAACAGATTCACGAGTGGGAACTTTACCCGCAAGTTCTCCTGCCGTTATTTCAAATGTGGGGTTTTCCACAGATGGATCTGTTCGCCACCCACCAAAATGCAAAATGCCCAAACTTCGCCTCCAGGTATCCACACCCATTGTCCAAAGGAACTGCACTATGCACTATGGATAAAGTGGTCAGGGATATTTGCCTATGCTTTTCCGCCTCTCCTACTCATTCCACTGGTGGTTCGGGAGCTCAGGCAAACATCCCTCACACTGATCCTAGTAGCTCCCACATGGGCCCGTCAGCCTTGGTTCACTACCCTGTTGGAGCTCTCAGTAGTTCCTCATCAAAAACTATGTCTCGCACCAAAAGTGGTATCTGCTTTTCACATCAATTAATCTGTTGAGTTGCCTGTGTTCTTTCCTCAACCAGATTCAGTGGCAGAATGGGCTCTACACACTTTTGATGTTAAACGAGCATTAATGTATTTCATAGAAAGGACTAAACCATTTCGTAAAACAAAACAACTCTTTGTAGCTTCTGCTTCACCACACAAAGGCAATCCAATTTCTAAATCGGGTATTGCTCGGTGAATTGTTAAATGCATTCAGACATGCTATACAGAAGCAAAGAGGGCTTTATCAATACCTCCTAGAGCACATTCCGCCCGCAAACTAGGGGTTACTATGGCTTTCTTAGGAAACATCCCCATAGCGGACATCTATAAAGCTGCAACATGGTCTACACTACACAAATTCACCAAACACTATTGTGTAGACAACAAGCTAATGTAGGCCAGGCAGTACTTGGAACACTCTTTCTGGCAACTGCAACGGCTACACATAAGCTACCGCTTTGGGAGAATACTGCTGTATAGTCTATGCAAAGCATGTGATCTGCAGCTCACATGCCTCGAACGGGAAATGGTACTTACCCAGTAGGCATCCGTTCTTGGCATGTAGAGCTGTAGATTCGCATGCGCCCACCTGCCTCCCCGGGTACCTATATATGTTGCAGGTCTCTTACTTTATATACATACGCATGGACGTCTCTATTCTACTCTTACTAACTCCATTCTCACCCAATCTAACAATGGAGTTGATGCCCATGCGCACTATCACCGAAAGGAGGAATCGCCTACCTCGTGACTGGAAAGACTTCTTCGAAGTGCAAACATCCGGGCCCAACAGTAGATGGCAGGATTAGGCAAAGCATGTGAATCTACAGCTCTACATGCGAAGAACAGATGCTTACTGGGTAAGTAACATTTTCCTTTCAGGTATGTGCTGGATTTCCAGCTCTGGATGAGCTGCAAGCAGAGTGTGAGATGTTGGATGTATGGAGGACAGGAGACTTTCAAGTAGTTGTGTGCCATTGGTATATTGGTGAGTTTGTATACTGTTCTCAGTGAGTAGAGACCAAAGGAACTCCATGTAAAGGTCGAAAATGACAGCGAACACAATGGAACCCAGTGAGAATGTTACAGGAATCCTTCCATGGACATCCCATAAGCAGCGTGCTTGCACATACCACATGGACATAATGGTAAGCAGTCGTCCTGTGCCTGTGAAGCAACCAAATGGCTCTAGTATTAAGAAGTCCTTGCTATTACTGTTCTCTGAAGGGGACACAGTCATTCAAAGTATATTTCTGGTGCGCTAAGAGCCCACAATAACAGAAGGTGATTTTGGTCTATGTACTGTTCTTAATACCAGATATGCAGGGTATATTGGCACTATTTGAGTGATTGTAAACCTGAACACCAGTTTTTATGCAAATCGCTGTCAAACGTAGTTATGTTATCAATTTTTCACAATATAACCACTCTTATATGCTTTATTAGCAGGAACAAAATATTTCCCAGCATTGAACTGGTCCTTTTTGGCCAAATGAGTAACCTGACTTTTTGTCTTGGTATTTTTAGTGTTTCCTTTTTGCTTCTTTTTGTATACATTGGTTTTACCACTCACTTGGTATTTACCGGTCATTACTGGGTCCCCTCAGCTTGGAACCCAATTTGATTTGTACATTCTAAATTACATATATGATTGACAGACATACCCTGCGTTCCCAGGATACTTAAGTGGTTTCCGTGGTCCTAATCACAGATGCAAAAACTATGGCTCTGATCACTATATTTAAAATACCAAAAGCATGATACACAAAATGTAAGCTTTACTTAATATCTTTGTTTGTTACTGTAATTTATTAGTTTAGCTACTGAAAACCCAATCCAGTTGTAATTTAAAGGCTAGTAGGATTTATCATTGCATATGAAAAATTAGATCAATTGAAGTTGTAATGCTGTTATTTCTGACACCTCTATCTATGTAGAATTATAAATAACAGTTTTGAAAAACTCACTTCTTTTGTAACCCTCTCCCTTTACTCTTTTTCAGTAACAGGCGGATTCTTCAGCCAGCTCAGGTGTGCGACATTATGAAAGGAGTTATTTTGGTACTCTGCTATTTCATGATGCACTATGTCGACTACTCTATGATGTACCATCTAATAAGAGGACAGTCTGTGATAAAGCTGTACATAATCTACAACATGCTGGAGGTGAGCACAGACCATTTGACTAGCATATCATGCTTGAAGAAATTACAAAACGAAATCCCCTGCTATTTCTGCAGTCGTTCTCTCACCCTCCTTTTGAACGTTTTCGTGTCCTGCATCACTCTCCTGCAGACTAACAGGGACATAAAAAGGAAGCATAAGGTCACGCTGTTATTTGCTTAAGCCAGATCCTCCACCTAGGATTTCCTTACAACCCTTCTTTTTGTTGAATGAAGGGGATTTAAGCTTTCAAACTGGTCCCCGATCTGGTCAGACTCCCTAGGTGATATTTGGGTATTCCACTTGTTTCCAATTATGTTTAGTGAACGAAAGAATCTCTTGGGCTGTAGCATTGTCCAATTTGTCTTAAATCGTAAATGGACCAAAATTGACCAAATTCAGGTTCTGAAGGATACTTCTGACTGCAGTTTCCTCACCTTTAGAATATTCTGGATCTGGGAGATTTCCAAAGTAGTGCTCTTTGTCCCACCCGCTGGCACTTAGCCATATAGGCGCCACCCCTGCACCCTGATGTGAGTTCCTTCCTTTCGACGTATTCGAATGCGAGCACCTCACCCTTTTTTCTGTATTGACAACATTTAAAATTGAAATCTAGTGTGCAAAGGAATTATGTCCCTACCGAAAATTACAGTTTCAAACTATGCTGTGACTGTTGAAAAGAGATGTCGCTGACGGATCAGCACAAGGTGCGTCTTTGGTGTTTGGGTCAGGGCATGACCCCAAGTCGTAAAATGAGTGCCCTCATGCACCCAGAGGCAATGCTGGACCATGGAGCCCAAGTTGTGCTCCAGGTCAAGGGGGCAGATGCATTCCTGCTCTCTCATGCCCATTCCCGCAACAGGTCTTCTTTGTGGTCAAAGTCATCTGGTAAGTCAAAATCCAGATTGAAGCTAAAATACGAGGTGAAGCGGAATTCTATCACTTCCCCCACTCTATATCTTAATACAATGTGCAAGGGCATCAAGGTGCTACTCGGATCTTGTTCCCTATCGAGGAGCTGATCCTGCAGTACATCCCGATATGCCCTAAGTTACCAAGCTTATTGGCGAAGCCGCAACTGCTTGAGGGATTTAAGGAGTCCATGCTGCATATTTTTGGTACTCTTGCGGCTTCCTCTGGTGTGCCTGTTTGGCCCCAAGGATCCACTGAGGCCTGCAGTTAGGTTACTGCCAGCGGATTGGTACTTGGCACCATCTGACCCCATGGAACCCATTCCGGGTTCAGCTGCGACTCCGTTGAAGAGTTCCATTCTGACTCTTTCTTCGACGCCTGTCTCAACGTTGTCGGTACCGGAGGGGAATCCACTACTGACTCCGATGTCCGACCCAGACAGTACTCACACTCTGACTCCACACCAGCACACCCATTACCTATCTAGCCTGAATCCGATAATACACTCCTGCTACTGTAGAGCAGTCATCTGAGGCTACATCATCTTTTTGGTTCCAAGTCAGACCAGCGTTTAGCCTTCGGAGAGGACTATAATGATAATGTGGCTGATTTACCCCACATTATGTTGATTACATTTTATACATGGATTTATCGGCGGCCAGTGGGCTTGATGCTTCCCTTGATACAGTGTTGATTTCTTTCCCCCTCAGGCCCATCGAAAGAGTGCTTTCTTTGCAGTGGTAATTAAATATACTTTTAAAGTCCTGGACCTATTACTGTCTCCATTTGAAGCTACGACAAATATCCCTACATAAGCTTTGCAACGTGATCCTGCTTCCTTTGAGCCCTTACTCCCATTCACCAAGACCCTAACAAAATGCTTTATGGAAACTTTATCTAAGCCTTGCTTTTGCCGACTGGTGGAAAGGCAGGTGGCCTGGCACCACACACTGGCACCTGGAGATCCAGATATTTGTACACCGCATACTACTACTGAGAATTTGGAGGTCCATGCTTGCAACAGCAAGGTGAATCCTAATTCATTCCCTACTATCCCCCTGGACAATGAGTCGAAAAGGATTTAAGCGTTCATGAAATGAATGTTCTATTTGGGCAGCCTAGCCATGAAGACGTTCAACAAGGTTTGTATACTAGGCCATTATACTCATGCCCTCTAGGACATGGCCAGCAAGATTTACATCAGTCCTGAAAGAGTTTAGGGTCTCCTTGGCTCAAACCATTCAAGATGGTCCGAATGCAAACAAATATGTAATTTATGCTCGACTGAACACAGCCAATTGCCTGGTGCAAGCAGTCACCATTAGTCTGTTGCTCTGTTGCTATGCATGGATGCAATCCACAGGTTTTTCTGGAGAGGGGCAGGCAATCCTTATAGATATGTAATCCAATGAAGTATGCAGTTCCTTTAGACAAGTGAAAAAAGTGGGTAAGATGTGCCTTTTGATGGATCATTCCTAGTTGGCAAAAGTGATTCTGCCCTAGAATGCTTCAAAGAAAGCTGGGCCACAGCACATTCTTTGGGCCTTTTGACCCCTGCCATACAGTTTCCTCCTCAATTTCCCCGTTTCGAGGGTACTCCAGAAGGTGGGCATATAGACAAAGCAAGGCATCAGTCACCATAATATTTTTGTGGTCGGGGTGGAGACCAAGCATGCAGGTCACCGATCTTCCCAGTCTCCCCTCCTCTGCGTCATCATTCTCTAGGCCACTTTTCTCTTAGCGGCACACCACCACCTTGTGGGAGGCAGGATTCAACATTTTATCCCAGGTTGGAAGTCCATCTCATCCAACAAATGGGTCCTCCAAGTTGTCAAACTTGGTTGTGCCCTTCTGTTCCTTTCTGTACCTCTGCAGCATCCTCTCATATCAGAGTGGCTCTCAGAAGACCCCCTGTCCATCTTATTGCTAACCCTGAAGTCATTGGCATGTGCCATCCGTGGCCATCAACAAATACGGGGCTTCCAAATAACCCCTACCATTGAATCGGAAGAGAAGATCTCCCTTTATGCAGATGACGTACTCCTGTACCTTACAGAACCGGAAATTACTGTCGCCCCCCTGTTAGACACCATAGAGGAATATGGGAGGTACTCGGAAAATGGAATCAATTGGCATAAATAGACAGTATACGACAGTATACGACCCTGACGGAATTCCACTGGAGCTGCCTCTGCCCGGCGAACTGGATATGGTTTCCTACAGATTCTAATGCCTGGGTATATTTGTCACCCCATAAAGGGAAATATACAGGCAAAAAAATCTGGGTAGGGTGATAGCGAACTTTAAAAGCCATGGGGAAGAGATGGAAAGACCTCCCCCTAACTATGATAGGAAGTGCGTCTCTCTCTAAAATTATAACTTTGCCGCAATTATAATACGCCCAAAACACATATCATCCACTCCCGCGGGCAGCGTTTGATGGACAAGAGGTCGCAATTTGTTCCCTTCTGTGGCAGAAAGGACCTCCACGAATAGCTTTAAATTGCATTGCATTGCAGCGGAACTCATAAAACGGCGGCCTAGCATTGCCGGACAATCAATCAATCAATCATAGCATTTGTAAAGCGCACTACATACCCGTGAGGACCTCAAGGCGCTAAGGGGGGGAATGCTGCTACTGTTCGAAGAGACAGGTCTTGAGGAGTCTTCTAAAGGTCGGTAGGTCTTAAATCTGCCTAGGTGGATGGGGAGGGTGTTCCATGTCCTGGCAGCCAGGTGGGAGAATGATCTGCCGCCGCCGGTCACTCTTCGGATGTGGGGGACGGAGGCGAGGGCGCGGTCTGCGGAGCGGAGCTGGCGGGTGGGGGTGTAGATGCAGAGTCTGCTGGGTGAGGAGCTTGAAGATTATCCTCTTGTTGACGGGGAGCCAGTGCAGGTCTCTCAGGTGGGGTGCGATGTGGCTGCGGCGAGGGATGTCGACGATCAGGCGTGCGGAGGCGTTCTGGATGCGTTGGAGCCGCTTCAGGAGTTTGGCCGAGGCTCCTGCGTAGAGTGCGTTTCCGCAGTCCAGTCTGCTGCTGACGAGGGCCTGGGTGACTGTCCTTCTTGTTTCGGTGGGGATCCACATGTAGATCCTGCGGAGCGTGCAGAGGTTGTTGAAGCAGGAGGAAGAGACGGCGTTGACCTGCTTCGTTATGGAGGGGGTGGAGTCTAGGATGACCCCTAGGTTGCGTGCGTAGTCGGTGGCCGTTGAGGCTGTTCCTAGTGCTGTAGGCCCACAGGAGTCGTCCCAGGCCGAGGGGGTGGATCCGAGCATGAGGACCTCCGTCTTGTCAGAGTTCAGCTTCAGTTGGCTGTTCCTCATCCATTCGGCGACTGCCTTCATTCCTTCGTGGGGGTCCTTGGTGAGGGAGAGGATCAGCTGGGCGTCATCGGCATAGGAGATGATGTTGAGGTCATGCATTTGGGCGACGTGGGCGAGCGGTGCCATGTAGATGTTGAACAGCGTTGGGCTGAGTGATGAGCCCTGGGGTACGCCGCAGATGATCTTGTTGGCTTCAGAGCAAAAGGGGCATATTATTGGTCCGCACACCTCACCCCACATATAGGCTGGAGAGGTAGGGGATAGGCCCAAAAAACAACTACACTATCTATATGGTGGCAAGGGGCTATGCACATTGTTGCCGGCAACACAGGTTACTTTAGAGGCATGGGATAGAGACACAAAAGCTATGGGCTGAATAAAACGGATCACTAAAAGAACACCTATATGGCTGGGGGGGATGGTTCCAAGAACTAGGAAAGCTGAAAGGCTTTGGGATGTAGGTCCTGCTAGGCATTTTCTTGCTCTGGGACGTGATTGAAAAGGAGATCTTAAAACCTGGCCTCTACTAATTACAGAGCATGGCCTACATAGATCCTAATGTTTCAGCTCCATACAACTACGCCATGCATGGCAAGCAGAGGGATTATTATGTTCCAGCCTTCCCGATTACCCCCCTCTCAAAGCTACTATTACAAGAGAAGCTGGTGGAAAAGCCGATCTCCTCCATATACAAAACAATAACATGCCAGATAACTTGGGAAATTGCTTAGAGATGGAAGGGGGGCATGGGAGGCCTGGAAGAGAAGGGGCCATTAAAAAAAGACTATGACTGGTCCAGTGCAAAATCTTACACAGGATCAATTATGATTGAGACAAACTGCATAAGAACGGGAGGGCCATCACGCCACTCAGTCTTAAATGTAGGACAGCAAAGGGTGATTTCTATCATACAAAATGGGGTTGCACCAAAATCCAGTTGTATTAGTGGAAATAGTAGAAGAGTTGGGGAGGATAGTGGGGGCACCCATACCCTTAGAACCCGGTTTTATCCTACTGGGTATACCGAGGGAGGTTGACATAATTGGAGCTCAGTTCTCTTTTGTAGCACTAGGCCTTGTTGTGGCCAAGAGAGACGTGGCAAGAAGGTGAGAAGTGGCAGAGACTCTCACAATTAAAAAGTGCTAAATCGGAGGAGGGTTTAGATTAAGGACAGGAAGAAATGGCGCTCTAGCAAGTACGCAAAGGAGTCTAAGATGCGGACAAATGAGCACGGTGCTATTAGGTCAGGGGAAACAAACCCAAACAAAATAACCCCTGCGAGTGTGTAGGTCAAGACTCACGCTGAAATATAGAACCAAGTCCTGTGCACACGTATAAGGTTGATGGTTTTAGTGTGAAAACCAAAATTAAACCACTTTTTTCGGAAAGATAACATGAAGGTGGACATCAGGAGTATCTTAATGGGGATTTTTATATCAATCCAGAAAGAAAACCAGCCCACACGTGTTTCGTCACAACGTGGTACAATAGTGGGCACTACCTGGAAACTTAGACGCGAACACTACACGCCGGAACCAGGGAGCATAGATCTCCCCTTATGCGGACCAACACATCTGTTGCGCTCATGTCTCAAAATATTACTGAGATACCGATTAACCCGTGTCGCTACCGGGTTAGAATTATCACCAGTACTGCGCTCTGAAGAGTCACAATTGTACCACGTTGTGACGAAACACGTGTCGGCTGGTTTTCTTTCAGTATTGATCTGGATTTATATGAAAATCCCCACTAAGATACTCCTGATGTCGACCTTAATGATTTTTGCGAAAAAAGTTGTTTCATTTTGGTTTTCACACTAAAACCTTCAACCTTATACGTGTGCCCAGGACTTGGTTCTACACAATTAAAAAGTGGTAGAGGGACATGGACCTCTATATGGCTGCTGAACGCACAACTTATACTAGCAGGAGATGCACACTTAGATTTCACAAAATATGGGGCCCATGGAGACGTTACTATGGGCTAGACCTACTATACGACGCACCAGTAACCACACCTCTTAATATCAAACACATTGATGTCATGGTGCAGGGTATAAATTGTCAGACTAATTAAACATATGTGGAATGTTTAACGGACTTGGAGATGGGACCTAATGTCGGGGTTATTGCATTGTGGTGATAAATGTAGTCAGTAGTTATTGTTGGCACGAATAATATGCTCCTTTTGGAATGTATCTCATGCAACACAAGTTATTGATTTTGCTGCAATGTATGTTTTTGCAGTATCCAAGATGCAAAGCAAGAAAACTGATTCAAATATAAAAATACATAAATATAATATATGTAAATATCACAAGGTACCAGAGTAGATCCAGAGAATCTTCTCAGCAGTGTTCTGCATGTCGATAGGTGTGGTACAATAGTGCTCCACTGTGACTCCCTTTTGCCCTGGAAGTAACAGAATGTAGCCGCATGTAGATGCCACCCTTTTGCTTAGACATAATTTACTTTCTTTCCTCATGCTTCGATCGGGATCCGGATCTGTGCTCTCATCTTTCCGTTTTCTGACAAGTTTAAAAAAAAATCAAATGTACTCAAAGTGGCCAGGAGCACTGTCTTTCCTGATAAGAGAAGGATTCAAGCTGCACCGTGACTGCAGGATGCAGATGTCGGGCATAGACCTGTACGACATGTGCTTGGGCTCCAGTCATGACTCACTTGTGCAATAAATGCGCCCGCATGCATCCAAAAATGATCTGGCTGCGGGAGGCGAAACTGTGTGTCACCGTTCATAAGAAGAGGTGGTAGTTGAAAAAAAATTCACCTCCAAGATCATGTTTAAGAATTCAGTAATGCATGCCGTCTCATTCTCACTCCATGTCTTCTGGAAAGTCAGTCGTGTCTTAAGTGTAATTACTCGAGGCTGGACTCTACCCCATCCCTCCACTCAACATCAGGGGAGAAGATGCAAGGTCATCAATAAAAGGATCACACACTATGATCTAGTCCCGCAGGTAGTCCTGGTGCCCTCCTGAATTCTTTGGTCCATTGTCAACCCTGCAGTAAATCGCAGCCTTTAAGGAGGCCCTGTTGCAACTTTTTGAGGCACTTGTCTGGTGCTCCTTTTGGCTCCAAGGAATCATGATTGGCACCAGTTGCACTTTGCTGACAGATCCTTCCCCGTCGCAGACTAGCCCCATGCCCTCTTCTGCTGCTGGTGCATGCTTGCACTCTGGCCCTAAAGTCCACACCTGTCCCTTCCTTCCAATCGCAGATGCACATTCCAGCAGTTTAAGACTGTATCCCGATAGCAGTATCCAAAATGAGCCAGTGTTGTATCGCACCAGGTCTGTGTCGCGTTATAAGATCACAGCCAATTTGCATGCCAGCTCTAATCCTCAACCTCTGCCCCAACATCACTGACACTGAGCTAGACTTGCCACCTGAAGAAGAAAGTATCTCCCACAATATTTGAGAAGGGAAGCAAAAGTACTTGATTTACAGTTACCTGCTGGACAAGCAAACTTGTTAACTGAGATTCTACAACCAGGTCCAGTGTCTTCCAAGTCATTATTGCCATTCATTGAGGTAGGAGTATCTAGTGTCAACTCTACTGTGCAATGGGGTTTCCTCCAAAAAAGACCCTAGGAGGTGAATTGCAACTGCAATGGAACATGGGTCTCCTGTACGCGCTCCCATCTTGAATTTTGAGGAAAGTCCGAAACGACTAGGCCCAAGTCATTTTACTAGGCTCAGACTGGGCCAGGAGGGTATGGTACCCATAGCTTCTAAGCATAAGTATTTGCCCTCTGATCTAGCTCCCAGGATGATTTCCTGTCTCAGCATCCGAGTTTCCGCAGTCTACACTCCATGTGTGGAGATTGAGTGGCGACAGTTAAATGTGTGCAATCTGCCAGCTGCATGAGTTAATGCTATCCTTTCAGCCTGACACACTTCAACAAAGTCCATCTGGGCAGGGTGCTGGGAGAATTTGTTGACTGGTGTGTGCTGCTTGTCTTACTGACCTTCTGCAGACTAAACCTTTGGATGTGTCGCTTATCGTTGACTCAGCAAGGCTTTGCAATGAGCTCAGTTTAATATTATCTGTCAGCCCTTTCAGCCTTTCTGTGTTTACCTGATCAACCACCAACTATTTAATTGCATTTTATCAAAGATCTGACTCGTACTCTAAGCCATTTGTCATGCTGCAATGGGACTTGAACACAGTCTTGACTTTTCTTATATATGTGTCTTTTAAGGCTGTGCGCAGTTACTCACTGCAACTACTGATGCTCAAAACAGTCATTCTGATTGCTATCATCTATGTGTGCTGCAAGAGTAAACTGCAAGCACTCTCGGTGCAACTGCCCTACAGCACTTTCTTTGTGGACAAGTTAGTGCTGAGGGCCAGCTGGCCTTCTTACCCAAAGTTGTGAGGAGTTTCCACATCGGCCTATCTGCTACTCTGCCTATGTTTTTTGCTCCACCTCATCCCTTGAAGGAGAAGTAGATAGATGCTCCATCAGCTCGATCCTAAAAAGGCATTTCGCTTTTCCATTGACAGTGTAAGAAACCACTGTGTGGATGGCTAGCTCTTTGCAAGATTATCTGGTAAAGTCATAAGCATTAAAATCTGCTATGCACTGGCTACAAACCAACCCTCTGAAAACCTGCAGGCTCATTCCACTATAGCCAAGGCCACTACAGCTGCTTTGGCAAGGGGAGTGCTGGTTTTGAATATCTTTCAAGGTGTGACATGGGGGCCGGTGCACACTTTTATGGAACACAACTGCCTTCACAGCCAGGTCTGACAGGAGGGTTATTTTTCCCTGGCTCTGTCTTCCAAGACTTTCTAGTCTGAATCCACTCCCCATACTTTCCTTTGGGAGGAACTGCTAAAGTATTTATTCTTAAGGAGAGGAAGCTGTAATTTGAAGTATCCATCAAGAACAAGTTACTTACCTTTTGTTAGCTCTCTTCCTGGTGGATTCAATATCTAACCACAGATTCCTTGCATCTCTCCCACCTCCTGATTCTGTGGAGTGAATTCCTAAGAAGGTTCCATGTTGAGTTTTGGTACACTGTTACCTACAATTTGTTTGATGCTCAACATCTGGGGGCGCAGACGATGGATTAAGAAACTGACATCTCCTTGCTTCCAGGGTGTAACGGAGTCCCCGCAGGGCCACATGGCCCCACCTTTTGGCGCACTGATTCACTGCTGAGAAAATTCTCTAGATCCAACCTGGCTCCGGAAAATATTCTTAAATTGAATAATCTGTGATTAGATTACCCTCCAGAAGGATAATTCTGAAAGTAAGTAACTTGTTATTTTTCACTCATACTAACTTTACTTCATCTTAATTTTGAAATGAATTGGTATATCATTGCTTCATCATATCAGAAGGAACTTGGTTAAATCCTCACTTGATCAGAACGCTGAAATAAATTGGTACAAGCTTGCTTCTTCATACCATTGAAATAAATTGTATACCATTGGTTGTGTACTTCTTTGCTTTCAACACCTGCATACCTCCGAGTCTCAGTAAGAATATTTTTGGGCTGATTGTTAAACATTTTTGATCAAGTTTTATTTTAACTGAAAGTGATCCTTTATGGGTATCCTGTCAAAATTCGATCATTTCATAGACCTATTAAAGCAAGCAAGCAAGAAAGTAAAATGTCTTGTTTTCCCTTTTCTTCTTACTGAATTTTTGATTCTAGGGTGGAACTTCTAATAAAGGAATTACTTTACATTCTCGTATCAACAAAACATCTTTACATTGTTGTACGAAGGAGTTTCAACCTCAAATCAAGATCGGAAACCAGAGAAAGAACATTTATAAAGGAGAATGTTGAAATATTTGCTTTGAGAAAAGACAGCCCTTGATATATGACTAATAACACTTCCATGTGGAAACTTTCTAGGACACTTGTTCTTTTTTGTGATTGAGTTTTTATCTTTTATTTGTTAAGTTATGCAATCAGCAGTAAAAGTGGGCATCATTGATATAAAACACAAAAAATTTCACAAGCTTGTGGAAAAAGTTTCAGCATTATGTTTTTACATGGTTCAGTCATAACTGTGGAAAGTAGGTAGCATCTCTTTCTGGTATGTACTGCGAGCATGGTTTTGGTGAAAACGTTATGTTTTATTTCCAGGTTGCAGATCGTCTGTTTTCATCTTTTGGACAAGACATACTGGATGCCCTTTACTGGACAGCTACAGAACCCAAGGAAAGAAAGAGGGCCCACATCGGTGTGATTCCTCATTTCTTTATGGCAGTCCTCTATGTCTGTATCCTTTATAAGCATTACGTTCTTCAGTGAACTTTGGCATGTCGGGTATATGAATACTGCTTCTAGCCTTGAGGAGAAACATGGTTGGAGCATGGTAACAAATTGACAGTTCTTTCCAGATTATTTTTGAGGATGACTGTGGAACTAGGAATTTCATTCAATGACATGTTTTATTTTGCTTCACACTCTCACATTCTAAGGAAAGAATGGGAGAGGGGGCTTTGAATCGCACAAAATTGGGTTGTGCTGGGATCCTGAGGATGAAAAAGGTTTGAATCTTTGGCCCAGCAAGAGATTTCATTCATGAAACGAGACTTCAAACTCTAATCCTCCCAAATCAAATATTCTGATATCCCCTTATTACTTACGTCGTCATAGATACTGTAATTTCTCTGAGCGCAATCACTGATTTTCATCAGTGGCTAGTTTTGTGTATCCGAATCTCTTGCTTGCTTTTGGCAAACATCTTGTGAGAATGTGCCTGTACGGCATCTAACGGTATTTAGTTCCATTATATGTGATGTGTTAGTAGTGGTGAACTGTATGGATAGTGATAAAACTTTGGCTCAGATGATTATTTTAACACTTCACTCTGACCCTTGTGATATTGCACTGGCTCCCGATGTAAAGATCAGACTCTTTAAAATCCAGATGCTTGATACACATTTATTTTTACACCTAATGAGTGACCATTAAATCACCATTTGTGCACTGAGGTTTAAGAATAAACTTCTAGATGTCCCACAGGTCCATCCAAAAAGGTCAGCGGTTGGGTCAATTCTGTGGTAGTGGCTAACAAATGGAACTGTTCGACTCTCCATCTGGCAAAGAATCTAATCTGTTCACATTTTGTAACCTTTTGTAGACTTGGCTGTTTCCATCGTCACATTAATCTTGATTGGGCCACTGAGAATGTACTAAAGTTAGTTAAAGTCATGTGTTTCTCAGCACCACGTTATCTTTCTGGGTAAAAGCTGCACTGTAAATACGAAGCCTAACCTTGCATAACTTCTGCAAGAGGTCCACTTTTCGATGGACATCAGATTTTTTGGTTAATAGTTAGCAGTGTGCCGAAGTTTGACTTCCAAAAGGTATTTGTCAAGCTTTAATGAAATTCATTTAGTTTACTTCGATCAAATGGAATATAGTTTTTTTTTCATTTTATCATTCCTTTACAGTGTTTGCTCTAAAAATAAAGCATTTGTCTTTCTTGGCAGAGTACCTTTTTTAAAAGAAATCTTTTCGTTTTTTCCAAACTCGAAAACATATGACATCAATAATGTTGGATATTACATTCATGCATGTTTATCTCATAGTGTACATAGTGAATTGCTTACAGCCTGGTTCTGATTTTCCCAATTTAAAACTACTGTTGACATTGACAACATAATTCGGGTGTAAGGATTGGGAAATAACTGACTGTCAAAAACTCCACTGGTCGGTCACACTTTCATCGCTTCATCCTCTACCCAGGCATCCTAGTAAGGCCTAACGTGGCGCCCATTTCTAAAACTCCCTCCCGACATTTCCCCCCTCCCGTGAACCTTCATCCGGACATACCACTCCCCTCCCCCTCAATGTGAAGTGGGTTATTCAAGAAGTATGCCCGCAAGGGTTCCCATATAACTCTTGGTCTGGAGGTCAGTGATAGTGGCTTCGCATAAACGCGTGATTGTTCCTGCCAGAATGTGAGGTTGTGCATCCAGTCCTTGAATTTGTGGGCCTTCCCTCTGCCGCATCTACAGGCCACCCTACTCTTGGCTAATAATAGCCCCAAAGAGATGTATTTCCTGAAGGACATTTCGACCCCCATTTGTGTAACCCAGCAGTTCTGTGACCGGGATAGCAGTTGATGAGGATCCAATCATTTGTTACAGTGCCTCAAAAATCTGTTGCCAGTACTTTCTGATTTGTTCACAGTCCCATGCTAAATGTAGGAAGGTTGCTCCTTCCCTCCCTCAACAGTTGCATCTGTCGCCTCGCATCGGTCGCCTTGTCTCTGGTGGAATTTATGCAGGCTGACTGGAGTGTAATATTGCCGATGGATATATTTAAAGTGTTTGATACGTAAACTGCTACTTTCTGAGATCAGCCATATTTGTTGACAACAATAACTCCATTGTTTGTCGGATAGGGTGGTACCCAGTTCAGCTTCCCAGTTCAATCGCAAGCCCCTCCACACTCCGTGTGCGGCCTGTACATTATGATAAAGCATTGATACCACATGTGCAGGATTGGTACTTTGGAGCAGCATACATTTAGTCACTCCAACTTTATGTAATAGTTGGCACAAGCTAATTCATGCATCACCGTGAAGTCTGGATGGTAGGGAAGGTTCAGCAGAGGCAAATAAAGCATAGGAGTGGGCAATCGCTTAGCCAGGCTCCACCAAGCCGCAGAGGTACATGCAACTGTAGAGGGGTCAGCATCCCTAACCCTGGGGGTCATCCCAAAAAAAAACAGCAAACTCGCTGGCTAGGCGAAGGTCTCTTGAAAGTTTATTCCAGGTGATTGGCCCTAAGTAAGAGAAGGATCTGCTGCCCATTCTAAGTCGATGGATCCTAGGCACTCTTGCCAGGTGAGCAGAGGAGGATCGCAGTGTGCGAGCTGGAGTGTACTCATTAGTCCTCTCTGAGATAACCCGCTCCAGAGTCGTGCAAGGCCTTATGCACTAATACCATGGCCTTAAATCGCACCCTCTTTTTTACAGGAAGCGAATGTAGGGCCTTCAGATGGGCGGACATGCGAGTCCTAGGTGGAGTTTGATTAAAAGTCTGGCTGCCGAGTTTTCCACCACCTGAAGTCTGCTAAGAAGGTACGCGGGGAGTCCGATATAAAGGGCATTCCCATAATCCAGTCTCATCGTGATCAGAGCCTAGATAAACGTTTTGCCAGCTGACTAATACAGGAGAGGTAGGAATCTTTTTCCGCAGAGGAAGAATTCTGAAACATGAGCAAATTAGCCCCTGGAAAGAGGGTGCTGTCAAATTTGATACCTAGATTCCTTACGGAATTGTGAAGAGGACCTGGCTGCGGCACATCCTTAGGCCAGCAAGTTCTCAGGAAGTTAGGAGGGGCCTCTCCGAAGATCACAATCTCCGTCTTATCTGCGTTGCATTTCAGTTGGTGCTTGGCCAACCAGTGAAACACCTTAGCGAGGCATTTTGAGATGAGCTCCCGGTTCAGCTCTTCTCAGCTACCCAGCTCTTCTCAGCTACCACAGGAGAAGAGAAGCTGTTTGTCATTCACATAAGACATTACTTTTGTGCCCATTGACTCTGCCAATGTTGCTAAAGGCCGAAGGTAAATATTGAACAGGGGTACGCCTACAGCCAGAGTTCTAGCTTGCAATGAAAATGGGGGCAGCCATAATTCTTGGCTTCAGTTGTTTCGAAAAGAGGTCAGCCATTTCAAGGTAGTGTTACGGATCCTTATCGCTTGAAGGCGCTCGAGTAGCTTTATGTGGGGCACTATGTTGGAATCTGAAGTTTGGTCCAACATGATCAGAATGGCCTTGCCTCCCTGGTCAAGGGTGCTTCTGACAAGCTCCACTACTTCCAGAAGCGCTGTCTTAGTACATAAGTGAGGTCGGAACCCTGATTGACTGGGATGTAATAATTTGCTTTCTTCCAGGTATTGGGACAGTTGCAATTAACTTCCTTCTCCAGAATTTTGGAGAAGGGAGAGGGGCCTATAATTTGCTGGTTGTTGTGGGTCACTCGAAGGTTTTTTCAGCACAGTAATCACTTTTGCCTTTTTCCAACGTGCAGGGAACCTTCGCCATGCACACCCCACATATGGTGACTTTGAAGGCTTTCCAAACCGTGGTTAGCTGAGGGACAGTGTCTATGTTGCACTTAAAGTCCTGAATCTCTTATCCCACCTCCATTCGGAAGGGGGTATCTAATAATGCAATGAGGGAGAGTCGCCAGGCCGAGTAAGGTGTTTTATCATCGGGGGGGGGGGGGGGGGGGGGGGACTAGCAACATCACAACAGGGGAGTGGTTTGAGTATGTTCACATCAGGTGCTTTACGTGTTGCAACCAGGTGCCGAGGCCTCTAGAGAACATGCAAGTCATGACCATGTGGAATGCACAGCAGAGTAAAATGTGCCCTCCTTCTGCGCAGAGTGGAGGCTTCTCCAAGCATCTAATGGGTAATTTTCTGCAATGACGCCACAAACATGATGTTGGGAGGCTGTGTAGTGGTTGGCTGGGGATGTGACATATCCAGGTGTGGCACTATCGTAGTATTAAAATCCCCCCAAAACTATGTGAGGGGGATCCTATGTCCACCACCTTCCACCAAAGAGTAGTGAACAAATCGTGGTCATCATTGTTGGGGCCATAACAGCACACAAATGTGACGAAGTGCGATGCCAGTCTACAACACATGAGACTGAAGCAGCCGTGTGTGTCCTGCAGTGATCCTAGTGCAGTTCTTCATAAGGGGTGTTTTTTTTTTTTACTGAGTATCACTGTTCCCCTGGCATAACAGGAGTGAGAAGCGAAGCATCTGTGCTCCGCCCAGTGGCAGACAAAGGTGACCAGGATGGAGGGGCCAAGGTCCTGTAACATGGTAATGTGAATATAATGCCTGTCCAAATAGGCTAATAAGTGTCTGCATTTGCGGGGATTACTCAGGCACCGAAATACCAGGTCAGTAGGTTGAATGCCAATCGCCTGTGGTTGATTGTCATGCGATCACAACTGAGCGATTTTGACTCTGTAGGTACAGACCATGTTACAGCATGCAATTAACAACTGATAAGACCAGGCCACACCAAGGTATGACAGGCAACATGAAATCTGGTAGCTGAAACCCTAACCCTACTCCACACACAATGACAGCCCAAACCTGTTGGAGTCCGTTCTCCCACCCCACCCAACAAGATTGACAAAAACAACATTACAGCAGTTAACCAGAACCTCTGCAGGAATAGAGTACATTGCCATAGTATATTGAAGATTTTCCAAGGGAACCTGCATTCTGCTAGAGAGGTATCGGCCAAACTGACCAATAGTCCAGAGAAGGGAGAGTAGAGTAAAGAAGCCGAGTGAAATGTAGATAGAGTGGAGACTCGGTAAGGAAACAAAGGAAGGAACAAGGAAACAAACCATGCAGTAGGGATTGCCTCGTAAGGTATCACCAAAGGCCTATCAGTTTTCCCCCAGAGTGAAGGGGGTGCCAGGGATTGATCTCTTAATGGTCTTAAAGGACTACCATGTCCACAGTTCTTTTTATCAAAAGGCGGGGACTATTCATCTTTTTTAGACACATTCCGGCTTGTGCATAAAGTACTTGAGGTGAAACAACAGGGTGTGTGGATCGCCGGGTAGATATTACTTTAACACTAAAGCACCCAATGCAACTCTGCAGTAGTTTATGTCTCCGTTCTATTATGACTCAGAGGTTTGGGTCAGCCAGGCTCCGACATTGACGAGGATAGTCAAGAGGGTGATAGTTCCGTCGTGCTTGTGTGCGATCCATGGTTGATTCGTTTCGGCATCCTGCACCGCCATCGTGAATTTGGGATAGATAGCGATGTTGAAGCCTTCAAAGGTAGGCTGACGCTCTCTACCCAGATGGAGGGCAATGAGCGAAACCTTTGCACCGAAACTGGCGCGTAAATAGAAAGACACTCCCTCTAAAGAGCCTTGGCCTGATGCCCTGCCTTCGGATCCGAAGTTGAAAAAACTGGTGATCAAACCTGAAACAGGACATATTCTTGCCGCTCTTCCAAAAAAACGGAAGATTGACCGATCAGAGGACTACCTTCGCAAAAGGAAGAGTGTGGGTGCTAAACCTTCTCCCCCTTATATTCCACCTCCCTCTCTCACTGATCCCATCTTGCTCATCACAGCATCAAATTCACCACCACTTTCACCTGAACCACATGATGAAGGGGATGGGGATGAGGATCAGGATAGGCTACAGGACACTGACCCTTGGGAGCATTATCATACAGACCCAAAACCGATAATGACCTTGATTTGTATCCCTTCAGACCCATCTGACGACAAAATTGGGTACATTGAGCTTCTCTACAGAGATGCTCAATATCATGGGGTGGAGCTCCATAAGGAGCCTTTAGAAGAGGATTTCTTCTTTGTAACACTTACTTCTTCCCAAAGAGCTACTCCTATCTTACCAGTGCTCAAAGGCTTATTAAAACACGCGGATGATGTATTTAAAGACCCTGTAAGGGCAAGGATAATTACACCTAGGGTGGACAAAAAATATATACCAGCTCCTACCGACCCTGTTTACATTAGCGGCCAGCTGCCCTTAGACTCTTTTAGTCTCCAACGCTCGCAAGAGAGCTTACTCACAAACCACAGGTGAGGCTCCTCCTCCTCCTGATAAGGAGTCTAAGCTTATTGATACCTCGGGCAAAAGAGTGGCTTCACAGGCAGCAAATCACTGGCGCATTGCCAACGTTCAAGCTCTGTTGGCTCGTTATGATAGGGCTCCTTACGATGAGTTAGAGAAACTCGTATAACATTTACCTGATGAATACAAATCTAAGGCTAATGACCTTATTCAGGAAGGTAAACTTATCACCAATACATCCATTAGGTGTGCCCTAGACGCAGCAGACACAGCAGCTCGTGCAGTCAACACCAGTGTACTCTTCCGCAGGCATGCTTGGCTGAGAGTAGTAGGCTTCAAGAAGGAGGTGCAAACCTCCAACCTTAACTAACCATTCGACAAGGAGCATTTCTTTGGACGCAGCTGTTGATACTTCGCTGGAAAAGATGAAAAAGGACACTGAGGTCGCAAAGTCCATGGGGACTTTGCAGTTACCTGCCACTAGGGGTTCCTTTCACTGCTCCTTTTACAGGGGTGGTTCAAAAACTGTGTCCACCGAAAATCCCTCCTCCTCTTACAAGGGCAACGACCAATCCTCCTCTTCAAGAGGTTATTTCAGAGGAGGTTTTAGAGGAAAAAATGGTAAGGGAAGAAGCAGAGGTAACTCCATCCGCACTTCCCCCGCAAACAAATAGTGACTTCCTTCCGCTATCCCCCGATCATTCCACCCCTGTCGGGGGACGTCTCACCCAATTCCTACCTGTCTGGAATTCAGTCACCTCAGACAAGTGGGTACTACAAATTATCCAATATAGTTACTGCCTGGAGCTTACAGACACTCCCCCAAATATTCTTCTAAGATCACATGCAGTGTCACCAGAGCATCTCACTTTCCTAAAGCAAGAGCTTCTCTCTCTCTTGGAAAAACACACTATAGAGCCAGTCCCATTACAATACCAGGGGCCCGGGGTATACTTCCTGTATTTTTTAATTCCCAAAAAGGACGGCTCTCTCAGGCCTATACTAGACCTCCGATAACTTTATCTGTACGTTCAGTCGTACCGCTTTCACATGGTCACACTCCAACAGGTGCTCCCACTCCTTCAGCAAGGCGACTTTCTGTCCATGCTGGACTTAAAGGACGCCTATTTCCATATTCCCATTCACCCAGCTCACCGGAAATACCTCGGGTTTGTGGTGGACGTACATTATCAATTCAAAGTTCTCCCATTCGGAGTAACTACAGCACCCATGGTTTTCACCAAGTGTCTGGCAGTAGTCGCGGCTCATCTAAGAAGACAGTACATTCACGTCTTCCCCTACCTAGACAACTGGCTAATAAAAGCCAGCTCGCAACAGAGCTGCCCACGCCACATTCGAAAAACAGTCCAACTGCTTCACGACCTTGGGTTCACTGTAAACCTCACCAAGTCTCATTTCCAACCATCCAACACACAAGTGTATCTAGGAGCCACAATAGACACTCAGAAAGCTCTAGCGTGTCCCAACCCAGTCAGGATCTGCAACATGCAGACTCTAATATCGCAGTTTCAGCCTCAACACTCATTACCAGCTCGAGTGTTAATGCAATTGCTAGGAATTATGGCATCTTGCATTTTAATGGTTCCTTATGCAAGACTCCAAATGCGTCCCCTACAGGAATGCTTAGCACGTCAGTAGAACCAGACTCAAGGTCAGGTATCAGATCTAGTGTTGGTGGATGGCCGCTCCCATTGCTTTCTGAGCTGGTGGAACATACAAAACCTTTCCATGGGGCAGCCATTCGTTGACCCGGTTCCACAGATGGTGCTAACAGCAGACTCATTGCTCTCTAATTGGGGAGCTCATCTTCAAAAACCTACCATTCAGGACATGTGGACTCTGCAACAAAACTCCACATAAACCATCTAGAACAGCTAGCAGTGTTTCTAGCATTGAAAGCCTTTCAACTTCATCTAGTAGGCAAAGCTGTCCTGATTCGCGCAGACAACATGACAGCAATGTACTACATACAAAAACAGCTCTCACAGCTAGCCCAGAGCATCTGGAGAAGGGCCATACTCAAAAAATATATCTCCTTACAGAACACCTTCCAGGAGTGAACAACCAGATTGGAGATCTGCTCAGTCGTCAACGACAGCAGATCCACGAGTGGGAACTCCGCCTTCAAGTTCTCCTCCCATTCTTCCAAATGTGGCTCTTCTCATAGATGGATATGTTCGCCACACACCTAAACGCAAAATGCCCAAACTTCGCATCCAGGTATCCACACCCGTTGACCAAAGACAATGCACTATGGATGAATTGGTCAGGGATATTTGCTTAGGATTTTCTGCCTCTCCCACTCATTACATAAGTGGTTCGGAAGCTCAGATAGCAGTCCCTTACACTAATCCTAGTTGCTCCCGCATGGGCCCGTTAACCCTGGTTCACAACACTATTGGAGCTACCGGTAGTTCCTCACCAAAAACTACACCTTACTCCCAATCTTCTCACTCAGAACCATGGAGTGATAAGACATCCAGATCTCAGTCATTTCAACCTTGCGATCTGGCACCTGAAATCCTAGAGTTTGGCTATCTTAATTTTCCGCCAGACTGCATGAATATTATTAGAGGCTAGGCGCCCTACCACAAGAGCATCCTATGCAGCAAAGTGGAAGCTGTTTGTCATTTACTGTAGCAACAATCAAATCAATCCGCTAGATGCTCCAATCCAAAACATCATTTGCTATCTATTACATCTACAGCGTTCCAATTTAGCGTACACATCCATACACTTGCATCTTACCGCAATAGCTGCATATCTACAAAACAGACAGCATTTGTCTCTTTTTAGAGTGCCTGCTACTAAAGCATTTATGGAAGGTCTTAAGAGTCATTCCCCCCAGACTTCCACCTGATCCAGTGTGGAATCTCAACATAGTTCTTACAAGACTCATGGGTCCACCTTTTGAGCCATTGCACAAATGTGAACTACGATTTCTCACTTGGAAGGTAGCCTTCCTCATAGCCATCACATCTCTGAGAAGAGTGGGTGAGCTTCAGGCACTAACTGTAGAAGAGCCATTTTTACAAATACACCATAACAAAGTGGTTCTTAGGACAAACCCCACATTTTTACCTAAAGTCATTTCTGCCTTTCCTATCAACCAATCTGTTCAGCTGCCTGTGTTCTTCCCTCAGCCAGATTCAGTGGCAGAATGAGCTCTTCACACCTTAAATGTCAAAAGAGCATTACTATACTACATAGAAAGAACAAAACCTTTCTGGAAAACCAAGCAGCGTTTTGTTGCTTTTGCTCCACCACATAAAGGCAATCCAATGTCAAAATCGGGTATTGCAAGGTGGATAGTTAAGTGCATTCAAATATGCTACATGAAAGCTAAACGCACATTAACAATTACCCTGTAGAGCGCACTCTACATGCAAACTGGGGGCTTTTATGGCATTCTTAGGAAATATACCCATAGATGGCATCTGCAAAGCTGCAACATGGTCTACTCCACACACATTCACAAAACACTATTGTGTAGATGTGTTGGCAAGACGGCAAGCTAGTGTGGGCCAGGCAGTTTTGCGTACACTATTTCAAACCACTGCAACAGCTACAGGTTAGTCACCGCTTTGGGAGATAACTTCTATGTTGTCTATGCACAGCATATGATCTACAGCTCATATGCCTTGAACGGAAAATGCTACTTACCCAGTATGCATCCGTTCTTGGCATATAGAGCTATAGAGTCCTATGCGCCCACCCGCCTCCCCGGGTACCTTTACCTGTTGCAGTAACATCTTACTTAGATACAATATACATCTTTCTTTAGTACTCATTACTAACTCCATCATCACCCTTTACGGCAAAACAATCTAAGGATGGAGTCGATGCCCATGCGCACTATCACCAAAAGGAGGAGTCACCTACATTGTGACTGGAAAGACTTCTTCAAACAAAAACAGTGCAAACATTCGGACCCAGCACTAGATGGCGTACTATGCACAGCATGAGACTCTACAGCTCTATTTGCCAAGAACAGATGTATACTGGGTAAGTAGCATTTCCCTTATACTACCTAGATGTACAAGCACACTTCGCCCATTATTGGTATTACCCCTCCTCCATTCCTCCCACATGTAGCCATAGTCAATAGTTAATGCAAGAAAAGAAATGGAATGGTCTGGTTTTGCCAGCGTGATTGCAATGTAGTCGCTGACTACCTACCATTACTTTTAATAAACAAGATGGTGATGACATTGGACCAAGCCAATATCTTCACAACCCTGGACTTCAGTGTGGCTTACAATCAAATTGTTAGATGAAGGTTCTAAAAAATAGACTGAATTGATCACCCCTTCAGGAACTTTCCAGTTTTGTAGGCTAACATGTGAACTTTGCTCAGCATCTGATGTTTTCCAACATGTCATACACCATAGATTCCTAACACGTTTGGTTTAAGAACATTCCAGGATGATGTACTAATTTATAGTAAAAAAAGATGATGAATATGTATCAATCTTGAAGCAAGTCTTACAAAGAGTCCATGTGTGAGGTAACTTAGCAAAAGACCAAATGCAATTTTTTCAAAACCACAGCCAAATATCTCAGGCATGAATATCTTGGGCATTGGACTGATGAAACCAGTGTTCGTCCAAAACCCTCATTGCTTTGTGCATTTTCATAATCCCCCTCTCCATACAGCAACGATGAATTATCATATATTTTGGGCATGTGCGAGTCTCACTCAAAGTTTATATGAAATTACGCTGTCTAAGTGGACCCTGCGCACAAGTTAGTGAAGAAGGATTTGGAATTTGCATGGAATGGAGAGTATGAAACCAGCCTGAGAGAGAGATGAGTGTTGACCGTAGCGCTGTCCTTACAATCTTTTAATGAAAAATTGTAATGATAGTAACCACTGATGCTCGCCAGATAGGATTGTGAACTGTGCTAAGCTAAAAGGCTGCTGGAAGCGAAAACACAACTGCATTTACATCACTCAAACTAAGAGGGGCAGAAAGCAAGTATTCAGTAATTGAATGCAAATTGATAGCCTGTGTCTGGGCTGTCAATAAATGTGGAAAAAATCATTTATAATACAAGCTGACCACAAGCTGCTGGTTAACATCTTAGAGTTCAGGAAAAATATCACCCATAATTGCCAAATTAGTGTGTAATTAACCAGAATATCATTTCACAAAGGAACACATTTCTGGCAAAATGAATGTCTCAGCAGACTATCTGTCAATAGCTCCTTATAATGAGAAGCAAAACGACAATGGTTTATTTAGATGAGGAAGATAATCTAATGGTAGCATGTTTTTTTCAATGTGATGACTGATGGTGCCATAACAAAAAAAGAATGGTTGGCTGTTGTTGAGAGTGAAGATATACGAGAATACTGTGAAGGGATGGCTTTGTGAAAGGGTGTTGAATAGGAGCATTTGACCATACTGGAAAATAAAGAGCTCACTATGGTTGATGACGTCATCCTACGCAGTGACATCAACTTCATTGAGGTGTTGATTGTTAACTTTGACCCTTGAGGGTCCTGTGGATATGACTGCAACAAAGAAAAAACTCATAGTAATTTACTGTTGGCCCTCCTTGGACTGTGATTTAGGCATTCATGTCAGATGTTCTACTCGCAGCATTGCCGATAAAATAATTTCTGCATGTATTTGCCGTATGACATCTATTGCATTACCAGAAGGTCCTTGGATTAAGGAATCAACTTCATAGGACCCATGAATGCTGTTTACGCAGACTTGCATCGTGCAATTTTGGTAGTTGATTACTTCAGTACTGGATTGATGTCAGATTTGTGTTTCAACCCCCAAAAGTAGAAGTGATCAGATTCTTGGAAGAGCTATTTTGTTGGGAAGGATTTCCCTGGCAATTAGTGACAATGGGTACAGTTTGCATCACGGGAAATAGTGCATTTTGTTAAAAATGAATTGGGTGGAGCACATGAAATCCTCCTTATACCATCCCCTAAGTAACAGGCAAGTTAAATGGGCAAACTGTTTATCAAAGAAACAATCCAGATAGCTTTAAAAAAACATGATAAAATTGATGCAGCTTTTGGGATGAGACTGTGGCACTACCCCTCACACCACCACATGCAGAACTGCATTTGAGTTAAACAGAGGTAGGTTGGCCATAATCCAATTATTACTTTGCAGGTCGCTGCTATAGAAAAATGGGACAACAGGATTCTGGCGGAGGATGAGATTCAGAACTAGTATGCAAATGTTGAAGTATTATCAGGCCAAATACGATGCTAGAAATGTTGTCAAAAAATATCTGTCCAACTGGTGATAAAGTAAGGATAAGATGCGCTAAAAAAACAACTAAACATGAGCAGATTCAGTAAACCCAGGCGGGTGCTCAAGACAAGATATACTGCAATCTTATTAGACGTTGGTGGAATGGGTTGAATGTGTTTTTTGTGAAACTGACAGAACCTTCAAACGGGTCTGCGTTGCACTACAGTAGAACCACAGATGCTGTGGATTGTTACGCATGATGTGAATGGTGAAGTACCAGGCAGGAGGAATGAGGCGGTTTGTTCTTCACGTGTTTCTTTACCAAATTAAGGGACAGTTCTTGCTGATGGGTTTCGCACCAGGAGGAATACTGCCCTTCATATTTGATTCAAAGATTATGTATGGAATTAATTCCTTGATAAGAAGGAGAAAATGTAGTATGCTGAGTTGTTATACTTTCTGCCTTTTTTTACTTGGTTATTGTTGTTGTTCCCGATCTCTCCTATCCACAGATTGTCCTTCTTCCCTCTCTTGTGTGCGGGTGTGACTCCCTTCAAGCGCAGTTTCTAATGTAATATTTATTGTGATTTATGATACTGGTGGCTCTTGCTGCCATTCTTGTGGAAGAGATCAAGCAAAATATAACTTTAAATTACCTCCTTTGTTCTGATTTCTACACAACTACATACCCTAGAGCTGCTGAGGAGGATCTAAATTAGTTCCCAATCAGCACCCAGAAAACCATGATACATGCTCTGGTCACAAGCCAGCTGGACTATGGGAACACCCTCTTTGCTGTAAGCAAAAAAAAAAAACTCACCAAAAGGCTGCAGGTCCGTAATGAACTTTGCAGCGAGAATCACTCTAAATCTCCCACGCCGCACTCTCATCACACCACACCTGAAAGACCTCCACTGGCTCCCCATTTAGAAATGGGCACAATTCAAACTCCCCACCCACACGTTTAAGGCCTACGTAACACTAGCACAACATACCTCAACAATCGCATCTGCTTTTGCAAGCCTTTCGGACACCTCCTCTTGTCCACACTCCTACTTACACAAATCCCACGCATATGGAAACCCAGATCTGTCTGTGGAGCCTTCTCCTACATCACTCCTAAAGCATGGAAGGACCAGCTGCTACACGCAATAGCCTCATACTCACTTCTTGAATTCCACAGGAAGTTGAAGACATGCTTTTTGAATATTCCCACTAGGACCTAGGTGTGCCTAGACTCACACCTGCGCAGTGCCAGGACGCCCTACCCCCTCTACAAACCTGCATAATGTAACAACTCCATTCTGACGCTCTTGCAATTGTACTAGGATGTTCAGCTCAGCTCTGCCACTGTGCCTAATTTCTGGCTGAGTGTCTACAGACGCATCTCAAGACTGAGGACCTGATTCACAATAACCGGTATAAATTAACCCCTTCCCTGCGGGGGTAATTCCCCCATGGTGCGGGGGGGGGGCGCGCCGCCGCTGTGCTCGCGACGAGCTCAGCTCGTCATGACTCACAGTGGAGCTGTGCTCATGGCGAGCTGAGCTCGTCACGACCCCGCCTACTGATTAATTCTCCCGCACAGGCGGGGAATTAATCGCGCGTGGGCGGGCCGGGGCCGTTATGACGAGCTCAGCTCGTCATAAGCACAGTTCCACTGTGACTCATGACGAGCTGAGCTAGTCATGAGGACTCAACAGGTTAAAACATGAGGTTCACCTGATCATGGTTGTGGCCTATATTTGTTCAACTGAATCGCAAAAAGTTACACATTAAAGATACAAAAAAGTCCATTGTAAGGAGAAATAAACGCAAGCGAATGACATTCACAAAAAAGGTAACATCCTTATTTTACGAGAAAGAGATAGGAAAAAAAATATTTTTTACTTTTCAGGAAAATGCCCCCTCTTTCTGCACACCACTTCTGAAAAGTATTTGTTTCCCACTTTATGCAGCATGTACACCTTGTAGGTGTAATTCGGAATACTGAAAAGCATGGGAGGGTATTTAGTATTTTCAAAAGTTTGTGAATCGCTAATAAGTTCAGGCAAAGTGGGTTTTCGCTGCATTTGCCTGTGTTTTGACTTTGAGTTCCCAAGGACCATGCCCAGGTATTTTAACGACCATACTGATGTAAAATGTAAACATCAACCTGTGTAGTCTGCGCATGAATATGTGGATCACTCAGTAACATATTGCTTACACGTTGTGAATCGCTCTTTCCGTGTGTTAGAAGTACACCTAGAAACCTCCAACAAAGCATTGCGACCAGGCTGTTTTTTTTAAAATCTGCAGGCACGTACAAAATGGGATAAGTCGCATAAAGCAGGATTTTTTTCCCTTAATTGGTAAATGCTTAAGAGTGCGTCTAAGAATAAAGCAAAAATGTGTACTATAGCTGCCTTAGTGATTGTGGTGTCGTGGCGCTTCAAACACCACCTTGGGGGACGTCATCAAAAGGCAGCATTACATCCCTCCCCAAAATTCAAAGAAAAACATTACGCAAAGTAGCATCTGAAATAACATGAAAAACAGCACACAAAAAACACTACTAATCATTTTGTTGAAAAGACCAGAGCATCAGAGTATTTATCGACGCTGACCATACCTGGGATACGGAAAATACCTCACATCATGGACAGTACACTCCATTAGATTACATGATCCCTCAGCCTAGTCGAGGGCCTGGGATTGTCATGGAGGTTGTACCTGGTTCGAGAATTACGGCCCGGTTGAAGATCATCCTCACGGTTGACAGGAGTCCCTAGGGGGTTCGGTACCGTACCCGGACTTTCGACTCTCAGATCGACACACTCGGCTGTTTTACTCTCCAGTTGCTCATTTTCACACCAGTCATCGAGATCATTGGCTACACCAGTCAGGTCCAGAGCACCGCCTTGGCGGGGATGGAACCTTTTGAATGCTAAAAAGGTTCCGAGTTATTGTCTCTTGCCCACGGCGCACAGTGACCTGAGTGCCATGCAGAGAAAAAATGTGGGGTCACATTCAAATGGTAGCCTAAACTTGCTGCCCTGATGCCGATCCAGCACAAGCACCAAGTCACCTACTTGTAGACTCGAACTCTTGGCTCTTCGCCGATGCGATAACGGACCTTCTCATTGGACGGTTTCCTAAGTTCATAGACCAGATCATCATTCTCAGGACCAGGGAACCATTTCGGATGGTGAGGAACTGAGTCCACAACGACCCCCCCACTGAGTGATTCCTGGGCACTCGCCCTGTGGTAGAGTGGGGAGTCTGCCTATAGTCCCATAAGAAAGTGTAAATGGCCTGCTCAGGGGACTGGTGGCTTGCTGAGGCAATCCGGATGACCTTGTTTAAAGTTCTCATTCATCTCTCTGACTCTCCATTGGCTTGGGGCCACCTTGTAGTGATCTTCTTGTGGATAATTTCCAAAGAGTTGGGATAAGAAGCTATTTCCTGCCACTGAAAGGGAGTACTACTGTCTGTTCTGATTTCTTTGATTAATCCATGCTTTTTCCCAACTTTGGCACCACCTCAGAACCACTCTGAGAGGACAGGATATTTGGAATAATTGTCAGTCATCACCAGAGTATGCCTCCCATCTGGGAGACTTTCAAAATCCAGGCTGGTGCATACCCACGGACATCTTGGACCTTTCTCTGTTAGTATGGGCGGTGGTGAATTGGCATCTCCCCATGCTTAACACCATCGGCAGGATCTGACCGCCTCTTCTACCTTCTCATCCATTAAGGAGAACCATACCTTGGTTCAGAGTCGGCCCTTGGTCTTCACCATGCCCTGATGCCCGGCATGGGCCAGCTGAATCACCCTATCCGTGAGCGAGGCAGGGATGACCAGACGTTGCCCTCGCAAGAGACATCCATTTAGATCAGCACTCAATTCTTGGCGGACATGATCTAGACTTTCCAAAACCACCTGTGCTTCAGGAGTGAGTAAACCCACTAGCTCTTGAAACTGCCACTTGTTTGCCTTTATAGTTTTCAGAGTTTTCTGTAGACATTTGGCCTGGGTGGTGACGCGACAAAGATCTTCAAGGGATAGTGGTTTAGGGGGGGACCTGTCAACCACATACTGCACATACTCTTCAGTTTCCTCGTCTGTACTAGTGGTGGCAGCCCGAGGATGCCTGAACAAGTAGTCTGCCGGGTTATTCGACCCAGGGCGGTATACTACTCGACAGTTCTACTCTTGCAATTCAATCATCCACTTTTGTATTCTAGGTGGTGGTTTTGATGCTGTTCCATGAATAGTGGAATTTAAGGCTTATGGTCTGTGGTGACCAGGAAAGGATTCCCATACACATATAGGTGGAAATCTCGGCATCCCCAGTGGATGGCAATGGCCTCCTTCTCTATTTAAGAATACCTTTGTTCGGTGTTAGTCCGTGATATGCTTGCAAAACCTACAGGGGCCCAGTCATTCTCATCGGTTGATCTCTGCATCAGAACCACCCCATATCCTTGAGGGCCAGCGTCCACGGCTATCATGTTGTTTTGTCGCGGGTCAAAGTAACTCAGTGTGGTGGAGGATGACAAAGCATCCTTTGTGGCCTGTAATGCAGCTTCTTGCTCAGACCCCCACGACCATGGGTCAGATGCTTTGGTCAGCTCTCTGAGAAGTTGCGTCAACATGGTGGGAACATTTGTGACGTGACCACAATAGTTGACCATGCCTAAAAAGCTGCGCATCTCGGTCATGGTGGCAGGCGCTAGTGCCTCTTTGATAACCCTCACCTTTTCCGGGTCAGGAGCAACCCCCTCTGAGAAGATGTAATCTTTGCTGTAAGAACACACGTTTGTTGCGCTTCAGCGTGAGACCGGAATCCTGAATTCATCGCAACACCTTCCGCAACCGGGCATTGTGCTCTGGCACGGTCTTTGCATAGATCAAAATGACAGCTTTGCCACATACTTAAATGTAGCTAGCAACCGTTAGGCTCTTTCGTGTTTTACGAAGTCACGTGGTATTTCTCCTAGTTCATCAGAGGTTTGCCCCTTTGAAGGGTGGTCTGAGTAAACGTTACTGCACTTCATGTATTTTGTTTTATGCTGTGAGTCTTCTGGGGGGCACTTGCCATTGAAATGTTTTTAGCGTTTTTAGGATTGCAAAGTGATTTATATATCCATGTCTGTTGTTTTAATGCTAGCACTTTTTTGCTTACGGCACTTTACATTGTTCTTGCTGCTATTCTGCATGTGTTCTTGTTATTATGTGATGTATTTAGGATTCTTATATGGCCTTTTTGTGCCGAATAAAGTATATTGGATTGAATTGAAAACAGATGAATTTAATGAAAGTTCTATTTAAGTATCATGTCCGAGCCTTTGCAGAATCTTAAAACATGAACAAATGGTGGAATTTTTCTCTGGGAATGGTGGCAACCCAACCTCGGTCATTAAACTTTCTAAAAAATGTAAAATGGCTGCCTGTTCTTGAACGATAAAAAAATAAAATGCTTGCTTCTCAAAATCTTTGGACAATAGCAACAAAAAAACATATCAATTGATGAATTCCCAGTTTACTTGTTTTTAGCATGTTGCGTTTGCAGTTGATGCTTCAAATGTGCGTCGCTCATGCATGTCACCATCAGTTTCCTTAACCTGTGATGATAGTTTTACATGCCATTCTTATCCTTGTTCAAGCAACTACTCTTAATGTAGCGTTCAACTCCCACAACAAGTCTCTGCTGACCATCATGATGTCCAATAACGTAAGTGTGATTTATATCAAGGGTTTTAGCAAATTATGTGTTGGTAATCATTTACTTCAGTGGGAAAGCTATGTAAAGTTTAGTGAGTGTGTGTGACTGAAACCTCTTATTTTAATATCCCCAGAAAGCAAGTTGATGCTCATAAAGTTCAGCATTTCCGGGGAGCACCACTAACAGTTCATTTTGTACTTGCATGTTTTTCCGAGGCAAACACATTTTCCAGTTACTCAGTACATTCCGTCAGGCCTGCAGCTTGAACACCTGGGGTCCTATTACACATAGGGCGCATTCTTCCTGATTGCGCACCGACACACCTTTAAATAGGTGTGCCGGGTGCAAGCAGTGAAAGTGCGCCCTATTAGAGAGAATGTGCTTCCACCATGCCGTAAATTTGTTCTTTCCTGAGGACAGCGCATTAAAGTACTATACATAGCGGCCACTCTGTTTCAATGTGCAGGCGGCAACCCGCCTGCTCATTGAAAGAGGGATTAAACCCCACCAGAGCAATGCTAAAATATAAAAGAAGAATTGTTTATTTGAAGTTTAGGTCAGTGCCTGTCCTGGGCGTGTGTTGTGCAGCTCTTAACTTTCTGCTGACCTTAAACGGGGTAGAGAGATTATGAAAAGAATGGTTCTACATCTTTCACCCTAAAACAAGCAGTTAAGTCTTTTCTTTTACTTGTCCTAAGGTATGTCCCTCCAATTGGAAAAAAGTGTGGTATGTTGCTATCTGGTGCAGTCAGGTAGTCCACCTTTGCTTTTATGTCATCCTTTACTGGCACCATCCTCTCCCTGTTCTACTATTCCATTGAAAAGAAAGGCAAATCTAGACCACATAGCTCCTAACGTTACTTTGGAAGATTGTGACTTAATAGTAACAAGTGATTACTTAACTTAGCAATCTCACTGGAATGTAAGTTGTTCTATATATCTATAAGTGAATTGCTGTATTGTCTCTGTTCTCTGGAACAATTAAATGTTTGCTTGTTCACAACTACCTAGGTGGCTGTTTCAAAATCAGTGGTTCCTAGCTAGCAGCATATCATAGCAGTATTAAGTCAACCCATTTGACCTACGTCATAAAAGTGGAGGCAGGCCTTCCATATGAGCAGAGGATACATGTATTAGCATATCATGGTGCTTGTCTGATCAAGCACCCCACTCCCCTGAGGTTTTGGAGCCTCTTGTCCAAGTGACAGATGCCCTGTCACTCTAAGCTCCTTTCGTTCACAGAAACCATTTTGGATACAATGCTGGTTTGCCTTCCACCTTTTCACTTGGTGGATCCTGACTGTTGATGAGCAAAGGACTTTGATGGCCAGGGTCATGATATGCCTGCAAAGCGTCATCTGGTACTGCCCGAGAACTCATTTGCCAAGCCTAATTTTAGAATTATCTTCACTTTACAGAGATTGGTTGCAGTGTGACTGTGGCTCCTAACCTGTGGGTAGCACAAGACAAATCATGACACCTCAATGTACCGAAGACAAAACTGTTGTTGGGACCTGGATGCATCCCTCCCATCCCTATAGAGTAATAGAAAGTTGTCCTCGCTATTGCCATATCTTTTGCAATAGTATTTAATGGCAGCAAACGTATGAGTCTGAAAAACGAGATTGAAAATTAATGGGGTTGTATAATGAAAAAAAATGCACCGAGTTATGCAGTTTCCTGTCTTGCACGTTTCAACACTTTTTAAGTATGAACAGTTCTTGTACTTGTGTAAATGAACTCCCACATATATACTCAAATATACCTGGTGCTGCAGTAAGAATATAGAAATAATAAAGTGATAAAATTAATCAGTGCGAAAAATGAAAACTGGCAACCTGCTTTTTACTAAATTCCCATATTTTTAGTTATTTTCCCATATGTTGGAAAACTTTTTTAAGTCATTCATGGTCCTACAAATTGCTGCAACAAAGTAGAATGCTACGTGAAGCAGTCTCAAACCACAATGAATGTGCTATTAATCAGCTGTTAAAGTAATATGTTACTCCAGTATTGGAACTTTCATAGATTCCCATGCTTCTATCATTCCCGGTCGTCGGAATGGGAGTCCCCGGGAAACATAAAATAGCAATAGAAACAATTACCAAAACAGAACCTAGGCCTAGGCCCATTCTTGTTTTGCAACCGATCAATCTCTTTTTGTGAAAGAGACCCAAAAAAATGAACAACCAGTCAGATTAGCCTCACCCCTTGGAACCCTCCTGAGAGAAGCTAAGAACCTCAGATTTTCGACCGCACGTTGTGCTAGGGAGTCTCCACTGAGCTCTGCTCAGTTTTTTTTCCTATTATCCTTAAATCTATAGTTTTTTCTCCAGTTTTTCTTCAAGACTTGCTTGGACTTCGGATCAAAATGTCTGACCAGGAAAAGAAAGAAAATCTTTTTAAAGCCTGTGCAACTTGTGCTAAGAAGAGGTTGTATGTGGAGGATAAACATAAGGATTGTATTCAATGTTTTTACCCGGACCACAAGGCAGCAGACTGTAAAATATGCCGCACTTTTTCCACTAAATCTCTGAGACCGTGAGGGACGTCTGTTGACTTGGCTCCAGAAGCTTAAGTCAAGGTAAGGACCAGTTTCCAGTGATAGTGATGACACAGCCTCTGCAACATCTTCCAGAAGGTCTGCAAAAAGGGATAGAGTCTCCCCTTCACCTTCTGTGAAACGTCCTGGTAAGGTCTTAGGCATAGTCCTGGTGAATCTCCTCACCGAGGCCTAAAGGAGAGGGAAGGACTTTTTTAAGGGAGTGATGTCTGAGAGGAAGTCCAGCTCTGTTACTCCATCTTCTCCTCCTGCGGCTCCAAAGACTTTTAAAAAGCCCTCCTCACTCTCTTCTGAGGTGAAATCAATGAAAAAGGCTTCCACGAGGGCGATCTCTTCTTTGACAGCCCTCTTTGTCGAAGTTCCTATCCGGGAAATCTGCAGGGCGGCGACCTGGAGCAGTACCCATATGTTTACAAGGCATTACTGCCTGGATTCGGCTACGCAGAGCGACACCGCAGTCGGCCAGGCAGTCCTGAGGAACCTCTTTCAGTAGTGGTGAGCTTTCCCTTTCATCCCTCCTTCCATGTTACTGTTTTTTCAGCTCTTGCACATTTTTGACCCTTATGTGTTTATATTGCCTTAGGTTTTTTCTAAGTATGTTATTGACCATTGATATTGTATTTATGGTGCATATGCTATTGCTTTGTTCTTGATTTTATAATGGTCATGGTTCCAAAAATGTGCTGCCAACTGCTAGCTACTCTGATACAAGCATGGGAATCTATGAAAGTTACAATACTGGAGTAAGAAAACAAGTTACTTACTTGTAACTTTGGTTCTCCAGTATTGGAAACTTTCATAGATTCCCATGCGACTACCCTCCTTCCCTGGGAAAGCTCCGCCTCTAACATCTTCAGTGGTGGGGTTACACAATGGCTACGAAAATCTGAGGTTCTGAGCTGCTCTCAGGAGGGTTCTAATGGGTGAGGCTAATCTGATTGGTTGTTCATTTTTTTTGGTCTTTTACATTAGAAGTTGATAGGTTGCAAAACAAGAATGGGCCTAGGCCTGGGTTCTGTTTGGGTAATGGTTTCTATTGCTGTTTTATGTATACCGGGGACTCCCATTCCGACGACGGGGAATGATACAAGCATGGGATTCTATGAAAGTTTCCATTACTGGAGAACCAAAGTTACAGGTAAGTAACTTGTTTTCTTAGGAACCTGCAATTTTATTTTGGTGGTAAATTAAAAATGTCTCTGTATAACCCGCAGACTTCCTGTGATTGTGTTCCATGCGTTAATCGCTGGCATTTAAATTGCAGTTTGTTGAAATTAAAGGAAGCGTTTTTAAGAAGTTTGAGAAAAACAATCTTTTTCAGATGTCTAACAGTGGTAAGTAATACCAGTAAGTTCAATTAATTACGTTTCAATGTAACATGTTTTATAGCATTTCCCTATGGTCTATAAAAACAAAACATTTTCAAGGTCCTGCTTAGTCACTGTATTTCTGATTGTTGCAATGGCTTTTCTAATTTTCAGGGTTAATAAATTGGTAGTTTTCTTACTTATGAGAATTATATTTTTTATATTTTGTGGAATATAGATCAAATAGGAAATTCAGCACAAAAATATAGTAGCGGTTGACCAATGCACATAATTTGAAATGACGCATTACAGACTATAATGGTTATGTAAAATAAATAGTGTCTTTATGTGATGCACTAAATGTTCATTTACATACAATGAATTTAAATGGCAATTACTACATAGTGGGTTCTTGCTTCTTCAATTGGGGACCCACCTTGGCTACGTTTATCCAGGCTAGTGCCTTTCAAAGTAATCCGGAAGGCCTTGGAACCCCTCATCACCAGCATTAAAGCTTTGAGAACATCAACCCATTCCTATCTCGCCGAACTGCTCTCTTTTTAAACATGTGTTCTCTACAGAAAAATCTATTGATCACTTAGTAATTCTGGCCTGTTCAGTTGAGCTCAACTCTTTACTGAATGCAGTCTGGGCTTTACTTAGAATAGTATTACTATCCATCCACTCGTGAATATGGTTTAATAAGACCGTGGTGAAAGGTTTCCCTACTCTCTCGAGGAGTGAATCGGGGGGGGATAGTTGGCTGGATTATAATGGGTTCTCTTCTTAAAAATAAGGACTATTAATGCAGATCTCTAGAAGTTAGAGGCATAGACACATTCAACCACTCTGTTAAACACGGAGGGCTGCGCTAGAGCCCACACTTGGAGGTCAATGGCATATGGGTCCTTGGAAACTTTGTCTGGACCAGGGGTCTGGTTGCGTTTTTGAGATACAATGGCAACCGTCACCTCGAGAGCAAAAAAATGATAATGGTGGAGTACATTCAGTATTTACGTTTTCGTGGCGAAGGTTAGGAGCACTGTTATCTGCAGAGGAGTACAAGAGGTGAAAGTACTTTAAAAACAGTTGTGACTTCCCTTAACGCCCAGTGGAACCAGTTTGGAGAACATTTTAGTATTTTTCTCATGTGTGCTGTTTTACCAGCTTCCCGTGCTCTCGGGCATGCATGCATGCTTCTTCTTACAGGCTAAGACACATTTGTTGTGCTTTACACAACCTCCAGAGTACTACTATACCTGATATGTCTAGCTCATAAAGCTCAGTTTAGCTCTAGCTCACGCAGGAGCAATCCCTGTCATAAGAGTCCAAGGTGTTATGATCTGAATGCATTGATGTACTTTGGCCTGAGGTAACAAAATCCGGCCCATTCTCTCTAGCAGTTGTTCAAAGATCTTAACTTGTACACGACCCTCGGTGATCTTAGTTCTGGTTGATTCCTTTTCATATTGTCCTACCAACCACTTTATACTTGAGCCCAATTTGGCCTAAAGTTCGAGCCTCCATATAATAGCCAGTGCTAGCTAAGGAGGAAGATGTAGTGTTGGAGACTTGTCCCAGCGTCACTCGGACCTATCCTCACACTGTGCACTCATGATAGAGATCAGGGTGTGTATAATATTCCCACTACCACGGACAGAGTAATCTCACAGTTACACGCACATGCATACATCATACGCTAGGGCCCATTTCACTACACTAACATACGTTCAAATACTCTACCAGCAATAAACCTGTGGAAGGAAAACTCCTAATCACCCTGCATCTATATCGAGGTCGATAAGACCTGGTTTTTGTGACTGTCCTTAAACATAATCTATACAACATATACAGCAATAATCAAAAATGTAAACCCAATAATTGACAAGAAAGAATATCCAACACCATGTTTAAAATTATATTGCTTTATCTAAAATTAGTCAAAGAAAATCAATCAGAGTAAATCATTTCTCATAGTTACCTATTCTAACTAAATGTCAGAACGGGTCAGGACAAGTCTCTCGGTAAATGTCTCTCAAGACGAAGTCCCTTCAGCATCAATCCTCAGCAACGCAGATTCGGTACGCGGCAAAGGCAAAATGGCAAGTGGCAAAAACCCTCTCTAGGCTAACATTTCTTATAGTTTCTAAACAATGGAAAGATACATTGGAAACATAGAAAAAACTGTAATGTCCGCCGGACCTGCTGAGCAGAGCGAGAAGGAAAGGATGTAACATCGCTACATTTGAAAATCTCCGCTCAGGAAAAGTTCACATAATAAAGACTACGGAACAGGAACCAAGAAATAAAACATGTATCATATTAGTTCTACTTCTCCTCGGCAATCGAGCCACAGTTCAGAGTTTTTCTCTAAGGCTCCTTTGTTTCCCAAGGCTGCCAAGGACATTTTCATTTCACTGGGAGATCTCCCAAAACTGCTGCTGTCCTCTTGGAAAGTTTTCAAGCAAGCAAGGACCATGGTCAGTTAGCTTCAGGACCATTTCCAGCAGGGGTCTCCCTCGTCACAGTTTTCATATTATAAATCACAGCCAGGCTCACAAATCGGCCATCTTTTCTAGGCCATCATAGGCCTCAATAGACCATCTTAATTAAAAGAAACAAAAACAACGTTACCACAGCATAGTGATTAAACAGTGTTAACCCCACTAATACCCTTATGTGTATGCATTTGTTCGAGGCATGTGGGCTGCTGAATTCATATCTGTGCATAGATCGCTGCCTAGTGTTGGGTCCGGATGTTTGCACGTTGTTGTCCTGGAAGAGTCTTCGAAGTATCCTTGGATAGGTGACTCCTCCCCTGGACTACAGTGCGCATGGGCATCCTCTCCATCCTCAGATTGTTTTTTTCCGCCATTGGGTTCGGATGTGCTATCTTAGCTCAAGTTAGGAAAATATTTTGTCGAGGCCAAAAGGCCTTTAGTTTGCGTCGGTACTGTTTATCGATCGGGTTTCGATACAATCCTGTTAGTTTACTAACTTTCAGCACCGACTTTTTTCGCATTTACCTGTCCATCGACTACTTCGACGATGGAATCGAGGACGCCATTCAAAAGGTGTCCGGTATGCAATGCGAAGTACCCACACATCGACGTCCATCCGGTGTGCAACAAATGCCTTTCGCCGGACCACGACGAATCGACATGCATGGCCTGTGCCCGGTTCCGTTCCAAGAAGACTCTACGGAATCGATGAGCGGCGAGACTCGAGGCGCAGCACGCGGCACCGGCCCCAACAGACATCTTCGACGAGGCCGAAGACGTCGAGGAATTAGAAGTCTTGCCCTCCAGTCCCGTTTCCGAACACGAACCCGGATCGGACGAGGTAGACGAGTCACTCTTCCACAGAGGTGAAGACGACACCGAGGTAGGAGACGACGAGGAGGCCTTAGGGGCCGAAGAGAGTAGCTCCAATGATGAACAAGGCCTACCTGTTCAAACCGAAGAAACACCAGTGCCACAGCCTATGGCTCCGGTCGAGGGATCGCCTTCGGGCCTTACCCGAGACCCATCCCGCAGTTCTTCGGCCCCGCCCTCGGGCCCGGCCTCGGACGTTCAGCGGCAGCCATTACTGCATAAACAAGCTGGTTTCCCTACCACAAAACCGAAACCGAAAGCTGCTCCGGTTCCACCGAAACCGAAACTGAAAGTGGCGCTGGTCGGATCGAGGCCTTCGACGCCAGCGCAACGCGTCGGCACCGACCGCACCAAGAGAGACTTCGGTGCCGAACTTGAAGCGGGCGACGTTGGAGTCGACAAACGGAAAAAAGCCATCTGCACCGACAAACCTGCTCGGCTACCGGCACCAACGACACCAAGGGCCGTACCGCCTGCTGTGTCTCGCATCGCTCCCTCGACGACACCTAAGCCTCACGTATCGAAGACTTCGACGGTGATCTCCGCACCTCGACTCGATGAACCGCCGGCGCCGAAAAAATCCACGGCAGCCTCTGCGAACCTGGCCGGTGCCAATGCCTCCAAGGCGCCCCAAGTACGACCTGGTGCGACGCAAGGCAGCAAAACCACGGCTGTCCTCCAGGACACGTCGGGTTCCGGTTCCATCGGAGCTCCAGCAGCCTCTTCGGTGCCGGCCAACATTACCTTCGGCTTGCCTCCGTCGACAATCCCAAAAATGTTCCAGCTCAGGACACGGGTCACCCAACCTACGGTCACACCTGCTGAGACGTCTCCGGCACGTATCATTGACGCCGACACTGGCAGGATGATTCTCCACGACCGAAGGATCACTTCGGAGCCGCCATTGGACCCTTTCAGGATCCCACTAAAAAGGAAGTTGCCTGTAGAATCGGAACCTCTCCTTTATGAACCCTTCCATTCATCCTACCGGGATCCACACCGGTTCTCCCCCACACGCTCCGATACGGATGCATTGGAGGACTACATGGATGACCAAGTCCCCTACCATGTAGACACGGACCCTGATGACCAGCAGGACCCTGATCAAACTTGGGGCGACCCTGCAGACCCCAGTGCACCTCTCGATGCACAGGACCAACAACTCTATGGGGCAAAAACATCTCCTACGGAGGATACTGCGGCGTTCAACGCTCTTATTGAACGTGCTGCAAATAACCATGGGGTACAGCTTCACTCGGATACCATCGAAGATGACTTTCTAATGGACACCTTTGCATCCTCAGAAAGACATGTAAAGACTCTGCCAATGTTGAAGGGGGTCCTCAAACCAGCCAAGGACATTTTCAAGGAACCCACCAGGGCACGAGTGATAAACCCCAGGATTGATAAAAAATACAGATCAGCACCTGGGGATCCTACTTACATCAGAGGCCAATTACCACTCGACTCCATCGTCGTAGCGAATGCACGCAAGAGGGCACACTCGCAAACGACAGGTGACGCTCCTCCCCCGGACAAAGAGTCCAAGGTGTTAGAGACCTCTGGCAAGCGAGTTGCCGCCCAAGCTGCCAACATATGGCGCATAGCCAACACTCAAGCGCTCCTTGCTCGCTATGATAGAGCGCACTATGACACACTGGAGCAAATATTCCAACATCTCCCTGACCAGTTCAAGGAAGGCGCAGAAATGCTCATCAGAGAAGGACAGCTACTCACGAACGCTTCCATCAAATGTGCACTAGATGCTGCAGACACGGCTGCCAGAGCCATAAACACAAGCGTCATGCTGCGACGACATGCCTGGCTACGGATCTCAGGATTCAAACCTGAGGTACAAAACAATATACTGAACCAGCCCGTCAACCCCGACTATTTATTCGGGCCAGAGGTTGACACCACCCTCGAAAAGATAAAAAAGGACACGGACACTGCAAAGTCCATGGGCGCCCTACAAACTCAGTCCTTTCGGAGCGGCTCCTTTCGTCGCCCCGGAAACAAGGGAGCAGGTAGAGGACAGGGGTCACAACAAACATATAACAAAGGCAATACACAGACCACCTACGATAAAAACACCCGAGGTGGATATCGTGGCTCCAGTACAAAGGGCAGAGGACGTGGCTACGGCAACACCAGGTCCTCCCCCAAGAACAAGCAGTGACGCCCTCTCCCTTCCTCCCGACCACATAACACCTGTCGGGGGAAGGCTACAAAGGTTCCTGTCCACGTGGAACTCCATCACCACGGACAGGTGGGTCAAAGATATTGTAAAATACGGTTACTGTCTGGAGTTAACCTCCACTCCACCCACAATACCACCAAGAAGCCGTCCTATGTCCTCAGAGCACTTAACGCTCTTACAGCAGGAAGTGCAAAGTATGCTTCTAAAAGGCGCTATAGAGGTCGTACCCATCAACGAGCAGGGTACGGGAGTGTACTCCCTCTACTTCTTAATTCCAAAAAAGGACGGGTCGCTCAGACCTATATTAGACCTGAGACCCCTGAACCAGTACATTCTTTCAGAGCACTTTCACATGCTCACTCTACAGCAAGTCCTTCCGCTTCTCAAGCAGGGAGACTTCCTAGCCACACTGGACCTCAACGATGCGTACTTTCACATACCCATCCACCCCTCACACAAAAAATACCTCAGGTTCACTGTTCAGGGGCAGCACTATCAGTTCAAAGTCCTTCCCTTCGGCGTGACAACAGCGCCCAGGGTTTTCACGAAGTGCCTAGCTACGGTGGCAGCACATCTACGGAGGCAGCATATACACGTCTACCCCTACCTAGACGACTGGCTCGTTCAAGCGAAGTCAGCCCAGCAATGTGCAAGCCACATGTCCCGCACCATTCACCTTCTTCACAGTCTGGGATTCTCACTAAATTATCCAAAGTCCCATCTCCAGCCCGCACACGTACAACAGTACCTAGGCGCGACCATAGACACTCTGGCGGCCACAGCTCAGCCAAATTTAATGAGGATCAACAGCATACAACTGCTGATCTCCAAGTTCAAACCCAATCACTCACTTCCAGCGCGAGTGCTTATGCAGTTGATAGGCATGATGGCCTCCTGCATCTTCATAGTCCCGCACGCGAGATTACATATGCGCCCACTTCAGGAGTGCCTAGCACGTCAGTGGAATCAGGCTCAAGGACAGTTAAAGGACCTAGTGTTGGTGAGCGGTCGGGCATACAACTCTCTGCATTGGTGGAATCCACAAAACCTTTGCAAGGGCCGACCATTCCAAGAGCCTGTCCCACAGATAGTACTGACAGCGGACGCGTCTCTCCAGGGATGGGGAGCTCATGTACTCCACTACACAGTGCAGGGACTATGGACAACACAACAAAAGAAGTTGCACATCAACCTTCTGGAACTGATGGCAATCTTCCTAGCCATGAAGGCATTCAAAGTACATCTATGCAACAAGGTCGTGTTGACCTGGACGGACAACATGACCGCAATGTACTACATACAGAAACAGGGAGGAACACACTCTCCACAGTTGTCTCATCTGGCTCAGAGCATGTGGAAGTGGGCCATTCAAAGGAACATGTTCCTCATGGCGGAACACCTCCCTGGCAAGGACAACCAGATGGCGGATCTGCTCAGCAGACACAGCCACCAGATGCACGAGTGGGAGTTACACCCATCAGTACTCCAACCGTACTTCCAGCAGTGGGGTCATCCGGAGATAGACCTATTCGCGACAAGCGAAAACGCAAAATGCCAAAGCTTCGCCGCCAGATTCCCACATCCGCAGTCGCAGGGCAATGCGATATGGATGAACTGGTCCGGCAGATTTGCGTACGCTTTTCCCCCAGCGCCATTGATACCGCTAGTGGCCCGCAAACTCCGACAACACTCCCTGACACTCGTCCTAGTTGCTCCCACGTGGGCACGCCAGCCGTGGTACACCACCTTCCTCGAACTTTCCGTGGTGCCGCATCAAAGGCTGCGGATCAAACCCGCGCATTTAACGCAGAACCATGGAGAGGTTCAGCACCCAGATCCGCAACAGCTGAACCTAGCGATCTGGCTCCTGAAGTCCTAGAGTTTGGCTATCTCAACCTGCCACCTGACTGTATGGACATCATCAAGGAGGCCAGGAGACCCACTACCAGGGCTTGCTATGCAGCCAAATGGAAAAGGTTCGTCATTTATTGCGGTAATAATGACATCAACCCGCTGGACGCATCCATCCAAAACATCATCTGTTACCTCTTACACCTATATCGATGCAATCTGGCGTACACCTCTATACGTGTCCATTTGACCGCAATCTCAGCCTATCTGCAAACCAGGCAGCACCTCTCTCTATTCAGAGTGCCTGCCATCAAAGCATTCTTGGAAGGACTCAAACGAGTCATTCCACCAAGCCACCCACCGGCTCCAATGTGGAACCTCAACTTGGTCCTCACACGCCTGATGGGTCCACCCTTTGAACCTCTACACTCATGCGAGATTCAATTCCTTACCTGGAAAGTGGCCTTCCTTGTAGCGATCACTTCCCTAAGAAGAGTTAGTGAACTCCAGGCACTAACCGTTCAAGAGCCATTTATACAAGTTCACACCAACAGGGTCGTACTACGTACCAACCCCAAATTCATGCCCAAAGTAATATCGCAGTTCCACATGAATCAGACTATTGAACTGCCAGTTTTCTTCCAAAACCCACAAACTGTTGCAGAAAGGGCACTACATACGCTAGATGTACGAAGGGCCCTCATGTACTACATCGATAGGACTAAACCCTTCAGGAAGACAAAGCAACTGTTCGTTGCCTTTGCCCCACACCACAAAGGTAACGCCATCTCCAAAGCAGGGATAGCCAGATGGAAAGTTAAGTGTATCCAAATTTGTTATCAAAAAGCAAAACGCACATTAACTATTCCACCACGAGCCCACTCAACACGTAAGTTGGGGGCTTCCATGGCCTTCCTAGGAAATATTCCCCTGCATGATATATGCAGAGCAGCCACATGGTCCACTACACACACATTTACAAAACACTATTGCGTAGATGTGCAGTCAAAACAGCAGGCAGCTGTAGGACAGGCTGTTCTCAAAACACTTTTTCAGACCGCTGCAGCTGGCACGGGTAGCCGCCGCCAATAGAGGGCACTGCTATGTATTCTATGCACAGATATGAATTCAGCAGCCCACATGCCTCGAACTGAATATGCTACTTACCAGTATGCATCTGTTCTTGGCATGTAGGGCTGCTGACATTCATATCGCCCTCCCTCCTCCCCGGCGCCTGTCGCAGCTGCAGCTCTCAGAATTACTGCAAGCATGGTCATCACTTTCTGTATCTACTCCATCACTGCCACAATGGCGAAAAACAATCTGAGGATGGAGAGGATGCCCATGCGCACTGTAGTCCAGGGGAGGAGTCACCTATCCAAGGATACTTCGAAGACTCTTCCAGGACAACAACGTGCAAACATCCGGACCCAACACTAGGCGGCGATCTATGCACAGATATGAATGTCAGCAGCCCTACATGCCAAGAACAGATGCATACTGGTAAGTAGCATATTCAATCTAGCACTTGCAACATAGAAAAGCATTAATTCGGAAAGCATTTTGTGCTCAAAAATAAACAGCACATAGCAACGTTTAAACATGAAAACACGCACGTTATTTTTTAAAACAGCACATTTATGCACACCCACGTGTAACTCCCTCTTGTTAGGACAAACGGATTGATTAATATAAACGCACTTGCACAAGACAAATAATTAATTATTAATTATTAATAAATTAGTACAACGAATAGACATGCCAGAGCTTCAAAAGCCACTGAATTTTCAAACTGAAAACTCTGCTCCAGCAATCCCCCCTTTGGTGATTTTATCACCAAATAAACCCTAAAAAAAAATTAGTGAAAATTTAGTCCCATTTTTAGGAGAAATCGGAAATGTCTTTTCCCCTTTACACAACATTACACACCAGTCACTCTTTCATCATCCCTTTTTGTCTCTAAGTAAACACTCTCCCTCAATTCTTCTAATTCAATTTCTTGGGGTTCTCTTTTCAACCTCTTGTTTTTCTTTATTCAATTTATTCCTCCCTCCCCTGTTTTTACAACACACACACACCAATCTTATCAATAAAGCAACAATTATACAAGTTAAGGGAAACAATATTCTACCTATAATAGTACTACCTATTTTTGCAATAAAATCCTTAACAGCTATCATTTTATTAGCTATTTTAGTCCATAAATTCTCAGCTTCAAGTGGTACTAATTCTTCATGCAAATCAGTAATATTTTTGATATAGACCTTCAGGTCTTTGCTTTCGTCTGGAATGTAAGTGCAACAATGTTGAACTTTCAGCATTCCACAGACTCCACCCTCCTTGGCCAATAGAATATCAAGGGCAAGTCGATTTTGCATAGACATGGCACGTACGGCACTTAATTCCGTATTCACCAAAAGAAACCCTCCAGCGGTATTTGTCGATAAGCGATCAACCACTGTGGACAGTTTCCGAATTCCATAAGCATTCAAAGAAATTCCCACTGCTGGAATCAAAACCCCAAAAATGTCACCCACTATTTCAGACCAAGTTTCTCTCTTAAAACGCATTAGTAAATTAATATGTTCTACATCTGTTATTTTATCTATATGAAAAATCTTTGGAAAAACTAGGCCCACATAACACGTGCCATACCAATGGTCAGGCAACTTGTAATAAGCCTTATTCCCACAAACATAATATACTCCTGGAAAAATTGTATCTTCTCCACCTCTGAAACCCCAACCTGTTGCAATGAAGTATGTATCATGGCACTCACTAGTCCCGACAAAATATGTATCATATTGGGATTTCCTTCTTGTAATACAAAGTTTACCCTTCTGTGGTGCATCTAAAGCTAAAGTTGGACTAGCCCCATTCTTCAACTCTTTTCCCATCTCAATGTCCCAAATTGTCTCACTCACTTTATATTTTCCTGCTTTTTCCTGCATGTTCAATCTCCTTTCTTCTACCATATCCAGGAAAGCTTTCTCCTCTCCTTTCAAACTGCAAGTTAAATTATTCTTAAAAATGTAATCTAATGTTAATCCTTTTTCTTCAATAAAAATCTCACCAAAAGTGTTAGCTTCTTTAGCTGGATTCAGCTCTTTGTTCATTGGCAAATGTCCAAAAATACTATCTCTGTTAGACATCTTATAATCTACTTTCCCTAACAAATAAAAAACACTACTTAAAATACTACAGGAAATACCATATGTAGCTGGTAAATGATAAGTAACACCCTCTGAAACGGATGCAGGTAATTGCATACAGACGTAGCAATCCCTTACTTCCATTGTTTTCACATATTCATATAACAATTTTGAAAAAACATTACTAGAAAAGTTATTAATTGACCTATCTTTGTGTATGTAAGTATTACTAATTCTAATTGGAACTACTTTTTGCGAATTCTTCTCTTCATTTGTCACATTCTCTGTATGCATTTCAAACTCTACTTTAAAAGTAACTAATAAAACTAAAACACCCCATAGAAGCATTAATAATCCAGTACAGCAGCAGCACATTCTACACCACCTTTTAAAGAAGGCACATCTATTTCTATTATCCTCTATGTTAGCCATTTTACTACTTTAGTTTAGCCTCTACTACTCCACTACTGTTGGAACTTTTTCAATTCTTCAGCAATTCTTCAGCTTTCAGTTTTTCCAAATGATCTTTTCGTTCACTTAATCCAAGTGAATCCTTCCTTTATTCAGTTTGGATACTTGTCATTCTTCACTTCAATTTCTCCAACATCAAATTGTATTAGATCTCCAACATCAAAATCTTCAGTACTCGACTCTTCTCCAATGTCAGTCAAGAGTACTTTCAGAATTTCACCAGTATCTTCCTCAACCACTTCTCTCAAGATCTCTTCCGGATTATCTCGAGTCACTGTTTCTTCTTTTCCTCCTTCAGACAGTGCCACATAAGACCATTCCGGTGATCTGTACTTTTGGTTGGGTCTTCTTACTCTTTTTATTTCTACTGGTTCGTTTGACTCCTTTGATTCTTCTCCTTCAGCTTTTGAACTTTGACTCGAAACTTCATTCACTTGTTCAGCTTTCGATGTACTTGCTCTTATTATTTTGTATCTCAGCCTCTTAACTCTGTTGTTAGGCCAACGATCTCCTCTTAACACCTTTTTCGGCTTTATTTCTTTATTACTTCTTTCTCCAATCCAAGTTCTCTTTCTCAGAACTCGACCCTCTGTTTGTTCATCCTCATCATCTGTTTCAAGTGCCTCTTGTTTCCGTTTTCCAGCAGCTTTCTTTTTTTCCACAGATTTTTTCACCACTGTTTGAGACTTCCCTACTCCTGTCCCTCCTCGGGTCTCCGACACGCAATCTTCTTGCTGTCTACTTGTCCCTTCACCTGACTCATCAAGAATGTTCCCTACACCTCCTCGGGGGTCTTCCGCAATCTGTCCCTCTCTATCTTCTTCTGACCCTACTTCTTCAAGTATAATCTCAAGTGGTTCTTCAATCTCCTCCTCTTCTGATTCAGGAGTAGTCTCTGTGTGATTTCTCTTTTCTTTTCTTTTTCCTTTACTGCTGTTTGAAACTTCAGGCTCTCTTACAGAATCTGATCTCTTCTCTGATACTCGCAGTGGTTCATTCGAAGCTTTTCCTACTTCTTTCCCCACTGATTCTGTATCTTCATCATCACTGGAATCTGACTCTTCAAAATACTCTTTACCAGTCCCTTCTTTTGGGTTTGGAACTCTCAGAGTATGACTTGCATGTACCCAGTGCTTCACTCCAGCACACTTTACTGCAGTTGTCGTAGTCAGAATAACTTGTCTCGGCCTTCCCCACCTTGGAATCAAGCAATTTCTTCTTCTGTGAACTTTTATCCTCACCCAGTCTCCTGGACTCAGATCATGGGCTTGCTTCTTCTCAAGTGTGGTAGCTTCTTCTCCAACCTGGTGAAACACAGAATGAACTGCGTCAGCCAGGCCTTTACAGTAATCCAAAATCATGTCCTCAGTTATTGTCACCAACTTATTGACAGGCACGAATGCATGGCGCATTGCACGTCCCATTATTATTTCGTGCGGACTCAAACCAGTAGTTCTATCTGGAGTAGATCTCATAGTCATCAGAACTAGAGGTAAAACATCTGGCCATTTCATGCCAGTGGCTAAGCACATTTTTCCAATCCTATTCTTGATTGTGCCATTAATCTGCTCAACCACACCAGAAGCCTCTGGTCGGTATGCACAATGTAGCTTCTGCTGTATTTTCAATGCTTCACAAATCAAACCCATAAGCTCATTTTGAAAGTGTCCACCTCTATCAGACTCAACTGTTACTGGAAACCCGTACCTAGGAATCAACTCCCTTAACAGTAACTTTGCCACTGTTAATCCATCATTTCTTCTAGTCGGGTAAGCTTCCACCCACCTTGAAAACAAACAGACTACCACTAAAACATACCTCAGTCTGTTTACTTGGGGCATTTCAATGAAATCAATCTGCATTCTTGTAAAAGGACCTCCTTCTCTGCCTATTGTCCCCAGACTCACCACTGTCTTTTTCCCAGTGTTAAATTGCTGACAAACTAAACACCTCTGACAGATGCTTTCTGCAACTGTCCTGAACTTTGCATTGTACCAGGTCTGCTTGAACGACCTAACCATCGCATCCCTCCCCAAATGTCCCTGGCCATGATACATCCTTGCCATTGACGACAAGATGGAGTTGGGCATTACTGGTCTGCCATCTCTGTAGACCCAAACATGGTCTGTCTCTCTTGGAGCACATCCTGCCTTAATCCAATCTTTTTTCTCTTCCTCTCCTGCCTCATCTTGCAACTGTTTCACTTCATCCCAGGTTTCTAAGACATTAGTAAACATCACAGAGAGTAAAGACATTTCCCCTTCTCTGTCCCTGTTGATGGACTGATTTGTTTTGGCACAGTATTGCGCAACATTGTTTGCATAACCGTTTCCGACCGTTATAAAATCCTCCCCTAGTCCATGGGCAGCACATTTTACAACTGCTAACTCCTTAGGCAGCTGTATCGCCTCAAGCAATTTACCAATCATTTCAGCATTCTTTATCGGAGTTCCACTCGATGTCAAGAAACCTCTTTGTAGCCAAAGCTGGCCAAAATCATGCACCACTCCAAATCCATACTGACTATCAGTCATTACAGTTGTCCTCAAATCTTTCCCAATTTCGCAAGCTTTTGTCAATGCCACCAATTCAGCAACTTGCGCAGATTTCACTCCTTTCAATGGTGATGCTTCCATGACCTCTGAAACTTTGCATACCACATATGCTGCACATAGCACACCATCATCATTTCTCAGGCATGATCCATCCACAAACAACACATGATCGCTCTCATTCAAGGGTAGATCCCTTATGTCTGGTCTCGGTTTTGTACAGTACTCAAGCACATCCAAACAATCATGATCATCTTCCATCTTCACACCCACATTTTCAATATCTGGCAAAAGTGTCGCTGGATTCACATTTACACATCTCTCGAGAGTCACATTTGATGCTCCCAGAATCACTTTTTCATATTTAGTCAACCGACTATGTGACATGTACTGAGTTCTGCTTCTTGTCAAAAGAATTGCCACATTGTGAGGTACGAATACCCTTACAGGATATCCCATTATTATTCCCTCACTCTGTTCCAGACTTCTGCATGTTGCAGCCACAGATTTCAGACAACCTGGTAAACCCACAGCTACAGGGTCAAGTGTCGATGAGAAGTACGCAATAGGCCTTCTCAGTAATCCATGTTTCTGAATTAACACTGAAAGTGCACATCCATTTCTTTCACTGCAGTACAGCTCAAATTCTTTTTCGTAGTCAGGCATACCCAAAGCTGGAGCCTCACACATTTTATTTTTGAGCTCTTCAAATGCTGCCATTTGTTCTGCATCTAGATCCAATGGATCTGTCATTTCACTTTTTGTCAGTTTAATCAGTGGCTTTGCTATCAAGGAAAAATTAATTATCCACTGACGACAATAACCCACCATACCCAGGAACATTCTCACTTCTCTCTGGGTTTTTGGAGCTTTCATTTCTCTGATTATTCTGATCCTGTCATCAGTCACTTTTCTCAGACCCTTTTCAATATTGTGTCCAAGATAATGCACCTCTTTCTTGCAAAATTGCAATTTGGCTGGAGATACCTTTAACCCTCCATCTGCCAGATGATTCAGTAAAGCTATGGTATCTACTTCACAAGCTTCACGTGTCTTTGATGCCACCAGTAGGTCATCAATATACTGCACTAGCACTGAACTCTCGGGCATGATCAAACTTTCCAACGATTTCTTCAATAACTGATTGAATATGGAAGGACTCTCCGTATACCCCTGTGGGATTCGACACCATGCTAAGATACGCTGGCCAAACCTAAATGCAAAAATCGGCTGGCTATCATGAGGCAATGGAATTGAAAAGAACGCATGACACAAATCAATCACTGTATACCACTCAGTATCATGTGGAATTTGATACAGAATCACTGATGGATTTGGCACAATAGGACAACATGCCACCACAATTTGATTAACTTTTCTCAAATCCTGTACGATCCTAAATTTCCCATTGGGCTTTTTTAGTCCCATTATCGGTGAATTACACGGACTTCTCAGTAGTTCTCTCAGGACTCCTTGCTGAATCATTTTCTCAATTATAGGAGTTATCCCTTCAATTATTTCTGGTGTCATTTTGTATTGAGGAATGTTAGGATATGTAATTCCCTCTTTTACTGCAATTTTCACTGGATCTACATTATTCATCAATCCCACATCCTCTCCAGTAAAATCCCAAACTGTCCTTTTCACTGTGTCTCTCAGCTCTCGAGGCAAATCCTCCGGATTAAACACAGCAAATGCACCAATTAACTCACTTTCTCTATTCTCTAGAGTCACTCGGTACAAAACATCTTCATCTGGTGTCTCAAAGGCTATTCCATCCGGTGTACAAAAAATTGTACAGTTCATCTTGCACAACAAGTCCCTACCCAACAGGTTCACTGGACTCGTGTCACAGACAATGAATCTGTGCATGTCTGAAAATTTCCCTATCTGTACTCTTACAGGTTCAGTAAGACGTGTTCTGATTTGCGTATTGGCTACACCAACTACTTGGATTGCTTCATCCGAGAGAGGAAGATGTCTAACATCTGTTGACCTGACAGTTGATCTTGTCGCACCTGTGTCTACCAAAAAAGTAACACTCTCCTCATTTATTTTCCCATCCACAAATGGTCCTGCCTGGTCTATTTCTAGAGTTGCACCAAGTATGCACTCTTCTTCCTCTCCTCGGCACCGTCAATAATCACCCTCAGACTCACTCCCTTCACTCTTTAACAAGTACTGTTGTACTTTGTTAGAACGTCTTTGTTTGTTTACCTGCTAATCATTGTAGAATCCTGAATCCTGATTATACTTTTGTAACCCTCTATTCTGCGGCAAGGGCGGTTTTGGCTCTTGCCTCTGCTGTCTCACAACTTTCTGTTGTTGCTGCTGTTGATTATTTCCTTCGTTCTGCACCTGTTGATTTAAGGATTTATTCTCATTACTCACTAATGGTGGATTAGGACACTCCGATCTCCAATGCCCCAATTGGCCACAGTTGTGACAAGGAAACTTTTTCTTCGCTTCCTCAAGACTTCCTTTTCCTTTCCCTGCATATCTAGGTCTATTCCCTGCATTATTTCCTGGATTATTTGCCTGTTCCACTAACTGTGCTTCCTGTCTTTCCGCAACTTTCACTTGTGCCCACATTGCTTTCTCTTTCAGCTTTCTTTGTTTTGCTTCAATTTCATCACTGAAGTATTTTGCATGCCTCAGGATCTCATCTACTTTCTTACTCTGCCAATCCACTGTGTGCTCACGAATTCTTTGACCAATTTCAGGTCTAAGGCCATATACAAATCTGTATACAAAATGACTCAAATCTTTGTCACCCAGGTGTTCATCTCCACTGAATTGTTTAAATGCCAGTATCAGCCTCTCGTAAAAAGCATGAACTGATTCTTTCGCTTCCTGTTGTGTTCGATCTATCTTTACCCAGTCTGTCTCTTTTGCAGGTACTTTACTCTTCAGGTATACCATCACCTGATCATACTTTCTCATTACTTCTGGATCTGGTGCCCCTGTTCTTGGGTCTCTTGGATATTCCTCAGTAGGCCAACTCACAACTATTTTACACTCAGTCCACAAGTCTGCTGGAACAATTATATCAAACAGACTATTCAGGTCAACCCACAGCACTTTTGACAATTTCACAAACCTATCTACCTGCCTATACCACTCAACGGGCTTTTCTCTCAATCGAGGGAAATCATTCGTGAATGATAAAATATCCTGTCTGGTCCATGGAACATGTACATATCCTCCTCCAGGTATTTCTCTCATAGGATAATTATCCACTGGTTTCTCCTTTTCTCTCACTGGAAATGCTGAATAAGTTGTTCTATCTTCAGCCTCATCTCTTTTCTTGTACCACCTATCCTTCCACTTTTCTACATCACCCCATCTTCGCAATAATGCTACCATTTCCTTAATCTGTCCTGTTCTACCAGTAGCATTCAAATTTTCAATATCCTTCTCTGTAAAATCCATCCTGTAAGTTCTTTGTAAAGCTTTCACTTTATCAATGTCAACTCCCTGTTCATTTGCTATTGCTCTTAGCCTGTCATGTGTATTTCTTGCTCTCCAGGTAACACTTTTGCACATAAACATTAGTTCACCATCATGATGACTCTTCAGAATCTCTGTTGGAACTGTTCCTGTAACAAGCTCTTCTAGTTCTACACGTAACCTAGCTACATCAATTACTTGTGAATCTTTATCCTTTTTCTGTAGAACCTTCATCCAATCATTCAAATCATCAACTGTTATTTCAGCAGTTTTTCTCACTGGAACCACTCTCTTTTGCGGTTCTAAAATTGGCATCCCTGAACAACTAGCTTCACTAGCATCCAATATTTCACTACATGTGTCATGTCTTGATTGTCTCAGGTCACTTCTTTCTGCTCTTTTGCCTGAATCTCCTGAAGGACCAACTGAATTTGTCAGATTATTTCCAACATATGGAATCACCAGTCCATTCTCACCTGTCCTCTGTTTGTCAAACACAGGCATAACCGGACCTATTGTTACAGGCACCGTAACAGCTTCTAGATTCTTCGTTAACTCCCTAATTTTCTCTGTCAACTCTGTTGTAGTTCTGGCTAATTGTCTGGCATTCTCATCAAGGTAATGATCACTTCTTACCTCAGGTGTCTCATTTTCCGTCTCACTAACACAAACTGTATCCCTTATCGGAGAAACAACTGGTGTACTTTTATCCGGTTCTGGTCTATATGGAGGTGGTCTCTTGTAAATCATGTCATTCAAGACCTCATCCTCATACTCATTAACTCCATATTTTCTCATTTCTGACTCAGGAACCCTTTCTGCTCCTCCTTCAACTGTTCTCATCGGATATAATCCCTCTGACATACTAACATCTCGCCACCTTTTCATTCGATCATGATGAGTCTCACGATCATGTCTCCTCCCAAACATATACCTATAGTACCCTCCAGATCTCTGTTTTTCTCTCTCATGTACTTCCTCTTCCCATTCCACTAAAGCCTCGAACTGTGTAGGTCTCGGTTTCGGGTCAAGACATAGCATCTTTTCCCGTAAATTTCTCAACACGGCCAGATTAAATGAACCATGTTCTGGAAATGCTAGAACACCATCTTCTTTAGTATACCTAACCCAATTCTCCAACCATATACAGGTATGAAACCCATGTCTTGCAGCCATGAAGGATGCAGGTGTTTTCGGTGGAGGTAACAACTCACCCTCTCTTGTTTTAACATCTTTATCCTTGCTAAACCACTTTTTAATTTTACCAAAAAATGTTTTCTTCTTTTTCTCTTCTTGGTAATACATTTTAGCGTTTACCAAAACTCTCTACTCTTTCCGTATTATAAATATACAATACAAATTTTTCAACCAATTGCAGCGCGATTCACACTAACGCACCAATCCTGGAACGTCTGCGTCACTAAATAGCCCTTCCAATCCTTGCGCGGCTCACACTAACGCACCAATCCTAGCGCGAGCACTATTCTGATCTATCATCCAATCAGAGCGCGGTCTTTCTGACGTCAACAGTCGCTGCAGTCGCTTGTCTCCTGTCTTCTGTCACTCGTCTACCCCTCCTTTACAAAATCTTTTCAGTAGACTTCGTGTCAAAATTTCTACAAAATCTATTAGTTACAACATAAAAACATCTCCATTGTCTGCTTCGCTAACCACAGAATAGTAAAAGAGAGTCTATTTCATAAGAGACCTTTCATTGACACAGTAGCACTTCCTCTACTCTGCCCTACTAACATACATTCATTAACTGTTTCCTCTAGGACTTGTCCAAAGAGTCTTACAATCAACTAAATGTACAAACATTCACGCACATTCATACAAGGAAATATAGTACATACGCACAGAATCCTGCTTCCCGAGAACAGACAATCTGCTCCACTACAGAATTATAACATACATCAACTAAGCAAGCTTTCTTTGCCCAGTTCTTCCAACAAGCTCAGAGAATACCTATTACTCCTCCCGCGATAAGCTTTAACGGAAATCCTTACGGATCCCTGGGACTTAAGACCAGAGTTTCACAGATAACCTTCACTATCATACACACTCCATATATACCAGAAATATCTAATAGTAACATACGACGATGTCACTGATTCCGAACCCAGACAATGTGACGCGCAACTTCAATTGTCACACGTTATTCCTCACAATTCCGTCTTTCCCGAGAGCAGCATATACTTCCCTCTGCCCCACTACGGAACTGCTACAGCTTCCAAGTTCCAGAAGCACTACATATAACTCAACATTACGACTCCAACATATAGTATTAGTACATATACCAACATGAACCAATAATCAATAATCAATAAACTAATGTACAAGCAATCTTATCAGATCAAGACAATCATCAAAAACCATCAAACTCTGCTACCAGGAAATTGATAGAGATCAGGGTGTGTATAATATTCCCACTACCACGGACAGAGTAATCTCACAGTTACACGCACATGCATACATCATACGCTAGGGCCCATTTCACTACACTAACATACGTTCAAATACTCTACCAGCAATAAACCTGTGGAAGGAAAACTCCTAATCACCCTGCATCTATATCGAGGTCGATAAGACCTGGTTTTTGTGACTGTCCTTAAACATAATCTATACAACATATACAGCAATAATCAAAAATGTAAACCCAATAATTGACAAGAAAGAATATCCAACACCATGTTTAAAATTATATTGCTTTATCTAAAATTAGTCAAAGAAAATCAATCAGAGTAAATCATTTCTCATAGTTACCTATTCTAACTAAATGTCAGAACGGGTCAGGACAAGTCTCTCGGTAAATGTCTCTCAAGACGAAGTCCCTTCAGCATCAATCCTCAGCAACGCAGATTCGGTACGCGGCAAAGGCAAAATGGCAAGTGGCAAAAACCCTCTCTAGGCTAACATTTCTTATAGTTTCTAAACAATGGAAAGATACATTGGAAACATAGAAAAAACTGTAATGTCCGCCGGACCTGCTGAGCAGAGCGAGAAGGAAAGGATGTAACATCGCTACATTTGAAAATCTCCGCTCAGGAAAAGTTCACATAATAAAGACTACGGAACAGGAACCAAGAAATAAAACATGTATCATATTAGTTCTACTTCTCCTCGGCAATCGAGCCACAGTTCAGAGTTTTTCTCTAAGGCTCCTTTGTTTCCCAAGGCTGCCAAGGACATTTTCATTTCACTTGGAGATCTCCCAAAACTGCTGCTGTCCTCATGGAAAGTTTTCAAACAAGCAAGCAATGGTCAGTTAGCTTCAGGACCATTTCCAGCAGGGGTCTCCCTCGTCACAGTTTTCATATTATAAATCACAGCCAGGCTCACAAATCGGCCATCTTTTCTAGGCCATCATAGGCCTCAATAGACCATCTTAATTAAAAGAAACAAAAACAACGTTACCACAGCATAGTGATTAAACAGTGTTAACCCCACTAATACCCTTATGTGTATGCATTTATCTAGCACTTGCAACATAGAAAAGCATTAATTCGGAAAGCATTTTGTGCTCAAAAATAAACAGCACATAGCAACGTTTAAACATGAAAACACGCACGTTATTTTTTAAAACAGCACATTTATGCACACCCACGTGTAACTCCCTCTTGTTAGGACAAACGGATTGATTAATATAAACGCACTTGCACAAGACAAATAATTAATTATTAATAAATTAGTACAACGAATAGACATGCCAGAGCTTCAAAAGCCACTGAATTTTCAAACTGAAAACTCTGCTCCAGCACTCACACTTGCACATCCCCTCACCCTGCAGTCACACAGATATATCCTCCCTCCAAAGCCCCCGGGAACATAGTCTGTGCTGGACTCGAACTTACACATAGTTTATAGATTGGCTGCTATCCGAACAGCAGTCTTTCCCCTTAATAGTGCTCCTGAATATCTTTTTTTAGAGCACCCTCACATAGATAATTACAGTAATCCACAAGAGTTCACAAGTTCACTTCATCGCCTGGATTTTTTTGATAATTGGGATTGATTTTATTGCACATAAACAGATCCTGAATAACAACTTATAATTTCGCCATTAGCAGAAGAAACCAGTGTTACAATAAATTGAGGCTCCTATTGGCTCCTTTCAGTTTTGGGGTATTATGCTGACCATGACCTCATTCAAAGGTAGGGACTTGTTTCCCTGAAGGGTAAACTGGACAGTGCACCTTAGTTGTGGGCAGCATTAATCCCCCCACCCTTACCAACAAGCCTTCCAAGATCAACTCTCCAAGATCAACTCTCCGCTCTCCTGGCTTCCTTGGCACATATTCCCTGGATTTGGGGAAAGGGAGGGACTTTAACTCAGCCCAGTCAGTGCAGCATGGCAGTATTCCATCCCAATGGCTATGCGCTGGTCATTGTCAGGAATATGGCGCCTTCACATCCCTGCTACCTATCTGTACTCCTTCTGTTCGCCCACTCGCGACTTGTGCATTCACCTGGATAGGTTGATGTGTACCACTTAACTTTGCCACCTGGTCTCCTCCTCAGACTATTTAGGTTGAAATAATTCTGACCGTAACCCACTATTAATTCACCAAGACTGGGGCAAACCCCCTCTCCCATTCCCACTTGGTGTCTTTTGACTCCCATGATCGAGGACCGGTCCCTGCAAAGAACATTGTTAACCCAGCTCCTAAATACTTTGACAAAAACACTGGAGCAGCCTTCTCAAGGGCAACAAAGTGAGAGGCACTCTAAAGTTGTAATTCATGGGTACTGAATTGAAGCAATGGTTGGTGTCAGCAGAACTAGAGTGGGACTTGGCCGGAGTCCAGCAAGCCTACATCAACACTAAACATCAGGTGGTACCCTCCCTGACAATGAGAACCAAAGTGAGAAAACTGCACGAAGAGGAGACAGCCCTGACTGAAAAACTCTGATGCTTCTACTGGGCAGCATACACTGCCCGTTCCCACTCCAAGGTGGACAAATCAGGCCACCTCCTCGCCTGACTCTTAAAAGCAAAATCAAACCACCCACCCAAAACCACTCTGATGGCCGAAGAACTCTGCCATATACCCAGCAAACAGTTGCACATGTCCTGTTTAATTGTTACACCCACCTGTGTAAGACAGATGCCATCCAGGTGCAGAAATAACACTTGACTCTCTTGAGCTCCCCAAGTAACCCGCAGACTTCATGGAAGAATTCAGTGCTCCCATTACAGTCCAGGAATTTCAATTCAAAACGACAACAGAGCTCTGCTAGTATTGCTGAAATAACAAAATATCATTCAATCTACAATAACACTCTTTCACATATCAACCTGAGCTCAATGTAAAAAACTAACATGGATACTACACGTGTATAAAGTGTGCATGCGTGCGTGCGTGCGTGCGTGTTTGTGTGTGTGTGTGTACGTACAAGTATGTGCTAAAACCTATCAAAAGAAGAATTGAAAGTAGGCAAATTCATCAGTTTTTAAAAACAATCACTTCTCCCATCCATCATAAATCACTGTAGAATTATGAACCACTTTTTCATGTGGAATTGTGCAGTTCAGGCAGATTGTGGAATCTACATTGTCGATGCGTTTCAGTTGGATAATCGTATACTATCCAGCTTTTACAGGACATTACATTTTTTTGAATTTATGGTAGTCCTATAAACAAATGGCATACAGATATAGTTTAAAATTAATAAAAACAACAATTGGACAATGACCAATGCGTACAACAAATATTTCCCTACTTAAACAACAAACGTTAATTTTGTTTACTTTCAGTGGTATTCATGTAACTCTCAACATCGGCTCCTTTAATCACCCTTACTAAAAACCCACTCAGAAATTAACTCCAAGATGTTTGCTGTATATCTTTTTATGATTCACAGTAAAGTAGCTCTGAATTCAAAATTTTCTAATATTATATCCAGTGTATGTCACACTTTATTCCCATGCCTTCTCTTAATTATTTATAGAGAATTATTTTAATTCTCTGTTGCTATCTGGTGGTTCATGCCTCTCAAAAGCTAAAGGTTTGTCTGTGGAAACATGAACGCATGATGGAAACTGTTACTAAAACAAAATTAGCAAATGGGCGGAAAGCCGGATGATCGTACGAGAAAAACGTGAACAGACCTTGAAAGACAGATACTGGTACATAAACATACTGCTGAGCACACTATTTTTTGAAAGTCATAGTTTTCATTGCCATCATTTGAAATAAGGCTAGTACGAGATGCAGAAAATGTGCAAATATACAACACTAAATAAAATGGTTTTTGTGCCTAAAAAAATTATGAAACATAGGATACATATTACAGCAAAAGACTGCTTCGGATTAGTACAAGAACAACACTGAAACTTGACTTTGGAAGATATCAGTGCACATAGCGGTATACATATGTAACAAAGCATTGGTATTAGGGCAACGGGTATATGCAATTACACTTATCAGCATCCCCCTTTTTTCCAGGAATCCGCACTCTTTACAACAGTTAAATTGCAAAAAAAAAAGAACAAGGTACTTCATCATCCTCAAATTTAGATAGCGGAAGTATTTGAGCAGTGCCTTTATTTGTACAAGTGTGTATGACCATGCACATCACTAGCTTTCTTAATGCAGACATAGTAATCACAATTAGAATGACAGCATTAATTATTTCAAATGTCTTCATGCCCCTATTTTCCATAGAACCCTCTTACCCACGTCCATATGTCACTGAGATTAAAATCTAATCTGATTTGTGGTTCGTGTCATTTCTTATAACTATGCTTAATGTGATCAATTTCATCATGTATTCAGAGTGAGGTAAGTAAGTGCAGCATTCGATCCCTACATGCCCCTTTATGCTAGGAGGATTCCGTTCTGTAACCACATAGGCTTATTACCATCAAATTGATCAGTGATTAATACTAAGACAGTTGTGGTGGAGATTGCGATCTCTTCCATTATTTCTACATTGCATCCGGTCTGTTGAATGGCCTGGCTTACCCCATATATTGAAAAGAGAATGTAAAAGAATCGGTTAATCTTTGAAATTTCAAGAGGCCAGCCATCTCTGAAGAGGATGAACAGTGGAATGTGTGAGATCAGAGATGGCGTAGTTGGTGAAGCACGTCCGAGTCTCCTGTCTAGGGGCAGCCAGTGATACGCCCTGGATACGCAGATTAAATGGGCATTGTCTTCTTGATGTTTTTGTTTGTGGAACACTAAATCAGTGGAGAGTCTATTCATATGGAAGAGAATCAATCTTTGGCTTCCACAAGTGTCACATTCACTTCAACATACATGCAAACTTTGATCGCTCAATTTATAGTGCTTTCAAACCATTCCATGCTCAGACATGGTAAGGTGGGTGACTTTGGGTCGGTATCAGCCGTATGGATTTTTATACTTCTCAATGTCTTGAGGAGGTGAGGGAGAAATATCCGCTCATTCATATAGCATTTGCCCATCATAGAACAGGTTGAGGCAAGTTTCCTCCTTTATGAGGGGCACTTCGATCAAAGGCATGTTTCCTCCTACAACCACAGACATGTGAGTACAAATACAGCAAGAGGAGATGTTAATCGTGCATACCTTTCTAGTATAAAGCATGTAAGAATTGTTCACATACAGCGCAGCTTTGCCCATTGACTGGTTCAGTTCAGTTAGGCCTTTGAATAAATCCCCATTCCACAGTGATGATGTATCCTTCCCTGGATGCCCAAGGCTGCAGCGAAGATTGCAGGCTAGACCCAAAACGGGATCTAGTATTGGATAGAAAGCTGCTTACCTCGGACACAGATGGTATCAATGAGTGGCTGCAGGCACAGCATTGTGCAGCTGTGGAGTGGCAGGAAGAGAGGATGGACACAGTTGGCCTGTCCCACTGGCAGGTGGCAAAACAGTTGAGGCATTGTGCAGGATACTTCTAACCACAGATTTCTCACCTTTAGTATTCCCCACACACCAGACTGGATAAGGAAACCTTTCTTAGCAGTGCTGCTGCATGCAGCCAGATGGCACGTGCAGCTCCGGGTTGGCTTTATTCCACCCTAGAAGTCACAGATTAGAGCTGCATATAAGCACCACACCTGTGCGCTCCCATCAGTTTCTTTCTTTCCTTTCTTTTGAATGTGGATCCGGAGCTATGCTCCCATTTTCGTTAGTATATAACAATTTACCAATCAAAATCTAGTGCGCAAAAAAATAATGTTGCCTATTAAAACTACAGAGTGCAAACCACGCAGAGACTGCAGAAAACAGATGTCGGCAACAGAACAGCACAAGGTGTGCCTTTGGTGTCTGAGCTTGTGACTCCAAATGCACCCGAAGGTGATCCTGAGCCATGAAGTGAAGCTATGCGTCACGAGCATAGTACGATGTCATGGGCCTGCCTAAGTCCCACTCTCGCTCCAAACAGGAGGCGCAGACCTTCTCAAGAGTCCCATCACACAACAGGTTTTCTTCGCAGTCAAAATCATCCAGTAAGTGGTAGTCAAAACAGTTAAGGAAGCTTGAAGCAAAGCAGGATATTATCCCATCCCACTACTCGGTAACTAAAGAGAGGTTGCCAGGGCATCACAGTGCCACCTTATCGCTCGCAATCACCGACTGAGCAACTAAATTCCGCAATTGATCTCCATATGCCTGAAGTGTCCCAGGCCATCGGCAACCCTGCAGCTGTTCAAGGCCTTCAAGGAGGCTAGGCTGCATATTGTTGCGTCTCCCTCTGGTGCTCTTTCTGGCACAAAGGCTCTGCAGAGGCCTTCAGTCAGGTTACCACCAGCAAATCAGTCCTTGACACCGTCTCAGCACATAGAACGCATCTCTAGTGCAGAACCCACTCCGGTGCCGACTTCCTCTGTCCCTACGACCTGCCCCAGTCCTGCTGCCATTGACGTTGATACTGACATCTCCAGCACTAGAGGAGAATCGGCCAGTCACCGACCTGAGCTGAATCTGTCTCAACCCCGACCACGGTCATGCTCTGACTCCACTGCAACACATCTGGTTTCCCGACAGGCTGATTCTGACAGTATATCTCCAGTACTGATTATGATCAGATTTTACCACCTCCTGAAGATGACAATGGAGATGACTTATACTCACATTGTGATTATGATGGTTTATACACGGAGTTACAGGAAGCCAGCAGGCTTATTTCCCCCCACACCGGGGCTGTGGGCTGCCAACGAAAGACAGTGCTTTCTTTGCTGTGGTAATCCTATATGTTGCTGAGGTACTGGGCATCCAGTTGCCTTCTGTGAAAGTTAAAACAAATATCTGATAGAGACCTCTACCGCAGATTCCTTATTTTAGCATTCTCCCCAGGCGATATTTTTTTACAGCAGTACCTCTGTGCATCTGCAGTAAAGGGCGTGAAGAGACTCCTTTTTTTTGTTTTTTTGTTTAATAATTTTTATTACGTTTTCACAAAAAGAGAACATATAATAATCAAATGAACACATTGTGAATAAAGTAAAACGATGTATTTAAAGAGAATATATGAGCAAAAAATTCAAAAGAGAAGATAAAGAGGTAAGAAATAAAAAAATAGAGGAACAAGAGAGAAGAGGAAAGGAAGAGATATAAAGGAGAAGAAGGAAAAAGAAAAAAGAGGAATAACGAGAGTTGGAGATTGGGAAAGAGGAAGAAATTAAGATGCAGGTGCATGTGTAGAAAGCTGAGATGTAAAGGGTAGCCAAAGTAGGTCAGATTTAATTTTCTGAGAAAGAGTAAGAGAAGAAACAGTAGTAATTCTGTGTTTATCGCAAACAAAGTTCCACCAAATTAATAATGATAATTTAGAGTTTTCTTTCCAACAGGACAAAATCACTTTAAAAGTGGGGAAGAGGTGTGGCGCCGCGGCCAGGGCGACTGAGTCCGGAATCTGGGGATCACGGTTCGATCCCCGGCGCCGGTGGCAGATTGGCCCAGCACCATGTGACTCTCGGCAATAGCTTGCTTAATCTTCCTGTCAGCCCCCAGCGCCTAGAGACCCTAACGGGTGATTGTTAGCGCTTTACAAAAATGTGGATTATTATAGCAATAAATACGTCAAACAACAAAGTAATATGATTAGAAACATCAACATCAGGTGAGGAGGAACTCAGAAAAACATTTTGTATTGTTAATGGAATATTACATTGAAATATTATCATACATTTAGACCAAATAGATTGCCAGAACGTTAATACATTTGAACATTCATAAAGTTGATGAAGTAAAGTCCCAGTAGATTCAGAACAAGACCAACAAAGGGATGAGGAAGTAAGGGAGAACTTGGATATATGAACAGGGGTAATAACAGCTCTACTATAAATGAAGTAAAGGGATTGAGTAATACGTGCAGTAACAGAAGTTTTAAATAGCTTGAGCCATAATTTATCCCAAGAAGAAATAGGGAGTGACATAGATAAGACTGTTTCCCAGAGTAATTCGACAGGGGATTTAGGTCGTTCAGTAACATGAGATAACAACAACTTATAAATAAAAGCAGCCTTAGGCCTATGCTCCTGAGAAACATTATATAACAGTGAGGGTGAAGTGAGTAATGGAGAGACTAAAGGGCAATTATTGGAAGATAAATAAGAATGCAAAGCTCTGTTGATATTAAAAGATATTCATTAAAAAATGAATCTGGTAAATTATATTGTAACTGTAATTCCAGGAAGGGAATAACAGAATTATGTTGGATTAATTGATGAAAAAAAAAGAATTCCCTTTTCCTTCCAATGCTTGTAATAAAATGATTCACGTTTATATTTGATAAATTTGTTATACCAAATAGTGGAAGATTAAAAACATTGGTATGAATCTAGACCATCAGAATAAATATTCTATAAAAATTGTCGGGAGTATTTTAAAATAGGAGTATCTGATATGAAGGAGCAATTAGACATGTATATTATATCTCGAAAAGAAAAATCTTTTAATAAGGAACGCTCAAAAACAATCCAAGGATATCAGCAAAATCATAGGTTAATGCAAAAAATTGACGAATTAAAAATGCAGAATGATGAGATTTAAAAATCTGGAATACATACACCCCCTTCTGTTTTGGGACGTTTGAGTTTCATAAGAGCTATGTGGGGGTGTATATTATTCCATAAAAACTTTGTACAAATAGAATTAATCTGTGAAAAATACAAAGCAGGAATTCGAAAAGGTAACATGGATAATGTATAAAGGACATGGGGCACAATCATCATTTTAATAGTATCTAATCTACCCCACCATGACAAATAAAGGGGGGACCAAGAAAGGAATGATTGTATTTTGGCAATTAGAGCATTAAACGTATAACTAATAGTGGTAGATAAGGTAGAGTAAAACCAAATACCAAGGTATTTAATTTTTGTGGGACACCAGGTAAAATTAGTATTATTAAACACATATTGATAACAAAGAGTTTAAGGGTAAGACTTCTGTTTTAGAAAAGTTCAGTTTATAACCAGATATACTAGAATATAGCCGAACTTCATCCAAAAAGGGGAGGAGGGAGGAATTAGGATCAGACATATATACCAAAATATCATCAGCGTAAACTGACAATTTAGTTTCTATAGAATTATGTGAAAGGCTGGAAATACGTGAATTAATTCGAAGATGCTCAAGGAAAGGTTCGAGACATAATACAAATAACCAAGGCGATAGGGGACAACCTTGGCATGTGCCTCTATTTAACGGAAAAGATTTAGAAAAATGATTCTTAACAAAAATACTAGCACGAGGAAAAGAATATAACAATTAAACATAAGAAATAAAATTTGGACCAAAACCAAACCATTTGAGTGTATTGAACATGAATTGCCAGTTTATGCGGTCGAAGGCCTTTTTAGCATCTAAAGACAATGCCGCAAGTGTGGATTTGTACTTTTTTCTGAAGGAGATAACATTAGCAAACATGCAAGCATCCAAAGCCAATCTGCCCTTAACAAAACCAGTTTGATCTGTTTTAACCAATAGTGGGATGATACTGTCAAGGCGAGCGGCGAGGATTTTAGCAAATATCTTACAGTCATAATTGATTAATGAAATGGGGCGATAATTTTTACAAAGGAAATGATCCTTATCAGGTTTGGGAGTAAGGACAATCAAGGCCTCCATAAACGAGCAGATGCTTTGGAGTCAACAATAAATGAGTTAAAAAGGGCCAGAAGTTTGGGCGCAAAAATAGAGAAAAAGTAGAAAAAAATTCAACAGAAAGGCCATCAGGACCTGGTGCTTACGATTTATTTTTATTATAAAGTATTTTATGGCTTCCGTTATCTCTTGAAAAGTAACCTCACTTTCTAGCGATTCATATTTATCAGGAAGCAAAGGAGGACTAGGGAGGCCCGAAAAAAAGGTATATAAATTTTGAACAGAGGGATTCGTATCATCAGAATATAATGATTGATAATAATCATGAAATGCAGATGCAGTATCATCATCAGAGGATGCCAAATTATTAGTAGATTCATTTAGAATAGGACCTATATTTTTATGTTCAGATAAAAATTGTAAATAATTGTCCAACATCTTACCAGCCCTATTTTGACCACCGTGGTGTTTAGACTTTAATTTTAAGAAGAACATTACATGCATCAATCGTGTCAAGTTTGTTAAGAGCAGATTTGGCTTTAATCAATTCATGGAGAGCAGAGGGAGATTTGGAAGTAAAGTAATTATGTTCCAACAGTTTAAGTTGTTGTAGTAAAATGGCATACTTGGCTTTAGCAGTTTTCTTCTTTTTTGCTGAGTATGAAATAGCAAAAGCACGGAAGGAAGCCTTAAAGGCATCCCAGTTATTAGTAATGGAGGTGTTCAAAGGGTTGTTAATGGTAAAAAAAAATCATTAATAAAGGTAGTGGCTTCAGTAACGAAAGCAGTGTATGACAACAAAAAATTAAGTTTCCAAAAACCAAATTTTGGAGAACTTAGGGAGAGATCAAGGGCAGAAAAAACAGGGGCATGATCAGAGATAAAAATAGATCCAATCTCAGAGGATTGAATGGATGGGAGTAGTGGTTTACTAACTAAAATATAATAAATTCTTGAACGAGTATGATGAACATTGGCAAAAAAAGTAAACTCAAGGGTATCAGGGTTACATGTCCTCCAAACATAGTATAATGAACGAGAGGCAATGGCAGGTTGAAATGATTTATGAGTTTTATCGGGGTTAAATTTGCATTTGGATTGTCTATCTGAGAATGGGTCTAACCATTGAGTACAGTCTCCAGCAACAATAATATTTGGAGCAGCAATAGAGGATTGTAAGATCTTAATGTTATTCCAAAAGGCTGGGTCTGGTTTAACATGGCTGTAAATATTCAGTAAAACAAGTTCTTTATTTTGTAAAACAACCTTAGCCATTACCCAACGTCCATCATTATCACATTGCGTAGATCAAATTTGTGCATGAATCGATTTATGAAATAGAATAGCTACACCACCCTTCCGATTAGAAGCTGGAGAATAAGCAACTTGACCCACCCATTGTCTTTTCAGTGTAAGTGATTCTACATCATTGCAATGCGTTTCTTGAATAAATTACACATGAGAATTCAGTTTAGACAAATGAGAGAGTACTTTTTGTCTTTTGACGGGGTTTCCAAGACCACAAACATTCCACGTGACAACATTACACATAATGGAGGGAAGGGCGGGCAAGACATGAATAGAGATGATACACTTCAGGAGAACAACTGGAAGCGAAAAAACACCACTTATTAGATGAATACAGAGAACAAAATGTACAATATCATTTAATAGTAGTAGGCACAAACATCAAGCAACAAAATAGAGAACGATAAGCACTTAAAAGAATATAATGAGACACTAATATAAACAAGGAATCGATAATGAAAACGCACCATCACAAACAAGTAGAAAAACCATAAGATGATGGAAGAAGAGAAAAAGAGAGAAAAGAGAGGAAAAACAGAAAAATGAAGAAAGTAAGCAGGTCAAGGTAAAGAATCCAGATCTGAAGATAAACAAACAACAAGACAATTGGGACATGGTGATGACAAAAGCAGAGACAGCGCTATAAATAAATAATGATAAGCCTCGGAAATAAATGAATGAGCACGAGTAATGGAAAATTAAGAGTGGAGGTAGAGGAAAAAAAAGAGAAATATTTTAGAGGAGGAACAGGCAAGAGGAAGAAAATAAAGTTATAATTAAAGGATTAACATCAACCAATGAACTGGTAGAACAAAGAAAATATAAAACATACATTTTCCGTGTTTCGAGAAGAGATAGTGTTGAGAAAGAGTTTCAGTTTGGCAGGGTCATCAAAAGAACGTGACCTTCCTTCGTGAGTAACTTTGCATAGACATGGGTGAAGAATACCATATTGAACGTTCAAGTGTCTCATCTGGGGACAGAGAGCCAAAAATTCCTTACGGTGTGCATTCGTTGCATTTGAAACATCTTGCGAAATGAAAATATTATGACCTGACCATGTGAGGCATCATTTGGATTTAACCGCTTTGAAGACATGCATCAATTCCGTAAACTCGAAGAAAACCATGATGATACCACGTGGTTTGTTAGAGTTAGGTTGAAGACGACCCAAATGATGCGCCCGTTGTATGTTAAGAGGTGATGAAGATTAAAGATCTAAAAGGTCCGGCAGGAACTTTTTCAGAAAGGATAACATATCTGGTCCTTCAATATTTTCTGGCAGGCCATAAAGACGAAGATTATTCCTTCGATTACGATTTTCCAAGTCTCCAGTGTTTGGCTTAAGTTTGTGAATTTCTTGCTCGAACAAAGGAATTTTAGTAGAGATATCTTGAAGATTCCCAACACGTTCAAGTTCCAAAACCTTGCCCTCCATGATTATCCAGCAGTCTTCAATTTGTTTCAATTTTTCTTTAGTGGTGACCATGAAGAGTTGAAGACCACGTACCTCCTCCAAAATAGAATCCAGCACAGGATTTTGCGAGGTATGAATGGGGGAAGGTTGATCATTCTTATGTCTCTTTGGTTTAGCGCCTGAAGAGGATGATCTGGAGGAGATGTGGAGGTCGTTCGCCATCTTGGATTGTGGAAGAGATCGATGAGTAGTAATTAAGAGTGGACGAATGCGACCAATACACCACAGGAGAGGAAAGCAGGAATAGTGACCATCCACGGATAAGAACAAGTGTTGGATTGAAAAGAAGCACTATAATATAATACTGTAGTCAATGAAGAAAAAATAAAGTAAGTTCCTATATTATCTCAGGAGAAAGAAGTGCCGTCACAGTACAAAAATACGATAAATACTGTGTGAAAATATGAAAAAAAAATGCACCTTTTAACCATCAAAAAGTGGAAGGTATGCTCTTATTGCTTAACAATATCAGCAAGGAGTTCTTCTACACGCATGCTCCATGTAACTGCCTCAACTTTGGTAGAAGCAAGTTGTTATTTAAAGAATGCCTCTGTGGTACATAACAACATGAAAGAATGGAAAAGCCTTCTCTGTTGTATTGGCTTTACATCCCCGCTCATTGACAGTCCTAGAGAGAAAGAGAAGGAACAGCATTCATTTGAAAATGAGAAGAAAAAAAAAATTCTCTGATCTCTTATTTGGTCCCTTCATATAGTCGTTGGGAGAGAGAAAGAAAAGATATAGGAGCAGCATTCATTCCAATGAAATAATTCCACAGTACAAGACATACCGGCAGTTCAGGGAGTAAAACGTCATTTTCAATGAAGCACAATTGAACGCGGGTGCTGCGACTCAAAATGGCGGACGCCCGCGATTCTGTGAGAAATAATGCCGTCGCCGGTTCTAGACTTCACTCTGCAATTAGGGCTGGAAAGAGCAGTTGTTAAAAGCGCCGCGGATTCAGGATATCGGGGCCGCCATCTTCGCTCACAAATTCCGGCACCTTGAAGCGAAAAGAATTAAGGAAGCTCTGCGTCCCGGCGGAGCTCACACGATGTCCGCCATCTTGCTACGGCGTCCAAACCACGCCCCCCGTGAAGCAACTCCATAGCGACGTCGTGCTCCGGATGTGACATCAACAGAGTCCATATAAGCCCTCCTCTGACATGCTGGCTCCAGTTTCTTGTATTCCACGCTTAAAACGCGGATCCGATAAGCGGTTCCTCCGGCCATTTTTTTTGGCCTAACTCAATGGTTTTGTCGAACAGAACAGTGTGCCTTTAAACAAACTTCTCATGTCCTCTGGGTTTAAGCCTTGTGGGTCCTGTGGACAACAACTGTCTGCCATGGACCCTCTGTTTGTATTTGGACTCCGAGGACTGCGACTACTGTTGCCAACTTCACCAGAAGGCGCTGAGGGAACGTCAAATGAATCTCCTATCGGTGTGGATGTTGCAGTCTTCAAAGACTTCTGGTCACCCTTGGTCCCTTTCTCGCTCCACAGACCCCCTGCGGGCCTGATCCAGGAGCCGTTCCCATGGACGTTACTCCCCATCAACATCCTGCGGTAAGTCACGATGCAGGCGGTTAAAGTCGTGGCACCCCCCGACTTCGCCACTTAAAGCCTGTTCCCGATCTTCGGCATAAGAGTTGGTACACAAGTGTACCCTCCATCTCCCATCCTACCCTCGAGCCGGGGCAAATCTGACCCAGATGAGAGATTACAGTTCTTTTCTTAGTATCTGTGGGTCTTCACCTTCTCTTGGAGCGCCCTCGGGCCCAAGGAGGTGCACACATTCATGACTGTCCACACCAGTGGGTTTTCCAGTCGCCGTCTGTTCGGCCTTCAGAGTCCAAATCCATTTTGATGCCCGTGCACAACCCTTCAGACTCAGAACCCGGAAACACCCAGGTGTTGGTTCCGTCGCGAACACTATTATGCCCTTACTTTGCGCATAAATAAAAGAAGGAATCACTGCAGGGCGACCCAGGATTAATTCGCCGGTGGGAGACCCCAAACCGAGACGCACCCTACTTAAAGACAGGACGGCCCCATTAGATGTCACCATCTCACCGCTTTTGTATGTCGTGGCTATTCATCTTCAGTTTTCCTTCAGGAATATGTGTCCCTTCGACATTTTAATTCCATCTCTTTGAGGACTGGTTTCCAAGGAGGCTGGGGTTCCCCCTTAGCATCCTTTTCCTGAAGGTTATGGATTCTGTGCCCTAAAAGGTCAGTTATACCACTTCCACCTTATTTTGTGAATTCTTTGTACTTGAAGGAGTTCTTTTCTCTCATCCTTTGGAAGATGTGCGTTCCCCCCTCTCCCCCCCCCCCCTTTTTGTCGTGGTATATTGGAGGTTTTGCTTTGTATACATCCTATGTCCTGTTGAGACATTTCTTATTGGCCTCAATCCTTGTGCTTGTATGCACTGCCCTCAATTATTTTCTGTTTTTCCATTTCGTGGGGCTTGATCTCTTCACAACTATGTACTCCATCTTTTATCAGATGTTTCTTCTGTGTATTGGCTTTTATTTTGACTACACCTTTTGATGGACCCCGGTGGTGGTCGTCATTCCCTTCATATCAGAGTTTTCACACCTGTGGTTTTCCTTTGATTTCCTGTTAACCGCCTGATAGTAATCTTGTCAGTCAGCATTTGTTCATTTATTTTATTTTATTTATAGAGTTTTATATAGCGCGAACGTGATCCTTGGGTATCAGAGCGCTTCACAGTTACATGGGTTACATTTGGAATATAGCGGGTATAGCTGTATACAGTTATATACAGTATACACTGAGGTACATTTGGAATATAGCGGGTATAGCAGCATTAATATATATAATAATCCGGTACATAATTCTCCTAGCAGTTTCGGCAAAAATAATTTTTTTTCTAGGAACTTCTTAAGGAACAAGGTGTAACAGTATTTCTATACAAGTTGTTCTGATGTGCTTTCCGCTGGTTCTACCTCATACACAGTTCACGATCGATGTTTAGGTATTAATCACGATGCTTAATCACAATGCTGATGATGAAGAGTATAGCCTAAGGAAGAAATTTGCTCATTAGGAAGAGCTTTGCTTCCTTCTTGAATGTTGCTGTGTTTGGAATTTTTCTAATGTTTGGAGGGAGTGAGTTACAGATTCTGGGGGCTACTCCAGAGAAGACTCGGTCATAGGTTTTCTTCTTCCTAAAGATGGGAGGTTTCAGCAACAGCTCTCTGGCTCTCCTAGCGGGTCTGCTTCCTCCTGATATCTCAATTGTCTTAGCTAGGTACCTTGGTGTTTTGTAGTGGAGCGCTTTGTGGGTAGTACATGCCAGTTTTAGTTGAATTCTGGCTTCATAAGGTAACCAGTTTAATGCTTTCAGGTGAGGGGAGATATGGTCGTATTTTCTAGATCCCATGATGAGTTTTGCGGCCGAATTTCGACATGCTTTTAGTGGTGCTGTGGACGTTTTTGATAGACCTGCTAGAGTAGCACATCCATATTCAATCCTTGAAATAACTAAGTACTGGACTGCCATTTTGAGGTCCGCCGTAGAAATGAGTGGTTTCACTTTTCTAATATAGTGCAGGTGAAACCGAGCACTTTTTGCCAATGATATGATGTGGGCTTTCATGTCTAGGTTCTTAACAAGCGTGAATCCCAATGATTTTGTAGATAGTAGGGGTGCAGTTTAGTGCTGTGATCAGTTTGGTCCACTCCTTCGCTTCTGTGGGGTTCTTAGGTGGTGATATTAATAGGAATTCCATTTTTTGTGCATTTAGTTTCAGGGGATTGCTAGTTAACCAGTGTAATTACACTTTTAAGGCCTCATTCATTATCTTGATGTCTTCTAGTGACGCAATCTTGATGTAGATCTGAGTGTCATCCGCGTACATGTGATAAGATATATTTGCGTTTCGGAGAATTTCTGTAAGGGGTTTGACATAAAGGTTGAAAAGTGACGGTGATAGTGTTGATCCTTGAGGGACTCCAATTGAATTTGGGCATGATGGTGATAGCGTCTGGTTGACCAGGAATCTTTGTGTTCTGTTCTGAAGGAAGGATTCAAACCATTTCAGAACAATTCCAGATAGTCCCATCCTGTCTTGAAGCCTGGCTAGCAATTTTTCGTGATTTACCGTGTCAAACGCAGACAGGTCAAGAAGGACAAGTAGGCATGTTTGATTGTGATCTAGGGCCTTTAGCGCATCGTCCACTATATGTAAGATTGATGTTTCCGTACTGTGGCCTGGTCTGAATCCGGATTGGCAGTCGTCCAGCAGCTTGAAATTGGCGATGTGATTGCTCAGCTGATTTTGTACACATTTCTCAATAAGTTTGGCAAGTAATGGAATATTGGTTCCTGGGCGAAAGTTAATTGGCTCTGCCGGGTCCGCTGTATGTTTTTTGATGATGGGTAGGACTTGACCTGTTTTTAGGCACTCTGGTAGGATCCCTTGAGATAGTGAGGTATTTATTATTTCTGTCCATATTGGGACGACGATATGATTGATTTTTTTAGGCATTTAGAGGGGAGGGGGTCATTGTAGTGATTATTAGGTTTTATATCCGATAGAGTTTTGTCAATGGTATTCTGATCATATAACTTGAAGGTTGCCCATTGTGCATTGTTTTTCAATCTATCGTGATCGTTTATCATGGTATCAATGCTCTGTGGTGGTAGTTGGCTGGTAATGTTGTCGGTTGCCATCCTGAGCTCTTTTTCTAGCAAGTTAGCCTTGTCAGTAAAGAATGTAGAGAATTCTTCGCAGCTCAGTTGGGTTTTAGTCGTTTCTTGGGCAGATTTGGCCAACTTATTTGATTGTTGCTTTAACATCTCGAATAGTTTCCGCGGTCTGTTTTTAGCGTTGTCCAGTTCCGTTCTAAAAAATTCTTTTTTTAGAGTTGAGTACCCTTTTGTTGTACTGGTTTCTGATTTTTCTGAGAGTTTTAAGCTGGGGGGATGATGGGTGCTGTCATCCCCATTTTCTTTCTGCAAGTCTCAGTTTCCGCCTATCTTCATTCAGTGTTTTATTGAACCATGGATTTTTATCTTTCTCTGATATTCTTTTCAGTTTTAGTGGCATGGTGGCATGGACTATATTCGTCATTGACTTAGTGTAGTGATAAGTGAGTTTGTTTACGTTCAGCAAGTTGTTAGGCAGATATAGTTCCTTCTCACATCTTTCTACTAGTAGCTGAATATTAGGGTCTTTGGTGTCCCGAATCCACTTTTTAGGTTTGACAGGCTGCACGGTCTTGCTCTTTTTTTATGGTGGGTATCAGGAAGGTTATGGCATGGTGATCTAACCAGTCGCAAGGAACAATTGAGTGGACTGTAATATCTTTACTCCTCGAAATTACCCAATCTAATGTTTCCCCTTTCGAGTGAGTTGGCTGTGTGCAGGCTTGAGTAAGGTTTAGCTCTGTTAAAAATTCTTTAAGTGCCTTAACCTGTTTGTCATTATTGTCGTCCCAGTGTAAATTGAAGTCGCCTAGGAATATGTTATTGGTGTGACTGTTATTTAGTCGTGATGATTTCCATTAACTGATCTATGAAAGTAGCATAATGCCCTCCCGGATGGTAAAGCGCATGCAGGTTGCACTTTTGATTGTCTGCAGTTATTATATTGAGACCTAGGTATTCACAGGATTCAAGAGCGTCTGATTGTATTTGATTGACCTCTATATCTAATCGATGTATGCAGCCTATCCCGCCACCTGTCCTTTTTTGTCTGTCTAATCTCACAATGTTATAACGAGGGGGCACCAGTAGATCCATGAGAGGGGAAGAGGAATCCGTCAGCCATGTTTCTGTTAGGATTGTTATGTCTATTTCCTGGTTTACAATGAGGGCAGCTATGTCAGAGGCATGTTTTCCTGCGGATCGACAGTTGAGCAGTAGGCATAGTAGCGGTTTCCCTGAGCCACTAGAGTTCATCTCTTGAGTATTGGTGGTTAACTGGACTTGTTGTAGGTTGCCATTATATTTCTAGGATGGTGGTGCCCTCCACCCCCTCTTACCTCTTATATGGTATTATTTTTCTGGTTATCCAGCTGGTTTTCTGGTTATCCAGCTTGGGACTAATATGTACATCTATAATTGTCACAACTTTGGTCTATTACCAATGAATGTTGGTATTTATATTTATCTTTCGATAGATACCTCTATTCTAGGAGTGTCCCTCTTTCCTACACTGGTCAGTCTCCCAGCTTGCCGCAGTAGGCTGTGGTTTGCTTCCCTGACGTAGGGGATAATACTTTTGGTGTATTCTGGTAGACTTGTGTGTAGGCGTATACATCTCTTATCTGTGTGTTCACTTATATACGGGTATATGTTGCAAGTATGGTTGTGCTGAACTTCTTCCATAGGGTGTATGTATCTGCTTTTGTAACTACGCACTTTTTGATGCTCTATTTTGACCTTAACTTGGTCGTTGATTATGCCTTTATTTTTCCTTTCTCACCTGGGCTTCTATGTTACACAGTCCCAGAGAGTAGCATTATCTCTAGGAGGGATTTCTCCAACTAAGAGTGTTTTTTTTCAAGTCGTTGTTGTTCTCGCTATGCTTTTGCTCAGCATTGATGGGATCTCTCTCTCTCCATTGTGGATGTGCTCTGAGATTCCTTTTCTCTGTGTTTCACAGGGTAGGGTTAGCTCACACACTAGTTTCCACAATAAGAAGCTGGAACACTAATTCAGTTGAATGGGCTGTTGTCCGTGGTCCTTTAGCCTTGTCCAGTCATAGGTTGAATACCTTCGGCAGGGCTACATACTGTTATTGTTTCTATAAAGTGTTTTCTCCAACACTTACTTATCCCTCTGCTGTTGGTAATGTTTTCCACATGTTTCTGGCAGACTCCCACAGTCCTTCTGGTGGAGCAACTTCTTTGCCTTACCTATATTCTTAGTCCTATTCAGGGATCTTTTGTGAGTTCAGTTTGCAGACCCTTCTCCAGGGATGATGTTGCTTGGGCATCTAATTCTAAGGTACGGAATCTGCGGCTAAATGTCTCTACCAGATGAATAAGTTACTTACCTACGGTAACGCCTTATCTGGTAGAGACCGGATCTAGACCCAGATACCTTAACGACCCATCCATCCTCCTGGCTCTGCAAACTGCTTATCCTGGTACCTACAAGATCCCTTTCTTGACGTTCTGATTCCTTTCTTTTGGACTTAGAATTGTTTGACACACAGATGTCTCTTTTTGGCTCGCTATTTCCATAGGCAGTTTCTATAGGTGACTCATCGTTTTTGGGTTGAAAAATAGTCTCAGAAGAAACTGGCGTAAGCGTGTCCGGGTAGGGCTCATATGGATTCCATCAACATCATATCCAGAAGGACGACGTTGCTACGGAGTCGCTCAACAAACTCTAAAGATGCGCAGAGGTACTGCTGTAAAAAAATAAATCCAGATTCAGTCTGGCACCTGAGGAGAATTCAAAGATAAGAAGTCTGCTGCTAGATCCTGTCTCTACCAGATACGGCGTTCTGAACCCCAATCAAGTGACTACTTCGGGAGGATCTTCAGTCGAAGCAGCAGATCCGGGTTCTCCACCTGAACCTGTGCAATCTACATCTCCTTGTGTGGAGTTTGAGTGGCAGCAGTTGACTGCATTTCATTAGCTATGCGAAGTTGTGAATGTCATTCTGGCTGCCAGGTGCCCTTCCACAAAATTTGTACTCTCTCTGAGAAAAAAAATTTGTGGCCTGGTGTGGAGCCTCCAAGACAGACACTTTATAAGCTAACTGTCGGATATTTTGTTATTTGTTTTGGGTTTGGCCCAGAAAGCCCGGGCAACAAAGGAAAATGCTATGTGAAGCAGTCTCAAACCACAGCGAATGTGCTACTAATCTGCAAGTCCTGGCAATACCAATCTCTTTCTTTTTTTTTAACCTGAAATTCAGAACATCTCTTCTCCTTGTTTTGCCAAACCCAAGTCTGTAAAAAAACTGGGGTATCTAGTCCCAGAACCTACTCGAAAGACAATTGTTCATACCATAGTAACATCCAGATTGGATTACACTAACTGCCTGTACTTGGGCCTTCAAGCCTACTTTATTCACCGGATTCAGGTCGTTCAGAACGCATCAGCCAGACTGATTCTGAGATACCCTTTCGCTAATCAGTCACTCCTCATTAGAAATGCTTGCACTGGTTACCACTGATTAAACCTATTCAATGTAAGGCTATAACGTTTGCTTATAGAGCCTTCTCAGAGAAAGGACCTTTCTACATAGTGAAAAGACCTAAGGCATACGATCAACCTAGATCCCTCATGTCTAACAATTTTAGGTTTCTAAAAGTTCATAAAGAGGTGCTCAAAGGTGCAACCATACAGAGTTGGGGAGTAGAAATTTCGGTGTGACCACACATCCAGTGTTGTCTCTCCACACTCCCTCAGGATCTCTTTTATATTTCTACTAGCTCCAATATTGTATTTTACTTTCAGAAGCTTGTTCCCCCACTTGAGGCAAAGCTTTTGCTGATTGCACAGAAAACTAATCCATTCTCACAATGTAAATAGTAACATGAGCATAGCAACGTTTCAAACAAAGCACAGATAATAGTATCAGCTTGTGCGTAGCACACTTTACCACTGCCACCTTCTTTGGTGCGTGTTGTTTATTTAAGAGGTTCATACTAACCATTCCTTATAGGGGTTCTGGTAGATTTTAAGCACTAACTTTGCATCCAAAGGATTCAAAAGTTGTGTGTTACTCCAAATGCATACTTTGAGTCTGTCTACACTGTCATAATATTTCCTTTGTTTAGAATATAAACTCTGCTAACGGCAACAAGCTCTGCCACTTGGGCAGGTTTCACATTTGAAAGGCGACAGCTTTTTCCGATTTTACACACAGTACTTGCAGCATAACCTACAAATAAGACACGATTGTTGATCCTGAGGCACGATCCATCAACAAAATAAGTCAATTCATAGTTAGAAATTGGTAAAGTAAACAAGAGCTTTGATCATATGAGCTTAGATCAGCAGGCAATTATGGGTCTCCCCCTTCTTCAATTTTGGACATTGAAGATGCAGGGTTCGGTGTCGAATACTGGGCAGGATTAATACGAGAGGCAGAAAACAGTAGAATTTCATTCTGAGAGAATCTGGCTGTAGAGAGGTGCTAGTCTTTGTGGTGAAAAGCCGGGTGACCCCAAAATGTGGGGCAGCAAAAGTTAAAGGTGAGTGTGAGAAATTGAATTATTAGTTGAAGTGGATGGCAGTCCTCTTCAAGCAATGATGACGCTATTCCTCAGCAGGTACAGTTAGGTCTCAATAATTTAAACCTGAGCTCAACCCTTGGTAGCTGTAACACAGAGTAGAGAGGCTTAACTTAGGAGAACTGTGTAAAGGATTTATCAGTACTACAACAGTTTTTAAGTAGAACCACAGCACAATAAAATCCCACTCCAATTATAAAAATAGAGAAAATGTTAATCTTCAAAACAACAAAAATGTGATGTAGAGATTTGAGTTTTGATATTTTAACGTTTTAGGTGTTTCTAGCAACAAAAAGTTGTCCGGGGTACAAAACATGGAGCATTTTGGCTTGCATAAACTATCTCTACCTAGCAGGTTGGCAGAGGAGGTTAAGCTAGGCAGGAAGGAATGTTTATCTGAGCTAGGTCCTAGGAAGATAGATACAAGATCAGAAATATGGTGGCTGACTAGTTGGTTAGAAATAACTGCATTAAAGGGCATGCCCAGGAGAGGTCAAATCTGAATTTCTAGTTTTTTTTTTTAGATCTAATTCGCTAGCACCTATGTCCATGAGGCAGGTGGTGTATTTACCATTGGAGCCCTTTTGGTCTAAGGGAATTAAGGTACTCATGGTTCATTGGTAACCTCTTGAGCTGTCCTAAAATTCAGGATAAGAGTTCTGGATTATTTGATGAATCTCAACCAGATTGGTTTGACCTTGTGCATTAAATGCGGAGTTAGGATAATCTTGTTTTCAATGCCCCAGTTGACCATACAAACCAAACTCGTAGTGTTTCTCCTCTGTTCCTTCCATTGCCTCCTTAGCCTCACCCTCTTCAACACCTAAATGACCCCCCATGGCCAACATCGTCAGATCTGATGGACTCCACATCATATCCTACGTATACGACACTCAACTCCACTTCTCCCTCTCCAAAGACCCCACCACCACGAGAACAAACTTACATTAGTCATGAAGAACATTGCCAACTGGATGAAGGACAAATGCCTGAAGCTAACCATGGATAAAATAGAAGTCCTGGTCTTCGGCAATAACATCACCCCCTGGAACACCTCCTGGTGGCCCTTGGAGCTATGACCCTCTCCCACGATGCCAGAAACCTCCGCATCACCCTGGAGAGCAAGCTGACCAAGAAATCCCAGATCAACTCTGTCTCCTCTGTCAGTTTCTTCACCCTGTGCTTGCTATGAAAGATCTTCAAATGGCTTCCCTAAGACAAAAGGAGCACAGTCACACAGGCTTTTATCACATTCCAACTGGACTGTGGCAATGCTCTGTACTCCAGGATCGCTGTTCACCTCCTACGGAGACTTCAGACCATAGGGAATGTGGCAGCAAGACTTGTCCGCAATTAACCTATGTCACCCCTCACCTCAGCAAGCTCAAGTGGCTCCCAGTACAGAAGAGATGTCAATTCAAGCTGCTGACCCACGCACTCAAGGCCCTGCACAACCAAAACCCCGCCTATTTCAACCACCCCCTCAGCTTACACCAACCGTCTAGGCAGCTACGCTACGTGTCCTTCTTTTTGGTCCACGCTCCCCGCATCAACCTAAGCAGAAGTGGAGGTCGCTATTTCTCCTGCCTCCCAACAAAGGCATGGAATTACCTTCTCTTGCAGCTCCAGCTACTCTACCAGAATTTCCGAAAGCACTCAAGACCTGGCTATTCAGCTGAGCCCCTCGGACCTGCAAGCGCCTGGATACCCTTGCAGGCAATAAGTAGTGCTCTATAAATCAACTGGTTGAAAATCGACTGACCAGCTAAGTATCTTTTTTTTTTTGCACATCTTTTTATTGTAGTACAAAGTGAAAAATAACACATTATAGCCATGAGTCAGCCTTGCATTACCATCATAACAATGCAACTTTACATGCATCATTAGAAAGTCTCAGTACATAATCTCCATTCAATGCTGTTTCCCCTCAGGCCCAGCACACATGAACATCAAGGCAAGGAAAAGGGTTTGCTGGCTTTGTGCATGCTGCCTGTAACTCATTCAATCTAGGGCAGAAATGAAAGGAAACGACAAACCGGGTAGGGGTTCCTGAAGTTATTTTACGTAACTGATCTGCCTGAAAGGTATTGTACACACACCCAAAGATTCCATTACACTTCAGTCAATATCCAATGGGACTCTCACAGGTACTGGAGAGGCTGGCTCAGAGGGTCTCTTACTAGCACACATTCATCCTCAAAGGGTCTGTGTTTCGGGTCCTGGTACTCCTGGGTATCTTCCCCATTTGCGCACTAATGCTAGTGCCTGCATTCACTAAACCGTGGATTTCCACTTATACACATTACCCTATACACCAGACTTCTCCCATTGCTACCTTTCCAGCCAACTTAATTTTTTTCTTGTCCCAATGCCATTTGTGCTTAACCTTTTAAAACATTGATAGCCATAAAACAATGCAAGTTATTCAAAGCAAGCAACCACATTTATGATAAGCGCAGACCTCACCTAAATTTTGGTTCAACATGCCCATGCTCTTTGGCCAGTTCACAAGGACCAGTGCTGGGTTGTGCTTCACCCAGCCCCACTGGAGAAACTTCTCCCCTATTAACGTTTGCCACCTGGGCTCGTTGTGTGTAAGCTAGTCAGGCATACTCCTGTTTTATTTAAGCGGATACTTTTTCCCCACTGACCATACACTATCTGTAAAATAAAGCATTTCAAAGCCTAAAGTCTACCATGCCTTTAGTGTAAAAATAGCTAATATGCAAGCTAACTAGCAAGTGACAATTGCCATTCCAAGGGACCAGAGCATCCGCTCAAGAGCCAGTGATTCATATAATGCTAAGGTCTATACATTCTGACTCATTTTTATACACATTTCCCTCTATATGAGTCAAGTGGCAACATGAACACCTAATAGAAGCTGTTACTAAAGATCTAACTAATAAGCAGAAGACAGGATCTTCTCATAAGAAGAATGCAAGAAGACTTTGAAAAACACATACTGGTACATAAACATTCTGCTGCGCACACTATTTTCTGAAAATCATGCATTTGATTTGTTAATATTGGAAGCAAGGTTTCGCTTTACTATGAGATGCAGTCAATGTACAAAAGTATAAAATTTAATAAAATGGCTTCTGACCCTAGAAGAACCATGAAACAGAATTCATATTAAGGCAAATGAACACTTTAGATTAATACAAGAGCAACATTGAAACTTAGCTGTGTAATATACCAGTGCAAGTTAAGGAGTACATGTGTAACAAAGCATTGGTATTAAGGCAGCAGGTATATGCAACATTATACTTTCTCACAGGGCACAAGATGGGGGATGTATACAGCTTTCCCAGACAAAGAAAGTGTATTGCTTTCATTCCTGTGGCTGGAGGATGGAGATCCACACTGAAGTGAGGGAGGATGAATATAGGGATGCCTTTAGAATTTTAGTGAGGACCTTGTTAGACTGGGCTGCTGTAGTTCTTCCTGAGCACTGCTATTTGGTAGATGGTAGGGGTGAAACTACAGGTTGTGTTGCTTAACATGAGGTTGTTTCTAGGCAGGGTCTGCTCTTTTGTCTGCCGTGATTACTGCTACAAGAAGGCTGATGACAGCCAGGTGGGGAGATCTCAAACTCAAGTGTGCCCTTGTTTTGGATACTCCTGTTTGGAACTAGCGCAATTGTTACCTCCTGTGGAAGTCATTGCCTTCCACAAACTGTCTCTGAGCCAGTAAATAACACTTTCTATAAGACCTAGGCCAAGCTGGTTCAGAACCCTTAGACTCTGGATCCACATCCCATTTCAGTCTTCTAAAATCACAGTGCCAACATTTACAGGGAGATGCTCAGGTAGCACTATAGATTTTATCATGCTCTCAGCTAACATTTCAACTTCAGTGTCCAATTTAAATATCCTTTCAAAATACATGCATGATCATAACCCTCTATTCATCAGTGTTAGATATTGGAGTAACAATCGCAGGGAAGGGCGCCCATTAACTGTTCCGAAAATAAAGGATAAAATGGAGCAAGATTGATCTAATACAATTCTTAGAAGATCTGTTTATTAACAAGCATTAGCAAATCCAAAAAGTCTAAGTAAGATCTAATGGTTTTGTCAATTTTCTTTTTGCCATGCTCCGCAGCTGCTGTGCATCATGGCTGAAAGTAAAGAAAAAAGCGCTATGATGTGTCGTAGCACTTTTATTTATTTTTTTACTTACAGCCATGCCTCACACTGACAAAGCCGATAGCTCTCACATAGGCAAGACCTGTTAGCTTTGCTAATGCATTTTCTTCCCAATTGGACACTTTTTTATTCCTCACCTTCAGCTCTGAAGTTACCGCGTAAAATACAAGAACACTATAAAACTCCCAAATAAATAAGGCACGTTGCGTTGAAGAGAAATGTGATCGTTTTTGTGATTGGGTCTAGAGTTACCTGAAGATACGACAAACATGCAAGGGTACCTACCATTCATGCAGCACTTAAAGTGCAACTAAATGTAACACAGCTGTAGAATAACTTTTTAAAACTCCCACGTCTTCACAACTATACTTTTGAGAAGGGCCCTACATAAGTAACCTTCAGGGAGGGAGGGAGAAGGGGATGCAGGCTCCATATCCGTCCCAGGTGCTTCCAGTAATGGCCCTGCAGCTGCAAAGACCCTGTGCCTCTTGTCTACTGGCAGAAGCAACAGTGCGACAGCACGATAGAAAAGATTAATTAAGATAATGGTGAAAAGTATGAGATTCCATAGGGCAGGGAGGAGAGAGGCTGATGGCATTTAGTTCTTGATTTAAAAAAGCAGGAAAAAAAGCGCTATGACGCAGCCAGCGTTTACTGTTTTATAACACTTTTTTAAAGTCATTTAGCACATCAGCCTAAACTGCTGTGCAATAGGTTTTTAAATAAATGGGGGGGCAACACGAGAGAGGCATGGTGGGCGTGTGAGCAGCAACAATGGAAGAGAGGAAAAGCAACATGAGGGAGTTGCGGTGGAGGGAGCAACAGTAACGAAAATCGGTGGTGAGGGGAATGGTGAAAGTAAAACGAGGGAGGTGCGGTGAGGAGGGAGAGGGTAGCCGAAAAGGGATGGCTGGTAGGGGAAAAAAGCAAGAGAGGAAGGGGTCAGAAAGAAATATTACTACAGTCACGTCAGGACCAGCGTAAATGCACTAATTACATTTAATTTATCTGTGCATGGTCCATGCTCCACAGAAAGGAATGGAAGTGACGCTTAGCCTGTATTGGCCAATTAGGATGCAGCAAAGAGTGACAGTCAAGCCTACAAATTTTAAGCAATGGGCAGGCTTCAAGCCCTTTATTTGTAAACAATATTTCTTACAAGTGAAAGTGCATGCGCTGTCGCAGGCTCAACCTAAAAATGGAGAAGCTTATTGGGAATACTTGGCACATGATACAGACGTTCAAGTTATACTGCTTTCCTTTTAGTTCCATCTGTGACACCATTACATCTATGTTAACCTCTATGAAAAGCTTTCCAGGAGCACAGCCTTGCCATTGGTTTTAATCATGCTCGCTCTTTTGCACATAAAATACTACACTCTGCTCTTAAATTTCCACCATCAAGGGAAGACATCAAGGCATGCAGGAAATTATATTGGAAGGCAATATCTGCTAAAACTCATGAAATCAGGGAAAAGGCATGAGAAGAACTAAAAGCAGTAGGTACAACTAAATATAATGGGGCTTTTTGGAGGGTGGAGAATTGCCAATTTGTTAGTAAAATCGACTCCCCAAAGCTGGAGAATGTGATTCCTGCTCATAAATGACTAGACCATTACACAAATATTTTTAACCCAGATAACTGGCCTCCATATTTCTCTTTGGAAGATGTTGGACCTGATCGAGAAGGGGGCTCTAGAATTTACTCAATTTATACATTGAGAATAGCTTAACTGGAAAAGCCCCAGGCCCGGATGGTTTATCAGTTGATGATTTCAAATATAGTAAAATGTTATGGGCCCTGTTTGTAACAAATGTAATAGGAGCAGCTATCACCAGCACTATCCCGTAATCATGGACTGAGAGAATTATAGTGCCCATTTTTAAATGGGGGACAGAAACCTGTCCAGTTGCTTTTGTCCTACATCATTACTGCATTGAATTGTAAAAATTCTGACGACGGTATTATTGGAGGGATTAGAGACAGGGGCAGAATAAAAAAAAATTCAGATATGGCTTCCATCCAGACCTGGATACGTCAGGGCAATGCCTTAACCTATTCCTCATAACTGGGAAATATGTGAGAGGAAAGAAGGAGCTATCCACATGGCATTCTTGGCTCTAACCAGCACCTATGGCACTGGTTATCGTTCCAAGCTTTGATTGTGGAAACCATTGCGGGTCAAAAAAACTTTAATTTGTTATGGCAGTTACATCAGGTTACCACTGACAGGCTCCATTTTGGGTTGAAGTGAGAATGTATGCATCAAATTAGAGCGATAAGAGGGGTGCACCAGGGATCTTTCTTGGTATCCTTCTTATTTATGTTTATTTAAATGGTCTGGAGAAGCATTTAATTAGCAAGGGTGACAAATGCCTCATTTGGGAAAACGTCCCTTACTAATTTTACTGTATGCAGACAACACCGTCCTTTTATCAGGAATGTTAAGTCTTGTTTGATGAATTATTGTGTTTTATGAGGGATTTAGATCATTTTTAGACCTCGCCTAGCGTTGCAGCGCGAATGCGCTGCCATCGCTTTGCGAGGCATGCAGTATATACTGTAGTGTGGAAGCTCCGCCCACTCTCTGCCCATTGGCTTTTGTCTTAAATGCTGCCTTCCGATTGGTTTGAGGCTTGTTAGTCCCTCCTCAGTCATCATTTGTATCCTTCCACGGCTATTGGCCCCTTTACTCCTAAAACTATTTTCTTCCCTGTCTCCCCACCCCACCGCCCCCTTCCTCAGTATGTGACTTCTCACCCGCCCCCCCCACTCCCGTTCATGTTTTCTTGCCTGCCGGCACTTCCGTTTTCATCTTTATTATTGCCACCTTGAAATATGCGAGTTCAAGATGTGTGCTGTACAAAAACTTCTCGTGTTTAATAAACTAGATTTTAATGTTACTCTAAATATAAGACTCTAGGCAACATTCGGGGTATGCATGGCAACTGACGCCTCTTAGTTCACAAATGGCATTGTTGTCGGGCCGGAGGAACGGCAGTGTTTTAACTCATGCTTAAAACAAGCACATTTAATAACTTAAAAGGCATCCTAGGCCCGGGACCCTCACCATGGCCAGGACAGTGGTGGCAGCCGCAGCCATGCTCCTCATAATCACACTGGCACTTGCAGTATGTACCGTGTAGGTGCTGTCTGTACCAATCCTCCTGTCGTTTCAAGACACACTGGGGGACTTAAGGGTCAACGTTGGATGTGGGAAGGAGCTTGACTGCACACCAGTCTCCTTTACAACATTAAAGAAGCATTTGCAATGCAATAGGTCTCACATTTACGAGTGTTTGAGCTATTTGCATTGCAAATAACTGCCTTTTATTTATGTGTTGTTTTTAAAACTAATAAAAGGCATTGGCATTTAAAATGCCAATAGCTTAAACTCTCACAAATGCGTGCTATAACATTTTTTTTAAAAGCATTCAAGAGCATGTCCTTCCTGCACCAACAGCCAGGACAAAGCTATTTAAGAAAATAGTGCTTGGAGGCTGTAATTAAAGCCTACCGAGTAAAAACATACTCAACAGAGGGTGTAGCCATGGGAGGTTTCAAAATGAGACAAGGTGGTACTAAGGAGAGACTACTACGCTTTTCGACCAATGAACAGCCACAGTTTACAATGGGCAATGACAAGCCTATGAAAAATATGGGCGGACAGTGGGCGGAGCTTCAAGTGCATACAGCATGCCTCGCAGAGCAGCTCAAGCGCTGCCCAGGCTCGACCTAAAAAACTCCCAGTTTTGCATGCCTCATGCAGTAACTAGGGAGGGATGGTGGGGTCTCACACATGGGTTAGTGTGCAACCTTCTCAACAGAGGGAACGTTCTATGTTCAGGTTATCCACCAGCCCGTGCCCTGCAGAAGGAACCAGGACAGTGGTGTCAGATTTGTGGCCCCGGAGTGCTTGGGCCTTGGGCCCTCGTGTGAACCAATTTTGAAGCGTTCATAAATGTAAGGTGCTTATAATGTGCCCTGCTTGCTTTAATCCGCTCCTCTCTCCCCCCTCAAGTTGTTCACTGTGTGCATAGCAAGCACTTTAACGCCCGTGGCCCCACAACATTGAAATGAGGCTCAGTGTTAGACACTCGTCCAAGTTGTGAAATCTGCCCGTCATTTGCTGCAGTGAATTGTCTTCGTTTTATTGTAAAAGTGTTTACTGTCTGCTCAAAACTCGTTGTCCCCTAAGGGGTTTGGCTGAGATGGGGTAGATTCACAGTTTTTGCTCCTAGCTTCCTCTAGACACTTGTCACAGTTCATTAGCCTCAATCTGTGTTCACACGTTATTGTTGCGCCGTGTGCCAGTACAGATAGAACACTTTCAGAAAATATGCCCCCTCAGTGCTGTGGTCAGACAAAGACGAGCCCAGCGGCTAACCGGCTGCAAGACCTTGCTAAATGAAAGAATCCAAGCTACAACGCGCAGCACTAGTTTACTAATTACATTTGTAATGTTTGCTGAAATACTTCCCTGCAGTACATTTTGGGCGTCTTGAATTGTAAAATGTCACTGTTTGCCCTGTCCAGTAAATAAATGCATAGTAAAGAGAGTCAAACGTGAAGACGTGCAGACGATGGCTCTGTCGTGTTGGCCATTGTCACTCATATCATAAGGAATGGAGGTCAGAGGCGAAATGCATGCTGACTGGTGATACTCGTTTCAAGAGTTACCTATCGTCCTGACCTAACTTCATGCTGGCGCAGGGCCTATGCTATGAATTCAGCCCAGGGCGTGTGCCTTTTGATGAATTGGACTCATGAAATTTGCAATACACGTTATCATCAGGCTCCTCTCTGAAGAAGGGACACTTTTGAGTGCATTGTTGAACTGCTTTCTCTCCCCCTGTAGTGCTGCGTTCTCATTTCGAGAATCATCGCCTGACCCAAGGCTTCAGTGCCCGTAATGTCTGCTGGCAGGATGTTTGGCGCGGTATGGGTGGGAGGATGAGTGAATGAGAGAGTCTCTAGAAGGATGGATGGATGGATGGATGCATGGATGTATTCATGAACAGATGAATGCAGTGGCTGATTGTTAGAAAACCCCGGGCAACCGGGGTTTGGCAGTCACCCGGGGGTTTCCCAGCACAAGGGGTAGCTTGGCTCGAGCGGTCGGGGGTCAGGCACCGTGTTAAGCGTACGTCACACCCTCACAATAACCATGCGTGCATCCGTTCCAAAAACGACACTACACCGTAAAAATGTATGAAAATATATCTGTGTTTATCTTGTTTTCTCTTAGTTGCAGGTTAAATAAATAATAACACACTTACAGTACACAAAGCTTCTTCTGTAAAAAGGGTAGGTCAAATAAATAAGCTCAGATCATAAATAATCAATGAATAAATAGATGTGCATAAAATACATAGGCAAATAAATACTGTGAGGGAATAAATACTGTGAGGGAATAAATACTGTGAGGGAATAAATACTGGGAGACAATAAATACTGTGAGACAATAAATACTGTGAGACAATAAATAGGATAAATAGAAAGAATACAATACTCTCAATAAATATAAGCCATCAGTACACTTTCAAATCAGGTCACATTTGTGAGGTACTATGGGTTGATTTGGCCCAATCACAGCTTGTGGTTATGTGGATGGCCTGAGGGTGTCTCACCTAGCTTGGATAAGGCTGAGGCTAAAACTGAGGTAGATCAAGGGTAATCTAGGAATCTGGCTCTCCCAAACTACACAACCCCTCACACAGGTCACTGTATCAGTCTCAGTCCACCCCTGGCACTCCCAGGCTGGTCCTAACACCTCTCTAGCCCCTAGGATGGTCTCTTAGGGCTCCACAGGGCCTTAGGCGCCCTCTATTCCACTTACTGCCCTCTTTATGAACTTCCGACTCCGCCGGAGTCGTGTCGACGCCGTGAGGCGGTTCCGGTTCGATGTCGCTAGCCGGCCTCGGCTCGATGTCAGTTCTTGTCGACGCCGTGAGGCGGTTCTGGATCGATGTCGGCGGACGGCCTCGGCTCGATGTCAGTTCCTGTCGACGCCGTGAGGTGGTTCTGGATCGATGTCGGCGGGCGGCCTCGGCTCGATGTCGCTGGGCAGCCTCGATTCGATGTCGGTCTCCGGCGTCACAGGGTCACGATCTCCCTACTTCCGGGTGTCTCCGGAGTGCGACCTCCACTCCCGACCTCCGGTGCTCTTCCCTTCAGGTTCCGGCGACTCCGGAGTGCGATCTCCACTCCCGACCTCCGGTGCTCCTTTCCTCCGGTTCCGGCGACTCCGGAGTGCGATCTCCACTCCCGACCTCCGGCACGATTCACCTCGGTCTCCGGCGACTCCGGAGGGCGGACTTCACTCCCTCGTCGACGCCACACACTCGACCTCAGGTGACTTCCTCCTCGACCTCTGGTGACTTCCTCCTCGACCTCTGGTGTCTCCACGACCTCCGTCGGCGCCCTCTCTCGACCTCTGGCGGCTCCGGGTACGACGTCTGCTTTCCAGTCAGCGCCGCTTCTTCACCTCCGGCCCCAGGTCTCTAGGCTTCTCGGCGTCGGACTCCAGGAAGATACCAATAGACAGGTCAGGAACTTGCTGTTCTTTACTTTCAAGGCCTGTTCCGGCTGTTCAGGTCCTTGAGTTGGTTCTTCTTGACTTTATCCCACACAGGGCTCCAGGCTGGGCTCAGTCAGTAGGGACTAGTATCAAGGGTGGGTTTCCAGACCCCACTCCAGGCACCAGTTTCCACCCCTGCTGCCTCACTCCTTCCTCCTTCAGTGTTGTGCTGCTCTCTCTTCACCAGTCAGGTGCCAACTGCCTACTCCAACTGCCAACTCTGAGCTGGCTTCCCAACATTCTAAACCTGCCTCACTCTGTCACAGGGTTCTAGAATGTTCTGGAAGGTACTAGTAGGTTCCAGTGATGTCACAGGTGACAATGGGTGGCCACCATTTTGTGTTTCAGGCCCTCAGACAGAAGTTCCAGGGGTAGGGAAAATGGCTCCCTGACCCTGCATCAACACTAAAAAGTCTGGTGGTTCCCAAAAAGGAAAAATACTAACAGGGTTTGAGGCAAAAGTGGGACAAAATAAATAATGATGAGGAGGGACCACCCAAAGGGCTGACAGGTCTAACACGCGTCCCCCCCAGCTGAAAGTGGGGAGAGCTACCCAACCCCTTGGGAGTTCTCATCACTAAGGCGGAAATACCTTGAGAGACCGTCTGCATTGGCGTGGTCCACTCCAGGCCGATGTTCCACCTGAAAGTCCATTCCCTGTAGGGAGATAGACCACCTTAGCAACTTGGGATTCTCCCCCTTCATCTGCATCAGCCAACGAAGGGGTCTGTGGTCGGTCTGAACTAGGAAGTGCGTGCCAAACAGGTATGGCCGCAGCTTCTTCAGAGCCCATACCACTGCAAAGGCTTCACGCTCTATTGCACTCCTCTTCTGTTCCCTGGGAAGTAGTCTCCGGGATAGGAAGACCACGGGTTGATCCAGACCCTCTTCATTGAGTTGCGATAACACTGCCCCAATGCCATGTTCCGATGCATCCGTCTGGACAATGAACTCCTTGGAAAAGTCTGGGGCCCGTAGGACCGGGGCCTCGCACATGGCTTGCTTCAGTCTTACAAAGGCCTGCTGACAAGCCTCCGTCCAGACTACCCGTCGAGGTTGTTTCTTGGACGTAAGCTCCGTGAGGGGGGCCACAATGGTACCGTATCCCTTCACGAAGCGGCGGTAATATCCGGTGAGGCCCAGAAAAGCTCGGACCTCAGTATGAGTCTTGGGGGGTTCCCAGGCCATGATGGCCTCGATCTTCGCCTGGAGGGGTTGCACCGCTCCCCTACCCACCAAGTGTCCAAGGTACACTACCGACCCCTGCCCGATCTGGCACTTGCTGGCCTTGATCGTTAAACCAGCTTGTCTCCGGGCCTGGAGAACAGCTTGCAGGTGACGCAAGGGATCCTCCCAGCGGTTACTGAAGACGGCTATGTCATCCAGATAAGCAGCAGAGAAACTCTCCATTCCAGTGAGGATCTGGTTCACCAGACGCTGAAACGTGGCAGGTGCGTTCTTGAGCCCAAAGGGCATCACACAGAACTGGTAGTGGCCTTTGGGCGTGGAGAAGGCTGACCTTTCCCTAGCTCCATCAGTCAGAGAGATCTGCCAGTACCCAGAAGTAAGGTCAAAGGTACTTAGATATTGGGCAGCTCCCAGCCGGTCAATCAATTCATCCGCCCTTGGGATCGGATGAGCATCAGTCTTGGTTACTGAGTTCAGTCCCCGGTAGTCCACACAGAACCTCAGTTCCGGTTGGGCACCCGGTGGTGCGGCTTTTGGTACTAGCACCACCGGACTGGACCAGGGGCTGCTGGAAGGTTCGATCACTCCTAGCTCCAGCATCTTAGTGACTTCACTGTGAATGCTGGCCTTCACCTTGTCTGACATCCGGTAGATCTTGGACTTCACAGGTGGGCTGTCTCCTGTGTCCACATCATGGACGCACAGGTGAGTCCTACCCGGAACAAGGGAGAACAACGAAGAGTACTGTCCCAGGACCTGGCGGCAGTCCTCCTGCTGTTCAGGAGTTAGAGATGGGGAGAGAATCACTCCCTCTACCGACCCATCCTTCTCTTGAGACGCAAACAAATCGGGGAGAGGCTCGCTTTCCACGTCCTCTGCTCCGTCAGTCACCATCATCAAAATGACTTTGGGCCTCTCGTGGTGGGGTTTGAGGCGGTTGGCATGCAGCACCCGTAGGGGCTGACGAGGGGTCTTAAGATCCACCAAGTAGGTAGCCTTACCCTTCTTCTCCAATACCTCAAAGGGTCCTGACCAGCGATCCTGGAGGGCGCTAAGCTCGCCTGGTTCGATCACCCACACCTTCTGGCCAGGCTCCAATTCCACCGGGTGAGCATTGTGGTCATACCACGCCTTCATTACTGCTTGGCTGGCCTCCAAGTTGTCAGAAGCTTGCTTCCACAACTTAGCCATTTGGCTTCGGAAGGCCAGCATGTAGCTCACCACGTCCTGGGGAAGCTTTCTGGGAGTTCTTTCCCATCCGTCTCTCACCAGGCTGAGAGGTCCACTCACAGGGTGCCCATAAAAAGGCTCGAAGGGGCTGAAGCCCACTCCCTTCTGTGGCACTTCCCTGTAGGAAAACAATAGACAGGGTAGGAGGACGTCCCATTTCCTCCGCAGGCTTTCAGGCAGACTTCTGATCATGCCTTTCAAGGTTTTGTTAAACCTCTCCACCAGACCATTGGTCTGGGGGTGGTAAGGAGTTGTGAACCGGTAGGTCACTCCACACTCCTTCCACATGGCCCGCATGTACGCTGACATGAAGTTGGTCCCCCTGTCGGACACAACTTCCTTGGGAAAACCCACTCGGGTAAAGATTCCCATCAGGGCCCTAGCCACAACAGGTGCTGTAATGGTCCTTAGAGGTATAGCCTCTGGGTACCGTGTGGCATGATCCACCAGAACCAGGATAAACCTGTGACCAGCTGTAGTAGGCGGATCTAATGGACCCACAATGTCGATGCCCACCCTTTCAAAGGGGGTGCTAACGACAGGAAGTGGTTCCAGGGGAGCTTTCAGCTTCACCCCTGTTTTCCCACTGGCTTGGCAAGACACACATGTCCGGCAGTAGGTGTCGGACGACACTTTCATTTGAGGCCAATAAAAGTGTGGGACAAGACGGGCGAAAGTCTTGTCTTGCCCCAGGTGTCCTGCCAAGGGGATCTCGTGAGCCAATTCCAGTAGGAAGGCTCGGTAACGTTGAGGGACTACTAAGGCTCGTGACGATCCATGTAGGGGTGCCTTGGGTTCACTGTAGAGGAGGCCATCCTCCCAGTAAAGGTTGTAGTTCCCCTCAACGTTCCCTGCTGCCTGGGCTTCGGCCTGTCGCCTCAGTCCCTCAAGGGTAGGGCACTCCCTCTGGCCCTTGCAGAATTCCTCCCTGGTCGGCCCTCCCTCCACGTGCCACTCGGCCGGGATGGGTAGGTCCTCCAGTTTGGTAACATCCCCCACCGCGGACTCCTGGTCCACCACCTCCGGTGGCCTATCCGTCACACGGGGCGCGGATGCCGAGGCAGGCTCCTCCTGTCCTCGGTTCTTCCCTTGGTCGGCAGCCGGCTGTGCCTTTGTTCCAGGCTCCAGTCGAAACAAACTCCCTCTCCGGGTAGCCGCGGACCCTGTGCTAACACAGGCCCAGTCAGGTGTACCCAGCATCTCAGCATGAGTCCGGTATTCCACCTCCTTCCAAGCATTGTGCTCCATGTCATTCCCCAGTAGACAATCGACCGGCACGGCAGGGCTTACGGCAACTCGAAGTGAACCTGCAACCCCCTCCCATTCAAAGGGAACCTCGGCCACCGGATAGTGGCGGTTCTGCCGTCAGCCATCGCGGCTGGGTGGAGTACATCGGGAATTACCTGCTCTGGAGACACCAGTTGACTACGTACCATAGTCATACTGGCTCCTGTGTCTCTCAGAGCCTCCCCTCTTTGGCCGTTGATGGTGACCCACTGCCCATACTTTACGGTATTTGCGGGCACCTGGATCTTAGGAACCATCTCCCGTTCTCCCAGGGACACTAAAGTGACACCCGCCCACTCCCTTCCCTTAGTTAAGGGCATCTCCTCCCCGAGCACTACACTAGCTACTCCGGGGGCCTTTCCTCCAATGGGAGGGGGGTGGTCTTTTCGGGCACTTCGCATCTCCCTTATAGTGTCCGACGCCACCGCACTCGAAGCAATGGACAACCCTTGGCTGCTGACTCTGGCCAGGATTAGGGTTTCTTGGTGGGTTAGCCCTAGGGGTGAATCCTGTTCCCTTTCCTTGGAAGTTATTTTGGGGGCCTTTAGAGAACTCCTTTTTCTTTTCCCCTCCCTCTTTCTTCTGGGGGGCGCCCTGTCCGGCCTTTTGAGTATCCCCTCCAGTCCCCCTTGTGGACACCCGGGTACTAGCCCAAATGTCCGCCTCCTCAGCAAGCTTCCGGGGATTGGTCAGCTTGCTATCCACCAGGTGTTGACGCAGTTCAGGGAAACATTTTTCGAGCAGGTGTTCCTTCAACATTAAATCAAACAACCCCTCGTAGTCCCTCACCTCACTGCCTTGAATCCAACCCTCTAATGCCTTCTTTGCATAGTCCAGGAAATCCACCCAATTCTGTGTGCCCAGTTTGTGGCTACCCCGGAACTTCTGTCTGTACTTCTCGGGTGTTAGTCCAAACTTTCTTACGAGCGCCACTTTCATGGTGGGGTAGTGGGTCTGCTCATCCTGCTCTACGGCCAATAATGCATCCCTACCAGCTGGAGGCATGTATTTGTACAATCCCCCTCCCCAGTACTTCTCTGGAACCCCATGGGCCCTTAAAGAGACCTCATAGGCCGCTATCCACTTGGCAATATCATCCCCTGCACTATAGCTAGCTACTATGTCTTTTGGCAGATAGGGTTTGGGTTCCCTGGTGATTTCTTTGTCTTTGCTGCCACCATTAGGAACAGTTTGTGCCCCGACTCGTAGGATCTGGAGATCTATTTCCCTCAGCCTCAACTCGTGAGCCATCCTCTGTCCCTCCTTCTCTTTCTCCAGCTCCACCAACTTCCATGTGAGCTGTCTTTTCTCCCTCCGGTCAGTTAATTCTACTTCTGATAAGCCACTGCTAGAGACAGTGCTGCCCTTCCTGGAAAGTGTTCTGGGCCCCGCTAACAGGTTCCCCACCTCAGGTTGGTACAACCCAGCCCCCTCGCTAACAGGCTCTCCATCCCTGTCCTCCTGCTCAGCCTTACTCTCCCGTCGTGCCTCCCCCCAAGCCCTCAAGCTGGTCTGGAGTTCACCCTTCTTGGCACCTTGGGGACAATACACCCCCTCTCTCTGACAAAACTCTCTGAGTTGGGCCACAGTATAAGTTTCCAGGTCTTCCAACACAAACTCCATTTTGCCCACTCAGAATAGAAGACAGGTGTTTACAGAAGCTATGCAGGGGGGTACCTTTTGTAATACCTCCTCCCACCACCAGAGTAAATTTGGAAAAAACAAAACTCAGAATTAGGAAGTCCGCTTTGAGAAAACTCCCGGTGTAGGCCTATGGACTACCCACAGTTATTGTCGAGTGGACGCAAGCACAGCTCTATCCCACCGCTGAACACCAATTATGTTAGAAAACCCCGGGCAACCGGGGTTTGGCAGTCACCCGGGGGTTTCCCAGCACAAGGGGTAGCTTGGCTCGAGCGGTCGGGGGTCAGGCACCGTGTTAAGCGTACGTCACACCCTCACAATAACCATGCGTGCATCCGTTCCAAAAACGACACTACACCGTAAAAATTTATGAAAATATATCCGTTTATCTTGTTTTCTCTTAGTTGCAGGTTAAATAAATAATAACACACTTACAGTACACAAAGCTTCTTCTGTAAAAAGGGTAGGTCAAATAAATAAGCTCAGATCATAAATCAATGAATAAATAGATGTGCATAAAATACATAGGCAAATAAATACTGTGAGGGAATAAATACTGTGAGACAATAAATACTGTGAGACAAATTCTGTGAGACAATAAATAGGATAAATACAAAGAATACAATACTCTCAATAAATATAAGCCATCAGTACACTTTCAAATCAGGTCACATTTGTGAGGTACTATGGGTTGATTTGGCCCAATCACAGCTTGTGGTTATGTGGATGGCCTGAGGGTGTCTCACCTAGCTTGGATAAGGCTGAGGCTAAAACTGAGGTAGATCAAGGGTAATCTAGGAATCTGGCTCTCCCAAACTACACAACCCCTCACACAGGTCATTGTATCAGTCTCAGTCCACCCCTGGCACTCCCAGGCTGGTCCTAACACCTCTCTAGCCCCTAGGATGGTCTCTTAGGGCTCCACAGGGCCTTAGGCGCCCTCTATTCCACTTACTGCCCTCTTTATGAACTTCCGACTCCGCCGGAGTCGTGTCGACGCCGTGAGGCGGTTCCGGTTCGATGTCGCTAGCCGGCCTGGGCTCGATGTCAGTTCTTGTCGACGCCGTGAGGCGGTTCCGGATCGATGTCGGCGGACGGCCTCGGCTCGATGTCAGTTCCTGTCGACGCCGTGAGGTGGTTCCGGATCGATGTCGGCGGGCGGCCTCGGCTCGATGTCGCTGGGCAGCCTCGATTCGATGTCGGTCTCCGGCGTCACAGGGTCACGATCTCCCTACTTCCGGGTGTCTCCGGAGTGCGACCTCCACTCCCGACCTCCGGTGCTCTTCCCTTCAGGTTCCGGCGACTCCGGAGTGCGATCTCCACTCCCGACCTCCGGTGCTCCTTTCCTCAGGTTCTGGCGACTCCGGAGTGCGATCTCCACTCCCGACCTCCGGCACGATTCACCTCGGTCTCCGGCGACTCCGGAGGGCGGACTTCACTCCCCCTTCGACGCCGCACACTCGACCTCAGGTGACTTCCTCCTCGACCTCTGGTGTCTCCACGACCTCCGTCGGCGCCCTCTCTCGACCTCTGGCGGCTCCGGGTACGACGTCTGCTTTCCAGTCAGCGCCGCTTCTTCACCTCCGGCCCCAGGTCTCTAGGCTTCTCGGCGTCTGACTCCAGGAAGATACCAATAGACAGGTCAGGAACTTGCTGTTCTTTACTTTCAAGGCCTGTTCCGGCTGTTCAGGTCCTTGAGTTGGTTCTTCTTGACTTTATCCCACACAGGGCTCCAGGCTGGGCTCAGTCAGTAGGGACTAGTATCAAGGGTGGGTTTCCAGACCCCACTCCAGGCACCAGTTTCCACCCCTGCTGCCTCACTCCTTCCTCCTTCAGTGTTGTGCTGCTCTCTCTTCACCAGTCAGGTGCCAACTGTCTACTCCAACTGCCAACTCTGAGCTGGCTTCCCAACATTCTAAACCTGCCTCACTCTGTCACAGGGTTCTAGAATGTTCTGGAAGGTACTAGTAGGTTCCAGTGATGTCACAGGTGACAATGGGTGGCCACCATTTTGTGTTTCAGGCCCTCAGACAGAAGTTCCAGGGGTAGGGAAAATGGCTCCCTGACCCTGCATCAACACTAAAAAGTCTGGTGGTTCCCAAAAAGGAAAAATACTAACAGGGTTTGAGGCAAAAGTGGGACAAAATAAATAATGATGAGGAGGGACCACCCAAAGGGCTGACAGGTCTAACACTGATGGAAACATGGATGAATTTATGGGGGGGGGTATGATGTATGGGCTGAGTGTCCTTATGTCGGATGGACTCGCTCGGTACTTAAGATTCATCCCCGCTTTTACTCCTCCCCGCTTTTACTCCTCACCACTTTGAAATGTCACCAGCCGCCACTGATGCTTTCTACAGCCGACAATGCATTAAAGCGCTTTCTGGCGAGGAGCATGCGTTTCCGGAAACCAAGTTTAGTGGTTATTGGTATATTGATTGTTAGGTTTGGTCTTGTTCATTCAGAGAAATCGTTCCATGCATCGACTTCAGTTTCTTTGTTTTAGGTCAAAATTCATTAATATGCGTTGTATGACGTAGTTAGTAGCGGCTTTTTGGCATCATGCAGTTGATTGTTGGGATGAATCGAGGGACTAGAACATGGATACTAACAAGTACAGCCTAGGGGCCGCATGTGGCCCCCCCCCTTACTTTTACATATGGCCCCCTGGTCTCAGTTCCTCACGCGGGAAAACGCGCAAGCTGCAAATGAGTTAGGAACGGGGCATTTCTTGCAATATGCTAAGATTTCACAAGTGGCCAACGTTCCCAGAGGAGTCCCTGGTAACGAGCACCCTACAAGTAATGCTGAACATGGCACAAGGACGCCACATGATAGCACACCGTTATAAAGCAATTAGGGAGGACTTGCCAAGAAATCCGCTTTTATTGCAGAGGAAGTGGAAGGAAGGGACGGTGGGGAGGGGACAAATAATAGAAGAAACAACGGGAGAAGATGTACGGAGGGGTAAAACTGGGTTGCTCCACTGCCCGTTTTAAAGTAATACAATATAATTCCATTCATCAGGCTTACCTCGCGCTAAAGGCCCTCGGTAAAATATATCCAGATCAGTCCGGTGCGTGCCACAGATGCTGATGTCATACACGTAGTTGGGACATGCCCACAGGTGACCACATTCTGGGAAGAAGTGTTGTAAAATATGAAACCGGCATTGGGTTGGGAGGTCCCTAGAGAGATACGTGCAGTTATACTGGGTCTGCTCCCTACACCTAAAAATAAGAAGTTGAGCTGGAAATTTGTTCTGCTGGGCTTAATTATAGCGAAAAGACGCATTGCGATTGAATGGCAAAGACCAATGCCCCCAAAGCTAGCCAGGTGGCTGAAAGATATGTGGGAATGGCCCACCGCTGAGCGCGTAAGAATGAAACTAGTTAGGAAAGATTGGCATACTACCTCCTAGCATGGTCATTGATGATTAACGACCTCCAGGCCAATCCAAATACGAACTCAGACCGAGACAATTAACTCACAAAACTCATACAATACACAAAAATAGGAATTATATACAAGACAACATAATATTCAGCAAATAATCCAAATGACGTCCAATTGGGGGACGTGGATGGTGTTGAGAGTGTTAGGTTGGTATAAAAGGCATGTTCAAGTATCTAGACACGAAGTGTGGTATCAATTTGTGCAATAATGTATGAAGCTCCATATGCGATTATGTTATAAAGCATGATTAAGCATATCTATAATGGTGGAAACAAGACCACTGGATCTATGTATACTCCTGCTGATGTACACTTGTATTACCATCTTTTTTTAAATGCAATAAAAAAAAATAAAAAAAAAATATGCCCCTCTGGTCAAAAGGAACACTGGGCTGCTGTTTGCTCAACTCGCCACTAACAATACAAAGATGTTCAATAGACAGACAATCATTTATTGCAAGGTTGATTGGTGTTAAAGAAAGAATGTAACTAGGGATTCCTGTGCTTAGCTTTACAAACCCTTTCGTTTTTAAAGACCTCTTGCAGCAAAAGTATAAAATTGGGACATCCTTTGAAATTCAAAAGTTTATTTAATTAACATGCAGAACCTTTTCATCTTAGTACAATTGATTATATCAGCGCATTGAGAATGATTTAATTTAAAGTGAAAGTTTTCAAGCATGAATTGAGAAGCATCAATTCTCCCCCCTACCCTGACAACAACGCCAATAGTGAACTAATTAAGAGGCAAGTCTGTTCTTATGTGCACTTTTTGGGTGGCCTGGGTTCCCATTATACATGAACAACATTATAGTTTACTAAATCAAACACAGGAGCAGGTTTTGTACAGCGTATACCCTGAAATCATGTATTTCTCAGTCCTTTTACAGGTGATAACGAAGAAAAAGGAGGGAACGTAAGATTAAGCAATTGCCTAGTATCGCACAATTTGGAAAAGTGGGGTAACTGGGATTAATCCCAAGCTTTTTGGTTTCACATTGTCCAATTCAGCCACTCTATGTATATCTTTCGCATCTCTTACTCCTACCTTATTACCAATGCCCCCAAACCCCTCGTCCGACCGCAATCCCGCTGGCATCAATGCGTGCCCTCTGGCACATCGCAGATCAAATTTTTTGGCCCCTGGAAAAATGTTTGAGAGTACCCATGGACTTAAAGAAACTAGGAATTATTGGGTTTTGGATAATGAAAAGAGCGTAATCTATGGAACGGGGAGAGCACTTTGCAAAGGTAAATAATAGAAAATAAAAGTAAAGGAAGATACGACTTAGAGTAGGAAAGGTAGACGAGTAGGCGATACTGAGCGAGGATGGTAAGTAAGGAGGGGTCGTTCGAGAAGTAGTAAAGAAGAAAGAACATTTGATAGTAATAAATCAAGGGCAAATACAACTCAAAAAAAGGTTTAATAAAGGCTGGTATAACAAACTTTCTTATTGGTATCCAACATATTCTAAATCTGGACAACCTCAGGCCTTCCAACTGTCAGATACATTTTCTATGCTTTTACCGATAAAATTCGTAGCTGCGTTATTTGAGCCAAAATGTTCAATAATTCTATTTACTACCACTAGATGGCACACGAAACTCGTCCACTTTTATACCACAGAGATTCCAACCAAATGCTCAGAAAATCAGAAAAAAAAGGGCACAGTCTTTAAACATTGTCACGTTAAACGGGGCTATCAATATATCTTATCAAGAATTTGTCTCAAATGAAGTGATCATTGCTTGTGTATAAATATATGTATTATTGTTTATATAGTTTCACTTAAAAGTTGAGCTATGCTACCACTGTCATATTATGTATTTTATTTATATGTTCAAGTCTGGCTTCAGAGAGAAGCTGTTTATTTTCCTATTTTTTTTTACCAGTTCCTTATGATATGCATTGTGGCTTTGGCTCTGCCCTGAGGAAAATCTCGCTTTCACCTCAAGGTATTAGATGTTTAGTGTATTATTGCACCTTCTAGGAAGTACTTCATTGGTTGCATGGGGACTATTTTACATCTGAAACTACACTGAATCATCACACGTTGTCCCATTGTGAGCGGAAAACGATGTTGCTACGTTTTCCCAGCATTGGTCTGGCTTTAACATCCTACCCATCATTTGTTCCTGCATGTGTTTGCGTGCCTTAGCAGACCTGTTAGCTTTGCCAGTGCCTATTATTACAGTTTGTACGCTTTTCCCTTAAATTTTTAATAAGTATTTGAATGACTTTCTGATGGAAAGGCAAAGATATTACTGATTCGATGGAGTCTCAGTTTTTGATAACAGAAATTTTGAATGCCATCTCTACTGTACCATCGAGAAACCATTAGTAAAGTTAGCCTGAACAGAGGAACATATATCACTGTTTAAAGTATGATAGCATGAATTGAGCAAGCATTCTAGAAAGCGATTTTATCTCCTTTTTGCATTAACATTTCATAAGCACACAGGTGTATTTTTGTTAGGAAATAATCACCCATGGTACACACATCTTATCGGAATATTACACTTTGCCAAAGTTACCGTTTCTGAACTGCCAATTGACCAGTAGGTTTTCTTTCTGCCGATAAGCAGGTCTTCAGTTACTCATCTTACCATTTCAACATTTTCATTCATCTCCGCTTTCTCAAACATCCGTGGCCTCATCATTTGTTCTACTCAGAATACATTGTGAACTGTTGATTCTCCATGCAGTTACTCTTCTAGAGCTAAATGATGAATTGCCTTGGTTACTCCACCAATACTATTATAATCTTGTGTGTAGTGAATAGAAAAATATACACTTAACTACAAGGAAGCAGCTTTAAAGAGAAGAGCTCCATGCAGCTGGTTCAACATGTTACAAGTTCGTGGAGCATTATTTACATTTTGTCGTCTAGTACTGAACAAGAGGGATGTATTGTACTGCTCTGCGAAATGGTCACAGGAGTGCAAGGATACATCACTGTATCCTTTGCCAGGTTGCAAAAGACCGCTGCCGCAGAGAGATCGTATGTAATGCAAAACCATTGCATTGCAATCTACCTGGCAAGCGCTGCTTTGATTTGCCTTCAAGCCTGTTTTCGTGGACTAATGTCTCTGCTGCAAGGGCCTGTGTTTGACATTGTGGTCACAGCTTCAGAACCTGGTGGGTTCATTTAGCCTTTCATCCTCCAGAGGTCGATAAAATGAGTACCATTGAGTTGGGTAACAATAACCATCTGTTATTCAGCGTCAAGATACCACTGGTGAACATGTGCTTTACAAATACACGTTCTGTCTTTCCGTATCCCCTGCATACTTGTGTTCCTCAGTGGAGCTAATTGCTTCTGTAAAGAGAGGCTGCCTAGGATCTTCTGGCCCCAAAGTGGCCCGATGCCCCTTTGAGGTGATATCAGCGTAAAATTTGACCAGTGTTGCAGGAGGTGCTGCAGAAGCATCTGCGACCCCTTCTATAACACAGAGGGACTCTGTTGATGCAAGGAACAGGTGTACATGATTACTGTGGCTCTGGGGCACTTCTGGCACCTGCTGGCTTTTGTTTCGTGGGTGGAGTCAAGGCAGTATGAGACATAAAAGACAGACTTCGCCACTGAAGAAGACCGATTTTGTTAGGAGCAAAATCCCTATGTCTGTAAAGAAGCTGAGTTGGTGGTTGTATGCCTTAAGCTGTGGGTTCAAATCCAGAACGACGAGCAATTGTGTACGAGCAGTAGCACTGTATATTGTAGTAGCGGTCAAAATCTGAAGTGTTGTAGACAGACCAACACTAACACATGGGGAGACCTTTGTGAATTCTGTTTTTACCCCTCCTTTGTGTATATCCCAGAAGCAGATTATATACACAACAAGGCAGCAAGGGATGATTAAAGCCGCACTGACTTGCTAGTCACTAAATACTTGGCACCAATAGTAATACTTTGTCTGGATGTCCATCTCCAGGGTCCGCTGCCAAAAGACCCAATAATTATACCAAAAGAAAACAATATACGGAGAGGCAACACAAAAAGGAAAGATTTTTTGTACACTTGTAATGCCACAGAATGAAATCAGGAGTCTTCGGTGTCTGTGCTGCTTCTTTTTATTTTAAAAAATACTGAGGTGTGAGACTAACGCATGCAGCCAATGCGTTTCACCCTGAATAGGGCTTCATCAGGGATGCAAAGATTAACATAAAGACATCTTACAATAAGACACAAAAACACAAACAGAACACAATCTCTAACATAAACACTTGACACAAATGATATGTACCAGAAACTGTTACAATGAGTTTGTGCATGTTACGAATTTGATTTCACCAATAATTGTTTAATTTACTGTTAAATTAAAGTTTATTTGAAAGCTATTCAGATGCTGTTTTGTGTATTCTCAAAAGGGAAAGACACAAAAAACCCAGAATGTGTGTGAAGCGAGGAGCAATACAGAATAGTGTTAATACCAAGTGCCAACAGAAGAATCAATAGAAAGAAAAAGGTGTTTGCTACCAAAAAAAAGGAGGCAATTTGCCAATACATAACATAATTTTAACTTCCTGTGCCACCAGCAAAAACGTACAAAGAGATGATAAAAGTTTGCAAATTTGCAGAGTAGAAAAGGAGGTCAACTGGTTCCTTACCAGTATTATTTGCATGAATTGAATGAAAGAGCATCAGCTTTTTAACATCATTATGACATACTGCAAAGAAAGTATACATACGATCAGTACCACTAAGTCTATTATTTCAGGCAACAATGCCACCAGGCACAGTTCAATCTAGGGGCTAATATATAGAAAGCATCTAAAGGTACCTCAATTTATAGGCACATAACGTATCCAAGATGAGGAGATAAAAGCAGTAGAAACCGTACGCACCGAGTAGAATTTCACTCTGATAGGTGAAAAAAGGCTGAAAAACATATATACACATAAATGTCAATCACACACAAAATATAGACCACTCAACGCTGTTTCTAACCGGAGTACACTGAGTGTTACCCACCGTCCTAACGTCACTCACGCAACTTTATTTAAAGATGTCCACAAATACAAAACCTGTTGTATAATAAAAACAATTAGGGCCAACAATACTGCCAATTAGTCGTGCTGTTTATATAGTGTTGAAGTATGGCTAAGCTATTGAGTAGTCTCAAAGTAAGCACAGGATGAATTCAATTTGATCAAAAAAATCAAATGAAACCAACATCGAGTTCCAAACGCACAGCATGTGACCTATGACATTAAGTCAATAGGTGCTGTGTGGTTATTTGACTAAAGCCTCAAGGTTACATATAACGGAGCAAACAACGTCCGTAACACTGCACATTAGTTTCGGAAACTTGTATCCTCTATAAGTTTGAGTCACATCCCCAAACTGTTTTAAAATCCTCATTATGTAAGTAGAACAAAAAACTAGTATTTGTTATAGGAGCGAATGGCTAAATCAAGGCATGTCATGAAATGCAGGCGAGTAAACACTGTGGGGTAAAAGTTAAATCCCATTACCATAGAATAATCCGTAAGATTAATTCGAAAGCAAATCCAGCATTAGGTTTTGGCAAATGGAGGACGGACAGAAGAGCATCCAACCTTACCCGTGTTTGCCAATATCAAGCGGACATGATTCCAAAAGACACCAACCGCGGTGTGCGTAGTTCACCTCCTATCGTTGTCTACCACGTACACTTCGATTCAAAAGTTCCTTTATCCCAATCATTGCAAGCCATGTCACAAAGTGACATAAGCGGAAATATTTCCACAAACGAAGAAAACCCTGCCTCCCTTTCCCACGTCAAAGGCTAAAGGGCGTGTCCATGTTGTTTCAGATGTCAACTTCACCCGTAAATAGCGTTATTACTCCACCCTGGTACAAAACAAAAAGCCAACCGAAACCACATATGCCGGAGTTTGTTTCAAGCATCAAATCGTGGACAAAATTTCCTTAAAAACAACGTAATAGGACATAAACGCATACTTCAAACATGACGTTTTGCGCTTTGTTGGTAATTATTACCGTAATGTCACAGCTACTTTTACTCCTCAATGCCTACCGCACTAAAATTATCTGCAGCAAGAATAACACATTCCACAGGCTCATTTATGCCCAGCAGTTCTCTTTGCATAATTCTTGTTAGCTATGCCACAACCAAAAAATCGTCAATACAGGGCATACCAACGAAAGCCACCGACTAGACTACACATTGTAAAGGTGGGGTTATGAAGAAAGAAGGAAAGTGCCGTCCTATTAAGGCTCCACATTTCGCAAAGATTGATAACAATGGAGAAAAACTCATATTACATTGACAAGTCACTTATTACACGACTATGGGAAATATCTCATTCTTTGAAATGCATCTTCAAATTAAGAGTGATAAAGTGTAATTACCACACTGCGTGTAAAAAGAAAAAACGGAAAAGTGAAAAAAGGAAAGCAAAAAGAAAAAACTCAACTCCACCCAGAATTTAGTAATTGAAACAAACGTGGCAGCTATATGTCACAAATAGAAGGTGAAGATGGTACTTTTTTCATGTGTCTGTTTATAATTAATAAAAAAACCTTCATATAAAAACATTAAAAAAGATAGATTTGAGCCAAAAAAAACTTTCGATAACTTTTTCTACATTGCGTTGCACATATGTAACATAATTTATCATTTACACAACAAATTTTACGTGAAATACACAGAATGTTGACATCAAGTATTAAAATATTCCAGAATATACCATTTTGAAGAACACATAAGTGATTTCCTCTGAACAAACAGAAATGTTTATAATAAACAAATGAATCGCTGACACTGTTGCATGCTTCCAAAATCAAAAAGAACATAGGACCTATATTTCATTCAAATTCATTAATCTTCCTCAAATGTGGAAGACCTCACATGAGAGGAAAAATTCAACTATCACTTTTCATCAAGTTCATGCCCAAGAGAATGTTTTGTTAAGAGTGCCTGATCTAGCACCAACCAACCTGGTGCCCATGTACTTAACCCTCGCAATCTGAGGTACAGTATACTAGTAGGGACTAACAGAAAATACAGCAAATAATGCATCTCATTGTCAGAATGTAATCCCAAAGTTACAGCCCTCAATTTGCAAATCCAATGAGCCTCAATCTGTCTCAAACGCAACTCTCTGTTCCCACCTCTCCCATCAGGAAGAACACAGTCTATTGCATGAAACCGAAAGTTAGAGCGGGAGGCACTTGCATCACACAGATGCGAACTTAAAGCATTCGTGAGGTTGTTGTTTAGACACGCACGCCTATGTTCTTGAATGCGTACTCATAACTGTCTAACTCTACTGCCAACATAGATCTTGGAACACACACATTGGATCACATTTACTACATACGTGGACTGACAGTTCAGAAATTGTTTCACATGATATATACTTTTGTTGTTATAGGAAAAGCTAAGGGTCTTATTCATGCCCAAATGGCAGATATTACAGTCACCGCATGTGTAGAAGCCTATAGGACGTTTCAACCAGGTTCCGACATTCTGTGAACGGACTGCAGTATAGCTCGAACATAGTACCTCTCTCAATGTCTTAGATCTTTTATATGTAATGGAGGTTTTTTTGGTTCAGAAGTGGACCTACTCCTGGTGCCCCTTGTAGAATTTTCCAATACGTTCTATTACTTTTGGTGAACTAATAAGGGTCCGTATAAACTGCAGCGATGACACACAGTTTGAGGAACAAGCTAGAGGCTCTATACAGCGTTTACAGGCAAGAGGATATAGGAAACAGGATCTCAATCAGGCACTGAGATGGGTCCGACTCATCACCCGAGCTGATACACTCACGACCACATCCAAAAAGAGCTCCAAGAAACGCTTATCATTTATCACAACTTATTCCAAGATAAATCAATATCTGTTTAAAATACTACACAAACATTGGAAAATTCTACAAGGGGCACCAGGAGTTGCTCCCCTTCTGAACAAAAAACCCTCCATTACATCTAAAAGATCTAAGACATTGAGAGAGGTACTGTGTCCGAGCTATACTGCAGTCCATTCACAGAATGTCGAAACCTGGTTGAAACGTCCAATAGGCTTCCACACATGCGGTAACTGTAATATCTGCCATTTGGGCATGAATAAGACCCTTAGCTTTTCCTATAACAACAAAAGTATATATCATGTCCAACAATTTCTGAACTGTCAGTCCACGTATGTAGCATATGTGATCCAATGTGTGTGTTCCAAGATCTATGTTGGCAGTAGAGTTACAGTTACGAGTACGCATTCAAGAACATAGGCGTCCATGTCTAAACAACGACCACAAGAATGCTTTAAGTTCGCATCTGTGTGATGCAAGTGCCTCCCGCTCTAACTTTCGGTTTCATGCAATAGACTGTTCTTCCTGATGGGAGAGGTGGAAACAAAGCGTTGCGTTTGAGACAGAATGAGGCTCATTGGATTTGCAAATTGAGGGCTGTAATTTTGGGGTTAAATTCTGACAATGAGATGCATTATTTGCTGTAATTTCTGTTTGTCTCTACTAGTATACTGTGCCTCAGATTGCGAGGGTTAAGGACATGGGCACCAGTTTGGTTGGTGCTAGATCAGGCACTCTTAACAAAACATTCTCTTGGATATGAACTCTGTGTACACCGGTTAGAAACAGCGTTCAGTGGTCTATATTTTGTGTGTGATTGACATTTGTGTGTATATATGTTTGTTTTTCAGCCTTTTTTCACCTATCGGAGTGAAATTCTACTCGGTTGCGTACGGTTTCTACTGCTTTTATCTCCTCATCTTGGATACGTTATGTGCCTATAAATTGAGGTACGTTGAGATGCTTGCTATATATTAGCCCCTAGATTGAACTGTGCCTGGTGGCATTGATTTCTGAAATAATAGACTTAGTGGTACGGATCGTATGTATACTTTCTTTGCAGTATGTCATAATGATGTTAAGAAGGTGATGCTCTTTATGCAAATAATACTGGTAGGGAACCAGTTGATCTCCTATTCTACTCTGCAAATTTGCAAACTTTTATCATCTCTTTGTACGTTTTTGCTGGTGGCACGGGAAGTTAAAATGATCTTATGTATTGGCAAATTGCCTCCTTTTTTTGGTAGCAAACACTTTTTTTCTTTCTATTGATTCTTCTGTTGGCACTTGGTATTAACACTATTCTGTATTGCTCCTCGTTTCACACACATTCTGGGTTTTTGGTGTCTTTCCCTTTTTTCTTCATGAGAATACACAAAACAGCATCTGAATAACTTTCAAATAAACTTTAATTTAACAGTAAATTAAACGATGATTGGTGAAATCAAATCGGTAACATGAGCAAACTCATTGTAACAGTTTCTGGTACATATCATTTGTGTCAAGTGTTTGTTAGAGATTGTGTTCTGTTTGTGTTTTTGGGTCTTATTGTAAGATGTCTTTGTTAATCTTTGCAGCCCTGATGAAGCCCTTTTCAGGGTGAAATGCGTTGGCTGAATGTGTTTGTCTCGCACCTCAGTGTTATTGAAAATAAAAAGAAGCAGCAGACACACCGAAGACTCCTGATTTCATTCTGTGGCATTACAAGTGTACAAAAAATCTTTCCTTTTTGTTTTGCCTCTCCGTACATTGTTTTCTTGTGTTATATCCCAGAAGCATCCTGGGACAGGAAGCCAAATTGGGACTGCGTGGGTGGACAGGAGCGAGAACTGGAAAAGAAGGATGGGAGGTGAGAAGATACTTGGGTGCAGTGAAATGTGCATCTCAAATCGTCCATTTTGCCTAGAGGAGGTCGATCTGGTGGTTGCGCCTAGGAGAAGAGATCGTATTTTGGGCGGGGTCAATGGGAATCCAGGAAGGAACTGCAAGGATTCAGACAACTGTGCTATTCCCACGTCCAGCAGTTTCCACACTATCTTTTACAGCTCCTAAAGCATCTGCTGCTGTCACATGGTTTGTGATAAACCGAATACTGTTGATTACGTCATGCTATCATGTAATATTTAAGTCAAGAGGCAGTTCCATTTGCATTTTGTGCTTTCTAAATGGTTGAAATGTTCTCAGTATCTTCTTGGCTGAAGCTGAATTCTGGCTAGTCTGTCAGTCTGCAACTCTAGCTGCAGGTAGAGCGGTGGGGCGCACGTCCAGGCTACTGGTTCTTTGTGGTAGGGAGAGATTTCTCAGCCAAGGAGGCCCTCCCTCGATGATACTTCTCTATGCACAGTTCAATGATCCACTGATCCACTACTACCAGTTGAACCATGAGGTGCAGCTAGACTGGTCCTTACCTAGGGGTCAGCACCCTAGCCTAACTGCATGGAGGTGTCACATCAAACCATTTCTTTTCTGCATTTTAATGTAAAACAACCGCTCATTACCTGCTGTCTTCTCACTCCCACGTGCACCAGCTGCATCGATTCCCTTCTGCGCCTTCAGTATATGCATCTCACGTACTCCATAGCAACTGTCCCCGCATTAGACATCACAGTGTGAAAATGTTCTTATTTTGTCATATTATATTCCAGTGTGTGTGGAGAAATGTAGACATCGTAAAGTTAGGGGGCATTGACATTTTAAATAAACACTAATATACCCCGATTTTATCAGTGCATTCAGTTTCTTTCCTTTATGACAAATTAGTCGAGCTCTCAGGAGTGTGTAGCAATGAGATAGGACATGGACCATGATCCGTGCATAACTCACACCAAATTCTTTAGATCAAAAGCAGCCTTTGCTCAGATAGTACAGTGTTCAAATCAAATTTGGCACTCCTTCCTGCTCATCCTCTTTAATTATCTGTCTCTCAAAAAATATGGAAGGGTTAGGAAGAAGATGAGAGAGTTAGGATTGAGAAGTGCCAACATAAGAAAAACACAATGTGTTTATGGGTGACAGCAGCCTTCAGAAACCGTGTTTAAGCACACTTTTCTTCGGGTTCAGGGCGGAAGGAGACTGCTCCAGGCAACTCCTGAATCACCAGGTTGTTGGCGCCCTGGACGGCGGCCCAGCTCTAACATGCTAAAGGCCAGTCCTGCTTTAGATTGTAAACAGCCATAGGTTCATACCTGTTATCTACTGAATGATAGAGAAAACACATTGGATGTACACATGAAAAGAGAAATAGTTTTGATCGTTTCAATGTAGTATATTCTTGAGATGAACGAGAATTTATTCTTAAAGTGATGTTTCACCTAGATAAACACGCGATCAAGTGGACTTGTTTGCCAATACACACTGGGAACTAACTGGGTAACCAAGTGGAGAAGAGTATTGTTTGAAAGCAAAAATCACATATGGAGTCTCCCGTAAAATCTTTGTAGGTGCTACTTTACTTATAGGTATTTTAAACTGCTCACTATAAAATGATTACCGTTCATCACCATTATGAATATTAGCAGATAATCAACATACTGTCATCTCCTTTCTTAATTTGAATCTCTTGTTGGTTTGCATGGATATCTGCAGAAATATGTACATTTATAACAAGGGTTGTGTTGTTGTAATGGTTGCAAGTGTCTTAGTGCAAGGCAGGAAAATGCTTCAAGAAGTGGTTGGTAATAAAGGAATGCCATATTTGGGGTGCAGTGGCCACTCAAAGTTTTTGGGCCAGTGCCTACCAGGGGCCATTTTGTCTGAGAAATATAGAATATTTACTAATGGCGGATCGTTCCCCACAAAACCTCCACAAGGACCACCAACTATGACTTGCTCACAATAGACCCAAGCTTGCTAATCAAAACTTAGGTTCCAGGAAATATCCTCAGCGATTTCCTAATCTCATACTTCAAGACCTAAAAGAAATTTAACCTTGATCCAGCCATATATCTATTCTATTGATCCTCCAGCACCCCTCTAAGGAAAACTTATTAAATTAACAGCCTTCACTTGACTCTCCAATTCCATGGAAGAAAACCGTCTAATCTTTAATCTATGAACTGTGTTCTGCCCTTGCAGAGGTACTGAATCCACCATGATCTCCACAATTGCCAACCAATTGAGTGGTTGCTCTACTATTGCCATGCCTGTCTTCTGCCTCCCAGACAGTCCACCCACCCTTCCCTCTTTCTTTCGGAGGTTAGAGGAACTTGGCATCCTCATACAACAGTAGAATAGATCTCTTCCAGCCTTGTGCCAGATCAAGCATTACTTTGCTCCCCCTTTCACTTTAGTCATTTTCACACCGCATCTGGACTACAAGGATTGATAATCTATCCACTCCTCTTTAAAGTCTACTCCAGCCTGCTTCCAGACCTCATCAAGTACTTTAGTGAAACTTGGGACAATTAGCCTGATGCCATACAGATCATTTTACAGCCAGAAAATCTAAATTATCTAATTGCTTCTGAACTAGGTCATCACTTCCGGGCCAATGGATGATAAGGACCCACTTGAAAGTAAACTCCAAAACTGAGATCTTAATTATGAGGAGATTAGAAGAACTACCAGCCCATGACCCCAGGAAATTTGCCCTCCTCCAGAGTTATATATATCAATGGGGTACCCGATAGACCACTGGACTCGGTTAGATAGTGGTACACAACCATAGTAGTCACAGTGGAAATGATTTGCAAAGTATCAGAAAGCACATATGTAATTAATATACAAAAATTATAATACCACCAAAAATCATTTGCGATGAATCAATCTGATTTAATTAATTGGACCAGGGTTGTCAGAAGATCAATGGTTCACATGACAGACTAAATGTCATAATCACAATTATGGTAAAACAGGTGCAAGCAAGGTGAAAGTGCAGAATTTAGGGTCAGTGCAGGTGATGTGCATGGGGAAGGTAGTGCATATATATACATCCACATTGAATTTTTTGACATCCTATCCTGCCAGATTTCTGGCAAATACAATCAATGCGAGAACATAAACAGTGGATGCAGTTATATCACTGTCATCCAGATTTGACATGGAAAGAAAAAGAAAAGTCGACGTTTCGACCCCTGTGGGGACCAGCAAACTGTGAGTCTTGGAGGTGGGGTCTTCTTCAGGACCAGATGGTTAGGGGGGGTATGGGGAAGCACCAGCATCAGCAGGAATCCTTCGTGCTGGAAAATGAAAGTGTGGGCCCGCAGCGCTCCATTGGGAATAGGGCAGTACCATAGGCAATTAATATCTTTGATAAATCAGTAACGAAACACACAAGGTTCAATCGTAACCGGTGGCTTCAGGGAAGCGTCGATACATCTGACAGCTAACGTAGCCTTAGCTGTCAGATGTATCGAACCTTGTATCGAACCAAAACTGGTACGTCATCCATAGATGTAAAAAGCTGAAGATATTCCATTGAACCCTTCTCACTTGTATGGCACTCCTCCTGATTGTCATGCATTAGTGCAATGTCATTCTCTATACAAACATCAAACTTTCGAACTTCTGGCACAAACTGAAAAAAATCCAAGACCAAGTGGAATTTCCTAGCAGATAATTCAGCACAGTATCCACTCAAAAAACAGAATCAATCCCCCACACAAGGATGATAGATAGAACCATACGTTAAGTGGCTTCTCACTTCTCTTCTTTCTACTACATGCAGCAGCGTATGACGCAATAAGAGGACAATTCTGATCATCAACTACATCATCAAGCCACTTTTCACATTGGCCATTATAAAACCACATACTCTCCCACCGAACTAGAACCTATGAAGTAGTGTGCAGCTTATCCTCCGTAAGAGCCTTATTGACTCAACTGGGATATGAAGGACTTTATAAATGCAACTTCGATATACTACAGATAACTAATTGTCCTAGTAGTTATGCAGTGTTATTTCATGCATTTATTGAGTTCAGTGTTAGGGAAGTCAGGGACGATATTCTACACAGGTGTGGAGTTTTTAATTGCTTCAGTCCATAGACACTCAAGCCATATCTCACTAACTGTTGAGTTATTTGCAGGATTACTCTGATAATATAACATGCAATTGCTTGCAATATTTAGATTGTGATCATGTCATTTAATATTTAATCAGTTCTGTCAGGGTCATGGATATTGAAGCACAATTAATATATCTGTTGATTAGTTTCTGAAAGCAGACCCCTTTAGCATATTTGATTTAATGCACACTTCCTTGAAGGTGAGTAAAATCGGTTTCCATTGCAAAAAATCACTACTTTCAAGTCACTCGGGCCGACCTCTACTTCTTTAAATTTGCTAATTAATTCATTTAAGACAGCAGTGGTGGAATCAGGAGCGCCTCCAGACACCTGAGGGAATTTGATTGTTCCCACTATCTGTCTGTGGCTCACAGAGATGACGAAGGCTTCAGGGACACCGGAAAACCCTTGCTGGAGCTCATGTGGACAATTGCAATATGTATGGTTGCGGTGGAGCCTGCTGAGTTGGAGCGGTGGGGTTGGTGGGGCGATCAGAACTTCTGTACCTCTTGTCCGTGGGACCCACCAGATGACTATAGCTCAACTTAGATGATCCTCCCCTTGTGACTGAAGATTTGGGGGTGGGGGGAAAATGTGTAAAGGAGTGGACGGGGAGGCGAGTATTCACTACCTCACCTCATAGAAGCTGGGTAAGAGATGCTGCCATCTGAGGGAGCAACATTATCTCTTTGCAAGCTTGCATTTCATGGAGGTCACCATGTCCTGCGGTGGACAATCTACAGCTAGTAAACCAGTAACTAACGGTTTCGCTTTGGCATAGAATAACAACGTCCAAATTCAACCGCCATGTTTGAAGGAAAAATGGCGGCCAATCCACATTAGCTGATAAGTTGATGTGGGCTTTCCTCCTCTAATAATGAACCATCCTAATCTCTGATTATTTGACCTACCAGGCTTCACCTAACCCTGTGATCTTCATTTGTCCCTTCTAGTCCCCTAAACAACATGGCTGAAAGTTCCACCATCAAATTAATTTCTGCCATTAATCTACCCTGAACTGTTGCAATGCTGGGATCCAATTCAGCTGGCCCCTGAATGGATTAATTCGTCCCTGATAGCATAAATAGCAGGTGAACCTGGACTGGGCTGCGGCATCACCAACCCGATAAGCTGCTCCCACCTAGAAGAGGTAGACTCGATGTCTTGACATTGACATGAAATACTTTTTCTTCATTTCACTTCAGTTGACTGAAGAATCTTAACGACAAACTGCCTTTCTTGCCTGGTTGTTAACATAACCTCAGTAAATTGTTACCTAGCAAACCTAAAGTGGTTATGCATTGAAACTGTTCTGATGTAAAGGGCTCGCACTCCTATTTGGATCTAGTTCACGCAGTATAAAACTGCATATAAGTAACTAGACCGATATTAATTTGAGTAGTTTAAAAACACTGTACAGTTTTATACAGTGGTTTGTATTTATGTGAAGCCTTTCAAAGTTAGCATTCATTATGCATTGCAACATACGCAGTGGGAAAGCTCGTAAATCAAAATACCGGCAAGATGAGTCTGTGAGACAATGCTTCCCATACATTGAAGGAAGGACTCTGTAGGTTGAAATAATATGTGCTAACAACTTTGTAACATAACTCAAAATGTTCTTGGCCTTCATGAAGAGCGGAGGTTGCTGCATTTTGATGGGTGGGATATCTGCACACTGTGCAAATTTATTACCATCTGGTAATTGGCGAGATTATAGTGGATTGAACAGTTTTGAAAATCTGATATTTGCCCTAAAATCATTTTTTAAATGTTAATCTTGAAAGTATATGTTCTTTGTTTTGAATCTCTAAAGGTAAGTTCTGTGTGCCTCTTCTTACCTTAGAACCAATAATTGATTTCGCTATTTGACTTAATTTGGTAGCAAACGGGGCATTTAAATTATGTGTGCCATCTAGATTTATACATGTTTTATCAATTACAAGTCTCAAATTCTGCCTTCGCAGTAGGCTTGTCTCTTGAACTGAATCTCATTCAATGCTAGATTATGCCTAAAAGAATCGATGAGTTTACCACGTCTATCCCCTGTACAGATATTTGCAGCTGGGGATTTGGATAGATTTCGAGTCGACATTAACTATAACTAGCTATTTGTTAAAGCAAATCACCTCAGCTGTGTCAGGATAGCCTTCGCTCTATGTTCCAAATGTCTTGTCAGCTGTAAACACATTGCCCCCCGGAATTGTTGAGCTGTGACGTTTGATAAACCTCCTATGATCAGGATTTAATACATGCATTACCCCACAAGCGGCAAGGGTTCAACACTTCTGGTTTCATTCTTCCTGTTGATATATTAGCAGGAAGGACTCACTAAACTTTTGAAGGGACAAGGAGCTATTTACATTTTGGCCACATAGATTCGTGTCATTGTGCCCAGTTTGTTCTGCAATCTCTGTGAATACTCTTCAATTCATTTTATTTTAAATATATTTGCAAGAAGCTGAAAGAAAAGGCCTCTAGTGCTCAGCCCTAAACTACTGTTTCGGATCCAGTTATGCCCAGGGTGGATCGGTTGAGACAGCAGTAACATGTCTGCCGCCTACACAATGGGGCATCCTGTAATAATTTCTTACTGGAGTGTGGTTGGCGTCTAATGCAAAGGCAATTCATTGCGAATTTATGAAACACTCTGAACAGCAGTCAGCCCAATAAGAGAGATACAACATTGTGGTTGGCTTGTTGGCCCACGTGGAAGAGTTGTGGCCTAGCGGTTAGGTCCAACTGTTTACTTTTAGCGTGGTTTCTTACTGCATATGGTACCCCCAGAACTCCTTCCCCTACTAAATATGGAGGGGTTTCTATCGACGTCCTTCCTGTGCAGTCACACAACTAGCATGCTTCGCATTGCTAGATAAGTCCTGTAACATCTTACGTTTTCACAATCATTAGCCTTTAGACTATGGACACATTCATTGTATCCATCTCTTGCTGTCACCTCCCTTGTCCAGAAAGTGCATTTGTTTAAAATGGCATTTTCATGATGAGTAGAAAACATGTTCTGTTAAAATTGAGGACACAAAAGTATGTAGTTTGAAATATACTCTGAGTAGTTAGTGGATAAAGTAATATTTTAACAATTATCGATAAAACTCTTCAGAAGTAGAGCAGAGATGAAGCAAAATACCTCCTGTGAGTAACGGAGGGAAAGGTTCTAAAATTCTTTCCAGCCATTTTAACTGTAAACCTTTACTGCCAGTTAGTTACATTGAGGAGAAGTTAGAAGAACCAGTGTCGTTGCTAAATGTATTATTGTTTTCCAGTGGCACATGTTCAGTTTTATAAGACATTGTGATTCAATTTAGGTTTCTCAAATGTGTTTTTATATTTTCCAGATATTAAGGAAAGATTCACCAATTATGTACTGTTGCTTATAGTGTGCCTCAGAAACATGGAACAGTTCTCATGGAATCCAGGTATTTATGGCATCTATTCAAAATATAAAATCTGTTTTGCTCACGATTTAACCCAGATCTCTTGACCGGGGGTGAATGTATGATTTATTCAGCATTCCGTCTATCATTTGTTTTGTTTGCGTAGCACGATTTTGATATAACATGTTTTTTTGTTTTTTTGTTTTTCAGATCATCTTTGGGTGCTCTTCCCAGATGTTTGTATGGTGATAGCATCTGAAATAGCAGTGGATATTGTAAAGCATGCCTTTATCACGAAATTCAATGACATCACAGCAGACGTACGTAGCGGGTTGAGCATTACTGCAATTGATGTTTAAAATTGTCTGCTTCTTAGACTTGTTAAAACATTTCATGCACACACGCTTGCATATAAGTGGCACCATGAAGAGAATCCCAAAAATCTTTATTTAGTTGTTACTAAAAATATAATTGTACGTTTCATGTTTTATATAATAAGTAAAGTTTCACTGGCCGACGTAATGCATGAAATTATTGCTTAATTGCAAACACTGCCTCAGCACATTAGAATTAAAATGTCCTTCATCCTAACAATGTGTAAACATTCCATTGAAAACAGAATTTTTTTTTTGCTTTAATTTCCGTCGCACTATTGTACTTGCCCTGTTAGGATTTTAAAAAGTTGCTTCTGGTCACAGCAGTGTATTGACCAGGATGTAGTGGTCAGACGGTGTAATAGTGACGACAACAGAGCCATGAGCCGAAATTTGCTGATAATGCAACTTTACTTCCCAACTAGTCAAAAGCATCTTCTGTTGCATGCCGCCAGCACTGTGTAGGATGCTCAGCGCCATCGTGAAATGGTTGTTTTAAAAGCGCAAGCATTGGGAACAGGAAACTGCAACCCAAGAGCCAAACTTTTGTCTTTTTTAGGAGAAAAAATGAGGGATGAAGCCCCAACATAAAAGCTATTGATGTGGCAGACACTGCTCCATAGATTCAATAAACAACGTTTATCTTCATATCCCGCAGTATGTAAAACAAGTATTGGCAAAGCCAGTAGGTCTCATCTTTGTGACCTATATGCTTTACCAAAGGTTTTTAGCCATGCGACATCCCCATTGCTGACCAGTATTGCTTAAAAAATACATTAAAAAAACCCTTTCGCGTAATTTTGTAGGCGCACATGCTTATAAAATGATGTAAGCAATTTATTTTGTAATTTTGTTTTTAATGGAAGCACCAGTGGGTGGCAAGCAGCATATGAGCGCCACTGGGTAAGAGAGGAGGGCGCAGGTGGTCGAAGCAACATGAAGGGCAGGGTGGGAAAGAGAAGGAACGAACAAGAGAGAAGTGGAGCACATGGGGTAGAAGCACAAACGCGAGTAAGCAACAGGGAAGTATGGGGGTCGGAAGGAGAAGCAACAGATGAGAGAGGAGGCTGCAACTACAGGAACCAACATAGAGAGTGGGGGCGAGGAAAAGAAACTGGCCAGAGGACAACGTGGAGTGGGTGAGGGAGAAGTACACAGGTGAGAGAGAGAAGAGCACTGAAGAGGGGAAGAGAAGCATACTGCATACTGTGGAAACAGATAGAAACCATATGCACTCTCGCAGAGTGCTTAAGCCAAAAATCCTTGGGCGGGATAGACACCAGATAGGCACGCCATCATATAAGAAGCAGGCAAATGAGTGACAGTAAAGCCAACCAATGGATGAGCTTCATATACCTGTATGTTCTTGGTAAGCTTACAATACTTCAACAGACAGCACAGAGCTGTCTAGTAGGCTCGACCTAAAAAGCTAGTCATTCACTGAGAGGCTCACTGACAGATGGCAGCGGCCCGACGCTCCTTGAAAGCAACCTGCCGCGGATTACAATTCATTAGAAGTGAGTCCCAATTCTACTCCACTTCCAGCCCGACATTGCGTGCCTCTGTTCTTCGGGAAAGCGGATTTAACCCATTGCTTCCCACTTCCATGACCTTCATCTGGAATTAATGTGATGGGGCCAGGACTACGCACACCTGAGCCCAATTGTTTAACCACTCAGGATTCACTCTGGTTGCACTAGGCTGTCATCCCTCCCCTCTCCCCAATTGCCCTGATGAAGACCCGCAATGACCACTCAATAGTGCATAGATTGGGTTGAAACGTCGACGCTACTTCTCGGTCCACATCAAGGCTCTGCGCAAAAAATTAAAATTGGATTAGCAGCAAAGTCATTGTCCTCAGTCTGGCCTTCCCTTCCCTTGTACATATTTTAATCGCCTTGTACATAACACGCACTCCACTGTATCACTGAGCACGATATGTCACTTGATCACTTTTCACCTTAAAACTTCACCTTATTGACAGCTGTTTATTCAAGTATGGGTAACTTATAAATGATGACATTTATATAAAACAACTTATTACCCATCCAACTGTTCTCTTTCGTGTGTTCCTTATGGATACAATTGTTTGTGTTACATGTGAGGATTATATATAAGAAATAAGATAATTGAATTACTTGTACAAGACATTACCTACGCATACCCAACAGAACCACTGTTTTTTCTTTCAACCTAAAAAGCAAGCACTTGGGGCGTGACCATAAAGCCAAACAATGGGTTGGCAGTGGTCGGGTTCCAAGCCCACTGAAAGTTTGATATTGTCCTCTAGAGGTGAGACGCAAAAAATGCTCAGCACTTCAGTGATTAATGTTGACCTAACTGTGGGCCATGTCCTCCAAAACAAATACCGCTCATCATGGCTCTGGCAGGACACCCTGGGAAGTGGGGCTAACTAGCTGAACTGCAATGAAGTGCGCTGGTCTAAAAAAAAAAAACCATGGCTGGCATCACAAACCTAAAAGGGAGGCGTTAGTGAAGGATTAATTTAAACACACCCCAGGCTTTCTGGAGGGCCAAAAAGAAAAAGGCAAAACAGATGCACACAGCCTGAAGTGAATCATGTTAGCAGATGTACTCATACAACATATTTTGAAAAGCATGTACCATGAATTCTGCAGTCAGGAAACTGCTTCTTCTCAGTTATATGCATTTTGTGTGTTGTTTTACCCAATACTAAGATAAACTGTTATGTTTCGCAACGGTCATCGTGTTCTTATGCACTGCAGCGCTAGGCCGCTCACTGTCCCTGCACAACCCCCGGCTGGATTGGAATATGTGCAAATAGCATACTCAGTCTAAAGGGTACTTTGCTCTAGCATTGGGCAGATGATTTACGAGCTATACTTATTTGATAATAAAATGGCTGTTGGTGAAACAAATTCAATTACTTTCTGCAGTATTGAAACTGATTTGTATTATCAGCGGTCATTTTATTATTTAAAGGGTCACTAATAAATCCTATGTCCATTATTATACATTAAGGGGATGCAAGTGTCCTGGGCATGGATTCCATCAGAGGGCTGCGGGGACTGTGAACAGGCAATGATAAGGACCGAGATAAGCACATGGACGAGATGAGGAATATAGCGAGCAGTGTGAGGGGACACAGAATATCGCCTTGGGGCCAGGGCCACCCACTGTCAAAATGAGAACCCAGGGTTGAGTCCTGCTGTCAGCTGAACATACTATGATTCTGGGCACAACACTTATTGTCCTGTGCCTAAAAATAATAATGTGACCGTGTCTAATTTTCTATACGTATCTGGTGCTCAATGTAAAGCACGTCAATCCTCCTATAGCTGAGTTTCTGCTATATTTTAAAAGAATAACATAAACAGAAGCACAAGAGAGCAATGGGAGTAGGTGACAGAAGCACACTGGCGAAACACTATCTAGGAGGTTACACAGAAAAACACTGTTTAGGAGCGACTATGGGGGAAAAGAAGCATATAAGCAGGATAGCTGGATACAACATGAACTCTCATTGAGTGCTTCAGGAAAATGAAAAAAACAGAGTTCCTGGAAAAAAAGCTCTTGGGAAAGAAATTAAAAAGCCAGTCAGAGAGGTGGCAAATAGGCTATGCTCCATGGGAGGGACAAAAACATGGAGGAGTAGCTAAAACAAATATGTTGCTTGAACATAAAATACCTTGAAGAAAACAAGAGACCAGAGGAGTTTGTCAAAACAGCAACAGTTTGTTTAATTAAACAGAGCGACCGGGAGAATAGTTACAGGCTCAGGGTCTGAGGACTGTCTCAATTTACAATTGGTCTGCTGCCTCTTTTTGTACAGTTGATCGTGGGTAATTAAGAATTTTCGGTGATGCATGTAAGGTATTTAAATTGCTGCCTTTGGAGTAATAAATTGTCTAATGGAGAGTACAGGTGGGCCTCGACCTTGCGTGGACACAATGTGGCCAGTGGGTAACTTGTCCAGATGTCTGGTATAGGGAGCGCATGACCACTGCATGTGCCTTGTCCTGATTAGCTATATGTTCCCAACTCATGTGTTTAGGTAGCGTGCATACCTTCCCCCACCCCCATCCCCCACCTCCCCTCGGCCATGTGTGCTTTATTGAGGCCAATCTCCCTGGACCATTGCAGTGTTGCTGCACCTAATTGTGAGATTAATCTAAGGTTTCATGTTTATGCATTTTTCTGCCGGCTACGTGCCACCACACCTGTGACCTATCAATCAGTTACCTCGTTCCTAGGTCTCAGAGCCTGCCTGACTACGTATTTGCACGTTGGGGTTTATATGGAGTTCACAAAGTGTGAATTAGTAAATAAGGACTCAATTTCGTTCCCATAAATGATTGTATCGTTTTTCATATTGGCATCAACTTTTTCCATATTAACCATTCAACCTAATGAGGCCTTCCACGATTGCTTCCCACTACAGGTTGTTTTCAAGCATTTCACCACATATTGCCGGGTAAAATCTTTTGCCTCTGGTTGAATCATGTCTAGCATCATTTCAAGTGTGTTTGAGATCTGTGGGCATTTGCACCATGCCCCTGGTTGCCTTAGGTATTCTGCTTTATTATAATTGTCCTCCTCCCACTAGAATGTCAACATGGCCCCCTCGAATTTACCAAACATGTCATTCATGTGCAGGGCTCCTATCGTCTTGCAAGTACCTGTCGTCCATCTTGACCTGTTCATGTCTTTGGTGTGTTTGTTAAAATTTGGCAATAACACACAGCAGCACTTGCATTGTGTATGGTGTTTCGTTTCCATTCCATAGAACTTGATATTCTGTTTTTATTTCAACATTTACTTATCACTTGTTATATTGTCCTCTCCTACATCCACTGTTTTCCATGTTACTTAGATCCTTTAATTTATTCTAATTGTATATTGAATACATCGGATAGGCACCACCACCTTTCACTGGAAATTGCAATTGGTCACATTCATAATGACATAAAAATGTATTTATGGCAAAATGGACATGCACTTGCATAGACACAGAGACTGGCAGAAACCGAATGCTATGGGGGTGGCTGTGATCAGGCTGCAGGGCCTCCTGCAATGACCCTTTGTGTTGTTTGAGAGTCTGTTCACTTCTGAGCAGTTGAAGAGTCACAAACTAGAAAAGCAATTAAGAGGGAGGAAAAAATGTGAACTAATGGGGTGGAGAGCATAGACTTACAAAGTGTAAATATCAAACACTTCGAGGTAGCTTGTTTAGGAGCTCCATACACTTGGTCGGTCACTGCAGGCATACGTAAAAATTAAATAAGGGTCGAGAAGAGTAGCAATTCACCCTGAAGGAAATCTTGGTCCTATATTTAACTCTGAAGGACAATACAGCTTGTCATATAAGCACTCTATTCAAAGCCTGTGAAGGAAATAATGGTATTGAGGAGGCCATTTTGCTGACCAAGAAGGTTTAATTCTTTGGTTGAGCTATATCCCGCTAATTACTTAGCATACCAAAAGTCACTCAAGTGTGGAGCAGTGTGGGTGGTATGCTGAGCTGCAGGGAAGCTGAAGTATTGAGGGGGCTTAACTCACAGACACTGAAAACCGTGAACGCGCCACATGCACCACTGCCTTGAGATTAAGAGTGAATATTATGGCTGATTTCAGGTGTGGAAACTTTTCTTTTTCGGTGCGCACTGAGACAGTATTTTAGTGGCTGCAAAAGTGTGTAACGTAAGAGGTCTTATAACTAAGAGCCATGTGTACGTAGCTTTTTCCTGGTCGCAAACAGCACAATTCTCAGAATCGGGCCATTTGCGACCATTAAAAAGCCTTTTTCGACTCTGATCCGGCATGATCTCCACAACGCTACAGCCCGGATTAAAGAAACTGAGTCCCGCATATCCACCGTGGAAGATGACGTCCAACTCAAGATCCAGGTTACTCAACTCCAGTCTCATACTCGGGAGTTGCATCGGTGGGCCGAGGATGCCGAAAACGGGTCCCGTTGTAACAACCTCCGCCTGGTCGGATTTTCAGGGGGTATGGAGCATGGTCGGACTGCTGACTTTGTCGAACGCTGGGTGCGCTCGTGGATGCCCGAGGGATCTCTCTCCCCCTGGTTCACGGTCGAGCGGGCGCACGGTTCACTTGCTCCCCGCCCACAACCGGCAGCACCCCCTAGACCGATCATCCTGCGGATCCTCAAGTTCAAAGATTGGGATGCTATCCTGGTTGAGTCCCATAAAACGCAGCCTCTTAAATACGAGAATCAGACGATTATGATCTTTCCGGACTACACCTGGGAGGTCCAGAATCAGCGCCGTTCCTTTGGAGAAGTTAAGCAGAAACTTCGCGCTCCTAACATACTGTACAGACTCCTTTTCCCGGCCCGTCTCCGAGTGGTGTTTCAAGACAAAACTCTCTTCTTTGATACCCCTGATGAAGCATAGACATGGGCGACAGAGGACTTGCCCGCTGAGACTTGGTGCCCTGAATCCGGCCCCGTCCAGTAGCTCTGGAGGTGCCCGGCGAGACATGCTGGTTCTCCGACCGAGACGTAGGCACTCTGGTAGGCACAGAGGCCAGAGGCGCACAGGCTCAAATTCTCCGTTGGGCCCTTCTTGACGGCTTACGCCCGAGCCGCCCGGCAGGACTCTCCCTGCCAGGCGGCGCTCCGGCTCTTGGGCCGCTCCTATCCAGGGACTGCATCTTCTCGTCCATCATTGCTGGATTTGCCAGACACTGACCTCTCCCGCAGCCCAACGCTTCTTCCAGGGACCGCTTGAACCTATTTGTCTCCTCAGGTCATGGCCGTTTTTGCCCAGAGCTTACACTCTGCCTAGTCGCTAACTTTGTTCCCCAATGGCTACAGATATTAACATCCTAATATGAGGAGGGGTCCTCTACGATTCCCTCTTCCCAAGTGTTTGTTTGTTTTTTCTTTCTCTTTCTTCACTGTTTATTGTTTAGGCGACAGATGCTTCCGTTCCTGAAGTATAGGGTGGGGGGAGGTTGAGGGGGAATGGGGCTGAGGCCCCGGTTTGTTTTGATTTTTGTTCTTGTTGTTCTTTGCACCAGCATCCCTTTTCTACATCTAGGCAAGCGCGCACCGCTCAAGTATGGCAACATGTTCACTATCTTTGGACACGGTCCCTCTCCGGCTGTCTCTGCCATGCTGGCCAGCCCCTTCCACGCCTTCCCCCTGCCTGTCGATTATAGCGGGGCGACATCGCTCCATATAATGTCCTGGAATGTTAATGGCCTGTTAGATAAGGCTAAGCGCTCAGCGGTCCTGCGATATGCCCAGCGTCACGCTGCAGGCATACTCCTGCTTCAGGAGACTCATCTGATAGGCAACCACTGCCCCTTCCTGGCACGACATGGCTATGGTGGAGTCTGGCACTCTGGATTCAGTATAGAGGGTCGAGGGAGGTGGCTATTCTGGTGCGTCGCACTGTTCCAATAGTGGCGAAAGACCCTCAGGCATGCTTCATCCTCCTTGAGGGGACCCTTGGATATCGACTTCTTAATCTGCTGGCTGTTTATTCTCCTCCCTTTTTGTTGGCCTCTACACTCCAAAGACTCACCTCCACGGTCGCTGCCTTGCCCTTGGGGATGACCGTTATTGGGGGAGATTTTAACACGGTTATGGATCCCAGTCTTGACACTGGCTCACCCCCCTCCGCCTCTAGGATTGCCCAATCCAGCCGTGTCTCGACCTGGGCTGCCAGCCTGGGTCTCGGGGATGCCTGGAGACTTTGGCACCCGATAACATGACAATACACTCACCTCAGCCTCCCACCACACGCACGCGCGCATAGACTGTTTTTCTGTCTGCCCAGGACTGCTGAACGATCCAAGCTATTACTATCCTTCCCAGGGGCATATCGGACCATTCTCCGATGACGCTGCAGGTAAGCTCTCTCCCTCCGTCCTCTCGCCCGATCTGGCGACTCAAGGCCTGGTTTCTCCAAGATGAGGGGTTCAAAGAGCAAGTAGGTGCCGAGCTTCGCCTCTATTTCATCAATAATCAAGGATCTGAAAGAAACACGTTAGTTAGATTCCTCACCTTAGAATATCCCCAGGCGTCAGGCTGGATCCGGAAAGATTTTTGTAGCAATACCCCTTGCGCGTCGCTAGGCGTCATCTGCTGCTCCGCGTCCATCGTTGGCATCGTGCGCCGGAATGACGTCGTCGGAGTACTTAGACACCGCCCTCGCGCGCTGACGTCCGTTATTCTTTTTTCCGCGCCAGACAGCGCTGATCCGGGAAGAGCTTACCCCTTAGTCAATTTTTGACTGAACTTTTTTGACTCTTTTTGGTCTTCTGTCGACTCGACTCTGGTGCCGGTAGGATGCCTGGGTTTAAAGCCTGTGACTCCTGTCATCGACTGATGTCGGGGACGGACCACCATCGCCGGTGCCTTTACTGCCTGGGGGCCGACCACGACGCGGAGTCGTGCCCCGATTGTCGGGCCTTGACCTCGAAGGCTAGACGGGAGCGGTCCCGTAAGCTTCTCGAGCTTCGCCACTCGGCTCTGCGCCGCTCACGGTCCCGGTCCAGGAGGAGGTCCAAGGACCGGTCGCGGAGCTGCAGTCACCATCATCGCTCGTCGGGCTCGAAGTCTTCGGGTAAGTCGAAGCAATCTAAGAAGTCCAAGAGGCGACACCGCTCTTCGGACTCCCCTCGCCGGTCGCACGACTCGGCCGAGGGTCAGGGTGGTCCCACCCCCGCGGCTCCGTCGGAGCCGCAGGAGCCGTGTCAGTCCTCATACCCGCCAGTCCCTGGGACTGACGCGACTCCGGTGGAGGTCAGTGCCTTCCTCTCGGCCATGAGGGGCCTGACTCCGCCGTCGACGCCTGCCGGCGCGCCTTCGGGCCCCGCGGGCTCGACTGGGCGACCTCGCGTACCGGCGGCTTCAGCGCCGTCGACTACTTCGGTCCCGACGCCGCAGGTTCCCGAGGGATCCAGGCCTGGATCTCTGCCGGCGCCGGTCGACCTCACGACGCCTCCTCCGCCGACACCGGTTCCGCCTCCGGCGCCGTCTCCGGATGACGCCGTTTCCCGGTTTAGCCCCTGTCTGGGGCCGGCGCCGGCGCGGCGCCCATTGACACCGCACCCGACGCCGATGGATGAGCGTTTCATCTACCGCCCTGCTCCGATCATTGCTCCTGTTTATCAGGAATCGGATGACGGGGGCGACTGGGAGGGGTCTGAGGACCCTATGGCCATACAGGGCCGACTTTCACAGGACTGGGCAGACGAACTGGGGGATGCCAGTGGTCTGGACACTTCCCCGGACGCTGGTTTCATCTCTCCTCCGACTGTGGCCTCGGAGGAAGGTGCAGCTTTTTCAGTGGTGTTGCGCATGGCGGCCGAAGCCCTGGGGCTCGAGTTGCCTGCTGTGGCCGTGAGAACTAACGTCCTCACAGAGGTGCTTCAACCGTCAGCAAGCTCCACAGAGCCTCTGCTGCAGTTCAATGAGGCCCTCATAGACGTTCTGCAGGGCACTTGGTCCAAGCCCTCCACAGTTCCTCCTGTGGATCGGAACGTGGCCCGGCGCCACCGCCCTGCTCCGGGCGACCCCAGTTTCCTGTCCCAACACCCCACCCCCGAGAGTCTGGTTATCCAGGCCTCCACTTCCCAATCCTCCTTCCCGTCCGCCCCTCCGGATCGGGAATCCAAGAGGCTGGAACAGTTCGGAAAGAAGCTGTTCTCTTCCCTGAGTTTGCGCCTGCTGTCTTTGAACACCGCTTGCCTCTTGGACCGTTTCTCCCACTCTCTGTGGGATACGGTGGAGGACGTGCTGCCTCTGTGTCCGGAGGAGGCCCGGACTCGTCTCTCCCAGGCACTTGCTGACGGGCGAGATGCAGCACGACATGCCATACGGTGTGGACTCTAGACACCACGAACTCGCTGGGTAGGGCGATTTGCACCACGGTGGCGCTCCGGTGCCACGCCTGGCTGTGGTCCACGTCTTTTTCGGGGGATGTCCAGAGTACCCTCATGGATATGCCCTTTGATGGCACTCGCCTTTTTGGTGAGAAGGCGGATAGTGCGCTGGCTCGTTTTAAGGACTCCCGGGCTACGGCCAGGTCCTTGGGTCTCTCGGCCCCACGGCCGCAAACTTCCGCCTTTCGCCTCTTTCGTGGCCAAGGAAGGGGCGCCTCCTCACGTCCGCCTAGCCACCGGCCGCAGAACCAACCTGCACGCGGTCACGGACGTGGATTCCGCCGTGGCGATACTAGAGGACAACGTGCCGGTCAGTCCACATCCACCCCGGCGGCATCCGCCTCAGAGCCCTCCTAGTCCGAGCTTTCAGGCCCATTCCACACCAGTGGGCGGCAGAGTTCGCCATCACCTGCTCCACTGGCGATCCATCACTTCGGACAGGTGGGTGCTGCAAATCGTCCGAAGGGGCTACTCCCTCCCCTTCGAGACGACCCCTCCAGCCATGCCACCGCAGTGCCACCGTATATCGGAGGATCACTTGAATCTTCTGCGGGAGGAAGTTACGGCCCTCTTGGTCAAAGAGGCCGTCGAGTGCGTTCCTGGTCCAGAAGTAGGCCGTGGTTGCTATTCCCACTACTTTCTGGTTCCCAAGAAGGGCAAAGGGGGCCTATGCCCTATCTTGGACCTCAGGAGCATCAACGCCTTCCGGAAGGAACGGTTCAAGATGCTCACTTTAGCTTAGGTTCTGGCTGCCCTCGACCCTGGAGACTGGATGGTGGCGTTGGACTTGCAGGACGCCTATTTTCACATCCCCGTCCTGCCGGCCCTCCGGCGTTACCTGCCGTTCACGGTGGGTCAGGAGCACTTTCCGTTCACCCTGCTCCCCTTCGGCCTCACCAGTGCCCCTCGGGTGTTCACGAAAGTGATGGCGGTGGTCGCAGCTCATCTGCGCAGATCGGGGGTTCCAGTCTTCCCCTATCTCGACGACTGGCTGTTGAAGGCGGGCTCGTCCCAGCAAGTCGTCTCCCACCTCCAGACTACGGCCGACCTCCTGCATTTGCTGGGGTTCTCCATCAACGTGCCGAAGTCACACCTGAGACCCTCCCAGAAGCTCCTCTTCATCGGAGCGGTTCTCGATTCGGTGCAGTTCTGGGCTTATCCTCCGGAACAGCGGGTCCGGTATATTCAGGCTCTGATTCCCATCTTTCGGCCTCTATCCTGGGTTTCGGTCAGGTTGGTGCTGCGGCTTCTGGGGTTGATGGCCTCCTGCATCCTGTTGGTGCATTACGCCAGGTGGCGAATGCGGGCTCTGCAGTGGGACCTGAAGTTTCAGTGGGCCCAGCATCGCGGCAACCTGTCCGACCATGTCTTGATCTCGGAGGGCACTGCGAAACAGTTGCAGTGGTGGCTCACGGACCGCGATTGGGTCAGGGGCAGATGCCTCTCCCTACCCCAACCGGAGCACGTAGTAGTGATGGACGCGTCCCTCCTGGGATGGGGGGAGGCCATATGGGAGAGGCGGAGATCAGAGGCCTCTGGTCTCCGGCGGAGTCTCAACTCCATATCAACTTGTTGGAGCTGAGAGCGATCCGGCTTGCACTGAAAGCCTTCCTTCCCTCTGTCAGGGGAAGTGTCGTGCAGGTGTTCACGGACAACACCACCGCCATGTGGTATTGCAACAAACAGGGCGGGGTGGGGTCGTGGACCCTTTGTCAGGAGGCTCTGCGCTTTTGGACATGGCTGAAACACCAGGGCATCATCCTGGTGGTTCAACATCTGGCGGGCTCTCTGAACGCCAGAGCGGATGAACTCAGCCACCGTGCATGATGGATCACGAATGGCGTCTGAACTCGGACATGGCGCAATGTCTCTTTCTGCAGTGGGGAGAGCCTTGGTTAGATCTATTCGCCACCGAAGAGAACGCGCAATGTCAGCAGTTCTGCGCGTTGGAATTTCCAAGGCGGCACTCTCTCGGAGACGCTTTTCGTCGCGAGTGGAGTTGCGGTCTGTTGTACGCCTTTCCGCCTATACCACTTCTGCCCAGAGTGCTGAAGAAGATCAGGCGCGACCAGGCCCAAGTCATCTTAGTGGCTCCGGATTGGGCACGAAGGTACTGGTATCCCGAGCTACTCAGTATGTCAATCGATCCTCCGATACGACTGCCTCTTCAGGAGGACCTTCTGTCGCAGCAGCAGGGGATGGTCCTCCACCCGAACCTGTCCAGTCTCCACCTCCATGCGTGGAGATTGAGCGGCAACAGTTGATGCCATTTGAATTGCCTCCTGAAGTCTGTGATGTGATTCTGGCAGCCAGGCGTCCCTCCACAAAATCGGTATACGCCTGCAGGTGGAACAAATTTGTGGCATGGTGCACAGCAAAGGCTGTGGATCCCCTTTCCGCCCCTCTTTCTGAGGTTCTACTCTTTCTTCTTTCTTTGGCCCAGCAGGGTTCTGCTCTGGGCACCTTGAAAGGTTATCTTTCTGCAATCTCTGCTTTCTTACGGCTTCCTGATCAGCCTTCTCTTTTCAAGACCCCTGTTTGGCATTTTCTTAAAGGCATTACTCACATGTTTCCTCCTGTCCCCTTCGTAATGCCTCAGTGGGATTTGAATCTTGTCTTGACCTTTCTGATGTGCGCTCCCTTTGAGCCCCTTCACAATTGTCCACTTCGTCTTCTGACTCTTAAGACTGCTTTCCTGGTAGCTATCACCTCGGCTAGACGGGTGAGTGAGCTCCAGGCTCTGTCATCTAAGCCTCCCTTTCTTTCTGTTCATCCGGACAAGGTTGTCCTCCGGACTCGTCCTTTTCTTCCGAAAGTGGTGACCCCCTTTCACATCGGGCAATCGGTCACTTTACCCACCTTCTTTCCGCCTCCGCATCCTTCGAAAGAGGAAGAGAGGCTCCACCGTCTGGACCCCAAACGTGCGCTGTCCTTTTATTTGGACCGCACCAGACCGTTCCGGGTGGACAACCAACTTTTTGTTGGATACGTAGGTGCTAAGGGGAGAGCCGTACACAAACGGACCATCTCATGGTGTGTCGTCTTGTGTATAAAAGTTTGTTACTCCTTGGCGAGAGCCCATTCCACCCGGGCCACGGCGGCGACTACTGCCCTGGGACGGGGAGTTCCCTTGCAGGACATCTGTCAGGCGGCGACGTGGGCCTCACTGCACACGTTCGCCAAGCACTATTGCCTGGACAGCCAAGTCCGGAGAGATGGCTTCTTTGGCCGCTCTGTTCTCCAGGACTTTCTGGTGTGATCTTAGTTCGCAGACCCTCCACCGGGGTTGGTATTGCTGGGGTATCTATTCTAAGGTGAGGAATCTAACTAACGTGTTTCTTTCAGATGAACAAGTTACTTACCTTCGGTAACGATGTATCTGTAAGAAACATTAGTTAGTTAGATTCCTCACCGACCCACCCATCCTCCCCGCTCTGCGAACCGACATCTAGGGTTAAGGTCATCCTGTTCAGGGCCCTAGACTTTTTGGCACCAGTGTCGGTCTCTTGCATGGCTCTGCGTTCCTGGCGCGGAAAGCTATGTACAAGAACTGACGTCCGCGAGCGAGGGCGGCGTCTAAGTACTCCGACGTCATTCCGGCGCACGACGCCAACGACGGACGCGGAGCCGCAGACGACACCTAGCGACGCGCAAGGGGTATTGCTACAAAAATCTTTCCGGATCCAGCCTGACGCCTGGGGATATTCTAAGGTGAGGAATCTAACTAACTAATGTTTCTTACAGATACATCGTTACTGAAGGTAAGTATCTTGTTCTTCAGTGTCCTCCTCTCGTACCCTCTGGGAGGCCGAAAAAGCCATCATGCGCGGCTTTTCCAAAGGCAAACTCAAACATACCCGTACGGCACGTGATTCCCAGCTCACACTTTTGGAGGCGCGGGCCGCCCAGCTCGAGACTCTGCCCCCTGAGGACAGAACCGAGGCTCAGGACAGGAGGCTTACGTTTCTAAGAGATTAAATCAGACTGACCTCCCTTGAAGCGACCAAATTGCTTTGGCGATCTTCTGTAGCCCGAGTATATGGCTGGGGGGATAAAAACGGGAAGCTCCTTCATCGCCAGGCCACCTACCCTATGGCCAACCGTATAATACCAGAGGTGATCGACACAGACGACGAGATCCACCATGCCGCGACGGCAGTGGCCCAATGCTTCACCGCTTACTATGCCACTCTCTATTTGGCACGGGCACCTAGCCTTTCGCTCCCGGAGCTCCTCCGACATGAACGGTTCCCCCTTTCACGCCTTAGTGAGTCTGAGGCAGAGGCGCTGGACCTCCCGATCACCCCAGAGGAGGTTCTGGATGCCATATCACGCATGGCGACCGGTAAGACACCGGGACCAGAGGGGATCCCCCAGGAGTTTTATGCGTCTTACCCTCTATTGGCGATGTACCGTAAGGCAGTGGATTGTGGTTCCTTCTGTCCAGAGACGGACTTAGCCACCATTGTAGTGATCCCTAAGTCTCAGGCCCCCTCGAACTGCTGCTCGGACTACCGTCCCATCTCCCTTATTCACACTGAGCTTAAAATTCTCGCCTCTGTCCTGGTCAACCGCATACGACCACACTTGGGCAGTCTGGTTCATCCGGACCAATGCGGCTTTATGCCCCTCAGAGGGACCAGGCATTGCCTCAGACGCCTTCACCTTGCCCTCGCGAATAGGCACCTGCTGTCCCCCTATTTGTCTCTCTTTCTCGTAGACTTTTAGAAGGCCTTTGATTCGGTAGATTGGGGTTACCTGGAGGCGGTGTTGGAAGTGATGGGCTTTGGAATCCCATTCCGCAACCTGGTGAGGATGTTGTATTGTCAGCCCTGGGCGCAGGTCCTAGTCAATGGAGCTCTGTCCCGTCCCTTTCCTATTAGAAGGGGCAAGAGGCAAGGGTGCCCCCTCTCACCACTTCTATTTGCTTTTGCAATGGAGCCCCTTGCTTACCTTATTCGTTCGGACCGCTCTCTCACCGGGTGGAGGTGGCCCGGCTTTGAGGAGGACAAGATCGCACTCTATGCGGACGACATGCTGCTATTTTTGGCAGACCCTGCTCAGTCGGGACCCCGATGCCTCCGGGCCTTGGACCTCTTTGAGAGTACCTCGGGTCTCCGGTTAAACCCGACCAAGTCCATTCTTGTTCCCCTTCACCTTTCACAAGAGTGCTTTGATTGGCAGTCAACGATTCCTCTTCGGCGGCAGTCCTTCAAGTACTTGGGGATCTGAGTGGCCCTTCTCCCCAACCTCGCCTGGTCACTTAACGTCACCCCACTGGTTAAGCGAGTCCACGCTGACCTCCTTAAATAGCGAACGCTACCATTGAACCCTCTGGGCAGAATAGCCCTTTTTAAAATGATGATTCTATCCAGATTTCTATACATGCGCCAGAATACCTACCTCTTTCTCCAGATCTTGGTTTCGTGAGATGGACAGATTGGCCACCAAGTTTTTATGGGGAGGGCGGAGGCCCAGGCTGGCCCTGGCCCAATGCCGGAGCCCGACTTTGACGGGGTCTTGGGATGACGAGCCTATATCTTTATTATTTAGCGACTCGGCTCCTTACCGTGCACAACTGGTTTAATGGCGGCTGGTCCAACCCGGCGTACCATCTGGAACTGCATACCCTAGGTTTTTCTAATATCCAGGGGATGCTGTACGGAAACGCTGTTTCCCAAGCTCTCCCTGAGGTCACACGCGGAGTACTCTTGGCCTGGCGGGCCTCCCTGCGCCATACCAGCTGGACGGGCAAATTGACCCAGTATACCCCCTTGTGGTGCGGTATCAGACTCCGGGAGGTTGCTTCTCTTTCGGGATTCCGACCCTGGGATCTCATTGGGATTTCCTTACTGGGTGATGTCTGGAGTGGGACCCACTTACGCTCCTTTCAAGACCTACAGTCCCGGTACACCCTCCACTCTTCCCAGTTCTTCAGATATCTGCAGCTACGTCCTGCCCTCCGCTCCTATATATCGGAGTGCACTTCCTTACCTGACTATAACCCACCCAAAGCTCAGGTCATGACTGGCAACCTTGGGAGGAATCTCCCGCATCTATCGCTCTCTTACAAACAACACCCCCAACTCACTATCTCGACTCCAGGACACGTGGGAGGGTTGGCTTGGAGCCCTGGAGGACGCTGACTGGAGAGACGCCTTGATGGCTCCCAAAATAATTACATTCTCAGCAAGACTTCGGCTAGTCCAAATATACTTCCTTCACACTGCCTATATTACACCGCTGTGTCTCCACCGTGCGGGGCTTCGGTCTGATGCTTCCTGTCCCGGCTGCCCTCACCCGCAGGCATATTTTTATCACATGGGATGGCTTTGTCCTGCGATCCAGAGGTATTGGGAATCTGTGACTGGGGAGCTCACTGAGGTCCTGGGCTGGGAGGTCCCCCTTGACCCTATGAACGTTATTTTGGGCATTACCGAAGAGCTGGAGGGCTGAGAAGCTCTTTCTTAATACAGCGCTGGCGGTGGCCAAGAGGGACATTGCAGCTCACTTGCTGAACACTACTGCACCTACGTTGGCGCTCAGGCGCAGAGAAGTGGACTGGTGTGCCGCACAGGAACGGCCTCTATGTGGCCAGAGGTTGTCCCAAGATGTTTCGTCGAATGTGGGGCAAATGGGTCGGAGTGATAGAGGACTAAAGGGGATTGATGTACTGTCCGAAACTGGAGAGGGTATGCCGATATCGTCCTTATGTACGTCTGCCTCCATATGCCAATGTGATGTGTTTTTGTCCTTGCCTTGTCTTTCACATTGTACTCCTAAATGGTGCTGTTACTTTTGTTGCAACCTAAAATCAATAAAATTGGTTATAAAATAAAAAATTTGGTATTAGAAAGGGGCTTGTTAAGGGTGTCCCTTCCTAATACCGACTCGCAGTAGTATGTATGAATATTTTGCGACAGAAATGCAGTCGCAAAACATTCAGTTTTTACCAGCAAATTCAATTTGGTGGTAACCCATTCCCAAACCGGAAAGGGTCCTCAAGGCCTTCTCCTTTATTAATGTATGCAAAAAAGTCTTAAAAAATGAAAAGTGAATTTTTCTTTTTAAAACTCATCCCGTTTTCCTTTATGGAAAACTGGCGCTAAAAGAAAGTTGCTTTTAATTTTAAAGCAAACACAGACCTGGTGGTCTGCTGTCCCAGTGGGTTGTAAATTGCGATCTACCGCACGGATATTAATGAGGTAGGTCAATTGCGACCCCAATAGAAATTGCTAAATGTGTTAGACACATGAATACATAGGTGTTTGCGATTTCCTCAAATCAAATCTATAAAACCTCCTAAACCAATCCATCATCACAAACACTTCTGGGGTGAGGTGTGCATTTAGAAACCGTTAACAATTCAAAGAGTATGCTTGGAGAATGAGGTGCCGTCACACTCGGTAGCTGAAACTCAGGGTTGTTCATTTAGCACTCAAGGTCTTTTTTTTCTTTGCCAACAGCACAGAAGATTATGTTTCTGATGAACAATACAACCACTATGTATTACCAGAATGAATTAGGGCGCCCGAGTCTAGAATTATTTTGGTTGGAAGCTCAGGCCATTTGGATATAGCTCATTCTAAGGGACTCTGTGATCCCAGCAATTCATTTTCCAGACATGTAAATTATCCAAACAGACACTGTAAATAGAATTTATGAAGAAAACCACCCTTGGGTTTCGGATGATGAAGTCTTGCAAGGCATAGTTGTGGATTGGGGTTCTCCTCAAATTGCTCTGTTTGTCCTTGTAGAAAAGCGTAAAATGCCCAGACTACTTGGCCACTTACTCACAGCCAGCATCTTTGGCTCTGCCCTTTTGACTAACAGGTAAGGGCTTTTTCTAAAAGCTATCCCTTACTGATTCAGACTACTCTGATCATTTTGAAACATGTCAGAGCCAGGATGATTCTCAGTTCCCCAAAGTGGCTGAGGCAGAGGTCGTTCACATCTTTCACCTGTCAGGAGACCTCACAAGAGATTGACATGCAAGCTGAACCTGTCCAAGTTCCAGGGCTAAGTGTTCCGTCCCTATCTGACATCCTTGAACTTGGCAACATGGCTGCTGAGTATGTCACAAATGGCCACGTAAACCTACCCAAAAACAACGGCCATGTTACAGTGGTGTACACTATAAAATGGAAGAAATGTTATGTCTGGTATCAGCAAAACACCACTGACTGTATTGCCTGCTGAGATGTAGCCGCGCAGCCTTGTCATTTTCAGTCGGCTGGCCAAATCGGAGCTGCATTTCTCCATCAAGTTTCATATCACAGCCTACAGAAAAGCCCATCTCTGAGCTGCTATCCAAGATCTAAAGAACTTCTTAGAAAGGATAAAGAATGCCCCCCAATGTGAAACCTTGGAAGCAGGATGTGGTATTCTCTAATTTACTGGCTCCTCCAGCTGAGCCGATTTATAAAGCCTCTATGCAGCTTCCTTCTTGGACCACAACATTTTGATAGTAATTACTGCAGTTCATAGAGTGTAAAACCTCTACATCAAATGCAGAGGTGGTCCAAGGTGGGCAGATTTCTTTATTTTTTATGTTGCTACCTAAAAAGTCCTCGTAAGTTAATATATTATTTTTTCCTTTGCGCTTTTCAAATCTTTACCCTCTTACTTGGTCAGCCCTTTCTACCTAGAATGTGAAGAACTGTTTTTCACGTTTTTCCACCCCCATAGCCATCTCAAATAGAGGGAGGGGTAAAAAAAATGTTTATCACCAATGTTTTTGCACTTTTGTACAGTGCTTAAATTACCTGTTTTTGCATTTTCTACCTTCTTGCAATTTTTGGCTAATTAAGGTGTGATCCCTGAAAGCTATCCTTTATTAAAAATAGAGAAAGTTCTTAATTCCACCTACGAGTAGATTGGTCATTTTTGCCCCGAACAGAACTATCACTGCATTTACAAGAAAGTGAATCCAAATTAGGAGAGAGAGAAGTAAATATTTGCGTTGACGACGGACCATGGTAAGTAAAATACTGTTAAGTTCCTCAGACTCGTCTTGTGGCAGACATTTATAACTTTTGTAGTTTGTCAAAAAGATACCAAGAGCCAACAACAGTGACAGTGCTTATTATGTGTGCCGATCGTGTATAATTTGATAATGAAAAATGAAACGAAAGTGGGTAGCAAGGAGAATGAAGCATTTTTAGGGTTCACTGATGCAGCACATGTGCTGCTCTGCGAGACATTTAGTGTATGGGTTTTTAAAGTGCTGCCACAGGCTTTTGGTGGCCTAAAGCTTGCGTGCACATGAGCGTGCAGCCGCCATCTGCCTTTCTGTCATGGCTCATTAAGCCTTCCAGCGCGTGAATCATGCTCCTCCACCCCCTTGCTGTCTGCTCTCACTACCCCCCTCCCTTCTCCCCCCCCCCTCCCTTCACCCCCTCCCTTCTCCTTAGCTTGTTATTCTTAACTTCGGAAGCATCTGATATGAATTCTTTCAGGAGCAATTCACTTCCAACTAAGCCAATGCCGCCTCAGACAGTAGACATTTTCTGATGCTTGTTCCTGTTTGCATTGGTTTCATGGACCCAGCTCATGTTACTATTTGCTTACATTGCACGCTTTATGGCCACCTTATCTTTTAATATTTTATGCTCCGGCCAGACTTCGGTGTCAGAGCACGCTTTAACCCTCCACACCCCAGCACAAAGCCATCAAGAGCGAGCAACAAATGACGCCAACAAACAGTCCCTTGTGGGAACATTGACTGTGAGAGTAACACTGCAACTTGAGTTTCACCTACTACCTCTCTTTTTTAAAGTGGAATTGCCAGATGATGTCCAAATATTTAAGAAGCCCCCAAAGCTTTCGTAATTGTAGCCTTTGTTTGGAAATCCTGGGCAGGACGGGTTTGAGCTGTGTCCTCTGGCATATGAATGTGTAACCAGCTCTTCCCAGTTACCCTTACCCCTCCCTTGTGAGAAGTTTCAAGGTATCGATAGCTATAGCATGCAGTTGCTGTTTCGCCATCAGTTTAATCCCTTGCAGTGTAACTTCGCTTGTGAAACAGTAACATTTCACAGACTGCCTTCCGAGTGCGTACGCTTGAATGGAGCGGCACGTCATAGATAACAGGAACAGCAGTAACGGTGACAAAAGGTGGTCATTCAGCAACATGAACTCTTCATCAAAATTTCTTGACAACCAGCCCCCGCCACCATTCTGATTTTGAAACAAGTACCCGGAGGCAACACTCGATGTTTTGCACATTGACCCTTTAATAATACAACGTTCGAACAACTTCAGAATTATGCTGATCTGTAGGGATACGGCACTGCATAAAGGATGTAGGAAATATTGGCTGTGAGTTGCTTTTTTAATGCCTTTTCACTTGCCTACCTTTAGTGGTGTGAAACGCAATGGTACCAGCATGCTGCACAGAGGATGGACGCATTCTTTAAGTTGCAGCCCTTTTGCTGTTTATTACACACACTCACCTAGCACTATTTTCATGCACAACAAGCATTGACATAGCCAGTGGGTCTCGCCTTTGGGACCTTATAAGTGTTTAACCATGCAACAGTTAATGTTGTTGCACCAAGGATATTGTGCTGCATAACTAAATACTTACAAGGTCCCAAAAGCGAGACCTATTGGCTATGCCAATGCTTGTTTATTGTACCCAACCATATGGCTTCAAGGGTAAGTGTCACCAGTACCGCTCATACCGATTTAGAGGGAGCTGTTCCAAAAAGGTGTTTATTTGTAGACACTGAATTATAATACTAAATGAAATATTTTGCTAAAAAAAAAAAACGAAAACTGTCTTTCCATCCTGGGTTCCCATGCTTCGCAAACAGTACTGACATGTCTTTCATACATAACAGGATTGGGCTCAAACTGTGCCCATGCTAAGTGATTTGGAGAAGAAACCCATAGAAAATGACTTTTAATAATAGCCGTAGCACTTGAGCTAGGTAAGCCCCGGAGCGCCAAATAACCCCCAAGCATTTCCAAAACTTAGAAACCCAGGGAAATCTATGGAGGTGCGGCTTATATTGTTCCAGCGCTTTTTCTTAGCAAGAAGGCCCTGCAAATGTCAAACTATAGCTAAAAAAAAAAATGTCACACTTATGTGATGGAACATGCCAAAGCAATCGCAGACTGGCATCCATCAATTTCGTTTAATAATCACATACCTGCATCGTTCAGTGTTGTTAAACAGTCCTATAAATGCCAGCATTTCAAAGGGCAGGTGCAGATGTGTTGTGGGTAGTCCATCTTATGCAGAAGAATAGTTTGTGCATGGTAGAAAAGCGGGAGTGGGGAAAGATGCAGGAGGAATAAGGTGAGGAAAAGAGATGGAGACTCTAGGTGGAGTTTTGATAGTGAGGCTGTTTGGGCCCACAGAGAATTCGAAATCTCTGTTCTAGAAACATCAGGACAGAATAGGAGGTTGCAGGAGTCTGTCTTCCCACCTTTCTGCAATGCCACTAGTCAGACCTCTTGTGTAAGCCCTTTCCCAATAGATAAATTTGGGTACACGACTGAGCATGACTTAGGAAGAGAAGTGGTGGTGGTCTGCCTATTTCTGTAGTTAGGCATCTAGGAAGAAGATATGTCCATAAAATTATTAAAAAAATAGATATTAAAATTGGAAATTAAATTGTAAATATATTCATAGGAACGGTGGCCAACCCAAATCTCTTTCCTTTAATGGTTTACAGTTATGTTGATGTACATTGTGCCATTACGTGCCTCTGGAAATGTATTTATAAGAAGTAAACAATAAACTACTATATCTGTCATGGAATTCTTTCAGTTGATTGAGAAGTTTGTGGTACTTCGACCCTCTCTGCGCTAGCTCATTGTATTATGAATCCTTCTCAGGCAGTCTAAGTCTTACAATGGCTTCCTCTCCACAACAGGGTTACTTCTAAGGTTGTGGTGATATTGCACTGTATCTTTTCTCAGTTGTCCCCTATTCCTTACCAACAAGTGTAAGAAATAAGCTCCCCTTCCCCCATGTCAAACAGCTCGCCTCTGATCTGCAGCTTCAAATCCCTAACTTTAGGAAACTAAAGTGGGCTTAAGCTCTTTCAGGTGGCGAAGAGACAATATTGGGAAATTCTCCCATTCCATACGGGTGACTCTGCCAAACAGTCAAAACCATTTTGTTTCAACTTTCCCTCTCAATAGCCGTTTTCTTTCATGAGAACAGGTGTATTTGAAAGCGCCAAGAGGCCCTCTAGTAAGGCTAGAAAAATCGCTATACAAATGCACATTTAAAAGAAGTGTAACTAAATAATCCAGTAATGGTGTAGACACTGTTTGCACTTATGAGACGAGGTTTGATCTGCATTACCCGGTAACACGAAGACATAGGTGGAGGGCTGCAAGGAGCCTCAGACCTCCATCACAGCCTTCGCAAATTGCCAATATTGTAACACCTGTGCTATAAAAGGACGGGTGTTGCAGTTCCAAGAAAGTGGCAGTTTGGGAAGGGATGAGGGAGAGAATGCAGTGGCCCGTGAACTGTTGTCGGCTAGCTGGATTCTCACAGCTGTCATTTGCACAGCGGACGCTCTCCAATACTGGAAGTTCAGCTGTGCATCTGTTAACCCCTGCACTCCAATTAGTAGACCTATCACATATACATTTGTGAATAAACCTTCAGCAGCCGTGTTTGCATTTTTCTGTGAGTATTCTTCGCCGCAGTTTTGTTACATGCATGGTCTGTAGGCTAAATCATTGACCTCATAAATCAAAGTGGCCAGTCATAATTAAAGATTACAGGCCATACATCATTATTACAGTGTCATTACTCATTCTGAGTGTTACAAATCATTCTGACAGGATCATAAGTCATAATTACAAAACGTGTCATAAATCAACGGTTAACAGGTCATAAATCATCTCTGCCATGCATAAATCATTCTACGGGATCATAAATCATAGCTTCGTTATAGGTCATAAATCATCAATGGTTGACCGGTCATAAATCAACTCTGCCATATATCAATCCAGTCCTTGTCATTTGCTTGTCATGTTTATCCATCAATCATGGTTTATATAGCGTGACTACTCACCTGGGAGTGGGGAGGGCTGCTGATCCATCTGGGCACTGGGGTTCAGTCGAAGAGCCAGGTCTTGAGATGCTTCCTGAATTGGGTCAGCGACAACGCTTGCCCGAGGGGGAGAGACAGGGTGTTCCAGGGCTTGGCGGCGAGGTAGGAATAGGATCTTCCTCCGGTCCTGGTCTTGCGGATCCGTGGGACAGTTGGGCGAAGCGGAGGTGTCTGGTGGGAATGTAAGATATGAGGCGGTGGTTCAGATATGCTAGTCCTGCATCGTGGAGGGTTTTGTAGGCATGTGAGAGGAGCTTGAAAGTGACTCTTCTGTTAACTGGGAGCCAGTGGCGTTCTCGCAGGTGTTCAGTGATGTGGTTGCGGCGGGGGATGTTGAGGACCAGTCTGGCTCTGCTGTTTTGAACGTTTTGTAGTTTCCTGAAGAGTTTCTGGGTGACACCGGCGTAGTGTGTTGCCGCAGTAGAGTCTGCTGCTGATGAGCAAATGGGTGACCAACTTTCTGGGTTCGGTGGGGATTCATCTGAAGCAGACAAAGAATGTGGAAGCATGATGAGGATACAGCGTTGATCTGGTGGTTCATTGTGAGCGAGGAGTCCAGTATGATGTCAAGGTTTCATGTGTGGTCCGTAGGTGTGGGGGGTGTTCCTAGTGCAGCGGGCCACCAGGAGTCATCCCAAGCGGAGGGGGTGGGTCCCAGGATGAGGACTTCGGTCTTGTCCAAGTTGAGTTTGAGGCAGCTGTCTCTCATCTAGGTGGCGACGGCCTTCATCCCGTCTGCGAAGTTGTCTCTGGCTGCTGTGGGTTCGTTGGTGAGGGAAAGAATCAGCTGGGTATCGGCGTAGGAGACGATGTTGAGTCCGTGGTTCCTGACGAAGGCTGCGAGAGGGGCCATGTAGGCGTTGAAGAGGATGGAGCTCAGGGATTAGCCCTGGGGCACTCCGCAGCTAATCTCTGTGGTTTATAAGAGGAACGGATCCAGTCCAGGGCTTTGTCGTGGATGCCGGCCTCGTGAAGTCTTGTGCTTGGCGTGCGGTGGGAGACGATGTCAAAGGCGGGCGAGAGGTCCAGGAGGAGGAAGGCTGCTGTTCCGCCCCGGTTTATGACACCCTTTTGTTGTTGAGCCATCACCCATGCCACTGTTTGGGGGCATAAAGTTTTGTTGGGCCCTTCTCTGATCGTGCGGGTGGGGGTAGCTTCTTACTGCTGTTAGGCTTAGCTCGCTACCTTGTCTGCCTATTGTGTGCACTTCCAACTACAGGTCTGGGCTGCGAGTGCTGTGCTCTGCTTATTTTTCCAGTCTGCCTACTTACCCCGCTATAAGGCATCCCCAGGTAAGTGGCCTTCCTCCAGCACACCGCCCTCCGGTGTGCCTCATTTACCAACCAACATACCCTTTCATCGCTCGCCTGCCCTCTCAACCTTGCAACAATGTTGCAGACCTGGGGTGGGTGGGTCTCGAATTTCCTGCACTCTGCCCCCACTCCACGAGTCAACCTTCTGCTGGGGCAGCTCCATCCTTTTAACCCCATGCCCTCAGAAGTCGGTGTGGTGGTGTCTCTTCCCCCGCCCCTCCAAATAGGGGGATTCAAAACCTTACCTGGTCCCTCATTGGCCTAGTGCTTTTGCACCAACCATGGCATGCTTTTTCCTCCCCTGAAGAGGAGCAGGACACCCCCCTCACCATCCCCCATTGTTTGCCGCTAAGGCGGCTTCAACTGGTATTTTCGGGTACTCAGCGGCTGTTATTGTGTCAGCCCCTGGAACTCTCTTCAGGGGCGGCCTCTGCCCTAACCCCCACACTTGGCTCACTCCAATTAGTACACATATCACATATACAGTTGTGAATAAACTTACATTAGCCGTGTGTTTGCATTTTGCTGTGGGGATTCTTAGCTGCAGTTTTATTACATGCATGGTCTGTACGTTACATCATTGGCCTCATAAATCAGTGGCCAGCCATAATTCAAGATGACAGGCCGCAAATCTTTCTGACAGGGTCATAAATCATAATTCCGTGGCAGGTTATAAATCAATGGTTGACCAGTCATAAATCATCCCTGCCATACATAACTTATTCACCAAGATCATAAATCATAGCTTTGTGATAGGTCATAAATCATCACCGGTTGACAGGTCATAAATCATCTCTGCCATGCATGAGTTCAGTCCTTGTCATTTGCTTGTCATATTTATGACACCTTTTTGTTGTCATCCGTGCTGCTTTTTGGGGTCATAAAGTTTTGTTGGTTCCTTCTCTAATTGTGAGAGGGGAGGGGGTAGCCTTTTACAGCTGTTGGGCTCCTCTTGCTACCTTGTCTGTCCATTTTGTGCCCTGCCAACCAGGTCTGGGCTGCGAGTGCCCTGCTCCCTTACTCCCCCCCCCCCCCCCCCCCCCCCCCGTCGGCCTACTTACCGTGCCCTGCACTAAGGCATCTGCAGGTAAGTGGCCTTCCTCTGACACACCGCCCTCCAGTATGCCTCTTTTACTAACTAACGTACCCCTTTTACCGCCACACTGCCTGTTGGGCTCTCGTTCCACATGTGGCTCCCCCTTTTGCCTTTTGGGTTTTGCTCCTTCTTAATCCTTTTCGGTGCAGCCCACGACTGACCTGTCTGCCTCTTACCAGTGCACCGCAGTGTCCTGGCCGTTAGGCCTCACAAGGATCACTGTTATTGACACACATTCCCTTCTGACAGCCTACCAGTCACTTTTATGATTAACAAAGCCGTTCAAGGTGCTGTTTCCGCCACGCTGTAGGTGGTCTCCTGACTGTTGATTTTCTCTTATGATGCGTACTCATATCTTCAGCCAAGATTAACTTATGGCTTTGGCCAGCCGTTATGGAGGGGTACACTCCTGTTGACAGAAGCGGTAAGGGCCGTTACTTTGGTCACCCCAGTGCCATACCCCAGACTAGAGGAGGTATCCATCAGCAGTTGTCCTCATTAAGTGTGCGGTGACTCTGATAACTCCGTGTTCGAGGCATATGAGCTGCAGATCACACACTTCGCATTAGATCGCCATCTGGTGTTGAGCTCTGATGCTTGCACCTTGTTGTTGTCTTGGGAGAAATCTTTGTAGTCACGAGATAGGTGACTCCTCCCTTGGACGATAGTGCGCATGGGTATCGACTCTATCCTCAGACAGTTTTTTCCGCCATTGAGTTCAGATGCAACTTTTGCTCTCCGGTCCGAAACTTACTTTTCAAACTTTTTCGACGGCCACAACTTCATCAAATTCTTCCGATTGACTTCGACATCGAAATCTTCGACGCTCCTTTCACCGCTTCGATTCCAGTCGTCGACGCGGGCCGCTGGGCCTATCGACGCCGATAGGCCTACGGCTCATGGAAAGGACGCCGTTCAAAAAATGCCCCCAGTGTGGAGCGAAAGTTCCACACAGTGACCATCATAAGGTCTGCAACCTGTACCTCTCGCCAGAACATGACGAGTCCAGCTGCCCAGCCTGCGCCTCTTTTCGATCAAAAAAGATTATTCGAGATCGTCGGGCTCGACGACACATCATGGCGCAGAGATCAGCCCCGGAACCAGAGGACGTCTTTGACGAGGGCCCATATGTCCCAGAAGAAGATTCCGAAGATCTGGAAATTGTGTCCGAGGCAGAAGACTCGGACGACCCCATCACTCCTGGTCAACGAGTAAGTACTACTGCCCCATCTCCAACGCCACCACCTAAACAGAAGGCACTGGTCAAGACTTCGCCTGTTGGCCCCAGTCGTGACCGAAAACACACTTCAGAAGCCCTTCGGCACCGAAAGAACACTCTGCTCCGAAATCGGCTCTGGCTTTTTGCACGCCCAAAGACAAATCGGCCCAAACACCTCGAGGCCCATAGATAAACCGGCTTCGAACACTTCTAAGCCTAAGGCTCACACCTCGGCTCCGAAACCAAAACCTTTGGAACCGAAAAACAAGCCTAAGGATTCTACCACGCCTACTAAGGCCAAAGAGCAAAAAACTCAACAACAACCCCGCTCCGAACTGAAAAAATCGGCGCCGAAAGCAGTTGTTGAGGAAGAGTAACTCTTTCACCTGGATCCTGTCGATCCCAGACAGGAAAAAAATCTACATTAACCCTAAAACAGGACATGTCACAGCTGTGCCATGCAAGAAGAGGAAGTTAGTCACAGCACACGCCCCTCCAGTGCCTGTCAAGAAGAAGCATTGCCTGCAGAGATGTGGACATTCTGCTGCAGGGAATGGTGTACTTGTGAATCACCCTGAATTGTTACTTGGTACTTTTGAAGCACACTGAATTACAGTTATCATATTTAATGCCCTTAGATATACCTTTAGATGCCAAGTAAAACACAGCGTTATAAGTGGAACTATCATACTGCAACCAGGACTGCTGTTAGACCTGATATTCTAAGCACATTGCCCCCCAGTCCACAATATAGTGATCTTTAGGCCCAGCTGCCAAGTTGACTATATCTCCTGCAAGCTTTAATGTGTGAGTTAGAATAAAGTACAAATCTACCTCACATCAGCCTGCATGTGTAAATCCAGTTTATGTAGTACAATCAATTCAAACGGCTATAGCTAATTATGCGCCAAAAGATGAGGCTTGCCCAGTGCTAACCATTTTGCGTCAATTACCTGTTCATTTGTGGAAAGAGGGTGGTGTCATAATGAGTTGAAAATCACAGCACGAAAGACTTGGACCCAAAGCGAGCAGATCATTAGCCACGCAGAAACAAAGAGGGTGCCACAGGGTCCTGTCGGAAGACATTTGCATCGAGTGTGAGAGGCAGCAGCCTTTGATCTCCCAAAAGGGAAGGCATCGTTCAACGCGCAATACCCTTGCTAACGTGACCAAGGATAAAAGAAAGAGCTGCAAAAATGCTGAAAAAAACACGAGGCCAGCACTAATACTAGCAATCCACGTGGACGTCAGCTCCCACACTCACCTCTACTTTGTATTTGTGCACCCCCTATAATTCTACCTCTTAACTCATTTCCTGCAGTTGTTAAATGCTGAGTGACCTCGAGCCAAAGGCTGAACGCTTACGTGAGCACCAGTATTACGCGTGCATCAATGTGAAATAAGCGTTTTTTATAGGCACGGAGAATATCGCTCCCTGCATCTCTTACCTCCCGGCTGGACCATAGTGGGACCTCGTGCCCGATTGGACTGCATGAATCAGTCATGCAATGGGCCCATCAGCACCTGCCTGGCAGCAGAACCGTGGCGATTTCCGCACAACCATGAAGGCCTAAAGTGAAGACAGTGCAATCACTCCGCCCGCCCTCACAAGCCCCCGCAAACCTCTGCACCCTTGCTTCTGAGCAAGTACGCCCACCTAACCAGGCTGGAGCGGAGAGGCGTGCAACCATGGGGAGAGAGGATGTGGTCTCACGGCTAAACTGTGGAGCTGGAAAACCAAGGTTCGAGTCTCTGGTCGACTCCACATCATGTGATTCTGGGCAAATCACTTAATCTCCCCGTGCCTACCAAAAAAAGTATTTACAATGCAATAGGTCTCGCATTACTGATAGTTTGAGGTATTGGTGTTGCAAATATTAATGCAAATAGCTCATACATTCAGTAATGCGAGACCTAGTGCATTGCAAATGATTGCATAGTGAGCCAGGAACCAGCATTGTATGTCTCAGTGCAGTACCTCAAGCTGCTCCTAGAGCTCCCGAGTGAGCAAGGCACCAACACTGCATATCTATGTGCAGTACCGCAAGCTGTTCCTAGAGGTACCTAGTGAGCAAGGTACCAGCACTGCTTGTCTAGGTGCAGCACCGCAAGCTGCTCCTAGAGGTCCCAAGTGAGCATCATCAACTTTGAAGATATGGTAAATCCATCCTACCCATAATGCATTGCATGCAAGACAGTACCACGAGTAAATTCAAATAGTTATGTCCATATATACAATTAGTAGCTTTGAAATGTGACAAAATAATTATATTAATTCCGGATTAGGTTAGGTTGTACTCTATGTAGAGCTCATGAAGGGAAATTTATAGAAGGTCTTTGTGAGAAAGTGCCCTCTTTCTTGCATGGTATGTCCCCACTTTTTGCTGAATTGCTGATGTTCTTTGACTGAGTGTGCCCTGGGCTCCTGCTAATCAGGTACCCAGGGCCTATGTTCCTTCCCTAAAACTGCATTGAAGCCTAAACCCAATTGGCATCTCTGGCCACATGTCAGCCCCAGGTAAATGGTACCACAGGTACCCAGGGCACTGTGACCAGCGAAGGACTCCAAGGGCTGCAGCACTTATTGTGCCACCCTCGGAGGCCCTGTACCCTGACACTCGCACACTGCCTTTGCAGACTGAGTGCCTTGGTGCAGAACAAAGTGAAGAGTCGACATGGCACACATCCTTGTGTGCCATGCCCACATACCACTGCCCTGACATACTTCGGTCACCCCTCTAGCTGGGTGCCCTATGCCAATGGTGAGGGTACAGGTGCATGAGCCCTGCACCCCTACAGTGCCCAAATCCATTCCTGGGCACTGTAAGTGCAGTGCTGCCATTAAAGAGTATATGGTGCTGGGAGTTACGAACTCCACAGCACAATAATGGCTACACTGAAGACTGGGAGGTTTGATATCAAACTTCTCAGCACATTAAACCCACACTGATGCCAGTGTGGGATTTAATGTAAAATGCACAACAGAGGGCATCTTAGAGATGCCCCCTGAAATTCGACCAACTCCTAGTGACCTGACTAAGTGGCTGCTTAGGCTGCCACCACCAGACATGTTTCTGGACCCCTGGGTCGAGAGCTTGCTGCTCTCGGGGGCCTGAAACAATGCACATCCTGGGACGAGGTGCCAAGCCTCCTCCCTCAGGATGGGCAGGGTTCACGAAGAAGAAGCTTCAAAGGCATGCCGCCTTTGTGAGCCTCTCCAGACCATTTGTTGCTTTCAGCAACTGGTCCCCACTGGTTCTAACCCCCACTTTGGGCGGGAGAACCGGTGGAAAAAGCAAGTGAGGAAGAGAGGTGTGCCCACCTCTGCCAACTCCACCCCTAAGGTGGGGGAGGCGAGGTGAAGCATAACCTCTAGTCCCCGCTATCTTGAGGATGTGGGGATCCAGCCAACCAGGGACAGGCTCCTGCCCCCCTCACACTGGAGAGTGGCAGAATAGGGGTGTACCCACCCCAGGGAAGGGACCCATTGGTCCCTGCCCTTTAGCTACCTGTAACGCCCCTTAGTATTTAGGGGCACCCTGAACCTTCCTTCCTCAGACCCAGCAACAACAAGAAAAGAAGATAAGAAGAAGGATGAAGAGCCGTGCAGAGCTAACAAGAGGACGACGCCCACTGACTTCGCCCCAGCCCTAGAGGCCTGACTCCCCTCAAACCTGCTCCTGCGAAATCCTGGCGGGTCCAGCAGCCAGCAACCTCACAAACCCCGGAGGACCTGCCTGCCTTCACTTTCCAGACTGTTTCTCCCATGAACACCGGACGTGTTTAAACTGCAGCTCCTGGTACCAGCCAGGAACTGCGAAGCCGGCCCGAGCTAGAGTGGAAAAACACCACGAGGAGGTCCCCCCGGCGATCCTGACCTGAGATCCTGCGACCCCTGACCTACCTCAAGCCTCCTGATGACGCCTGCAGCCTCAATTCAGAGTACCCCCCTAATGCGACCAGAGCGGGTAAGAAAATCCGACGCCCCAAGACACCCCTGCACCCGACGCCCCACGGCCTTGTGTGCCCAAACCTATGGTGCCTAACCAACCCTCAACATCCCAACTGACCCCTCGAAGTGGTGGTCGCGCCTGGAAGATCCTCGTCCCCGAGCCTGCAGTGTTTCTTTGTCTCGGAGAATCTCCATTGAGATCAACAGTGCACCCGACCTCAAAACAGCACCCTGCACCCGGCCGCCCTGGATCCGCTGAGGGTACAACAGTGCATCACTGACCTGGGAGACCCCTGAGTCTAACCCCAGAACCCCAACTCCAAAGACCGAGTACTTACCTCGAAACCGATAACCTGCTTTTCCTCATAGGATAACATTGACACTTTTTCTCCCAAAAAGTTTCTGTGTCGAATTTTGAATACTAAGAATATTCTTTAAAAATCAAACAAATAACCAAAACGCATTTTCTCAACTGTTTTCAGGAAATGCTTAATCTAGGTACTCAGCACTGAGTAGGAAAAGTAACGTACCTGTGAATTGAGTTTCCTTCCATAGGATAACATTGGTGGTTCTCTGTGAAAAAGTTTCTAAGTGTCAACTTTTGAAATACAAGAATATTCTTTAAAAATCGTACATCTAACTAAAACGTATTTTCTCAACTGTTTTCGGGAAATTTCCCAGTGCTGAATCTAGGATCCAGCACTGTGTTAGAAAAAGTAATCCGAAAAGTAACTTACCCACAATTTATTGAAAAAGCCTATTCACTCCAATGTACTGAATTTGCTAAGTGTTGCATACTACTGCTCCCCTGTAAATCAAACAAAGTACCATTCCTATTGTATTTTCAAACAATTCTATATCCAGTAACTTATTACTGAAACGTATTTAATGCTTACCTGTCCCAGGCTTGCTTGGTTCTAAAAATAAACAGTATATTTTTTATACAAAAACAATTGGCCTAGAGTTCAGTTCTGTGTGAATTCATTTGCTGACTGAGTGTGTACATGAAATGCTTAACACTGTCCTCTGATACTGCCTTACTGCTCGACCAAGCTACTACTTTATAGAGTAAGGTTCTATCTAATTTTAACCTCTGCCTACCTCTGGAGACTCTTGAACTCTATACACACTGTACCTCACTTTTGGTGCAGTATATAGAGCCATTCTGATGGATACATCTGCCAGTGGATTCCTCACCTTGTGAATATCCCTGCGCCAGCAACATTCGGAAACTTTTGTAGCAGTCCACGCCGATGAGGTCGAAGACGACATCACAGGGGAACAGCACCGCTCGCGACTCCGCTGACGTCCGCTGACGTCACCGGCTCCATAAGAAGATCTCGTCGGCGTGATGACGTCAGTTCCCTTTTTTCCGCGCCGTCGAAGCCAACGGATTTCGGGAATCGCTGTTGTTAACGTCGTTGATACTCTGTGTATTCTGGTTTTTTTTCCTGTTCTCTTTCGAGGATGTCGACAAAAAAGTCTGGATTTAAGCCTTGCCGGGAGTGTGGCAAGCACATGTCCATCACAGATCCTCATGAGGACTGTGTGTGGTGTTTATCGTCGGACCACGACGTGGATGGCTGTACCAGCTGCCGGAAGAACGGGAGGTATAACTCTTCATTGCAAAAATTAAGAAGGAGAAGAGAGGGAGAAGAAGATCGAGAACGAGGTTGAGGTCTAGATCGAAGTCGAGGTCGGCGTCTAAGTCGACTTCGGGACATACTTCTCGAGCCAAGAAACATAAGAAAAAGAGAAGGCACTCGTCTCGACACCATTCTGATAAGAGCTCGGCGCCGAAGCCGAAGTCACCTACTCGGCGTCGGAAGGACTCTGTTTCTCCTTCTCCTGTGCTGGATTCGCCTGCTGATCCTTCATCTCCAGTGGTCTCCTTGTCTCCGGCTTCACCGGTTCCATCTCCGGCTCCGTCTCCGGCCTCGGAAGATCTTAAAGCCCCGGGTGAGCCTGCGACGCCGCTGATTCCACCGTCGGCGCCAGTTGGCCAGAGTCCGGTGAGGCCTGACCAGTACCCTGCCTTCCCTGGACCAGGTCAGGGCCCCTCGCATTACTTAAATGCGATGTATAGGGTGTTTGCTCGAGCCATGTACACCTCTGGTGCACCTGCGGGTCCGATGGGTCCAATGGCATTTAAATTGGGGGTGCCGCAAGTATATCCACAGGCCCCTTTCATACCGTTCTTTCCAACGACGCCGTCTTGGAATCCTCCGGCTCCGATGACGTCGACGCCGCTTCCATCCTCGCCGGCTCCGGCTCGACCTCGTTCGACGCCGATGGCTCCGGCAGATCCACGCTCGACGCCGGCACCGGCGCCATCGGATTCGAATACGGCGCCGCCGATGATTCGGATTCGTTCCAGAAGGGAGTCTCAGAGGATTATTGAAGAGCAGAGGTACCTTCAGGAGGAAGCGGAAGAGGGGGAATTGGTGGAGTCGGATGAGGTATTCGAAGAGCTTAAAGATGCTAGTGGGTTGGATCTGTCTCCTGAGTGGGAGATTACTCCACCGTCAGATGAACCCTCTAAGGACGTTGCTCCCTACCATTCGGTTATCAGGTAGGCTGCGGAGCTGCTTGATCTCCAGTCACCAACTACGGAGTTTAAGTCGAACATTTTAACTGAGGTACTGCATTCTCCCACGGCGGTATCGGAGCCTTTGCTTCCCTTTAATGAGGCCATTATGGAACCTGTGTTAGAGGTGTGGCGCAAGCCCTTTTCTGCTCCTGCGGTCTCTAAGACGATTGCTAGGAGATATAGAGCAGCCCCAGGGGACCCTGAATTTTTGACGTCACATCCTTCACCTGAGAGCCTGGTAATTCAGGCAGCTTGTTCGGGAAAGTCTAAGGGGGCTTTTCCTCAGGTTCCTGGTGACAGAGAGGCTAAAAGGCTAGACCAGTCAGCCAAGAAAGTATTTTCATCAGCCAGCATGGCCTTGAAATCAACAAACGCCACTTGTCTTTTGGGACGCTATGTGCACGCACTAATGGATTCGGCTAAGAAACTGGCGCCAAAACTGCCTGAGGAGGATAGGACTGGGTTCAATGACATCTTGGCTGATGCTCAGGCGGCAGCACGTCAGGTGATCCAAAGTGGGCTGGACACTGCAGATTCTGTTGCAAGGATCATGGGGTCTTCTGTCGCAACCAGAAGGAGTGCCTGGTTAAGATCTTCAGAGTTCTCACAGGATGTGCAATCGACTCTATTGGACCTGCCATTTGATGGATCTGGCCTGTTTGGCAAGAAGGCAGATGCTGCTCTGGAGCGCTTCAAAGACAGCAAGGCGACCGCTAAATCTCTGGGCCTGCAGTCTCAGTCGAGGGGGTCTTTTAAAAGATAAAGAGGGTTCGGAAGGACATCTTTTCGAACCTATAGGCAGACCCAGCAGCAGCAGCAAGGTTCCTTGGCTAGAGGTTACAGAGGAAGAATCAGGGGTCGCTCACGTGGCTGTCAGCTCTCCTCCTCCTCTTCCTGCTCCTCAGCCCCTCCCACCACCGCAAAGCAGCCCTAGATCCGCCATTCCGGATCATGCTGGTCCTGTGGGGGGCCGGCTTACCCATTTTCTGCAAGACTGGGAGTCTGTAACTACAGATCTCTGGGTTCTGGATCTTGTAGAAAATGGGTACGCCCTTCCCTTTCGGGAGTTCCCTCCGAATTACCCTCCTTGTCAAGGTGCTTGCTCGGAGGACCACCGTCTTCTCCTACAGGAGGAAGTCCTGAAGCTGTTTCAAAAAGGTGCGATAGAGGTGGTTCCAGAGCAGGAGAGGGGTCGGGGATGCTACTCCCGGTATTTCCTGATTCCCAAAAAGGACGGCAAATTGCGTCCGATACTGGACCTCAGAATCTTGAACTTTTACCTGAAACAGGAGAAGTTCAAGATGCTCACCCTTGCGCAGGTTCTTCAAGCGCTGAATCAGGAGGACTGGATGGTGTCGCTCGACTTGCAGGATGCGTATTTTCACATCCCCATCCTGAAGCCGCACAGGAAGTGTCTCCGGTTTACGGTAGGGTCGCAACATTATCAGTTTGCGGTCCTTCCGTTTTGTCTTACTTCGGCACCTCGAGTCTTCACGAAGGTGATGGCAGTGGTGGCAGCCCATCTCAGAAGTTCGGGGGTCTCGGTTTTCCCTTATTTGGACGACTGGCTGATCAAGGCGGAGTCGCCGGAGAAGGTGCTGCGTCAAATGCAGGATACAACTCAGCTGTTGTACAAATTGGGTTTTTCGATACACGTGCCCAAGTCTCACCTGGTGCCCTCTCAGCGCAACCTGTTCATAGGTGCGGTACTGGACACTACTGTTTGTCGAGCATTCCCTCCTCCTCAAAGGATTCTCGTCATACAGGAAATGATTCCTTTATTTTACAACGGAGTGGTCGTTCCAGTCCTGAAGGTCCTTCGCCTGCTCGGTCTGTTCGCTTCCTGCATCCTGTTGGTCAACCATGCACGCTGGCACATGAGGGCGCTCTAGTGGTGCCTCCGCAAGCAGTGGTATCAGCACAAAGGAGATCTCAGGGAGTTTGTGAGGATCTCCAGAGAAGCTGCAGCGGATCTATCTTGGTGGAGTGTGGAGGGCAATCTGTCCCAAGGAAAGCCCTTCCATCTACCTCCATCGGTGGCCACGGTGATAACGGATGCATCCACTTTAGGGTGGGGTGCTCATCTGGGGGATCTGGAGATCAAGGGTCTTTGGTCTCCAGAGGAAAGGTTGCTTCACATCAACCTTCTGGAGTTACGGGCGATGCGTTTGGCGCTCAAGGCCTTCCTCCCTTCCCTTCGCGGTCAGTCTTTTCAAGTCCTGACGGACAACACTACCGCGATGTGGTATATAAACAAACAGGGAGGAGTGGGGTCTCTTTGTCTCTGCAGAGAGGCCCTGCGTCTATGGTCCTGGGCTCAGGACCATCAGATTTGTCTGATGGCAAATCATCTGGCCGGGGTTCTGAAAGTACGTGCGGACAGTCTCAGTCGGCAGTTCTCCGCCGACCACGAGTGGAGGCTCCATCCGGAGGTGGTCCGTCACGTCTTTCGAATGTGGGGAACTCCTCGGGTGGACCTGTTCGCCTCTCACGAGAATGCTCACTGCCCGTCATTCTGCAGTCTCCAGTATCCGATGCAGGGAGCGTTGGGGGACGCGTTTCAGTTGAGTTGGGGCTCACGACTCCTTTACGCGTTTCCTCCCATACCCTTGATTCCTCGGGTTCTGAGGAAGATTCGCCAAGACCGGGCCCAAGTCATATTGATCGCCCTGGATTGGCCAAGAAGGGTGTGGTACACAGATCTTCGCCACCTCTCCTCGTGCCCTCCGCTCCGTCTCCCTCTGAGGGCAGATCTCCTCTCGCAATCGGAGGGGCAGGTTCTACACCCCCACCTCCAGAGCTTACACCTTCATGCCTGGAGATTGAACGGGGCAACCTGAATTCTTTCTCTCTCCCGCCAGATGTGGTGGATGTTATTTTATCGGCCAGGCGACACTCCACCAAATCTATATATTCATATAGGTGGTCTAAATTTGTGCTTTGGTGTGGAGAGAGGTCCATTGATCCCTTGAAGGCTCGTCTATCTAACATTTTACAGTTTGCCCTTTCTCTAGCTCAGCAAGGCTTTGCTGTGGCTACTGTGAAAGGATACTTATCGGCTTTGTCGGCTTTCCTTTGTTTGCCGGATCAGCCGTCATTATTCAAGTCACCTATTGTTCTTCGTTTTATAAAGGGCCTTACAAACAAGTTTCCTCCAACTCCCTTTATTATGCCTCAATGGGACTTAAACCTTGTATTAACTTATCTTATGGGTTATCCCTTCGAGCCCTTACACAAGTGTCCCTTGAGGCTGTTGTCCTTTAAGACAGTATTCCTCATTGCAATCACCTCGGCAAGGAGGGTAAGTGAGCTTCAAGCTCTAAGTTCAAAACCCCCATTCTTGACTGTTCATGCTGAACGAATGGTACTCAGGACCAGGGCTGCGTTTTTGCCTAAGGTGGTAACTTCCTTTCATCTGGGGCAGTCCATTACCCTTCCTTCCTTCTATCCTCCCCCTCACCCTTCCAAGGAGGAGGAGCGGCTTCACCGCTTCGACCCTAAGAGGGCGGTGAGCTTCTACCTGGACAGGACAAAGGACTTCAGGGTTGATGACCAGCTCTTCATGGGCTTTGCTGGCTGCAGGAAAGGTCGAGCGGTGCACAAGCGCACCCTTTCCAGGTGGATTGTCTTGTGCATCAAGATTTGCTACTCCCTGGCTGGTGAGGAACCTCCGGAGGGTTTGAGAGCTCATTCCACTAGAGCAAAGTCTTCCACGTCTGCTTTGTCTAGGGGTGTTCCTGTGGAGGACATTTGTAGGGTGGCAACTTGGGCCTCCCTCCACACCTTCGCAAAGCATTATTGCTTGGACACCGAGGTGAGGAGGGACGGACACTTTGCTCGATCCGTCCTTCTGGACTTTCTGGTGTAGAAGGGTGGACACCCTCCTCCGGGAGTGGGGACTGCTGTGGAATCTATTCACAAGGTGAGGAATCCACTGGCAGATGTATCCATCAGAAGAACAAGTTACTTACCTTCGGTAACGCTTTTTCTGGTGGATACAGTATCTGCCTGTGGATTCCTCACTGACCCACCCGCCTCCCCGTTGTCCATCCTTCTATACCTAAGGTTATGTTAATAATGTTTTAGTCTATTATTCTGATGATGGTATTTCAAAATGTATATGTTACTGTCAAAGGCATTGTGTCTTTCTTTGGCCTTTCTATTCATTCTCCACACTATGTGTGTTGATCTGCATATTGTGTACTGTGTATACTGTGTATATATTGCTGTCAGTCCGTCAGTGTGCCTCGAAGGCACGGAAAAAAGGGGTGGAACTGACGTCATCACACCGACGAGGTCTTCTTATGGAGCCGGTGACGTCAGCGGAGTCGCGAGTGGTGCCGTTCCTCTGTGACGTCGTCTTCGACCTCATCGGCGTGGTCTGCTACAAAAGTTTCCGAATGTTGCTGGCGCAGGGATATTCACAAGGTGAGGAATCCACAGGCAGATACTGTATCCACCAGAAAAAGCATTACCGAAGGTAAGTAACTTGTTCGTTTCTTACAGTCTAATATAAATGTGAGATGTGGTAGGTGCAGTACCGCAAGCTCCTCCTAGAGGTCCCTAATGAGCAAGGCACCAGCACTGCCAGTACCGCAAGCTGCTCCTAGAGGTCCCTAGTAAGCAAGGCACTAGCACTGCCAGTACCGCAAGCTGCTCCTAGAAGTCCCTAGTGAGCATCACAAACGTTTGGTCCCACGTAGAGCTGATGAGGGAAATTTATAAAAGGTCTAATATAGATGTGTAGGTGCAGTACCGAAAGCTGCGTCTAGAAGTCCAATACCTTCGGGTCGAGTTTGCGCTATATAAACCTACCAAAAGAAAAAACATACTCACCAGTTCTCTCTGGGCTGGGCTGGGCTGTTTTGCCCCTCTGTGCACCCCCAGCTCTCTACCACTGTTCCCAGGTGAAGGACTCATTCGAAATGGGTCTCCCGGTGATTCCAACGTTCTCGTACAGCCGACGTCCAGGATTGCACAAACCTGCCACATGCGCTTAAGTTAAGAGCTCACTGCACAGCAGCCTAGTACCGTCGGCACGTGAGCAGCCCAATATTCAGAACCCATAGGGAGGCTGGTGTCCCAGTGGGTGTTAATGTGGTACATCGCGTATCCTGCTTGTAGACTCCAGCAGTGGTGGAATGTAAAATAATGGGGCTAACCCTGCAGAATGTGGTGAGGAGCCCATGGTACTCCCAGATCCGCTGCGCTTGAAGCAGGAGCGCTGTTGCCCTTTAATTCTGTTCCGAGCCCATTCCCTAGCGGACCGGGCTCGTGTTACAGTGGGGTGCTGCCGATTTAAAAATGCAGGCACCAAAGCTCACCATAGTTCAAAGCAGGCTTTTGTTTTATGTAGAATGAACCTAGTATAAGGGCATTGGAGAGCTTTTGCATGAGCACTACATTATATTTAACAAGGTCAGATTTTGACATATTTTAAGGGAAGTGCAGCTCGAGTGATTTGGAGAGATTCACAGGATGTTGAATGGAGGCCGAGACTCAAACCTGTCTCCCCTCTTTCAAAGTCTACAGCTTTGGCCAATAAGCTACATCTCTTCCTCTGCGCCATGGCCTGGCCCTTTAAATCCTGCTCCACGTTGGGCCTGAAGTGGCCGAGGTTCCCTCTCCGCTGCGGCTCCCTGGCCGCGGTGGTGATCTTGCTGGCTTTCTGCACCACGAGTCATAAACTTCACCCTGGTACCGAATAGGTGACATTTCCATTTTATTTGCCATATACTTTAAGCGCTGCCCATCAGCTACTGCTTGCTCACCTAATTTGAGGGGCACTCTAAAGAAATCTCTCACAGGCATCCACCGAGAGTACTGGACCTTTCTTTGCGCTGTAAGGCAGACGCTGCCGGCTGCAGTGGTGACAAAGTCCTTTCCCTGCGGAGACTAGATGAGACAGCAGGTAACTCCTTGAGCACAGGCTAAGGTCCCGTTGAGCACTTGCCGAAGTGGGCCGGTCCCGCCCGACAATCGAGTGGTGCCGGTAGCCACAGCTGGTACTTCTTCCTTCGGTCCCTTGCTCCTTGTCCTCGAATTTCCTGTGTGCTGCACTTCTCCACGAATGTACCTTCTTCAGGGGCAGCACAGTTTTGTTTAACTCCCTATGCCCCAAGCTGAGGGTGTGGTGGTGTCCTGCCCCCATAGGGAGGTTCAAAACATTATCTCGGCACCCATTGGGCCTGTGTTTTTGCACCAGCCTTTGTGTGCTTTTTCGTCTCCTGAGGGGAGTGGAGACTCTTTCCCCTCCCCCCCGCCAACCCCCCCCCCCCTTATTGTTTATTTATTTTAATTATTTTTTAGATTCGTAATGCGCAGCAGCTACCCAAAAAGGGTTTCCCGGTGCAGAAACAGATCAGAGACAGAGTTGAAAAAGCTAGTAACTTATTTGTTAAAAAGCCACGTCTTCAAGGATTTGCGAAATTGGACGTAGTCAGTTTCGTTACAAAGAGCTGTAGGCAGAGCGTTCCAAAGTGAGGGGCCCAAATAAGAAAAGGATCTTCCGCCCATCCGAGATAGTTTGATTTTGGGAATTGTGAATTTCCCTTGGGTGGAGGAGCGGAGGTTACGAGAGGGAAAGTAAGGATAGACCAAAGATTGAAGATATTGGGGGGCATTTCCTGTTTTGATTTTGTGCATATAGCTCAGGGCTTTGAACTTGACCTCCACCCTAAGCCAGTGCAAGTTCCGTATGTGACCTGAGATGGAGGTTGCTCTCGGCACCCGGCACAGAAGCCTAGCTGCAGAATTCTGCACCATTTGCAGCCTGTGGGTTACCTCCTTATTTGAGCCTAAATAAAGAACGTTTCCGTACTCCAGCCTTGACGTAATCAAGGCGTTTACCACGGTTTTCTGGGTGGATTCTGGTAGCATCCAGCAATTTTTTTTAACCACTTTAGTATGGTAAAACGTGTAGCTGCTATTTTGACTGCTTGGGAGTGCATATTGAGCGAGTCATCAATAGTGATGCCCAGATTACGAGCTTGGCGAGAGGGTATGGGCAGAGTGCCCATTTCACAAGGCCAATGTTGAGGGCCCCAGATTTCCTTGCTTTTCCCAAATACAAGGACCTCGGTTTTCTCCCCATTTAATTTGAGGTAGATTTGTTGCATCCATGATGCTATTTTGCTCAGACCCAGCTGAAAGGGAGGTAGAGCCTCCAGTGCTCTTCATGGAGAGAGAGAAAATGATTTGGGAGTCGTCTGCATAGGAGAGTAAGGACAGGCCTGACTCCTCTGCCACATCGGCTAAGGGTCTTACATATAAATTAAAAAGTAAAGGGCTGAGGATGGATCTCTGTGGCACTCCATGGGTGAAGGAGTGGATTTCTGAGCTGGCTGTAGGGGAGAAAACTTAGGTGCGGTTGATAAGGAATGAGGTGAGCCAATTCAGAGCAGAGCCGCGAATACCCAGTGACCCAAGGGTTTTGATCAACACGGCGTGGGACACCGTGTCGAACGCGGCGCACAGATCCAACAAAATGAGTGCCACGGTATCCACTGTGTCTAGATGGTGGCGTATTTTCTCCATTACCCCTAGAAGGGTGGTTTCGGTGGAGAAACCGGCTCTAAAACCTGACTGGGATGGATGGAGAAGCTCTTGGGTTTCCACAAACTGAGTTAGCTGTGTATGGACGTACTTCTCCAAAACATTTGAGAAGGCAGGCAGTAAGGAGATCGGTCGATAGTTAGCAGGTAAATCTGGGTCGGCATTAGTCTTTTTGAGAAGAGGGAGAATCATTGCATGTTTCCAGTCTGACGGAGTAGTAGCTTCCTGCAAGGAGGCATTTAGGAGGTCCATGATCACACTCAGCGACGGTGGTTCCAACTGCCGAAGCACAGAAATCGGCAGAGGATTCTTGGGTGATCCTGATTTGATATTATTTAGGAGTTTCTTCAGAGTGGCTGTGTTTAACAGCTGACCATGTGTCTAAGTAGTTGTCGGGAGTGCTGAGTGGCGCAGCCTGGTTAAGAAACATGTCGTCCTCTGGGAAAATGTGGGTAATGTAGGTGGCGGGAAGAGGTTCGCGTTTGCCACTAAGGCAGCTTAAACTGGTATTTTCGGGTCTCCGTCAGCCGTTATTTGCACCTGCCCATGAGGCCCTTTCGGGGGCAACTTCGGCCGTTACCAATTGACAGTGACAGGCATTAACCTTTCAGTGCTTTATGACTTTGTGAAATTAGTGAAATATGGATAGATTATGGTGCAGGCACCAAGGAAGGGAGAACGTCTCCTTGCTTCCAGTTTCCTTGTAGTACACAAGGAATCTCACTGCTGACTAACAGTGAGTTGCAAAAACTGCCTCCGATTCCTAAGGGCCTTTGATCCTAACACTGACTTCAATACTTACCAAAGGTTTGACATCTTGGGTAAATCACTTTTTCTCCCTCCCTTTCCTAACCGCAAAGGGAGCAGCTACTAAACGATGTATTGATAACCATTTACAGGCAGCTGCATTAAATGAAGATGAAAGATGCATTCCATCTTGTGCCCTTACTTTTCTCAGATGTTGCTATTCTCACTTCTAAGACTCAAAAAGTTATGTCTGCATTTGCTTCACACTGGCTGTGGGTGCTTGCTGTGAGTGCACACAAATTATGGTGCATCAAGAAATTCAAATGGTTCTAGCAGTGACGAACACATGACGACAGCATATTAAAAATATTGAAAGAATCCTGTCTGACAAATCGCCAGCCTATGCTTAATTACTCTACAACTGCCTTCTATCATCGAACCCAGAGTTATATTATCTTTTTGAACCATTAATATTGAGACATCTTTTAGGGGAAATACAATAGAGAAACACCCAGTAACTCGGAACAAGGAGTGCCCTGCAAACACAATAAATGGGGTTGAAACGTGTGCATTTACTTACGAATCATTACCTGACCTGCAGCAGGATTTAAGAATTTCTCAAAGTCAAATTAGTTCTTTGTAGACATCTTCTTTAAAGTAGGTCACAGTGCTTACATCGTACCCATGCCAATACCTGTAAGGAGGACAATGTCTCAAATGAGATCAAGGTTAATTGATTCAATTTAGAAACATCTCCCTTGTGCCGGCGACATTTAATTTTATCCCACTTTGTATGAAGTGTGCATAGAAATGGAACTTGTGTTGGAGCAAAGCGTGTGTGTGTATATGCATACTGATCCCGTTAGGGATCTCTGATCCATTCCATGGAGTCATAATATTAGGCCTTTCCATGCACATTTCAACCGTGTTTTCTCTAAATATCTGAGTAGCAGCCCTTTTCTCTGTGTGAATAAGTGTTTTCCATCATTGAAATACATTCGTACAAAGGTCCAACTATAGCTTCACAATTCATTGTGAAGTTAGTGTAGAATGCCACTTCCAAATACTAACATATTATGAAATGTTAATACAACGGAGTCTTTGATTTCCATTATTGTATACAATTGAATTATTCTGCTTGTCAATGGTTATTATAGAAACCTGATGTGATTGCTGCTTTTAAAGTGTGTGGCAAGACCTTGTATGCTAATAGTGCATGTTGCACTCACGACAGGCTGGATTGCATGTAAACATGGCTGTATTTAACATCATAGAAGTGTATATTGGCATAGGTGGTAGAAAGGTTAACGGAACAGTGATTCTAACAAGTGTAAGCCTTCGTCATCTCTGGCGCACGCGTTGTAATCGTAGCTGTAGTAGAAGAGGACTTTGCAATGGTCCACCTTGGCATGAAGAAGGAAATGTAGGATTAGCTTCTGTCACTTTCATTTGCATCTGCACAGAAGCATTGTTTGCTCATTTCTGTAATAAAGCAGGAGCCAAGCTAGAGTGATTCCTCTTCCATCCATTAGATACCATTATTGATGAAGGTATATAAGGTACTGGTTCAGGGGCAGGGTAGACACATGACATGGTTTCCTGAAGGGGATGTTTAAGGGCTGAATTCCACCTGCTGATCCAGTGACCGCATAATGTTTGTGGGGAACTTGTACATGGATTGGCATAATTCATAAGTCCATAGTAAACCGTTATTGAATGAATGAGCTGTTAAAGTCGGGTGGCTAAAACAATTATGGCCACATTGGTTAGGAAATAGACTAACAAGGTAGTGCTGTGTGATGAAATATGATTGGGGCCCATTTAACCTTCACCCTAATTTGCATATTATCTGCTGAACTGTTTATAGTATTCTAATATATTTGTTATGTAGACTGCGTAATAAATAACCATAACATATCAGTCATATGTGCGGATTGATTTGGGGTATAAGAGCCTGGCTCTACGTTGCCATCCACTGCAGATCAGCGATTCTCTGTTATGATTGTCTGACTCCTAGCGATCGCCGTCTACCAAGGCATGACTGTTGTGGAAACCAAGAATCTTTATTAATGATCTGCGTGAACTTTATGGATATTATTGAAATTGTCAATAAATAACAAACCATAAGGATGTGAGACCGGTCCATTTAAGGAGTTTGTAGATTTTTATAGAAGTGACTATTTCAAAGATTGCTATATAGGAAGCATATTTTTGTGCTCTTCTTTCCTATTTTCACACGTACATGTGGGCAGTACTGAAGCTTTGCATAGGATTATTTATCCCGTTCTGTCCCACACATGTTGAGTACAAGGTGCTTATAGAGCAATATTTTTGCTCAAATTATCATCATCTAAAGCACAGTCCATGATTTGTTGTTCATTGTGATGTGCAGTTTTCTTTCCAACATAATTCTTGATTCTTGCCAATTCAGTCTTATTGTAGTTCCTGTTGCTTTATGCATAGAAACTGCTTGCCAAACAAACATTGTTTTATGGCATCTGTGTATTTAAGTGTCCATAAGTATCACAGAGCTTAAACTTATTTGATACATTTACATTTTTATTCTCTGCTCCCCAGTAGTTATCCTTGTTATGTGTATTTGTCAAGCACACCATCACCCAAAAGGGTATCCCAGCACTGAGCTGGTGTGCATGCCTAGCCCTAATTAGAGTAGGTTTGTTAAATGAAAGGCAAGTCCTCGGCTTCTTGCGGTATTCAAGAAGAGAGGAGGAGGTGCTGACATGGAGTGGGAAGTTGTTCCACGCTTTAGGAGTGATGTAAGAGAACACTTGTCCTTCTGTGTATTCATGGGATGTGTGCAAGTAGGAGTCCTGCAAAGCGGAGGTTTCTGGGTGGTTGGTGGAAAGAGATGTGATTGTTCAGGTAGGTCAGGCCTAAGGTGTGTAGTGCCTTGAATGTGTGTTTGTGAGGAGTTTGAAATTAGCGTGTTTGTGTATCTGGAGCCAGTGGAGTTACTGAGCTGTGGTGTGATGTGGGATCTGTGTGGGAGCTTGTGGATGAGTCTGGCTGCCGAGTTCTGGGTGGTGTTATCTTATGGTGAGTTGCTTGGTGATCCCGGCTTAAAGAATGTTCCCGTTGTCCAACTTGCTGTTAACTAGTGTGGAAGTGATGTTTTTATGTGTTTTGGAGCCGTTTGAAGGCCTACCTCAGCATCTTCAGGATGTGGAAGCAGAATGCAGCAGTGGCTCTGACTTTTGGGTGGGGATGGTAGGAATGGTTGAAGAGTCATGTCTAGTTTGCTGTTGATGATGAGTCTGAGGTTCCTGGAATAGGTGCTGGGTGTGGCCCGAGTTCGGCTGGCCACGAGTTGGAGTCCCTTGGCTCTGTGTTCTTGCCGAAGATAGCTACTTCTCTCTTGTCAGTGTTGAGCTTCTGACAGTTGTTTTTCAACCAGTTAGCGACTTTGGTCATGCAGCCATTCAACTTGTTTGTATTGGGAGAGGAGGTCTTGTCCGAGAGGGAGAGTATGTGTTGAAGGATGTTGGTTTAGAAGAGGACTTCTGATATCTTTGTGAATAATGGTGGCCAAAGGGATCATGTATGCGTTGAAGAGGGTGGGACTGAGTGATGAACCTTGAGGCACTCCATAGATGAGTTTGCGGCTTGAGAGTAGTAAGGTGCTAGGCTATCCGTTACGTAGGAGCAGATGCAGCGAAGGGTGGCTCCTTAGATGTTAACCTTGTGCATGCATCTAATGAGGATGGGGTGTGAGACTGTGTCAAATGCTTCTGAGAGGTTCCTGAGAATGAGGCTGTTGTGCCACCTCTGTCCAGGATCATGCAAATATTGTCTGTGTTCTGTTGTGCAAATATTGGAATTAAGTGCTGAATATCATGCTTTTTCTGCCGCTCATACGTTTTACTTTGCCATTGACTTTTGAAATAATTCAATCAACTTTGTTAGAAGTATAAACTTTTGTTTGATTTATTAATCACTTTCGAAGTTATCTCAGTTCCTTAATATTCAAATTTTGCACAGTCAATAACCTCACTAGGCAACTCAAATTCAATATATATTCAGTGGCTCCACTACATATAGTAACTCACATCGAACAGATGCATTATTTAGATATCTAGTGTGAAAAAACTTTCTTTCAGACTCTGTTTCTTTTTCTTAGTTTTCAAGATCCTAGGTATCCACCTTCATCCATAGTAAAATCAAAGACTTTGATCTTACCATGCATGGATCAAGGAGGACTGCTATGATTGTGTGCAAGTCTTTATATGTATACAGTATACCACAGGGCCAGTCAAAGCATTTCCTTTGCCTACCCGTTCTGAATGTGGATGTTGTCCGCATTGAGCTCCTGTGGAAATGTGCCTAAAAGTGGGCACACTGGTGCAGGGTCACTGTCTTGTCCACGGGTCCAAAGACCAACAAAATAGAGATCGGCACTGGAGTTGAAATACAATAAACAGTTTATTAATCACTCCTGAGTGGGACCACGTCCACACAACACTCTCAAGTGCTGCAGGAGGTAGTACACTGAATTCACAAACCATCGTCCCTTTTATACCGGTTTTCTGCAATGTAAGCATGTGGACAGAAATGGAAAGAACAAGTTTAGAAATAGCGATCAGCAAACCAGGGCAGATGGATAACTACGTGGTCAGCAAAGTGGGAGGGGAACAGAAATGCTTATGGCAGCAGTAAATGGTCGACAGTTAACATCTAAAACCAGGTGCATTAGCAGCTACAAACCCCCAGCAAGTGCATTGCTTTAGCTGAGTCAGGAAGTCAACTAAAATAGATAACACAAGCAGAGTGAAAAGACAAGCAGCAGAGGACTGAAGAATTACGAAGGAAACAAATTGGACAGCACAGCAAAAATGGCTGTCGCTTATGCTAGTAAACTATTACATGTTTCCACAGACGACCCTTTTAGCATAAACCAAGACATTTTCTTATGCTTTAAAAGGGGTATGATAAATATCATGGATATCTATTTCCATCATTTCATAGATTTCTCATTCCATATCTGAACGGGCATTTACATTTTGGACATTCGTCTTTGATGGTAAACAAGTAGTACAAGTGGAAATACAGAGGGAACAGAGCATTGGCCCGCATTGGATACATAAACAACAAGAGAAGAGAATTGCAATAATTATGAACAAGGCTGACTATTTTCAGACCACATACAGAGAATATGTTCCAGAACCATCCAGTCTAAGTCCATGTTCCTAAGTCTTTATGTATTTCGGTGGCTATCTTATGTAGTTTGGAGATGGCTGCATATACAGAAGGTGAATTGTGTGATATGAAGACACAACAGCTGGATCTGATGATATGGCATGCTCCACCTCGATCAGCCAGAATAACATCTAGAACAAGTCTATTCTACAAAGCAACCATGCGGTAGGATGCTTGTTTTTCTGTCAAGTTCCCTAAGGCCGCAGTTGTCTGATTGATCACTGCTTCCATTGTACGGGTGAGGCGGCGGACCAGCTTACTGTTCTGTACTGGGCCAACAAAGAAGAAGAATCCTCTGTTGAAGTCTGTATATTGTTTCCATGTGGTCTCTGTCTGGTCGACTACTGAGACATCGATTGCACGTTTTCCCCTACTACCAGCATGGTGGTCGAACAATTGCAATTCTTGGTGATAGGTTGGGGGAGCTAAAAACAAAGGTGGTAGAAGGAAGGCTATGTAACAGGTACTAGACCAGTCTGGAGGTACGAAGTCGTATGCCTTAGTTCCACAAACAAAATAAGTGTGACGTGATGCAAGGAAGCTGCTTCGGCCTCTTGTAGACATCTGCAACACTGTAGTACAGTTACTGTGGCCCACTGGCACATCGCCTGTACTCTGTACACAAAGGGGGCTAGTGGTCATGCCAACAGAGATAACAGGGGGTCCATTTCCTTTAGCCGACATAGAATTTGGATACACATAGTTTGTTGCTGCACTTACTTTACTGTATTCTTCCATTTCTAAAACAGTCCCTTTTGCTTGTGGGTCCCCATCTTCATTGGGGTAACAGACTTTGTTCAGTTTGGCGTTGAGGTCACCCATATCCCATGTTTCTAAGAGATTAAATACTTTAGAAGCATATAGAAGTTTGAACCAAGCTGGGCATGAGCCATTGTGAGAGAATGGCAGTGGTGACAACGGGATTCCTTTTATGTTCTGATGAGGAGGAATCTTGCCACAAACCCAACAGTTAGTAGCATTGCTTAGCTGGTGTGTCTGAAGAAAGTGTTATTGAGATATGACATTCTGTGCTTCTTTTCATAATAGGGAAGAGTGAAGTAATAATGTTCTGTGGGGACAGGAGTAGGCAGTAAATTTCGAGCCGGAGTTACTTCCTCTACAACTCACATTATTGTAGCAATGATGACAGCAGTCAAAGTCAGTCCAGTTATAAACATTGTGCAGCTGCTAAAAATCTTTGCAGCATTTGATATCTTCTCCTCAGGTATGTTCACCTCCTTGACAACCAACAAAACAGATGGTGCCCTAAGGTCCTGGGCAGGTGTTGGTTTCTTCACTAACGTTGAGATGAGTAGTCACTAAAAGGCTACCCCCCTTTGTAGTCAGTCTTTAACCACCCAGGACAGTGGCTCAAACAGTCTTTTTGCGATGAAGTGTCTTTCTTCCTGGATCGAAGCAGATATCTAGATGCACCAGGGATCGTGTGGTCCGGGAAGACTTCCTCAATATGTTGACATTGGAAGGCATTCTGACATTTAGTAGTCCATGGGAGGGGCATCGGAGTGTCTTTAGTCAAAAGGGCCAACAAAGGTTTAATAATGTGCGAAAAACTGGGGATCCACTGCCTACAAAAAGAAGTAAGGCCAATCAGTGCACGGACATCCTTCTCTGAGTACGGGGCACAGGAGTATCTAAAATGGTCTGAACACGATCTGGTGCGAGTGCACGTCCCTCCTTAGGAGGTGACCTAAATAGGTAACCTGCTGTCTACAATATTGCAATTTCTTTTGCGCGACTTTGTGAATATGTGATGCAAGAAATGATCACAATAACAGTGTTCCTTCTTCACACTGCTCAGGGGTATCTTCTCTCACTTGAATTCGTACAGGAGGAATAACCGTTTGACCCACATCAATATCTGATCTAGCCCACAGAGTGCAAGGCAAGGTTGCCAGGGTGGCATCCTCATTGATAAGACAGGATCTCTCAACAATTGGATAATTGTCTTTTAAAATAACACGCACACCTTCCGGAGAACAACGTATTGTAGCACGAAAATATTTAAGCATATAGATTCCCACAATGTTGTCTGGCGTGTTAGGGGAAAACAAAAATGGACATGCTGCAGTGAATTTGTCAAGTCCGAATTCAAGTGGCTGTAAAAGTGGGCTAGGTGTAGGTGTCCCATCGAATCCTATCAATGTTATCGTTGTGCCGGACAGGGGAGCCATAGGAACCAATCTTTTAGACAGAGCACTACGGGTAGCCCCTGTATCAACCAGAAACCGATCAGTGGATCCCAAGACATTTGCGTCAACATAAGGACCCATTTGATCTACTGGCACCACAACCAGTTCCTGACCCCATCCTAGAGTCTTCCCTGTGCGTAATCGGAATCTGTAAGCATCAGCAGAATAATCAGAAGTTTGATATTGATTTTGTCTATCAAAAGTATCAGAATAATTTGGTCCTTGTTCAACTGCCTCAAACCTGGGACAAGCTCCTGTACCTCCCCTGTTTCCTGAATTCCCTGTGCGTCCTCTTTCTTTCCCTTCCCCGCTGGTACATCTGACCTCGCAAAAGGGGGTCACTCAGAACGCCAATGCCCAGTCTCTTTACAATAAGCACACTGATCAGGGGACAAATTTGCTCGAGGAAGGTGGGGCACTCCAGGTGTATACATTGCACGTCCACCTCTTCCACCTCCCCTAAATGGTGGACCATATACTTGTGCCAACATAACTTTTGTCTTTAATTCTTGAACCTTCTTATCCTCCCTGCCTTTCGCTTCCTGTTCCTGTCGCTCATAATATTGGGTCATAGTCAAAAGGGAGACTGGGGAAGACGTGGTCCAAGAACTCTCGCTGGCCTTTAAGCGACTGGCTATTTCCGGTAACATATTGGCGACAAATTTGTCAACAAACAAATTCTTACCCGTATCATCGGCCAATGACTGACCACAAAAATCATGGAATGTCTCTTCAAATCTTGAAAAGAAATCAGAAACTAACTCATCATTTTTCTGTTTACAGGATGCTAACGTAGTCCAATCTTTTTTCTTAGTCGGTATGAGGGTCTTCAACTTGGTCACAATAGCTTTAGGGAGATCTAATATCGCCTGCTGGGGTAACTGAGCAGGTTCCCTTTCTCTATCTATTCTTTCTAATTCCGCCCAGGTGTCACCAAATGCCGTAGCGTCATTTATTTTACGTAGCGTTCTCCACATATCTGGGGGCAGAATAAGCCCAAAGAACATATCAATATCTGCCAAGGTCATAGTGCAGGAGCTGATGGCGCCTTCCACCTCCTCATAAAAGGTGGCTGGATTTTTCCGGGGGTCAGGCAAAGCAGCCTTGAGAGCCATAACATCTGCTCTACTCCAAGGAGTGTAAATCCAATTATATATAAAATATCCCTCTGCATCATCTGAAGTTTTATCATCATTTGTTCCTGCACCCTTTGGAGGAACATACAGGGGTGCAGCTTCAGGCATTGGTTTCATAGCAACTTCACTACTACTGGGTTTGTTCGTATCCACCAAAGCATCTACTTTCTTTGTCTGAGATTGAACTGTTTCTACAACTTTATTTTTTCTAGCTAATTCTTGCTCCTTCTGTAAACGCAATGTTTCATCTCGTAATTTAACTATTCACCTAATTGTATCAGGTTTATCTGAAAAAAAGGTAAGTCCCATCTACCAACCGCTTATAATCTACGTTTAGATCAGCTGCATATGCCGCCAACTAACTATATATATATTTATATATATATTCACTGAAAAAACCATAGGTTTCACACATGTTATAGTTAGCTGTACATTTCACTCGTAAAAAACCAATGAAATTCCCCCGTTATAGTTAGTGCAGGCAACTATAACTCACGCGACCGCAATCCTCTGCTGATGCTAATACTGTATTTCGACACTTATTTGCCCATGTCTTCTTCCATTAAATTTTAGCTATACATATATTACAAATATTTTTTTTTCATAAAGACACATATGTCATCAGCAGAAGATTGCGGTCGCGTGAGTTATAGTTGCCTGCACTAACTTTAACGGGGGAATTTCATTGGTTTTTTACGAGTGAAATGTACAGCTAACTATAACATGTGAAACCTATGGTTTTTTCAGTGAATTTGCAAGGTTTTTTAAATGCTAATTCCTAACTATAACGTGTGTGAAACCTATGGTTTTTTCAGTGAATTTGTACGGTTTTTTAAATGCTAAGTTACTTCACGCCATTCGTGGCGTGCGCGCCCACTTTACGCAGTTAGTGCCGTGCACGCATGGTGGTCACGCGGTGCTCTGCGCGCACCGCGTGCCCACGTTATGCGGGATGGGCCATGTACGCACGATGCGCTTCGCGCACCGTGCGCACATGGGGGACATATTATGCGCATCTTTGTGAAATGTATTCTTTGTTAATTTCACAAAAGTTATATGCCATGCACAAATGGTGCACTTCGGGCACCATTTGCACACGGGGTGGGGAGAATGTGGATAATTTTTTTTTTTATAAATTTTTACCGTACGCGTACGGTAAGCGTAATCGGCGATTTTCCGGAAAAAAAAAAATTTTTTTTTTTGGGCTTGGGGGTTGTTTGGGGACCCCTATATCAATGCTGGGTGGTTAGGATCTCAAGAAACTGCCTCTTTAGACATTTTTTGGCTTCGTTTTTGCTGCCCAACTCAGAGAGCGAGAGAGAAAATGGCGGCCGCCGCTTCCTGGTTTCGACCGATTCGAATGTTTACTAAGATCTAAGAGCCAATCAAAATCGCGCTCGCGCACGCCACCGTACGCGTACGGTAAGCTTACGGTAAGCGCACCGTAAGCGCACCGTAAGCTGTCACAGATATATATATTGATTTAAAGGCTATTTTCTCAGAATCTACTGAACAGATTTACACCAAACCTACAAAAGGCACTTCCTTGACCTGAGGACTACCTCTCTGCCAAATTTCAAGTAATTCTGTTCAGCCGTTCGGGCTGTAGCTGTGTCTAAAGGTCCTATGGAAAAATGCATGGGAAAAACGTGTTTTGGGACCCCCCTTTTATCTCAGCCCCCGCTTGACGAATCCCCCCGAGACTTTCAGGGTAGGAGCGGAGCGTAGCGCCCCACCTATTTTGAAAAATTCGCGAGGATTCGTCGACCGGCGCCAAAGTTATTCAAAATAGAATGTTGCGGATTTCCTATGGAAACGTGGTCCTAACTATAACTACCTACTGGCGACCGCCAGTAGGATATGGATATATATATATATATATATATATATATATATATATATATATATATATATATATATATATATATATTTTTTAATATAAAGATTTGTATTGTAAAAGTGGTCACTGGAATACACAGCTATATGCCTACAACCCTGGGGCCGGCAGCTTGTCAATATGAAGCATTCTACACAGCTTCGTAGCCCACATCCCGGAGGCAGGGCAGCGTCACCATTAATCAATCAATCATTTGTAAAGCGCACTACATACCCGCGAGGGTCTCATGGCGCTGGGGGGGGGACGCTACTGATCCAACAGCCAGGTCTTGAGTATCCTCCTGAAGGTCAGCAGGTCTTGGGTCTGTCGTAGGCTCAGTGGGAGGGTGTTCCATGTCCTGGCGGCGAGATGGGAGAAGGATCTCCCGCCGGTGGTTGTTCTTCGGATGCGCGGGACGGTGGCGAGTGAGAGGTTGGTGGAGCGTAGCTGGCGGTTGGGGATGTAGAAGGAGAGCCATCTGTTGAGGTAGGCTGGGCTGGTCTTGTCGAGTGCTTTGTGTGCGTGGATGAGGAGCTTGAAGGATATCCTCCTGTTGACGGGGAGCCAGTGCAGGTTTCTCAAGTGGGGGGTGATGTGGACGTGTCGTGGTACGTCGAGGATCAGTCGCGCCGAGGCATTTTGGATGCGTTGTAGTAGTTTTATGAGCTTGGTCGGGGCTCCCGCGTAGAGGGTGTTTCCGTAGTCGAGTCTGCTACTGACGAGGGCCTGGGTGACTCTCTTTCTTGTATCTGTCGGGATCCATGTGTAGATCTTGCGGAGCATGCGGCGGGTTTAGAAGCAGGAGGAGGAGACGGCGTTGACTTGCTTGGTCATTGAGAGCGTTGAGTCGAGGATGATTTCCATGTTGCGTGCGTGGTCGGTGGGTGTCGGGGCTGCCCCCAGTGGCGTCGGCCACCAGGAGTTGTCTCAGGCTGAGGGGTTGGAGCCGAGGATGAGGACCTTAGTCTTGTCCGAGTTCAGCTTCAGGCGGCTGATCTTCATCCAGTCGGCGACGGCCTTCATTCCTTCATGGAGGTTTGCTTTGGCGGTGATGGGGTCCTTGGTGAGGGAGAGGATCAGTTGAGAATCGTCTGCGTAAGAGATTATGTTGAGTTTGTGCTGTCGGGCGACGTGTGCGAACGGGGCCATGTAAATGTTGGACACTTTCGGGCTGAGGGAGGATCCTTGGGGTATTGTAGCTCTCATCATCGTGGCGTACGCTGCGCACCAGCAATCATAAACAGTGCACAAAATTTATGACAAACAGAGTGATGTCAACACTACCTACCGCTATCAGGACACCTACTTCTTACATCAGTTTATAACCATGTAGCCTATGTACCGTTGCCCTACTGATCCTGTTCCCTCCCGCTGATCTTCACCAATGCCGTCTGATTACCCACCCAAGTCATTTACGCCCTCTATCAGTCTGGGCGCAACCCCTTGCCCTGCAGGTTGTGTGCGCCCAAGGTCGCAAAACAGCACTATAGTCTATGAAGCAGGGGTGTTCGCACCGACTGCAGGCTGTCGTTGTCTCTTCTGTAGGACCCTCCCCTTTACTGTTCAAGTATGTTGTGTATAGCCCCCAGAAATTGTTCGATTTACTCCGGGGAGGAAGCAGCTCACTGAAGTTTTCCGATTGCGTGCAGCAATAAAGGACATCGCGTGACCTGTGGCACTGTGGGCAGGGGACCCCTCATACAGCACATTGATACTCTACGTTTTGCCATCAGCAAGCTCATGTCCACCAATCTGCGGATTGCCTTCGGCAATGTTTTGGAATATCCCAGCAGTGCCACGGCCGGGTCGGGAGTAACCTCCGAGCCAACTATAGCTCTCAGCTCGCGAAATACCTTTCCCCAATACTGATATAAACACCCGGGCAGCTCCACGCCAAGTGCATGAAATCTGCTGACGGGAGTGACATCTATCACAGGTTGCCTCCTCTCTCAGCCCATATCGTTGCAGTCTCTCCGGTGTGTAATACACTCTATTATTGTATTTGAAATGTATAAGTGTGTGTTTGCCGTGTAATGATATTAGTTTCGTGTTGTTGCAGCAATAAGACCACATGGCATCGTATACTGTCATGTCCAGATCGCGTTGCCAGGCCAGTCTGGCCTTCGGATACTGGTTTGCTCTATGAGACATTGCCAACTTATATATGTTGGAGACAATTTTTTTCGGGGGGACTGAGTTTTAATGAGATATGACCGCTCTTGTACCTCTGGGGGTTAGATCATGTCATCCCCCAATTGTTGATTCAGCGCCCTACGCACTCTATAGAACTGGAAGCGCTGCAGCACTGTGGGGTCTTCCGCGTTGGCCATGGCCTCGTCCCACATCTTTGCAGTACCGCCCTAGAACAGGTCTCCTGCTTTGTGTATGTCTTAACGCTTGCAATGCTCGCGCGACCCCTCCGTCTCTACAGGGGGCTAGCCAGACCATCCAGTTTATTGGCAATTCCGGAGAATATTACAGTGCTCCTGCTTGCTGCTGTAGCAGGCTGTGCCATGCATGCCTTGTTGAGTTGAGGGAGTCCAGTATCCCTGTCCTGCGATCTACCGGCTTCAGTATAACAGCTGAGAGTGGGAGGGGGGTGACAATAAGCTTCTCAAGTCGGAGGTACGGTATGTCATCCGCACCTTGGATCCAGCTATGTGCTCGCGCTCCCTGCACTGCTCTGTAAAATAAGTCGGACGCGCCAGGCATTCCTAGGTGGTATGGCAGGGTAAGCACTCACCATTGCACCCGTGCCTGCTTGCCTGCCCAAGCCAGTCTTATTAATGATTTATTAATTCTGACGAAAAGGAGCGTGGCAACACTATCGGAATGTTTACAAACAAGAATAGGAACCTGGACAACACTACCATCTTCATGATAGAGACCCTTCTCATTAGAGACAGTGGCAGGCCGATTCAGGTTTCGACGTCATCCTCTAGTTTAGCTACAGCAGTGCCGTAGTTCTCACGAAACACGATTTCCGAGTCTGTGTGCAATCTGATGCCAAGGTATCTGACCGAGTCATCTGACCATTGTAGAGGATATTCCATCCCGAATTGCGTAGTGGCCGGGGTGAGCGGAGAGGCTATGGATTTTGACCAGTTAACCCTTAACCCTGATAATGCTCCAAAGTGCACTACCTCTCTGAGTACCCGGGGATAGGTTGTTTTCTGGGTCCCTCACATATAACAACGTGTCGTCCGCGTACATAGAGACCACGATGCTATCAGTTGGGAATTGGACTCCTCTATGGCCGTGGTATTCGCGAAGTGCACATGCCAAAGGCTCTGCGATTAAGACATATAGCGTCGGTGACAAGAGGCACCCCTGCCGGGTTCCCCTGGAGATGGCTCCGGTAACTAGATTCCCCAGCCGTATGCGAGCCGATGGGGAATTGTATAACACTCCAATTGCAAGAAGACGGGACCAAGTCCCATTCTGGTCAGCACCTGCCGCATAAAAGGCCACTCCACCGAGTCGAAAGCCTTTACAATATCCAAGAATATCGCAATTGCTTTTGTGTCTCGTCGAACATGCTGCATAGTACCAAATACCGTTCGCAAATTGTAAGTAAGGTTCCTATCCGGTATAAACCCTGTCTGTTCCGGTGCAACCAGTACCGGGAATAACAGGGCCAGGCGGTTGGCCAAAACTTTGGCGAACAGCTTGGTGTCGACATTCAGCAGAGAAAGTGGCTGGTAAGAGCCGCACTCCTCAGGGGGCTTACCCGGCTTGGGAATAGCCACTAACATCGCTTCTCTCATGGTTTGTGGCATCTCGCCCGATACGCATAGGTCATCAAATAACATTGAAATGTGGGGGAGCAATATTTCAATAAAAGCCTTCTAGAAGCCTACTGTAAGGTCGTCTGTTCCTGGGGCGCTGGCCGACCGCATCCCCGCCAGTGCCTCCGTGATCTCATCTCTTTCAATGGGATGCATGGGGAACTCTATGCGTGTCAGATAGGAAGGGCAACTTAATGTGCTCCAGGTAATTTAGGATTTTGTCTTCCATGCCCGACGAGCGAGAAGCGTATAGTTCCGAGTAGTATTGTTTGAACCTGTGCGCAATGTCCTCTTCTTCTGTTAGCAGTTCGCCCCCTTCTGATCGGATTGCAGTATTCAAAGTTTTACCGCGTTTGACTTTTAACATGTGAGCCAGAACTGATCCCGGCCTGTCTCCTTCCCCGTGTTTGCGCGCAGTGGCATATTTTCCCATATGTTTCACTTCACTATCCGCCGCTTCCTGGTACTCCGCTAATCAGCCCTTCATTGCATCTGCAACTTCCTCACCGTCCCCAGCCGGCTGATGGGACTCCAGATCCCCTAGTTTCCGTTCCAAGGTTGTTAACCTCTGTTGTATGGAGCGGAGTACCCCCGAGTGTTTAGTCATGGCTACCCCCCGAATGTACACTTTAAAAGCTTCCCATACCGTGTGAAAGCTTTCCACCGAGCCAATATTAGTGGCGAAATACGTATATATAGCTTCTGCCATCTCTTCTTTGAAAACCGGGTCCAGAAGCGAGTAAGGGGGAAATCACCATGTAAATGGTGGTATTGTTTACTTAGGTGTGGATAAAACCAGTAAAAGCGGTGAATGATCGGACAAAGTGCGCGACAAGACCTGACAAGTGCGGATCCGGGACATGAGGGACGACTATGCCAGCCAATAGTCTATGCGTGTATGTAAGTTATGGTATGCTGAGTAATGTGTGAAGCCACCGTCATGTGGATGCATCTCTCTCCATACATCTGTAAGATCCTTACTTATCATGACGCTTTCAAGAGTTCTGGCCGCCGTTACAGGCCTTCTCACCGGGCCCCCCGATCGGTCGAGTTCAGGGTTTCTAACCAGATTGAAATCGCCACCCCAAAGTATTTGTGTCTCCTCACCTCCGATCGTGTTAGCCAAAGTTGCAAAGAACTCCGGGCAGTCATAGTTGGGGCTATATATATTCACTATAAGCAAATGTAATCCCCTTGTAATTTGGAGATCACAAACCGTCTCTCCGTATCCTCCGTCAGCTGTTGTATCGTGTAGTCAGATCTTGGATTTACCCAGGTCATTACCCCTCTAGCATGAGTGTAAAGCCCGAGGCATTATTAGAGCCCGAGATTCCCCTGTTGCGCATCATTGGGCTATGTGTCTCTTGGAGTAAGACGACATCTATATCATGTCTCTTTAGGTAGCTCAGCACTTTACGTAGTTTGCGGTTGTCATTTAGACCTCTTGCGTTCCACAACAGTGCTCTGAGGGAATCAAGAGCTCTCAGGGCTGTAGCTCTGCTAGTCGTAGCCATCCTGTCTCTTATCTCAAATGTCATAGCGTGTCCTGTCACATTTAGTTTGCATATGTAATGTGCACCGTACAACAACTCAGTTGACTCCTCTAACGTCAAAAACAATACTTCCGCCAACCATATATTACCTCCCAACAGAACTTTTCTACGAAATATAACTGGTTTATATCTTTCCAAGCTTGAACCACATTTATGAGGATCGTCGCTGTAGAAGTCCGACGAGCTTCCTCTGTAGCAGCGGTTTTTAATGTATCTTTTTCTGCTTTAGTCAAAGTAAAGTCTGTCGCCCAGATTGCCTGTCTTTATCATCTGAAGAAGAGTGCTCCACGTCATAAGCCTCATCCTAAGGGGCACTTGGAGTGGGAAATTTAGACGGGGGTGGCTCTAATAGGATGCAATCATCCTGAGGCGTATTAAGTAGTGGATAGATAGGGCGCCTAATAGGGTTCTGGCCATTTACCTCTAATCGACATTCTCTATCTTCTTTTTCTATTTTTTCCTTCATTTCTTTATTTTTTATTTCTAACACTTTTTTATATATCGTTTCCGCTGTTCTTTTTCTGCTATAGCTTCTGATCTCTTCGCTCTCTACCGTACTTCTTTATCCCACATACGCACACAATCAAACATATCCTGTCTACTTTTTCTTTTAAATAAATACTGCTCTACATATTGAACCTTTTTAGAATCGAATGACCCATTCACTGGCCATTGTAAACCAGACTCTTTCTTTGTGTATTTGTTCCATAATGAACCGTACATTATGGGAGAAATACCATATTTAACATACATATTTCTATTGGGCGTCCAATTTGGAGTAGCCGGCTGACTTTGTTCCAAGCAAACTTTGGTACCACAAGAGCAGTAACACCACTGAGTGTGCTGAGAACAGGCATGTTTTACAAATGTTTGTAAAATATTACTATTTCAAATAAATATTCAAAAAGGAGAAAATCTCAACATTACCTGCCTTGACTTTTTGCAAAAAATGAATAACAAACCAAGGCAAATAAAAAGTTCAGCTTCAGCGACCTTACCAAACCGAAGACTCCAACTCCCGCCTGCTGATCTCTGGTCGACCTAATGGTCACTGCAGAATTACACCAAAGAAAACCCCAATCGAGACCGGCCATCACCTGGGGGGGTCAAACCGGGAAAGTCACGTTGTCCTGCAAAGACAAGGGTCTCCTCATTAAGTGCGCATCCTCAGTAATATTTTGATCCTCCGTCAAGACCACTCCTTTGGACGGCCGTGTCTCCGATGGGGCCCCATGTTGGGCGCCAACTGTGGAAATGTGCCTAAAAGTGGGCACACTGGTGCAGGGTCACCATCTTGTCCATGGGTCCAAAGACCAACAAAATAGAGATCGGCACTGGAGTTGAAATAAAATAAACAGTTTATTAATCACTCCTGAGTGGGACCACGTCCACATAACACTCAAGTGCTGCAGGAGGTAGTACACTGAATTCACAAACCATCGTCCCTTTTATACCGGTTTTCTGCAATGTAAGCATGTGGCCAGAAATGGAAAGAACAAGTTTAGAAATAGATATCAGCAAACAAGGGCAGATGGATGACTACTTGGTCAGCAAAGTGGGAGGGGGAACAGAAATGCTTATGGCAGCAGTAAATGGTCGACAGTTAACATCTAAGACCAAGTGCACTAGCAGCTACAAGCACCCAGCACGTACATTGCTTTAGCTGAGTCAGGAAGTCAACTAAAATAGATAACACAAGCAGAGTGAAAAGACGAGAAGCAGAGGACGGAAGAATTACGAAGGAAACTAAATAGACACCGCAGCAAAAATGGCTGTCGCTTATGCTAGTAAATTATTACACGTTTCCACACTCCCTCCTAGCTTCTATCATCACAAAGGCGCTCAATTCATATCTTCTCTGTTACCTTTCAAACTGATTTTCTCCTCTTATTCACTCGGTTTTTTCTCTGTCATTACTCTACTCGCCCCCGGACGTAGTACCAGCCAGGGCAAGAGGATAGGAATTTGATCGGAGTGTACGAAAGACAGGCTAGAAGAGAGCCCTGCTGGGATCTGAAGTTTCGCTGTTAGTCTATTGGTCTCTGCTGCACTTCCATCATTTATCTGCTCAGACTCTTGTGTGTGGCCTACTCGAACTTCCTCGCCCAATATTGCAGGACCTATCTCCCTCTATAAGCCCATTTGTGTATGTCTCTTTGCAGCTAGCAGATTTTTATCTGTAAATCTTCCACCTTACTGGAAAAGAACCATCCAATATGTGCATGCCTCTCAATTTTATGTTTCCAGTTTCAGCATTTAGATTTCAGTTGGGAGTTCGTAGAGGAACTTAAAAAACTGTGTTCACTTTTGAGGCCTCTTGTCTGGCTACCTTGCGCCCAGCTATCGTTTTACAGATGTATAACTCCATCAGTGGAGGCATCATTACCAAGCATAAGAGACACTGATGTAGAAAGCAGTATTCCCAGACATGTCTTGTAAAATTCTTGGTCAGAACTATAAGAAACTTAAGCCTGGTTCAGGAGCATAAGCAAGAAGCATTCTTACTGTAAATACCGTAGATTGGAAAACTGTCAAAAGTGAAAAACATAATGGGATGGTACAGCATATTTATGAAAAAACATATGTTCCCTTTAAGAAAGATGGTTGAGACCAAAATTATTTTTTCATATTGCTTTATATCTCTGTTCAGTGTATCCGACCAGCGAGATTTCTTTGTCCATATTTAATATGCTCTACGGCTTTATTTGTGTCCTGCCATGTAATATGCTAAAGAATGCAAAAATGTGATGGATGGAATGCTTGAATTTATCTCAGCCATTAGTAATTCTTTGGGACCACATCCCAGTCCATTGTTATTTTGCACTCCATGCCACCTCAATTTGGACCTAGCCATATGCAAATCAGTCTTGACCCTCTGCAGTGGAAACGCAAGCAACCCAGGGCCGGTTTTGCCCTAGTTAGGACTCAGCAGCTAGTTATAGCTTGGTTCCATGGACACAGTGTGCACGGGACCTATGTCTGGGTATACACGTCCCACCTAGGGTAACATACTAAAGTATATTTAAAAAAGTCATGGATGGAATGCTTGAATTAATCTCAGGCTCTGTTGATTACTCGTGGCTGCATCCAAGTCCATCGCTATTTTACAGACCAAGCCACCTCAGTTAGTGTTACTTTGTAAGGTCTTCAAGCAGAATAGTTTACTTTAGTTAAGATATATACTTCCAAGTTTTATTGTTGAAATGAGTCACCTGTGTTCTGGTTTCATTTCCACAGGTATACAGTGAATACAGAGCCAGTCTTGCCTTCGAACTTGTTAGCAGTCGGCAGAAAAATGTAAGTCTACTAATGAGGAGTCGATGACCTAGTGGTAAAAACTGATGAATGTGATTCGAGGTGTGCATTTCCTGTTACTGCTGCAGCTGCTCAAGATGGCCGTGGTTGAATGGTGTAGTTTGACTCATTATCCTTTTTGTTCAGACACCGTGCAGTGGCAGCATGGCCCACATGATTGTTCACTCTTGGTGAATGTTGTGGCTGTACACCAGTCACAGAATCAGCCACTCTTCAAACTTCTCAGTTACTGTTGCTTCATTTATGTCATGGTATGTTTTTTAGATTATATTCATTATGAGAACCTGAAATGTATACTGGACATTGATTCTGTGTGTTTTATAAAGCCAAGAAATGCAAGAACTCTACCTCAACCAACAGGATTTTTAAAGGACAATTACACTGCCAGTGATCTGGAACTCGTGCTGCGCTCCACTGGCCTTCAAACATATATGGCTTGAAAGAGCATATTAGATATTCCCACCTGCTGTTCCTCAGCCCACTCCTGCTGCCTCATGTTTCTCTCTCCAAATAACGCAGAAGGATGCAAAGAAGAAAGACATTGATTGCGACTCATCATTTATGGATTGAGATGATTTAGTTCAGTAGAAAAACTGTTCACGTTTGTTTTGACTAACTCTATGAATACTTTGCTATTTATTTGTTCCTAGAAATGTGCTTAAAAGTTAAACTTCAGTAAGGTTAGGATTTTTAGTCTTTTTATTTATTTTAAATGCTTTCACAGTTATGGTGAGATGTAGGGTGCTGATTTGAATGAATATGTAAAGGCAGTCTGAAGCTCTTGAATTTGTGAACCAGTATTGCTTGAGGTTAAACATGGGGAATGTAAGTGGCTGTTTACCAGCTTTACATCAATGTGAATCTAACAAACACTGTATCAAAAGCTACCAAGGACTGTCTATGAGACGACAAGATGGCCGAGACCCTTTCACTTTTCCTATGATGGCACAAACTTCCTTCCCAGATACTGATCGCAGTGTAAAACCAAAGTTATTACAGAAAAGTCTTCCACTTACTACTCTGTGCTTTCAGTCTCCCAGAAATATAAATAGGGTTTTCATCCAAGTCTAAAGCAGATTTTCCTACTAACAGATTGAAGTCTGGCTTCAGACAAGTGTCAGGGTCTACCCCAGTAGCAGCCTAACTCATTGCATGACTTGGCACTGGGGATGATCCTTCCTGTTGGTGCACTCATCCTTGTACTTTGGGAGAGAAGGTGAAGGAGTCAGCTGAGGCTGCTGGAAAAAGTCTTAACTAGTAATCTGACTGATACAAATCATCCTGCTGGACTCTTCTAAAGATCTGTTTACAATCTGCTTCACACTTCATTAAGTTCTTTAGTTCAGATGAAATGACTTACCTTCAGTAACAAACTGAAGATTCCTCACCTTGTGAATATCCCTAACCACCAGAATGGATCCAAAGATGTTTCTCAGCATTGCCCCCGCACTGTGGTAGATAGCATTATGCTGCTTTGTGTCACCTTCGTCCTGCCAAGGAAGTGACACCAGGGCCACATATAAGCATCAGCCTGGTGTACAAACGTCAGTTCCTTTGATCAGATATGACGGTACACAGATGTCTATTTTGTAGTATATTTATGGGGGGTGAGAAGTCCATCCGACAGAAAGAGGAGGAGGACAGGGGTGAGGAATCAGCAGTTAAAGTAGCCACTTCTAACCGTAGTTTCCTCACCTTGTGAGTAGGTACCAAAGCATTACCTCCCCAGGTCGCTTTGCATAGTGTTCAAGGCTCTGCATGGGGCTGGACCTAAACCAATGCAGAACAAATTTGCTTGGTATGCTCCTGCCCAGAGCCTCCGCTTTTCCTCCGCCAAGTTGGTGAAGGTACCAAGATTTAAAAAAACAAAATCAGGAGGTGGGGCCTTCAGCACCGCAGCTGCGCGACTCTGAAATAATCTTCCACCCGATATGAGACAGCTGGAAGATCTTCTTCAGTTTAGGAATAGGCTGAAGACATAACTCTATTCTAGAGCATGATTTCACTCAATTGGTTTGATACTCCACGTACCATGAGCCCAGTTGGGGCACACGTATGATAGCTTCAGGATGCTCGTAGGTTGATAGTGCGCATTTTACAAGTGATGATAACAATAACAGGTGATGGATCTGAGAAATGGCTCAAACCAGAAAATCCTGTAGGACTGAGCGGGCAGTGTCCTTCCTGCCATACCGCATTATCAAGGCAATAGTACTTTGTGAACGTATGGAGTGACACCCACATCGCAGCCATCCAGATGTCCAGATAAGGCAATTCTTCTTTCATCGTGGTGGTAGCAGCCATGGCTCTGGTCGAATGAGATCTCAGATCCTTCTAGGGGCTGTTTCTCGGCCAGTGCATAGCAAATGTTTATACAGAGGACTATTCACCTTAATATGATCCTTTTCTGCATTACCGTACTCTTTGGCACAACGAAGAGCTGATCGCTCATTAGATGGTTATTTGTAGATCAACGTAAAAACTCAAAGCTTTTAGGATGCAAGCAGTCGAGTCTCCCTCCTTTTTCAAGGGGGTGTCGTGGGGCAAAGAATACCGGAAGGATAATGGCTTGTCCGATGTGAGAAAACATCACAACTTTCAGCAAAAACGCAGCTCTAGTCCACAGCACCAATTTGTCCAGAAAAAAGGTGGTGCACAGTGTGTAAACATACAGAGCCTGTAGCTCACTCTCGTGAAGAGCTGAAATTATCGCTATGAGGAAGACTCCTTTGAGAGTCAGGAAATGCAAAGGACAGCTGTGCATCTGCTTAGAGTACACATCAGGAAGGTGAGGACCGAATTAAGGTCCCATGTGGCATTACAAAATGTTTGTGGGAAGTTATGGACCCAGACCTTCAAGGAAACGTATCACAGCAGGTGATTTAAGCAAGAATGGCTGGTCTGGTAAACTCAAAAAGGCTTAAAGGTCTTCAAGTCTTTAACTGTGCCCACAACAAATCCTTGCTGAATAAAAGACGGTTGTTCCTGATCTTCTTCAGAACTCTGGCCAGGATAAGCAGGGGCAGAAAGGCATACAGGGATCCAGTGCTGTACTCTAAGCAGTATGCATCTCACAGAGATATTTTTCTTTCAAACGCCAATGCTCAAAATTGTGTATTTTCAGCAGTGGCAAAGCGATCTGGCCAGGGTTCTCCCCATCAGTGTAAGACTCCTGCAATACCTCCCAGGTGTAGTTGCCATTTGTGATGATCTGCAAGGCGTGGCCAACTGAGTTTGTACGCCCTGGCATTTAAAGATCCTGCCAGGTTGTTCACGCCCTGGGAGATGCCCAGCAAACTTAGCCTGCTCCAGAGTCACAGGACCTCACTTCGACCCTGCTTGTTGTAGGACCACATGGTGGTAGTGTTGTCTGTGAACACCTGGATCAGCCTGCCTTTGAAGGTGGTAGGAAGGCCATGAACACCAAGCAAATGGCCCAGATTGATGAGGTGGTTGTTCTCCTCGGAAGACCAGAGTCCTCTGATCCCTACAACTCCCAGGTTACCTCCCCAATCCAACACTGACCCATCCATTACCACAGTTGGCTCTGGTAGGGGTAGGGAGACGGGTTTGCCACCAGTCCAGTTGTGGTTGAGCAGCCACCACTGCAGGTCTTTGCAGTCATGTCCAAAACCTGAATGGAATCGGACAGGTTCCCTAGGTGCTGAGCCTGCTCCAGAGCCTTCATGTGCCATTTGAAGTAGTGTACCAGCAGAATGCAAGGGGCCAGGAGGGATAGAAGGTTTAGAGTCACTCTCACTGAGACCCAGGACCGAGACTGAAACAACTGGATCATAGCCTGTATGTTGTAGACTCCTAGATCAGGAGGGAATGCTCGAAGTTGCACAGTATTCAGAATGGTTCAGATAAACAGAAGCCTCTGTGAAGAGGTCATTCGTGTCTTCAGCATGTTGATCGAAAACCCCAAACGTGGAGGTGGTTTATCGTTATTTTGAGGTGGTCTACAACTTCCTGTGGCATGACCGCCTTCAGCAACCAGTTGCTGAAAAGGAGAAACATGGTATCCCCAACCTCCAAACATGTACTCCAACCACCACTTTCATGAAAACCTGGGAGGCTAAAGGGGAGCACAGAGAATTAGTTGAAAACAATCCTTGTCGATGTTAAAGTGCAGATTACACCTGTGGGATTGGTGGAGAGGAATGTGAAAATAAGCGTCCTGCAGGCCCGACTCTAACATCCAGTCTCTTGGATCCAGCGCATACAGAACTTAGGCCAAAGTGAATTTTCAGGTGTAGTGTGATGCAGAAGGAAGGACATGTTATCAGGAGAGGGTCTGTGTTGTCTGACAACCTGTCTATTAACTCCTAGGCAAGGGCCAGTGCTAGCCTAAGTGCTCATTAGAGTGCCAGGTCTTCATTAAAAGGAAGAAGTGGTTTTGAGGGATTCTGTCTAGGCTACTGGACTTCCGTTAGGTCATTTGTCTAGACTTTGACAGATGGAAGTTGGAGGTCTAAAACTTCGCCAGCCCTCTTTATTACCTCAGCAAATGAAGCAGATTCCTCTTTGGAAGAGCCAGGGGGACAGTTTATCCCAGTGTCCGATGAGGTGTCTAACCTATTGGCATGGTCTTTCTCATCATAATAGCGGAATGCTATGCCATCCCCATCATCATAGAAGCTCAGAAGCAAAACAAAGGTGGATTGTTCTGGGTAAAGAGTTACATCTTAGTCCGAGTGAGGTTGAACAGGGTCCGCTCGAGGTTGTTGAGGGGGCAACTTACGACAAGGTTGTGCTGGGTTCGCTTCAGAGTTCGATAAAACAATAGGATTATTTGGCTGGCATCAATAGTGCTGGTGTCGACCCACAAGGGGGCTGGCAGACATGGCATCGGGTGTGAAGCCTAGCTGAGGGTTGGGGCAGACCCCACAGTGGGTCAGGAGGCACAGACTGTGGAGGACAGATCCACTGATGTTAATCTGACTGGAGGCCTCCTCGGATCCTTTGGGCCTAAAGGTGTGCCAGAGGAAGACAAAAGGGTCTCAATGATGTGCCACACGGCTTCCTTGAAAGCTTCCACTTGTTGTGGCGTCATCAATGGACCTGGGAATTTGGGCAGTGCTTAATTTGAGCTGGTGGTTGCAGGTGGGGCTAGTGGCACTCTTTTTTTCGAGCTGGCACTTATTTGTTTGACTCAGACAGTCACGCAGGGCAAGAGAGAGAAACTCAAAAGTGGCAGGGAAAGAGGAAGAGAGAGATGGAAAAACTGTTAAAGGGAAGAAGCAGGGATGAGATAGAAACTGCAAGAGTGGGCTGGAGGTGCAAGTAGCATCTGGTGGTGGATTAAAGCAGAATTAAGACTACACAGCCTAGGTATTTGGAAATACCAATATTTGTAGCACCTGCCGTGGGCTTCTGGGCAAAAGTTTGGGCCCAGTACTTATTGTTTTACAAATTAAGCACTGAATTCAGCTGGGAGCCGTTCCGTGGGTGGAGACACAAAATTGAGAGGCACCTTGACACACCCATGACTTCTAACAAAGTGGTGGGAAGAAGGAGAGTTATTCTTTGACTTCTTATGCTTCTGTTATGATTTGGACTTATCTGACGGCTTGGAATGGGAAGAGTGCATTTTGTATGGACGGCCACTAGAACAGGTGCCTGTCCTCACCTTCGACCAGGACCAGCCCCATAGACGCCCTCGGCGATGTAGATCTTGGCTTTGCATTTCTGGATCGCCTTGAGATTCATCCTGGCGCAGTCATTTCTAACCCTGGGCAGAGCTGGACTACGCGGAGGTCCACGGAGTTGGGAACAAACTCCGTGGAACTCCGCTCCGCCACCCACCTCCACCCCCATGCACATTTGCCACAAGGAATGTGCACGCGCATGCGCAGATCACCCTGCGACGGCGAGGAAGAAGAGGAGGTCAGCCCGGGGACGCCGCAGTCAAGGTGAGTTTTTTTTCTTTTACCTTTAATGTATTTAAAAAAAAAAAACTTTTTATTGTAATTAAAATCAAGGCACAAATGAATCAGGTAGTACATACAAACAATACATCCAGACATCAGCGGTTTTTCGGCAATTGGCCTATGGATATTACATATACCACCACAGAAGACAATGTTCCATGCATTACATTGCCGTCCCCCCCCTCATTTTCATTGTCAGACTCCCCCTCCGCCTGTATCTCTGGTGGCTCACAGATGTATCCCCTGTATTTATTCCAGGACCCCAGACCCTGCTCCACTTCTTAGAGCAGCCTCGATTGACAAACCTTTAATGTATTTTAAATTAATTCTTAATGGGGGGTTGAAGGCGGGGGCTGGTCAACTCCGCTCCGGAGTGTGCGGAGATTTGCCTTCTCTGCACACTCCGTGGGTGGAGCGGCGCTGTCCTCCTGCACCTAGTCATTTCAAGCCTTTGCGTTGTGCTAGCATCCTAGGAACCAGAAACATACCTGATGAGGGTCCTTGCAAGGCTTAAACCTTGTAATCTTTGAAGAAGACCTAGTTCCTTGCACACTTTAGAGAGAATTTTGTACAAAAAAGAGCGAGGATGCTGCCTATGTATGTCTCTGTCGTCGTCACGTGACAATGAAGGCGCACGACGCCACCGACTGGCCAGTATGGGCAATGCTGAGCTGACTCTTGGGGATATTCACAAGATGAGCAATATGCTATTAGAAGTTTCCACCAGAAGTTTGTTATTATCAGATGCAATTTTTCTATACCAATGATATCATAGTTCAAAGTTCTTTTGCCAAACTTGAAGATCAAGATGAGAATGTACAGCATTCATCCATTTTTTAATTTCATTGATTCTTGCCATCCCCGTCGCATTTCGGGCATTGCCTATCTTCAGGGAACATTTCCCAACTGAAAAATGGAACAAAAACACAATTAAGTTCTTTTGACTGTTAAAAATACTAAACTCACAAATGTTGTGGATGTACATGGTTTTTCATGTAAAGCCCTATCCCATGTGCATCAAATATCCACATTAAGACCAAGATAGTACAATTTTACATATTATTTTAAGGTAGAAACAAGTCTCTCTTTAAATCCCACCCAGAGAACATTTCTGGCTGATACCTATCCTCCACCCCCCCCCCCTTTATAAAAATGCTTTCAGCTAAACCACATTTCATAATGCAGTTAAGCAGGACCTTTTGTTCGACAAACGGGATTCGTCCTTTCAGCAATGTATCGTATAGAAACTGGTTGAACCATGATCATTTTCACTTGGTAATTCTGATCTTCACAGGTGGTAAGGACACTCAAATGCACACATTTTCACTGACAATGAACAAGATTTCAGGTTGCATACATTAAAAGGCAGGTCGTCAGTGGTGCTTGGGTGAATCAGGCTTGGACGATGCATATCTTTCCTCCCACCTATGTCTGTTTGGCGCTTGGCCCCTTAGCACCTCTCAGAACCACGTGCTTAAGGGTATGTTCTTACTTCCTGAAAGCTAATATCCCAAAGCATTGCCATGCTTTCCCAATTTGTTATTTTATTTTAAATGTGCCTTTTTTCTGTAAAGTTATTATTGTCCCTTTGAAGGGCCTTCTTCCTTTCTTCGTTCTTGCTTACTAAAATATGTTTGTCTTTCAGGCCTACACAGATTACAGTGATTCTGTTTCTAGAAGAATGGGTTTCATCCCTCTCCCGCTGGCAGTCCTGGTAAGTGTGTTTGTGTGTGCATGCGTCTGTATGAATGTGTGTGCGTTTTTAGTTGAATATTAATAGCTTACATTTGAAATTGAAATGCCATCAGCTATACCGGTGTGAAACAAGATGTACATTGGAGTAATTTAGAGACTACGTTTTTCTCATAACTTTAGGTCAGCCCATTTGTTGTTGCCTCTGGAATGGTACTAATTTTATTCTCACTGTTTATTAAGAATGAAAGAAATGGAGCACAGCCAGAGATTAAATACCATTTCAGGTGAAGAGAATAGGGTTACTGGTCTTCACCTCACACTGCTAAGCTGCCTTACCAGTCTTTTAGTTATGCATCTCTTTTCTGGTGGGCACTCGCTCCTGCAGATTCAACAGAGGACCCCTTGCACTAGATGTCAGATTGCATCTGAATCATTTTTCAGCCTTTCCTCCTCTCTGGTGCTAGTTGGCATCCATTGGACGTATGAGGTGCATTGTGAGACTGCACTGGAATTGACACATAGTCTATATATTCACTTAAAAAACCATAGGTTTCACACATGTTATAGTTAGGTGGACATTTCACTCGTAAAAAACCAATGAAATTCCCCCGTTATAGTTAGTTCAGATAACTATAACTCGCGCGCCCGCAATCCACTGCTCATGACGTCACATATTACATCACTCATGACATGGTCAGTGGCATCACTCATGACATCACTGATGACATCATCCTTGTGATAGAGTGGCGGTCGCGCGAGTTATAGTGAATTTGCAAGGTTTTTTAAATGCTAATTCCTAACTATAACGTGTGTGAAACCTATGGTTTTTTCAGTGAATTTGTACGGTTTTTTAAATGCTAATTTATTTATGTATTATTTTTTGTATATATTTATTTTACAATAAACGACGTATTAAAACATTTTTTTCCTTTTTTTTGTTTTTCACCTCCGCGATTTTTTTTTTTTTAAAAAAGATTTTTGGGGGGGGGGGGGGGGTTTCACCCCCGCGATTTAATTTTTTTTTTTTTTTTTTTTTTTTTTCTGCCTTTGGGGTCCTTCAGGGACCCCCTGACATAGGCTAGGGGACAGGAACTCTCTACCCTGCCCCCTTTTCACGTTCGCCACCTTCCATTTTCACTCTCGCACTGAAAACAAACAAAATGACGGCCGACACTTCCTGATTTCGACCGATTCGAACGTTGACTAACATGTAACCACCAATCAGAATTACGCTCGCGCACGTTAGGGTGCTCGCACGGTGCGCGCACGGTGCGCGCGTATAGATATTGATATGCTTTTAAATGCTATTTTCTCAGGAAATACTGAACAGATTTACACCTGCAAAAGGCACTTCCTTGACCTTATGGCTACCTCTCTGCCAAATTTCAAGTAATTCTGTTCAGCCGTTCGGGCTGTAGCTGCGTCTAAAGGTCCTATGGAAAAATGCATGGGGAAAACGTGTTTTGGGACCCCCCTTTTTTCTCGGCCCCCGCTTGACGAATCACCCAGAGACTTTCAGGGTAGGAGCTGAACGGAGCGCCCCATTAGTTTTGAAAATTTCGCGAGGATTCGTCAACCGGGGCCAAAGTTATTCAAAATTGAAAATGCGTTTTCCACATGCATTTTTCCATAGGACCTTTAGACACAGCTACAGCCAGAACGGCTGAACAGAATTACTTGAAATTTGGCAAAGAGGTAGTCCTCAGGTCAGGCATGTGCCTTTTGCATATATGGTGTAAATCCGTTCAGTAGTTCCTGAGAAAATCAAAAGTTAAATCATATACATATCTGGGCGGAGCCTAACCACACATCTCATTGTGAGATCTGATTGGCTGTCAGCACTTCCTCCAAGAAGTGTTGGCAGCCATCTTGGGATCAATATACATGATAGCACCTCATTAAAAAGCATTGCAGTTAATAGAAGGTTTTAATACCTTAGTTACATTATGAATCATTTGTTGATGGTACCATACTCGTTTTAGGAATTGTAGTATGTTCTAAGGTGATTTTACCATGTGAAAAAGCCTTCTGCTGGGATATCATGAATCGTGTTTGAGAGAAAACTATTTTCACATGCTTTTCCCACAGAGGTTTGGAAGGTGATCTATAATCTAAACTGAGAGCATATTTTCTGTAAATTCACATTATCTTTCTCAGTCATGTCAGAATGAAGTCTGACATTCTCAATACAACATGTACATCCAACAAGGGCAGAGATTGTCAGTTGATTCCTTTGTGTTCTACTGCAGCTTCCCAGAGTGTTCCAAAGAACAACTAGAGCGCTAACAGTCTTACTTATGACAAAGGTATGGCACACCTGAAGCCATCTTGATTGGAATAAAGTGGTAACATTTAAAACATTTAATTTAAAAAGGAACAAAATGAGAGGGTTCATTTTGCCATAGAATGTATGATTAGTGCTGCAGAAAGAAAAATTAGGGCACATTTTGAGTGACTTCTTAAATCCTCTTCTATTTCATTAAAGAATTCTGACATGCAGACTGAAACATGCACTTTCAATACCACCAGCAGACTTCCCTGGTGAGCAGTAGCTTTACTACATTGATCTAATGAGCAACTAGAGTGCTAACATTCTGAATTTATGGCAAATGTGTGACACATCTGAATGCCTTCTTCATTGAATCAAAGTAAAAAACTGACAGTATGCTACTGAGGAGACTGCAGTAAATGAGGAAATTAGGAAACTTCATAACAAGTCTCCCAAGATGGCCACCAGAGACAAAAGAGCCCAAATGTAGCACAAATATCACCGAGATGTAGCCCAAGTATAGCCCAATGACAGAAATCCCAGAGTGTTTTAAAGAACAACTAGAGCGCTAACAGTCTTACTTATGACAAAAGTATGGCACACCTGCAGCCATCTTGATTGGAATAAAGTGGTAACATTTAAAACATTTAATTTGCAAAGGAACAAAATGAGGGGGTTCTTTTTGCCATAGAAATTATGACTAGTGCTGCAGAAAGAAAACTTAGGGCACATTTTGACTTCTCAAATCCTCTTCTATTTCATTAAAAAGTTCTGACATGCAGACTGAAACATGCACTTTGAATACCAGCAGCAGACTTCCCTGGTGAGCAGTAGCTTTACTACAGTGATCTAATGAGGAACTAGAGTGCTACCATTCAGAATTTATGGCAAATGTGTCACATCTGAATGCCTTCTTGATGGAACCAAAGTAAACAAGCATTGAAAATGCAATAGGTCTCGCCCTCGTTTAAGTTAAAGCAATTCGGTTTGTAATTAGGTGGCTTTTTAGCTTTGCTTGTATTAGAGTTTTTCAAACTTTCATGTACATACCATGCATATGTATGCATATATGTATATGTTTGCATGAATTTATATTTATATAGATATGCAGATTATATTTATGTTTATATATTCACTGAAAAAACCATAGGTTTCACACACGTTATAGTAACGAATTAGCATTTTAAAAACCTTGCAAATTCACTTAAAAAAACCATAGGTTTCACACATGTTATAGTTATCTGGACATTTCACTCGTAAAAAACCAATGAAATTCCCCCGTTATAGTTAGTGCAGGCAACTATAACTCACGCGACCGCAATCCTCTGCTGATGATGTCAGATATTACATCACTGTATTTAGACACTTATTTACCCATGTCTTCTTCCATTAACTTTAGCTATACATATATTACAAATATTTATTTTTCATAAAGACACATATGTCATCAGTGATGTAATATCTGACGTCATCAGCAGAGGATTGCGGTCGCGTGAGTTATAGTTGCCTGCACTAACTATAACGGGGGAATTTCATTGGTTTTTTACGAGTGAAATGTCCAGCTAACTATAACATGTGTGAAACCTATGGTTTTTTAAGTGAATTTGCAAGGTTTTTTAAATGCTAATTCGTAACTATAACGTGTGTGAAACCTATGGTTTTTTCAGTGAATATATATATATATATATATATATATATATATATATATATATTACCTACTGGCGGTCGCCAGTAGGTAGTTATAGTTAGGACCACGTTTCCATAGGAAAACCTCAACATTCTATTTTGAATAACTTTGGCGCCGGTCGACGAATCCTCGCGAATTTCTCAAAATAGGTGGGGCGCTACGCTCCGCTCCTACCCTGAAAGTCTCGGGGGGATCCGTCAAGCGGGGGCTGAGATAAAAGGGGGGTCCCAAAACGCGTTTTTCCCATGCATTTTTCCATAGGACCTTTAGAACGAGCTACAGCCCGAACGGCTGAACAGAATTACTCAAAATTTGGCAGAGAGGTAGTCCCTAGGTCAAGGAAGTGCCTTTTGTAGGTTTGGTGTAAATCTGTTCAGTAGATTCTGAGAAAATAGCCTTTAAATCAATATATATATCTGAGCCCGCTCACGGTACGCTTACCGTACGCTTACGGTAAGCGTACGGTGGCGTGCGCGAGCGCGATTCTGATTGGCTCTTACATCTTAGTAAACATTCGAATCGGCCGAAACCAGGAAGCGGCGGCCGCCATTTTGTGTATTTCACTCTGAAAAAAAAGAGTGAAAACAAGGAAAGGGGGCAATGAGGAGAGTTACAGACCCCCTAACATTTGTAAGGGGGTCAAAGAAGGACAGAAAAGTACAAAGAAAACATTTATTGATTTTAAAAAAAATCACGGGGTACGCGTACGGTAAGCTCACGGTAAGCGTACGGTAGGAAAAAAAAAAAAAAAAAAATGAAAATCAGATTTAAGTGTTTAGATATTAGGGTGCTCTAAAAAGAGCCGTTGTGTTTATGAAATGATTTTTTAGTGGTACCTACAAGTAAGTACCGATGCAGAGTCTAAGGTTCAAGAGGAAGACTCTGTTCCCTTCATCATTGAAGTGCACACCATCTCCTCTATAAATGTCTTGCATGTCATAACGCAAGTTGTTGTGGTAAATGGCACCCAAACCATAGTCACGGAGGAATGCAGAAACAGATTTGTTGACGTGCTTTCTTGCTTTGTCATCGCACTGCGTGCCCACCGTGCGTGCACGGCACTAACTGCGTAAAGTGGGCGCGCGGTGCGCGAAGCGCACCGCGTTCCCACTGTGCGCGCACGGTGCGCGAAGCGCACCGTGCGCTCACGGAACGAACTGCGTTAAGTGGGCGCGCACGCCACGAATGGCGTAAAGTAACTTAGCATTTAAAAAACCGTACAAATTCACTGAAAAAACCATAGGTTTCACACACGTTATAGTTAGGAATTAGCATTTAAAAAACCTTGCAAATTCACTGAAAAAACCATAGGTTTCACACATGTTATAGTTAGCGGAAATTTTACTGATAAAAAACCAATGAAATTCCCCCGTTATAGTTAGTGCAGGCAACTATAACTCACGCGACCGCAATCTTCTGCTGATGACATATGTGTCTTTATGAAAAAAAAATATTTGTAATATATGTATAGCTAAAAATGTATGGAAGAAGACATGGGCAAATAAGTGTCTAAATACAGTATTAGCATCAGCAGAGGATTGCGGTCGCGTGAGTTATAGTTGCCTGCACTAACTATAACGGGGGAATTTCATTGGTTTTTTATCAGTAAAATTTCCGCTAACTATAACATGTGTGAAACCTATGGTTTTTTCAGTGAATATATATATATATATAATGTATTCTGTGCACAAGCCCCACTGATTCATTTTTTGCATGCATGTAGAGGTGCAGGATCCAGAAAAGTTGATGAATTCTCTGCCTTTCTCTTATTGCCATTTTCTTTCTACATTTATGAAGACCTTTCACCTCCTAAATCGTTTTGCTTGCAGCCTTATTCGACATGCCATTTTGATTAAATCCTGACCTAGAAAGCGTTACATCTTACATCTCCTCATAACCCGAGGACCTATGACCATTGGAATATGCATAGTTTTCTTCGAAGAGGCATCATCTTCCCTGTTCACAGTAGCTTTCACACTCAGTGAATGATTCAGAATTGGACACCCAGCCCACTCTTGCTAAGTGACAGAACATGATCAGCAGGTTGGAAGTATCCTTATAGCATCTTTTGTGTTCTTAGAATCTTGCTCAACTCACTGATAATCATGTATTTGGGAGGGTTTGCGCATCCTCTTCGTAAAAGATGTGGTAAGAATTTTTTAAGTGCATAAGCAAGCACGTTCCAAGGAGAAAGAATTACCCATTAAATAATGACCACAGACATGTAAGGAGTAACATGTAAGTGCATTTGATGTTTCCTTAGCCCAGTGAAACTCACAGATGTTTGATTATCACTTGAGAAAAAGGAGGCGCTGGTCACTTTTACGACACTGTTTGTCTAGCGATACTCTCTACTTCTCTAATACGAACCTCGATTTACCCTCTATTTTGCTTTGTGAGACCCACCTTCTTTTGAATAGGTCTTGTAAAGGGGAGGACAAACAAATTGAAGAGATGTCTAATGATTCTGCCTTAGTCCCTCCTATAATATAACCTGCTTAGAGAATTAGCTTCCTTGCTTCATATCTAGGCCCAGTGGATACCTTTGCCTTACTTATTGCTGTTTGACATATCCTAGATACTTAATCCTGAAATTGCTTGTTCAATTGACACTACTACCAAAGTGCTACTTAGCTGTAGTTTTACTACAGGTAAAATGTTATCCCGTGCTTAGACAAAACCTCTGATGATCAAGGGAACCTAGCTGCAGCTATTCAATTACAATTCTACATACGTGGATTGAAGAAGTATGTCACCCTAATTGGAGAACTGCAAAACCTATCCATTACATGTTTCTGTGACTGCTTTTTGAACTCCCAGAGCCCTGCTTTTATACACCCTTCCAGTAATAATTAGCAACAATGTCTCCCTGAGATAGACTTAATAAGAAATTGATTAGCTTCATAGTTGAGCAAAAATTTGCTGACCTAGAAAAAACATATACAAACAAAATGTTGTTCAGCAAAAAAAAATGTTAAATTCATTGACTATATATTAAATCCTATAACAAAAAAAAATAACAAGTAGGCGCTCCATCTGACGTCGTAGTGCAAGTGACCAATGAAGAAACGTGTGTGTGTGTGTGCACGCACTAGGAGGGGGGGTATAGGAAAACATAGTTTTAGCTATAAATGTACATTTCTAGGTAAAGGCGTATTAACCTAGATGTTCAGCTCCAAATGTTTACACTAAATGTTTATCCAAAGGGGGGCGTGGCCTGACACAATGACCACTTAAAAGCAACTCCTGGCTGCTCCCGATGTGGAGCTGAAAATTCCTGTCGTTTCCTTGGTAATCCGCCTTGCAGGGCTCGCTACGTTGGTACCACTGCTGCCCGAACGACAGGTGGGACCCGAGACGAGCCAACAGAGGCACCCTTCTAGTGAAGGGGCCAGCGAGCCAGTGAAGAAATTCCAGAGTGGGTCGAGCCTGGGATCCTGAGACCGGCTGAGGCGATCCTGGGTGCAGTTCGGGCTACAACCTTGCCAGGAGACCGGTGGCCCCTGGAGTGGAGAGACCCCCTGCACCCTTGGGGGCGGGGGGGGGGATAAGCCCCGGAATACTCTGCTGTCTGGCCAGGTGGGCAGCCCGTTGAAGTACTGAGGCCGGCTCTGAAATAGGTGGATGGCGTCACTTTGCTGTGGGCACACCAAAAGTGTTAGGGAGACAGGGGTGCGGGGGGATGACGCTCATTCAGTGCTGTCGGGGCCCTTGTGAGCGAGGCTGCCATCCTACAACCTGGTGAGAATGGCCGTCTTGTAGAGGAGACTGCCGAGAGGCCACGGACTGAGACCTGGCGGTCTGGCCTTGTTAGCACAGTACCTGGGGGGCCTCTCAAACAGACTGCGTGTGTGACAGCCGGTCCCCAGGGTTAGAGGAGGTGGTAGATAATCCAACTGGCGCAGCATTGCAGGTGAAAGGCCCGTGAGAGAGACATAGATGCCTACAACTGAAAAACCCTGAGAGAAGCGGCACTTGGTGGCTGTGCCATGCCGGGCCCCCTGATGGGACTCCCCCCATGGAGCCTGGAGTGGCACAGGCTTCTGGCTGGAAAGTAGAGGCACTGTGGACCACTATGGAGCAAGTGGGCGCCAGGATAGCAAGCTGAGGTTCAATGGGTCCTAAAGCCATGGCTGAGCCCCTGTCGTGCACTACCAGGCCTGGATACTCCAGACAGACTCTAGACAGGGTGAGGGAGTTGAGAACCATTGTACCCACACGCATACCCTCAGTGGCACACGGCTGAGACCCTGAACTTCGGCTCAGACTATTGTAGGTGGCGAGTAGTCAAAGGAGGAGGCCAGACCCGGTGCGGATGCAGAGGACTAACAGACTGCTGAGACTGCTACTGTGGCTGTGGTTCTGAGGCTAGTGATCTTCTAGCGACGGTCATCCCGGACTTTAATTGTGCTGCCATAATGGGAAAGGAGAAGGGGGCACGACTGACACAATCTCAGAAAATTGAACTGTACACGGTCACATGCCTTGAGGTACCACCAATAGATCATGGGCTGGGACCAAGTACTGAGCCTACGGCCTGGATCCCACTGCAGCATGGCTTCTGGCAGCCATTCTGGGGTCCCAGGTTGCATTGGAGGGAAAGATGGATCTGATGGCTATCGAAATGAATCATTTACGTATGGACATACGAAAGGTAGCTGACCGAACTTCAGCTGTAGAAAATGGTGTTGATGTTCTAAAGCAGAAAGTTAAGTCTCTGAGGGCCACTGTGGCTGGACTTTAGTGCAGTGCTACTTACATGGAGGAGCACCTGGAGGATGCTTAGGGGCAATCCAGTCGGAAAAACATTCTACTTGTAGGCTTGCAGATGGCCCCTCGACGGAGCTATTCCTGGAAGATTGGGTTGTAAATGCGCTCAAACTCCAGAGAATCTCAGTTTTTTACGATTGAAAGGGCCCACATGGCATTGGCAGTGGCTCTGCAGCCTAGGACGCTGCCAAGATCAATGATAGCCCGGCTCTTTAATTATGGTGACCGGGACATTCTACTGCAGCATGTATATACACATAGCCCCCCTTTATGTGAGAACACGCAAATATATTTGTATATCCAGACTACACCACGGGGTCTAGGGGTCTAGATTCTATGTAAGAACTTCCTGCCTGTTAAGAAACAACTAAGAGATTGAAATATACAGTGCAGCTTAATGCTCCCTGCTAAGCTCAGAATTCAATACGATAACTAAGTTTACTTTTACAAATCACCACAGATTTGCTAGATGCACTGGGCTGGAAACATACCACTGTATACCCCAGACAAAAAAGAACACCGTACCTGACGTGTGGCGTTCTAGCAGGAACAGAAGATCTCCCCTGGTAGCGAGGGGGGACTAGAGACGAGGGAAGTGGGTCGGATCCTGGTATGTCCGGATGGAATCCTGAGGCCTGCCGAGTCTGGGTCTTTGGATCAAAATGCTTTCTTGCAAATCTGTCTAGTACCTGATACCAGGAGCGAGAGTACAGATGCTGGCTAGCCACACTTTGCTTTGTTGCAGGCCTGCTTACACATCAGGGGCCTATCTGGTGACACTTGCTTCCCTGAATGGGGGACTTTGAACGAATAGGCGTCTGCAGTATTGTAAGTTTGGTGAGGCACGTGCTGTGCTTGTGGACACTGAAGCCTGAAGGGGGAGAAATATGCACTCCGCATGAACTAATGATGAAGGGATGCAAAAATCTATATTTGCATATGTGCCACAATAGGCTGGGCCCCCCAGGGGGGCTGGCGATCTAGTTTGCCACCCGAATGATGTAATTGTTCGTCTATGTAATGTCCTAGACTATGCTGTTTGGTGCTCCATAGCTGGAGGAGGCTGTGGACCCATCCTCTGATGGTCAGCTGAGTACCTATATTGGTCTCACGACTTGAAGGGGACTCTGTTCCTTAGATGGTGAATACACTTGGTGTTCCTCAGTTTGCACTAGTTGTGGGGGAGCGGGAGGGGTTGCTTTGGGGGCGGTGAGCGGTACTCTTTTGGCTGATGGTTGTGCCAAAAGGATTCCTGTATAGGGGAGGGGGCTCGATGGGTTTGTTTGGGAGAATATCGTGTTGATGTTTGGGGGGGATGGGAGAGTGCTCCTCATACCAAATGGCACTTTAGCACTACACTAAGGAAAACAAGGCCCTCTGGGAGGACTCTGGTGCCTACAAACCAATTATTATATAGAACAAAGGAAGTAAATCCAAGTTTCTCACGTGGAACATACGAGGGCTGAGATGACTGAAAAAACGTAACGGAGTGCATGCCTGCTTAAAAAGATATGGGGTTTTAACTGCGTTTCTGCTGGAAACTGACATGTGGAGAGATTGCATTGCCAGTCCGCGAAACAAATGGAGTGGACAAATATATGTCGCATATTATTCTGGATTTGCGTGGGGAGACCTTTTATGGATAGCCCCCAGGATCCCTTTCTGGAAGGCACGGGTGTGTTTTGACTCAGAAGCAGGCGGTATGTCATACTATATAGGACACTGGACACTCATGATATCTGCCCTAGTAACATTTATGCACCTAACACAGATACTGGAGACTACTTGTCAGATACCAGGCTAATTCCACAGGAGCCGAAGATGGTCCCAAAACCCCTCCACCAGTACCTCCACCAAAAGATTTCAATTTCTGGTGAGAGCAACAGCAGGGGGGGAAGGGGAAGTGGATAAAGAGAGATTGCCTCGTCACGAAGACTCTTGTAGACTTCTCCAAGTCTCCGCTGCTTGGGACCGGGAACTCAGCATCTGCATGAGGAAGGATAAACATCAACATACAGTCTATTCACCTATTCTACTTAATTATTTTATATCCATAACTTTTAATTACCCCAAGAACTCAAAGCGTATGCTTCTCTCTTGATATTACGTTTTCATTAGAAGTTTTGTAGAATTACTGTTCTTAGTAGGCTGAGCTTTTCTAGTAAAAATGCGAAGTACTGTAGGTTCAATGCCTTTCAAGTAGCTCTATACATAGGCAACATCCTGAAGAAAAACTTCCTTATTCGTAGCAAGGAACGCAATCCAAGAATTCAAAAATAACTGTACCTTTTCTTCTCGCTGATACCATCCCACGAAGATGGGCTTACTGTTGAGAAGTTCTTTCAGGAGTTATTTTCACAAATAAATTAAAAGAAGGAGACAGAACTAAATGAGGAGACAGCCTGAACTACTAGCGCGCTATATCTGACTATTTCTAAATTGCTCAAACAAAGGAAGGATAAACAGGTCTCAAAACTTCCAAGAATAGAAGCGGTATCCAAAAATGTATGCGAAGTCTTGATATCGTTGCAGCAGAAAATTTCCTCAAGAAAACTATTCTCCTCAGAGAAACTAACACCGTAGCGAGACGTTTACAGCGTCTCAAGCCACAGTTGAAGTGCACCATTCTATTAGGAACAGGTGCGCTTCGATCTGGAATCTCGAGCGTGTGAAGAGAAGACTAGACCGCTAACCTGATTTCTCTAACTTCCCTTTGCTCGTCTCTCCGGATTCCATCTGCAAAGACTTTAAAAATGATTTCAAGGTTCTTTTCAAAAGAGACCGAACTCTTTTCCATCGTGGATATTTAACAGCTCTTCTAAAACGCTTACTTGACCTTTTACTTAGTCCACTCACTAAAGTGCTTGCTATCGTGGTCATGACAGTACCTCCCTCCAAAAGGGGTCCTCCCATTTTAGGTTTCTTAGGAAGAATTCTATGAAAACATTTAATTAGTCTAGGAGCATGAACGTTAGAAGATGGTTCCCAGGATCTCCCTTCTGGCCCATAACCCTTCTAATCTACTAAGTAGAATAGTTTGCCTCGAGACACCTTTGAATCTAGAATGTTACTAATCTCAAATTCTTCTCCTGACTCAACTCCAACTGGCAGGGGAGCCCCTTTTAATCTGACATTTGGAGGACTTTTCTTTAAAAGTGAGACATGAAACACAGGATGAATCTTAACCTGCTTTGGTAGTTGCAATTTTACTACTACAGGACTGATTTATTTCTTTATCTTGAAATGGCCTATGTAGCATGGCTGAAATTTTCTATTTCCTTTTAATCTAAGATGGCGGGTAGATAACCAGAATTGATCTCCTTCTACATATTCTGGGCTTAGTCTCCTTTTCTTATCTGCCTGTTTCTTATATGAATCTTTTGCTTTCAATAAATTTTCTTGAGCCTGTTCAAAAGACTTCTGCAACTCTCCCACCAAATATTTTACTGCTGGAACTGATTCATCCTTTTCAACCATCATTAAACTTGGATGTGTGCCAGAGTTTAAATAAAAAGGAGTGTAACCTGTAGAGTCATAAACTGCATTTTTGTATGCAAATTCTGCTGTCCAGAGTAAGTCTGACCAATTTCCTTCTTGTTCCAATAAATATAATCTCAACTACTTCTCCAATTCTTGATTTACCCTCTCAGTTTGACCATCCGTTTCCGGATGGTAACTGGTGGAAAATCGTGTGTCAATTCCTAAACTGTGCATGAACTTCTTCCAAAATTTTGACACAAACTGGGAACCTCTATCAGAAATTACAATTTGTGGCACCCCATGCGCTTTCACTATATGATGATTAAATAGTTGAACTAATTGGGACGCAGAGGGAATGTTCTTCAGAGGAATAAAATGACTCATTTTTGAAAAAGAATCTACAAAAACCAAAACAGTATTGTTTCATTGACTATTTGGGAGATCTACAATTAAATTCATGGACACAGTGTGCCATGGATGAGAAGCGTTTGGTAAAGGCTGTAATAGGTCCTGTGGAGCCGGTCTACTAGGTTTTCCTTTAATGCACAATTCACAGGTCGAAACGGACTGTCTTACTTTGGGTTGCCATGTTGGGCCACCAAAAATGCCGTCTTAACAAATGTAAGGTCTTTTTTAAGCCTTTTTGACCCGCCAGGCGACCATCATGATAACTCTTCAAAGCCTTCTCTTGAAGTTCACTGGTAGGTAGATAAAGAGCATTTTCATAATAAGGAAGACCATTTTTTTTTTTTTTTTTTTTTTTTTGAAAAAGTTTTTATTGAGCAACAATTCGGTCACAAGTATGGGCCTACAACCACCCGGGCCGGCCGCTAGGTACATAAGGAAATATACACATATCAAAGTTGCAATCCGTTCCCAGGGCACTGCCCCGCAGTGGCTCAAGATAGTTCTCGAAGAACAGCAAGCGTCAGTCCAACAGTAACAGAAACAAAAGAAAAACAATAAAAACAAAAGGCGAGTTACGAGGGATACCAGTGCGGTTCAGGCTCCCCCCGGGAAACTCCAGTCAGAACATTTGAACAATCCGCTAAAGAGAGGAGTACCGGGAGGCCGGGGACGGAGGGGGGGGGGGAAAGGGGGGTCAAGGAAGATGAACGTCCCTATGTAGTTGGTACAAAAAGCGCCAGGAACCGTCGAGGGTCAGGGGGACATGGCGATATCAGTGTCTACCAGGGGGGGCGTACAGATGCCTCCGCGATACGCATTCCATTGGCCCCAAATTCTACCCCATGCCCCCGGCTTGCCACGGGCCACATACACTGTCTTCTCCCGAAACATACACCAGTCCATATTCTCCTTCCATACTGACACGGTGGGCGGCCGTTGAGCGCCCCAAAGTTGCGCTATATCCCTCTTGGCAATCATGTTCCCTAGGGCCGCCCACCGAGTCTGAGCCGCGTTGTAGTCATTGGGCTCCCACACATTCAGGACACAGCGACGCACCTCCGGCAGCAGTACAACCCCGGTGACCTGTCCCATAACCGTGTGGACCCGGCGCCAATAGTCCGCCACCTCGCGACACTCCCAAAGGATATGAAGAAAGGTGGCGCTGAGCCCGCAGCCTCGTTTACAGAGCCCGTCGTCGGAAAATCCCATCGCGACCAAGCGCGGACCCGTAACATACACCCGATGGAGAATCTTGAGCTGTACCAACCGGAGACGAGCCGGAATGGCAACCTCCTTGGGGGACGACAGTGCAGACTGCCAGTCTTCGTCATCCAATTCGACCCCATCCCCAGTCCAAGCCTCCCGAAGGCGCACCAGGAGATCCGCCCGGTGATTAATCAATTTTTTATAAATTAAAGAAATAGTACTATCAGGGACATGTCCGTCAAGTACGCGGTCCTCGAGGGGCGAGGAAACAGGGACCGTGGTCCCCTCCCCGAAGACCGAGAGCAGGGCGTGTCGAACCTGGGCGTAGCGGAAGAACTCCCTGTCGGTCAGCTCGTATTCGGCCTGGAGCACCGCGAAAGTCTTGACCGCGCCCTTGTGCCACAGGTCTCCCACTTTGCTGATACCAATCGTGTCCCACTGGTCAAACCCCTTGGTGGTCCACAAGCTGCCCAGGCGGTCGGAGGCAAACAAGGGAGTAGCACATGTCATTCGCTCACTCCAGCCCGTGGCCGCAGTGGCAGCCCTCCAGGTCCGCACAGCAATCTTAGTAGGACCCGTAAGGGTCCGGTCAGCCAGGCGGGAATAAAGTGCCCTGTTGTAGTTCCCGCCGGGAAGCAGGAACTTGTCCATCTCATACGCCGGATTCAAGCCGGGCGCATACGTGGCGTGGTTAATGGCAGATAGCTGCGAGGCCCAATAGTACCTGCGAATGTCAGGAAGCGCGATGCCCCCGTCATACCAGGGGAGAGTGAGCTTGGCAAGAGCAATACGCGCCCGGCCGTTCCACACCAGTCTCCTCTGCAGGCTCTCCACCTCCCGAAAGTAGGCCACTGGGATAACGTCAAAGGAGTTCTGGAGTGCATAGAGGAACCTGGGAAGGGACATCATTTTAAACAGCGCGGCCCGACCCAGCGGGGACAGGGGCAGCCTGCACCACCGGGCCGTGTCCTCCCGCAGCCGCCGAAGTGGACGCAGAAGATTCTGCTCGTAGCGAGCCACCGGGTCCAGCGAAACGTATATCCCCAGGTACTTAAAGCCGCTCAGAGATATTTGAATCGGGAGCCGAGGCGGCAGGAGAGGAGGACCACCAGCGATGGGATAAACGCAGGATTTAGACCAATTGATCGTGAGACCCGAATTGTTCCCAAAGGAGGTCAGAACGTCAAAGAGGACGTTGAGTGACTGCCGCGGTGAGGTGAGGTACAGGAGAATGTCGTCCGCATACAGCGAGACCCGATCTTCAAAGCCCGGGCCCCACCGGATCCCTCTAAGCGAGGGCTCCCAACGGAGCCAGGCAGCGAGTGGCTCCAGGGCGAGAGCAAAAAGCAACGGGGACAACGGGCACCCCTGCCTCGTGCCCCTGCCGAGGGCAAAGGGCCGAGAGACCCGCCCATTCACCACCACTTGAGCCATGGGTCCCGTGTAAAGGAGCCTCACCCAGCCAATAAATCCCTCCCCAAAGCCGAATTTATCCAAGACGGCCCAGAGGAATGGCCACTCAATAGTGTCAAATGCCATCGTGGCATCCAAAGAGACCAGCACGGCCGGCTCGGTGAGGAGCTCCGCCCTGGCGAGGACCCCGTGCAGACGCCGCAAGTTAAGAGCGGTGTTGCGGTGCGGGATGAAGCCGCATTGGTCCGGATGAATAAGGTCGCACACGACACTCAACAATCGATTGGCCAGGACTTTCGCCAGGATTTTAGGCTCTGCATTGAGCAGTGAAATAGGCCGGTAAGAGGTACAGCGGTCACGCGGCTTGCCCTCCTTGGGGAGAACGACTATAGTGGCCAGGCGCTGGTCGGCCGGAAGGGAACCCGCCGCAAGAGAGTCGCGGAACATGCGGCCGAGGAAGGGCGCAAGCTTATCAGGACGCAATTTGTATAGTTCAATGGGCAGACCGTTAGGACCCATAGCCTTGCCCGAGCGAAGGGAACGAATCGCGGTCGCTATTTCATCCGACGATAAGGGGGCGTCCAGCCGCTCCCGGTCCTCAACGGACAGGCCGGGCAGAGCAATATCTCTCAATAGGAGGCGAGAGTCATCTTCGTCCCTGTCAGTCACCGGGGAGTACACCGCCCGGAGGTGGTCAGCGAAGCATTCCACAATCTCATCCGGTTCAGTCACACACCCACCATCCGCAGCACGCAACTCGGGGACCACGCGATTCACTCTCTCCTTTTTGTCCAGCCACGCAATCAACTTTCCCGCCTTGTCCCCCGCGTCATACAATCGGCCCTGCTGCTCCCTATACATAGTTTGGGCCGCGTCAGTGACCAGGGACCTATATTCGAACTGTTTCAGGCTAAGGGCATGTAGCCCGTCCGGAGTAATATTCGCCTCCAAGGCCGACTCCAGCCCCGAGACGTCAGTCTCCAGCTTCACCACCGCCTCGCTCCTAACCTTCTTGGCCACCACTATCTGGGCGAGGGCGTGTCCGCGTATAACAGTTTTAAAGGCTTCCCAAAGGGACAACGCAGACGACACCGACCCCTCGTTTTCACTGAAGTATTGGTCCATGGCCTTAACCAGGCTGTCACGAGTCACAGGGTCCCGCAGGTACCAGGGGTTAATGGGAGCTATCCGCCCCGCGGACCGCGGCCCGGTGTCAAAGAGAAGCCACAGCGGAGAATGGTCGGAGATACCACGCGCCAGGTGTCTGACCTCTCGAATCCGACCAGTCTGCGCCGCTGGCATAAGGAAGTAGTCTAACCTGGAGAGACTCCCATGCGCCCCCGAATGAAAAGTGAACTGGCACTGGGTCGGATGCAGTAGTCTCCAACTATCCACCAAGCCGAAGGTCTCCAACATCCCACCCAGCCATGACTGGGCAGCGGGGAGGGTCCTCGGTGGGTGACGATCCAGTTCACCCGAAACCACAGAATTAAAGTCCCCGCCCATGAGCAGGAGGCCGTCCGGGAGGTCAAGCAGCATTCGACCCAAATCAGCAAAGGTGGAGTTCTGGAGGCCCGGGGGGACGTAGACTGAAACCAGGGTAAGGGGCTGCCCCTCCCACCTCCCAATCAGACACACATAGCGCCCTCTGTCATCCGAGACTATCCTCGTGATCTCCACCGGAAGGGAGGTTCGCAGGAGAATGCCCACCCCCCTGGAGCCAGTTGTGAAACCAGAATGGGCTACGAGGCGGTATCCCCCTCTGTGCATCGCATGGCAGACACTGCCGACCAAATGCGTCTCCTGGAGAAACACCACATCAGGAGTCAAACGGCGCAAATATTGCAGTACAACACCCCGCTTAATACGGTCCCCCAACCCATTGACGTTCCACGACATAAGCCTCAACCCGTCTCCCCCCATCCCCTCCAATAGAGCAAGAAGCCCCCAGCCCGCCGCACCGCTCCCAAATATGGATAAAAATCAATTCCTCGCCCTGTAAACAAAAAACACACAACTAAACAACCCCTCTTCCCCCCCAACCCCACCCCAAGTCCACCGCCCCCCACCCTGCACCCCTGCGGGCCTAAGCCCCCCCCCAACTTGCAGTGTGCCTGTCGCCCCGCTAACCCCATTCTACAAAAAGACCCCGGAGGAGGAAAGGGACCCGAACCCGCCCGCACCCCTCACGGGTCCTGGTAAAACACAGTATGCAAAAGAAGTAAGACCCAACTGTACAGTGCAAAAACGCAAAAGCAAGGACCAAAGGTCAGTCTAAGGGGACCCGTCACCTGCGGTGCCCCCAGAGGGCCCGGGCCGGCCACCCCCGTCCGGCAGCGAGTCCAGCCAGTCACTTGCGGCCACAGGAGTGTCAAAAAAGACTGTCCGCTCTCCATGCTCCACTCGAAGTTTCGCCGGGTAGAGCATCGAATACTTCAGGCCTAGCTCGCGGAGACGGCGCTTCACCCCCTGGAATCCCATCCGCTGTTTCTGGACCAGTTGCGTGAAGTCCGGGTAAAAGTTGACGATCGAGTTCTCGTAGCGGACCGGGCCACGGGTCCGTGAAGCCTGCAGAATAGCATCGCGGTCCCTGTAGTGGAACAGTTTAGCCACGATAGGCCTCGGGGGGGCCCCCGGCCGCGGCCGGCCGCCAGGAACCCGATGGGCCCGCTCCACAGCGAAGAATTTACTTAGGCCAACAGGGGACAGCTGCTGCAGGATAAGTTCCTCGACCACGAGGTCCACCGGGCGGCTGTCGGAGGACTCCGGTACCCCAATGATACGGATATTGTTGCGTCGGGCCCGTCCCTCGAAGTCCTCAAGCCGCCGGGCCATGTGGTCGTTGACCACTCTAATGTCCCCAAGCGCGGCCCGCAGATCCGACACCTCCGCACCCAAGGTGGAGGTCCGTGTATCAAGGGCCTGGACCTTCTCGTTGGTTTTAGAGAGGTCGGCCCGAATCAGGGTGACGTCGATCGCGACAGTGTCGATCTTACGGGCCAGGGCCTCATATTGCGTCGCGATAGTTTCCCTGATGCCCTCGATGGCGCCCATAATGTCCTGTAGGGAAGGTTCCGCAGCGACGGTCGTGCCTCCCCCCGCAGCATCCGGGGAGAGGCCAGCAGCGCCAGGGGACCCCCTGCCCTGGGTATAGCGGTCCATGTTGTTGCTCTGGACCGCTCCCCCGCGCAGTGAGGCCTTGGTCTTGCGCCCCTCCGGTCCCCCTTTGCCCGCCATGTGAGCGCCGTCACTCAATGGGACCTCCGATCAAGGGGTGCACGGGTGCCAGAGAAAGGATCACAAACTGTCGGTGTAGGGGTCGGAGGCGTCAGACCCGTCCGTAGCAGATGGAAGCAAGCCTCGGGCAGAGGCCCAAGAGGCACCCCGCCACCCTGAGCACGCACGCCAGCTGATCTCCTGAAGGCCAAAATCGAAACCGAAAGTGCTGAATCGGTGACTGGCACCGCGCTGAGGCCGCTGTTGTTCAATTGCAGCCCGGCCCCACGGATCACCTCCACCCCGGCCTCCTCCGTCGGGTGGGTCCCAAAAGTTCCGGCGACGATAACTCAGGATTCCCAGGTCCGATTAGAATTTTGGAAAGAGCTATATAGTCAGCTGGTCTTCTTCTCTCAGATTCCATACACCAACTCAGGATAGTCTCAGGATTTATTCCGAGGAGCAGAAAGGGTCCGGGGAGCCCTGTGCTCACGCGACCATCTTGGATGCGCGCTAGGCTCCTCCAGGAAGACCATTTTTAATCCTTCTTTTAGGATATCCTGTAGCCCAATTCTCCAAATCGTTCAACCAACAGGATTCTTGTACTTCACTAGTTAATTCTTCTAGATGGGTTGCACCTAAAATCTTGCTTGAAGGGATGATGGGCTCTATTGGTGGAGTCTTTAAGTCTGCAGGCATATTCATTCTTGAAAGAACATCTGCCTTTCCATTTTTAGCTCCGGGTTTATAAGTGATCACAAAGTTGAATTCGGAAAAGTATAATGACCACCTTAACTGTCACGGAGTGAGTGTCATAGCCGACTTCAGAAATTGAAGATTCCGGTGCTCAGTAAACACAGTCACACAATGCTTGGCTCCCAACAGTAAGTGCCATCAATCTTGAAAAGCCTCTTTAACTGCCAATAATTCTTTATCGGCAATTGAATAATTCATCTCCGGTTCAGATAATTTTCTCGATCTGAAGGCCACTGGATGCATTTGCCTGGTTTGTTTATCTCTTTGCAAAAGAATTCCTCTGGTGGCAAAAGCGGAAGCATCAGTCTCCACAAAAAAGGCTTGTTCTGGATCCGGGTGCATGAGAATGGGAGCAGAAGTAAAAGCCTCTTTTAAAAACTGAAAGGCCAATTTAGCTTCCTCAGACCACAAAAATGTTCTCCCTTTTTTCAGTAAGTGAGTAAGGGGGCTAACCTTGGCAGAGAAGTTGGGAATAAACCGTCGATAAAAATTGGCAAAACCAATAAAACTTTGGATTTCCTTGACATTTCTTGGTGTGGACCAATTTTTATTAGCTTCCACCTTTGACGGGTCCATTGCCACTCCTTCAGAAGATAAGACGAATGCAAGGAATTCTACTTTTCTTGCATCACAAATAGGTGATTCTCCAATAATTTGTGTAAGATGGCTCTCACATGTTTCACATGATCTTCCACATTTTCAGAGAATATTAATGTTGTCAATATAGACAACTGACACTCGATCCAAGAACTCTTACAAGACATCATTTACCAGATGCTGAAAAGCTGCTGGCGCATTGCTCAATCCATATGGCATGACCTGGTATTCAAAAAGGCTATATTTCGTTCGGAAGGTCGTCTTCCACTCATCACCTTCAGCTACTCTTACCAAATGATAAGCACCCCTTAAATCAAGTTTGGTATAAATATTCGCCCCTTTGACCTCATCCAATAACTGTGAAATCAACAGTAGGGGCTACCGATTCTTAACTGTGACCTGGTTTAGGGCTCTGTAGTCTATACAGGCACGAAGACTCCAGTCCTCCTTCGGAATGAAAAATAGTGGCGAAGAGATGGGAGATTGAGAGGTACGGATAAAACCATTCTTCAGATAATCATCCAGATACATTTTTAGGTATAGATTTTCAGCTTCGGTGAGCGCATAAATGCGACTACAAGGAAGAATCAATCCAGGTTCTAATTCTATCTTGCAATCGTAGTCTCGATGGGGCGGAAGCTTCTCAGCATTCTTCTTATCAAATACACTTGCAAGATCCTGATATTTATCTAGAATTTCCTTCAGTTCCATCACGCATTTGTTAGTTGCGCCAAATTAGTAGCGGGCGAACCATCTTACTTGACTCTATCATCATGAAAACAATTTCTTCGACAATATGCTGAGGTCATCTCCGCAGTGCGCGGCTCCCAATCTATCTTCGGGTTATGCTCTGATAACAAGGGCAGACCCAGAATTAATTGGAATTGAGGGGCATCAATTAGATTGAATCTTAAAAATTCCCGATTACCCTGCAGCCCAATTAACTCTATGGTCTCTGTTTCTTCAGTGATGGGACCCAATGTGAGATTCGAACCATCCACTGCTCTGACCATCTCCAAATGCTTCTTTTTTTATAGAATGGATTCCGATTCGTTTTGCGTACTTCAGGTCACAGAAGTTGCCCTTTGCTCCCGAATTAATCATTACTGAGACGTTCTTGATTTCGGAGGAACCAAATTTGGCGGTGAGAGACACAGTTAAATGAGGAGCAGCAGACTGTAAGGTGTTAGCGACGTGTTGAGATTCTGGAGTTGACTCTTTTTCTTTTCCCACCAGGGCAACTCCCTCTACTGATGGGTTCTGTCTTTTAACCCAAAACTGGAATTGGGTTTCTTGGGACAGTCTTTTAGAAAATGACCGGATGCTCCGCAATACATGCACAGATGTTTTGATCTTCTCTTTTCCTGTTCTTCATTAGTAAGAGGACCTCTGACTGAACTGATCTGCATGGGTTCCTCACTAGAAGACGATTCAGACTTACTCTTACTTCAGATTTGAATCTATCAAATCGAGGGACAAATGTACGAAATTCTCTCGTCTTCTCTGACTTTCTCTCGAAAAGGCGATGTTCAATCTGTAGAACTAAATCTATGAGTTCTGAGACATCTTGAGGTCTTCCAGGAATTTGGGCCAAAGCGTCTTTGAGGTCGTCTCTAAGACCGTGGTAGAAGATGACTCAGGCCACTCAGTTTCAACTAATGTTAAATTGGGCTATATAAGCAACTAAATCTCTGTTTCCCTGCTTGATATCCAGCAATTCATTGTCTATGGCTCGATTTGCGGATCCTCGATCAAAAATTCTCAAATTATTTTTTGAAAAGCTCAAAATCGTACAGAACTGGGTCATTGCGGGAAATCAAAGGCATAGACCATGCGGCTGCATCGCCTCCCAAATAAGACAGCATGAATGCGACCTTGACTTGATCCTCTGCGAAAACTACAGACCTACAAAGATAATGCAAAGAGCACTCTGTAAGAAATACTTGCGCCTTGTGAGGATCACCACTATATCTTTCTGGATTAGCCAATGGAACAATTGGGGAAATTGAGTGAATGACTTGAGTTGCAACTTCCGAGGCTGACTTTCGGTTACTCTCGTAACCAGGGAGTGGGGAAGACCCAGCTACTAATTCATCCATTCTTCGCCTAATTAAATGCGTTTCTTGCTGGGACTTTTTTATCTCTTCTCTTAGACTTTTATTTTCTTATACTGTTTGGGTAAGCTGAATTTGTAAACTTTCTAAAATTCCCGCCAACGCCTTAATGTCTAACCCCTCACCCATTTCGACTCTCTGGCACTTCAATCTGTCGGATACCAGGCTAATTCCACAGGAGCCGAAGATGACCCAAAGCCCCTCCACCAGTACCTCCACCAAAAGATTTTAATTTCTGGTGAGGGCAACAGCAGGGGGGAAAGAGGACGTGGATAAAGAGAGACTGCCTCGTCACGACGACTCTTGTAGACTTCAAGTCTCCTCTACTCTGCTTGGGACCGGGAACTCAGCATCTGCATGAGGAAGGATAAACATCAACATACAGTCTATTCACCTATTCTACTTAATTATTATGTTCGAGGCATATGAGCTGCAGATTATACTCTTTGCATAGATCGCCATCTGGTGTTGGGCCCGGATGTTTGCAGTTTGTTTTTCCTCTTGGAAAGTCTTTGGAAGTCACCAGGTCGGTGACTCCTCCTTTGGTTCGTACTGTGCATGGGCTTCGGCTCCATCCTCAGATTGTTTTTTTCCGCCATCGGTCTCGGATGTAATACTTCGCGCTCCGGTTCCGAACTTTTCCAGTTCAACGATCGACGCAAAATTCTCGCTCATCGAGATTCTTCAGATAACAAATCATCTTAATCACCTTCTCTTCGACACTTCTTCGATTCCAGTCGTCGACGGCGGCCTTCGGGCCTATCCCGGCTCTGGTCTCAGCTGATGGAAAGAACTCCCTTCAAGAAGTGCCCTCAATGTGGGTCCAAATTCCCCCACACCGATCTTCATGAGGTGTGCAACCTCTGCCTCTACCCTGAACACGAGGCTCGTGACTGTCCCGCCTGCAAGTCTTTTACATCGAAAAAGACTATTCGAGATCGAAGGGCCAGACGCAACATGGCGCACTCCTCGATCTCCGCTCCAGTCGACATCTTCGGGGACGACGTCGAAGTTCCGGGACAGCAGCACATCGAAGAAGCTGACGACGACCTAGTCAGTGCTTCCGAGGCCGACGACTCAGATGTGGAGGACATCACCCCGGCACAGAGGGTCGTGAGTACTATACCCCCTCCCACACCCGCGCCGATACCCAAAAAGGCTTCGGTCACGCCTTCGAGCCTAGGCAAGACCAAGGACACTGCTTCTAACACCCCACCTTCAGGCCCGGTAAAGAAGCCTATTAAGCCTTCCGGCAGCTCAGGCTCGAGCCAGCCTACCAGCGGTGCCGAAAAACACCCTTCGGCACCGAAGAAAAAATCGGCCTCCACCTCCACACCAAGCTCAGCACCAAAGCCCTCGGTGTCGAAACCCGCCCTCTCGGTGCCGACCAAACATCATAAGGCCCTCGGCGCAGACACGCCCGTGCCGAAGCCTCTCTCGGCACCAAACAAAAAATCGAAGGTCCCAAAAAAGCACGGCACAGACAAGCCTAAAAAGCCGTCGGCCCGAAAACCTCGGCGCCGACCGAACAATCAGTGTCGCAAGAACTATTCACACCGGATCCTCTGCAAAAGACACTTACCAAGGATCCAAAAACTGGACATTTGACATTGTCTTAAAAAAAGAGACATTTGGACAAACCAGCTCCACCTCCACCCCCAAAGAGGAAGGACACTGCTACCTCCCCTTTCAGAGTGCCTTCCCCACCCCCTCCACCTTCCCCACCTCCACCTTCTCCACCCCTGCCTCATCGCTCTCCGACCCTGTCTCCAGACCATGATGATCAAGGGGACCCTTACTACGATCCAGCAGATGTGCCACAAGACCCCACCCCTACTGGAACCCCAGACCCATGGGATGACTATAACAATCCGGACATCCCAGATGTCCCACAGGATGACCTTTATCCATCCAGGCCATCCCCACCAGAAGACTCGTTAGGTTTTCACCACCTACTACAGAGAGCGGCACATTATCACGGGGTAGAGCTACATACTGACCCAGTAGAGGAAGATTTTCTCCTAGACACCTTCGATACTGCACATAGGTCTACTGCTATACTACCTATGCTAAAAGGAGTAATCAAACATGCACCAGAGGTTTTTAAAGACCCAGTCAGGGCTAGGGTCCTAAACCCACGTACAGAGAAAAAATATAAAGCCGCCCCCACAGATCCTGCATACATTAAAGGCCCTGCACCACTGGATTCCTTAGTGGTATCTACAGCTAGGAAGAGATCAAATTCTCAGGCGTCAGGCAAAGCACCACCACCTGACAAAGAGTCCAAGCTCCTAGACGCGTCAGGGAAGCGCACTGCGTCACAAGCCGCCAATATATGGCGTATCGCCAACACTCAAGCGCTATTGGCCAGATACGACAGAGCGCATTATGATGAGCTAGAAACCATCCTGCACCATCTCCCTGATAAAAAACAGAATTAGGGCTAATGAATTGATTCAAGAGGGAAAAACTATAACTAATACCTCTATACGCTGTGCCCTAGATGCGGCAGATACAGCCTCCAGGGCCACGCCTGGCTAAGAGTTTCAGGTTTTAAACCTGAGGTGCAAGCCTCCATATTGAACCACCCATTTGATCAACAACATTTATTTGGTCCAAAAGTTGATGAAGCCCTCGAGAAGATGAAGAAAGACACTGATACTGCAAAATTCATGGGAGCCCTACAGTCACACACTCCTAGGCGCTCCTTTCGCTGCTCTTCCTTTCGGGGCACGGGTAGAGGCTACTCCTCAGCGCATCCACGTCCTACAAATCCCCTCCTCAGTTCACCTTCACAAGGGGTTATCAAAGAGGCAGCTATAGAGGCAATAATAATAAAGGCAGAGGCAAAACAAATACCGCCCGCTCTGCCACACCGCCTACCCAATGACTTTCCCCCGCTCCCTCCAGAACATCCCACTCCGGTCGGGGGCAGAATACAAAATTTCCTTCACGTCTGGGAGACCATCACCTCAGACAGATGGGTGACCCAAATTATTCATTCAGGGTACTGCCTAGAATTAACATCTACCCCCCCAAACATTCCACCCAGGCAACGCCCAATGTCACAAGAACATGCCACGTTATTAAAACAGGAAGTAATCTCCCTCCTGCAAAAACAAGCCATAGAGCAAGTCCCCATCAATCAGCAAAATTTAGGGGTCTACTCCCTGTACTTTCTGATTCCAAAAAGAGACTAGACTCTACGACCTATTCTAGATCTCAGACCTCTAAACACTTACATACATTCAGACCATTTTCACATGGTAACCCTTCAACAGGTTCTTCCACTCCTCTCCCAGAACGATTTTCTCACCACACTGGACTTGAAAGACGCATACTTTCACATCCCAGTACACCATGCTCACAGAAAGTACCTCCGATTTGTAGTGGACGGGCAACACTACCAGTTCAAGGTGCTCCCGTTCGGGGTCACAACAGCACCAAGGGTATTCACCAAGTGCCTAGCAGTAGTGGCGGCACACCTCAGAAGACCGCACATTCACGTCTTCCCATATTTGGACGACTGGCTAATAAAAGCCACGTCCTACAACCAATGTGTGCACCACACCGCCGCTACAATTCAACTACTTCACCAGCTAGTTTTCACGGTGAACCACCAAAAGTCCCACCTGATACCATCACACACAAAACAATACCTCGGTGCCACCATAGACACCTCAAAAACCATAGCCTATCCCAATCCTGCCAGGATTGCAAACATACAGGCTCTGCGTCAAAAATTCATACTTCAACACTCTCTCCCAGCAAGAGTGATTATGCAACTGATAGGGATGATGGCCTCTTGCATTTTCATAGTGCCTCATGCAAAACTCCAGATGCATCCACTCCAAGAGTGCTTAGCGCGCCAGTGGAACCAGACCCAGGGGCAACTGACAGATCTGGTGTTGGTAGACGGTCGCACCCATCGCTCTCTGCAGTGGTGGAACACCACAAACCTTTCCAAAGGTCGACCGTTCCTGGACCCGGTTCCACAAATAATCCTAACAGACGCATTGCGCTCCGGCTGGGAAGCTCTTCTGTTACATCTCACAGTGCAGGGCACATGGACGCCGCAACAGAAGTTACTCCACATCAACCATTTGGAGTTGCTGGCAATCATTCTAGCCCTAAAATCCTTCCAGACGCCGATTTTAGGCAAGGCAGTCCTCATTCGCACAGACAACATGACTGCTATGTACTACATTAAAAAACAGGGGGGCACACACTCTCCACAGCTCTCTCAATTAGCACAGAGCATATGGAGATGGGCAATTCCGCAGAAAATCTTTCTCCTGGCCCAACACGTCCCAGGAGTCCAAAATACCGTGGCAGATCTGCTCAGCAGACAAACGCAACAGATCCACGAATGGGAACTTCACCCACAGGTTCTTCACCCGTTCTTTCAGAAGTGGGGGCATCCTCAGATAGACCTCTTCGCCACCCACGAAAACAAAAAATGCCCAAGCTTCGCCGCCAGATATCCACACCCATTGTCCAAAGGCAATGCGATATGGATGAACTGGTCAGACAAATTTGCATACGCTTTTCCACCTCTCCCACTAATTCCATTAGTGGTGCGAAAGCTACAACAGCATTCCCTCACGCTCATCCTGGTAGCTCCAACATGGGCCAGACAACCGTGGTACACCACACTACTGGAACTCTCGGTAGTACCACACCAAAAGTTACACCTCTCACCATGCCTCCTGACCCAGAACCATGGAGAGATCAGGCACCCGGACCCAGCTCAGCTCAACCTTGCGATCTGGCTCCTGAGGTCCTAGAATTCGGATACCTTAACCTTCCCCTTGATTGCATGAATATAATCAGAGAAGCTAGACGCCCTACTACTGGGGCATGCTATGCTGCAAAGTGGAAAAGATTTGTTGTTTACTGCCATAACAACACAATCAACCCTCTAAATGTGTCCATACAGCACATCATATGTTACTTGCTCCATCTACAAAGGTGTAACCTAGCATATACATCCATTCGGTTACACCTCGCAGCAATTGCTGCTTAATTACAGAACAGGCAGCACCTATCACTTTTCAGGGTGCCTTCCATCAAAGCCTTTGTGGAAGGCCTCAAAAGAGAGAGTACCACCCTCACCTATCTGGAACTTAAATATAGTTCTCACAAGGCTAATGGGACCACCTTTCGAACCATTACATAAATGTGAGCTGCAATTTCTCACATGGAAAACAGCTTTTCTAGTGGCCATCACTTCCCTTAGAAGGGTTAGTGAAATACAAGCACTCACTATACAGGAACCTTTTCTCCAAATGCATCAGAACAAGGTTGTACTCCGCACCAACCCAAAATTCCTACCCAAAGTCATTTCTCCCTTCCATCTGAACCAATCGGTATGATTACCAGTCTTTTTCTCACAACCTCAAACTGTTGCGTAAAGGGCTTTACACACACTATGTTAAAAGTGCCTTACTTTACTACATCCAAAGAACACAACCTTTCAGAAAACCAAACCGCTATTTGTCTCTTTCTCTCCACCACATAAAGGCAACCCTATTTCTAAATCGGGAATAGCTAGGTGGATTGTAAAATGCATACAGATTTGCTACCACAAAGCAAAACGAACGCTATCTGTTCCCCCTAAAGCCCACTCTACAAGGAAGATAGGGGCATCTATGGCTTTTCTAGGGAACATACCATTAGATGACATCTGCAAAGCAGCTACATGGTCAACACTGCACACTTTCACAAAACATTACTGTGTAGATGTGCAAACCAAGCAACAAGCTATTGTGGGCCAGGCTGTACTAAAAACACTGTTCCAAACAACTGCAACGGATGCCGGTGGTCGCCGCTAGGGTTGGGTACTGCTATATAGTCTATGCAAAGTGTATAATCTGCAGCTCATATGCCTCGAACGGAATATGCTACTTACCAGTATGCATCTGTTCTTGGCATGTAGAGCTGCAGATCTATACACGCCCACCCGGCTACCTGTATCCGTTCCAGTCTATCTTATTTAGATACAACACACATGGGTTTCTTTACTGTTAATACTACGCTCCATCTTTCCCTGCTGGCGAAAAACAATCTGAGGATGGAGCCGAAGCCCATGCGCAATACGAACCAAAGGAGGAGTCACCGACCTCGTGACTTCCAAAGACTTTCCAAGAGGAAAAACAAACTGCAAACATCCGGGCCCAACACCAGATGGCGATCTATGCAAAGTGTATAGATCTGCAGCTCTAAATGCCAAGAACAGATGCATACTGGTAAGTAGCATACTCCATGTCTATTACTTTTAATTACCCCAAGAACTCAAGGCGTATGCTTCTCTCTTGATATTAAGTTTTCATTAGAAGTTTTGTAGAGTTACTGTTCTTAGTAGGCTGAGCTTTTCTAGTAAAAATGCGAAGTACTGTAGGTTTAATGTCTTTCAAGTAGCTCTATACATAGGCAAGATCATTAAGAAAAACTTCGTAGCAAGGAACGCAATCCAAGAATTAAAAAAAAACAGTACCTTTTCTTCTCGCCGATACTATCCCACGAAGACTGCCTTACCGTTGAGAAGTTCTTTCAGGAGTTATTTTCAAAAATAAATTAAAAGAAGACAGAACTAAATGAGGAGACTACTAGCGTGCTATATCTTACTATTTCTAAATTTCTCAAACAAAGGAAGGATGAACAGGTCTCAAAACGTCCAAGAATAGAAGCGGTATCCAAAAATGTATGCAGTGTCTTTATCAACGCAGCAGAAAATTTTCTCAAGAAAACAATTCTCTTCAGAGAAAAGAACACCGTAGCGAGACGCTTACAGTGTCACAAGCCTCAGTTGAAGTGTGCCGTTCTATTAGGAACTGGTGCGCTTCTATCTTGAATATCGAGCGCGCGAAGATAAGACTAGACCGCTAACCTGATTTCTCTAACTTCACTTTGCTCGTCTCTCTGGATTCCATTTGCAAAGCCTTTAAAAATGTTTTCAAGGTTCTTTTGAAAAGAGCCCAAACTCTTTTTCATGGTGGATATTTAACAGCTCTTCTAAAACGCTTACTTGACCTTTAGCCCACTCACTAAAGTGCTTGTTGTCGTGGTCCTGACACTATTCTGGGGAGGTGGTTCTGGCGGTATGTGGGTATCTGCCCACTGAAACTATAATAGCTGGCGACTTGAACTGCATTCTAAATGGAGATGTAGACGGAGTTCTCCCAGGACATGCTCATACCCCTGTTATATACCGGCATCTGAGACACATAGTAGATTCGATTATTTCTTGATACAAACGAATGCAGCGTTGAGAGTGACTGATACAGCATACTTAACTCGTTATCTTTCCGACCATTCGCACCTGCTTGACTTGCTCCTTGGCTGAACCCAGATCCCAAGATCGGTCTAAAAGGGAGTGTTGCCAAAGCCCTACGGATTACTTAATAATTGGGACAGTACCTTGTGTAGAGAGGTGAAATGGGAGGCCATGAAGGTGGTGATCAGGGGAGTGTGTATGGCTCACACAACGGGTATCCGTGAGATGTTAAGGAAAGATTTGACAAAACAGGAAAACAAATTGGCTGCATTGGTTTTAGCCCTCCCACATGATCAGGGGGTTTGCCAAAAAAAGGAGCGGAGCACGGACTAAGGTCTACTCCTTATGGGATAGGTTGGAGAAGCATTTGCGACTATCGTATAGGCGTCGCTTGCATATGAAGAGTGACAGAGCATGGCATATGTTGGCCTGGATGATAAAGCAAGAGAGTTCCTTGCAGCTCATATTGGCAATCTGTGTCCGGACGAGCGGTATGTGCTCAGGAAGCCATAAATGAGGTGTTAACAGAACACCTCCAGGGGATTTACATTTTTCCTCGTAAGGCCCCGAGACCCTTAGTCACTGCATACTTGGAGGTTCTGCCGCACATGAATGGGGAAGAACTTGCAGATCTAGAGAGCCCACTGATTTAACAGCGACACTCCTGCCGCTAAGGCCCGGGGGTGGGGAAGATGTGACTGCCAGTAGAACTGCTCAAGGTTTCTCTGAGACACTAGCTGTCACTGGCGATAGCGATCCCTGAAGGCTACAAGATGCCACGGAAAGACCGCCCCAACCACCCAGGAAGAGGCATCGCCATCGCCTACACATCCAATTTCTGACTGGGCACCCACACCGAAGGGCCCACAGACCTGATGGAACACCTTCATTTCACAATACAGACCAACCAGACGACCACACCTTCAAGGCACCCTCATCTACAGACCCCCCGCCCCCCCACCCCCGCACTTTTCACCGACTATCACCGACATCACCCCGCAAGCCTTCACCTCCACTGACTACACCCTGCTGGGAGACCTCAACTTCCACCTCGACTACCTCCAAGACCCCAACTCCTCATTCCTCCTGGACGGCCTCCTCAACATCGGACTCAAATAGATTGTACCATAAACCATGCACTCAGCAGGACAAACCCTCGACCCCATCTTCACAGCAGGAAAATCATCACCTTCAACCACACCTCTGAACTCCCATGGACAGACCATTGCTGCGTCCACTTCACCTTCAAAACCAACATCACCCGCAAACGTCCACACCGGCTCCAACGCAGGAATTGGAACAAGATACCCAACGACCAGCTAACCACCTTCTCCTTCAGCAGCTCCGCTCCCACCGTCACGGACGACGACCCTACCACTGCCGCCCAAACCCTGCACAATTGGCTAACCGACTGCGCTAACACCATCGCCCCCCTCAAGAAAACTACCAACCCACACGCCAAGAGAGCCAGCTGATTCTCCGTCTAACTCCGAGAATCGCGACGAACCTGCAGACACCTAGAAAAGATAGGGAGGAACTCCAAAACCAAAGCAGACATTGACAACTTCAAAGCATCCACCACCATCCACCACAAACTCATCAGACACAAAAGAAAGAAAGCACTCCAGGACACAATTTCTGCCCACGCACTCAACAGCAAGGAACTGTTAGGCATCATTAAATAGTTTGCCGAACCCAACAGTGATACATCCGCCATTCCCTTCTCCCCTCAGGACCTCTGCGACAGACTCAGCACCTTCTTCCACCACAAAATCAGGACCATCTATGACAACTTCGACAACCTACAGTCGGATCCCACACCCACCATCCCTTACACCTCGCAACCTACACTCAACAAGTGGACCACCCTCTCCATCAACGATGCACTGAAGACCATATAGTCAGTCCACTCCGAAGCCCCCACGGACCCCTGCCCCCACCACATCTACCGCAGAGCTGTCGACACAGTCGCACTGCACTTCGACGAATCATAAACCGCTCCATCAAGACCGCCTTCTTTCCCGATGACTGGAAACACATCGAAATCAACCCTCCTAAAAAAAATCCTCTGCAACCCTACTGACCTCAAAAACTTCAGACCAATCTCTTTAGTCCCGTACCTGGCAAAAGTCATCGAAAAAGCCGCCAATAGACAGCTTGCCTCCTTCATAGATGAAAACAAAATACTCGACTCCTCCCAATCCGATTCTAGGAAAAACAACAGCACTGAAACCGCCCTCATGGTTGCAACATATGCTCCCTCCTTGACAGAGGAGAGACTGTGGCCCTCATCCTCCTGGACCTCTTCGCAGCCTTCAACACTGTATCTCACCGCACCCTAGCCCGGAGACTACACGATGCAGGAATCCAGCACAAGTCCCTCGACTGCAACCGCTCATTCCTATCTGGCTTCTCACCCATGCCCACAAAGCCCTCTACAACACCGGACCGGCCTACCTGAACCACCGCCTCTCGTTCCACACACCCCAGAGATTCCTCTGCTCAGCCCAGCTCTCCCTGGCTATGGTGTCGCGCATCAAGAAAACTAGAACAGGAGGACGGTCCTTCTACTTCCTCGCGGCCAGGGCATGGAACAGCCGCCCTATCCACCTCCGGCACACACCAACACTCTAAGTTCATGAAGGACCTCAAGACCTGGCTCTTCAATGAACCTGATTGAACATCCTGGAGCTCGCCACTCAACCCCCTAGCACCTTGAGATCCTACGGGTCAGTAGTTGTGCTTCACCATCCCCTTGATTGATTGATAGGTTATTAAACGTCTATTTGGAGGCCATGGCACAGTGGTGCTTCTGGTCTCCATGCTGGAGGCCCTGGTTGTCTTGGTGCCGAATCCGGAGAAAGATCTGCTGCACCCGGTATCCTATCGTCCATCTCCATGTTTAATATGGTACAAAAAATACTCAGCCATGTTCTGGCAGCATGTCTATTTAGATTTCTCCCGAAACTGGTCCATAATGATCAGTCAGGATTCATTCCACGTAATAGTACCATATGAAATCTGCTGCAGCTGACCCACATCCTCCTTGCTTAAACCACAATCAATATGCCTTAGCCTTCCTAGACATAGAGCAGGTGTTTGACTCCTGGTGCTGTAAGTATATATTGCATGCATTATAGAAAATGGAAGCGGGACCTAAATTTGTTGTCCTGGTTAAACTGTTCTACACACAACTGACAGCACGAGTCCGGACTGGGAACTATGTTTCTATTGAAGAGGGGTATGCAACAAGGCTGCCATCCGGCCTCTCCTGCTGTTCGCCATGGCAATGGACCCTGTGGCGTGCCGACTGCATCAGGTATTGCATGGTTGGGGGATATAGGTTTGCCCGATGGTACATGTTGTATCATTATATGCGAATGAGTCAATGATATATCTGCGTCAACCAGTCACTTCGGTCCAGATGCTTCTAAATGTCATGAGAGAATTCGGGGAGTTGTCGGGGCCCTGTGTTCACCAGTCAAAATCTGTACTGTTCCCAAAAAGCCAGGTAAAGGGAGTGCACTTCAATTAATTGCTGACGGCGGGACTGCCTTGACAAACGGATAACGTACGATATTGTACGTTATCGTGGGCTACAATTCAAGGACAGAGTGCTGCAGTGCCACACCCTGAACCTAGGAATGGTCATTACCAGCCTTCGCCTCTCTATTACGTTCTTTAATACCTTGAAGTTCTCCCTGATGGGGAAAGTAGTGCTGATATAAAGGGTGGTGCTACCCCGCTGCCTTTACATGCTGCAGGCCGCAATGTATGAGATACTTCGTGTAATATTCAGAGAATTAGACCAGCTCCTGGTTGCACTATTGTGGACAGGGAAACCGTGCACGTGGAACTCTCCGCACTTAAGTTAGAGTGGAAAAAGGAGGAATGGAGGTCCAGTTCCTTGAGTTGTCCTATTTTGGGCCCCCACTCCAGTTTATTGGTTCAACCTAAAGGAAAAGACCTTATTTACAGGCACGTTCAGAGAAGCAGCTTTGGGGACACTCCTGGTGTGCGGCATTAGAGTTCCTGAGACTATGCACCATGTGGTCCAAATAGTATGTCGCCTGTAGGAGAGAGCGGTACGGGGAGTGCTCAATAGGGCGCCCTGTGCACCTGAGCTGGAGATCTGCATGGTCAGACCTTTCGCTCTCATAGTTTAGACCACGACCACCAATCGTGGTGACGGCAGGTGTAACACACTGAGTGACCTGTACCCAGGTGCCCGGTTTATCACTATGTAGGACACCTTTGAGACATTTGGCCTGGGGCGGGAACAGTTCCTTCATTATGCAAGGCTGGGGGGCTCATTACACACCTATATCAAGCACTGCAGACTGATAGAACAGTCCCACCCTTGAAAATGGAGGAGACTTGGCAACAGTTTAGCAAGGACCCTATCACTGTTGGGGAGTGGAGTAGGGGACACAGGGGAGCGCATGAGGTTTCAATTAATGCACAGGTCAAGCTTATCCAATTTAATATTATCCATATTGCCGACGTCTCTCCTAAGCAGTTGCATGTCATCTATTCCGTTACCTGGGATGCAGCGCTGTGGAAGCGTACCTATGGATTTCTTTCATGTGGTGTGAAGCTTCCCACATGTGACGAAATTCCTGGAAGTGGTGCTGGACGATGTCCTTTGAGATTAAGCAATGCCTCTTGAGTCTGCTTCCCAAAAGAAAAAAATGGGAAGATCACTAGTAAATTTGTGCTGTTGGGATTAACTCTGGATAAGCAGTGCATAGCAATAGACTAGCAGCATGATATGATTAAATAGGCGGCGGCAAAGGAGCTTTATATGAGAAACGTGTGACAGGATGAGAAACTGGCGGATGACCTGAATTCTTGGAGACCCATGGTACACGACCTGAAAGAGCCTCCGGCTGATGCCTCCCCGAGTGCAGAGGCTGGTGAGAACCAGGGGTAGGCTGCTGACACAGATGACTAGCAAGATGTGCTGGGTGACAGGGCCTGCACTGTGGGGAAGGTGCGACTGGTCCAAACTCGATAGCCATGGAAATACAAAGTGTGGCTCATTCGGTAGCTCTTTGGCCCTCCTGAAGAGCAATCTGTGTATCTGGGGTAGGGAGTGTAAGGGGGGATGTTTTGTCTGTTGTTTGTGATTATACAGATAGATGCATAAGTGTTATGTATTGTATCCTGTACCAACGGCAGGTTGATTTAGAGCACTGTAGTACAATATCTGTAGAGGGGAGTGTATCCCTTGGACTGTGTCCTACTCTGTGCTATGGCCTGTACTTTATCCTGCATTGTATATCACAGAAATCGTAATAAAAACAAGTTAATTTCTTTTAAATCCAAAACAAAAACGTTGAGATTTCTACCCAGAATATTTGCAAGTAATTTGTTATCACATTTAGAAGAACCATTGTTGTTGATCATTACTAGTAATCATAATCTAGATTACCCAGGTTCTCAGGAATACTGGGTTGCCCCATATTGTATTGTATATGCACATTTCCATCAACAGTCATTGAACCTGCAAAAGTTGCAGAAGATCCATCCGCACCCAACTCGTCATAAGACTCCAGATCATACAGAACGCTGCAGCCAGACTCACCCTAGACCTCTCCAAACGAACTTGCATCACCCCTCACCTAAGAGACCTTCACTGGCTCCCCATCCTAAAAAGAAGCCAATTCAAGTTCTCCACAACCTAGGACCTGCCTCCATCAACCCTCGACTGAACTTCCACCAACCTGCTAGACACCTGCATTCATTTCATTTGCCCTCACTCACACACCCCGCATGAGTTGCAGCTGCAGCAGTGGCCGCTCCTCCCACATCGCTGCCAAGACCTGAAACAATCTCCCAACCACCCCCTACTATGCCCGCATCCCAACCCCCAGCTCCGTACAGCACTTTTGGTGACAGAATTCAGAAAAAGACTCAAGACCCTCGACGGAGATACCTTGCCCAGATACCCTCAGGGGTGACAGCATTGCGCTTTACAAATGCTGTTTGATTGATTCATTGATTGAACAAAACAAGAGAAGGGGTGTGCCTGCATTAGGCATCCTCGTTGCTGCTTAGAACATATGTCTTCATGGTGCCTCTGGATATGTTCAATACCAATTTTGGAAGTCTGGTTAACACTGACTGCAGTCATCTTCCACTGCAATAATGTTTGTTAATAGTTTGTAGACGTAGGATGAAGGTGAATCACACAGGTGCAAACATTCCTCTACAATTAGAAAATGACGATTGACGTCCATCTACAGTGTGTTGGTAAAAACTTGTACGGAGTGATCTGAGACCGGCTTCAATCAATAGAATATATCAAGGCAGCCAGTTCAATTGACTTTACTACTTCCCGTTTTTAAAAGCAGACCTCGTTGTTGCTCAAAAAGTTGACATTGATAAATAGAACCATTATAAACACATAAATCGATACACAAATATCACATTTTCATGGATAACTAAGCTTTTCCCATGGTTTTCATGAGGAAAGAGGGTTTACAAGCTCACCCATGTGAGCCCACACTTTAAGGTGTCCTTTTTCCTTGTTGGAATCATTTTCGATTAGAATTTCAGACATCCAATGCTGAACATTTGTAATGAGGAAATCATATTGTTATTGGCCTGTCACCAACATGATTTTTATGAGGACATAGCTGCGTTAGTGGCTAATACTAACTAAACATATATCATTCTAGAATTAACACTTGACTAATATGATTATTTTGATATATTGTGCATAACATTGGTACCCTTCTCTCTGTATTTATATGCCTGGGAAAATGCATAAGTCCTGCATTGAGTATTATTTTGGATTAAAGTACATTTAAAGCCTTGTATTACCAGAGTTTATTTTTACCCAGGGTGTCAAGATTTATGACTAAGAACTCTCAACTAAATCTACATTCCATTTATCCCAACTTGTATACTCGCATATTCCATTGCTTTTTAAATTTGCGCTTCCTATACTCTAATTATTTCCAATATAACGCATTTTACAATTACCATAAAAGCTATTTTCTGAAAATCCCAAATAATAAGAAAAACAAAAATGAAAAGATCTGAGAAAGTGATGGAGTTTTCCAAAAAGACAATAATGATATCCAATTATGGGAAAGTTGAATATGAAGATAAAAGCTATGGCGTGTGATTTAATAGCTATGACATTCTGAACTTTATAATGCGAATCCTGGCTTGGAAAACTCCTCCTGAAATATATAGTTTCTATGCAGTTTCATTTTGCAATAACAATAATAGGAATATTTAAAAAAGCTAAGAAGAAAAAGGTACAAGTGTAATTGGCAGCCGTGATACGTGGTGCTGTAGAATGAGGCCCTACCTTGAGAGAGTAGAAAACAATCAAATGGTTTAGAACGAAGAGCATTTCAGTTGTCGTACCTAAAAATAATGGCACGCAAAAATCAGCAGAATTCGAGTTTAAATTACATAAATGGAAAAGCAGATGTCAACCAGATTTAACCTTTATTTTAAAAGAGAAAGATGAAAAGAGAAAGATGATTCAAAATAGAAACCCAGTGAAAGCAAAAAGGGAGGTTCACAAGCAGATGGCATTTAAAGATTGAACTAAGTTCAACTTAAAGTTCTTCAGAAATCATGATTATATCAAATGTACCATAACAAGGAGGGAGATTCCATTCTGCCAATCAACTTAATGTTAACCCTTCTCTTTATCATTGCGCCCCTTCTGTTGACAGTAGATTTAGATTCAGTACAAAGGTGTCCACATTCATAAATTTGATATGTGTAAAAGCAGTCTTCAATAGAATGTGCTTTCTTTCTTTTGACATACACAGTGTGGTTCTACTATTGCGCTACACCACAAGGTACTTGTTATGGAACAACTGGTTATTTAACATTTGAATTCCCTTTTGGCGATGACAATGATGGCAGATGCCAGGGCAATCCTTTTTCACACTCAAAATATCCACAATTGAGACATTAGTTTTAAGTAGCTGCCATTTACTTCTTACTGTCAAGCAGTTACATGAATGTTTAAAAGTATATGACTAAGTACAACAAAATATTGAACAGACAAAATGAAAATTCGTCTGGTTATAATGTTCGATGTACTGCTTAATTGTTGCCTCTCAAGCAGGCTTCTTAATTCAGTTTTCAAGCTACTACTTATCGGTAATAATTCGTATAGAAATGCCATGAAAATCAGCTACTAAATTGTAGGTGTGTTTTTGTCTTTTCCTCCAGCTCATCAGAGTTGTAACCAGCTCTATAAAAGTGCAGGGAGTTTTGGCTTATTCCTGTATACTGCTTTTCTACTTTGGGTAAGATCAACACATCCATGTGTTTAATTGTTTATAATCTTTACCATTTTTAATTGTTAAACATGTTAAATGTTTCCAAATGGTTGTAGCAAAGACTTCATAAAATGTATTAACCTGAGATATATATTGATTTACTTGCATTCCAGTATTAAGTGTTTTGCATAAAAATAATGAAATGATTTAAAACCTGAAACTTGCTTGCAAAGTTACCACGTTGATTAGGTAACCAGCAGCACAGGTGTGTGGCAGTGGAACAGTTTACAGAAGGTAGGGAAGCATGACCAGATAAACAATGGGTAAGGAGGAGCACCAGTCAAATGGCAGTATGAGACCAGCCACACAAGTGATCTACTTGAAGCAATAACAGCACCCACAGCGTTATGGAATAGGATGTCGGCTGCATGTAAGGGGATCTTGCCCCAAAAATGTGGTCATCCATGCGTTGTGAAAGAGGGTCAGCCACTATAGAGATGTATAAATAGTAACTTGTTTTAGTGCATATTGATTCATACCACATCTCTGCCTTTGCCAGTGACTGCACTTAAATGGTGTTTGTAACTGTTAACCAAATGTAATGACACTTACTTTAATGACTTAACCAGTATTTAAGCTTGAGTTAGCCTTGCTAGAATTCAAAATTAAGGCCTGTGAATCTCAGCAACTAGCACTAGTTCACAGAATCCTGCATGTTTAAGTGTTTTAGATTTGTTTTAGGTTTAAATCTGTTTATTGAAAGAACACCGTCAATGGTATCAGCACTTAGCGCCTACAGCCCAGCGGGCCGGCGAATTACTGCACCGGTATATCAGCAACGCAAAGCACAGCAGAAGTCAAAGCAGACATTGCAAACCTAAACACAGCATGCTGCCTACAACCCATCCGGGCCGGCCGCGTCTGAAAAGGAAAGGGAAAGGAACTGTCTGCCATGGGCTGATGCTAGCGAACATAACACTCGAAATGCAAAAAGTACCCGTCCCTAAGAAGTGGACCCGCTAAGACCTATGGCCTCTGGAAAGTGCTCCATGAATCGGTGACAGACTTTCTTGAGTTTTTAAAGGGAACTAAACGCTCAAAACAATTGTATCCGGTAGACTGATCCCAACCACCCCCCCACCCAACCAACCCCCCGTTCCATGTCCACCTTGCAATGCCTTGGACACCCCGCCCCCCCCCCCCCCCCCCCCCATGACTCCCTCACTTATCTGTCCCTGGTGTATCTGCGAGGCGCAATAAACGTAGATAATGTGGGCAGGTGACTTCGCGAAATTTGGAGCTAAAAGTGCCAAAAAAGGCTGCCACAACTCTCTGTACTTGGGGCCCTCACCCGCCATAGTCAGCGTGAGCTTTTCCATTCCTAGGATGTACCACAAACGATGCAGCCAACCCGTGAAGGTAGGGACCGTAGAGGTACGCCAATCTGTAAGTATGTTCTGTATCGCCGACCCCAGTGCTATTGCCATTTGCCGACCTCTGCATGAGCAAAGCGGGTAGCTCAGGGGGTTGGGAAGAACAAGTAAAATGTACGCTGGGAATCTAGGTAGCGCGGTGTTAAAGTGTTTATCGACCTCATCAATCACCTGTGTCCAATAGGGCTGAATGTGTTCACACTCCCACAGTAAGTGCACCAGTGTACCAATATGGTCGCACGCCCTCCAGCATCGTGCCTCCCTCGTGTGGTCTATTGAATGTTGACGTTCTGGAGTGTACTACCAATAAGTTACCACTTTCGTGAGGGTCTCTGTGAGCCCCATATGGTAAGCAGAATGCCGGGCCCTATAATAAATACCCTCCCACTCCTTGTGGCTAAGTGACCGGCCTAGCTCCCTCTCCCAATGGGCCCTGCCCGGATTGTGAATGTATGCAAGTCTAACCTGGAGCATCTTGTACAAGTCTGAAATTGTTTATCTGAGGTGCGGGTAATGAGCCATCGTTCATATGTGGAGAAGCGTCGATCCGCCTCCGAACGAACCCGTGCATCCAGCGCCCAATGACGGACTTGCAAATACCTGAGCCTTTCCGCTTCCGACAGCGCGTAGTCCTGTTTAAGTTGCAGAAAGGAGATAACTCTGTCTGCCCCATATAAATGGTACAGGAAGCGACAACCGGCCGGTTTCCATGCCGCAAAAGCCACCTGGTCCATTCCCGGAGTGAAATCCGGATTGTCCAGCAGGGGAGTCAGTTGGGAGGGAAAGGTGGTAAGGGCGTGCTTAATATTGGTGTGGCCCCACACTTCAAGAGGGACATGAGTTATATACGAAGCGTACAAGTTAGGGGTCTGTGTTGCCTACGGAGGAAGGGGATCTCCTGCAGTGGCCGTGCTGCCACTGCTTGGTCCTGAAATAACCAATGTTTCTCCGATTCCCAACGGCTCCAATCAACCAAGTGTTGTAGTTGGGTTGCTTGATAATAAAGCTGTAGATCGGGAATGCCCAGACCACCTCCCTCCGGGGGCAGAGTGGACAGTGACCGCTTCATACGTGGCTTCCGACCGTGCCATATGAACTGGGCGAGGTCAGCCTGGGTCTGCTGCACCCAGCCAGCGGGCGGGTGTAGAGGAATGGTGCGAAAAAGATAAAGAATTTGAGGTAGAATGGTCATCTTGACCGCCGCAATTTTCTCCAGCCACGAGAGGGGGCTATACTTCCATTGGCCATGCTCCCGACGGATCTTCCGCCGCAGTAAAGCATAGTTGATAGAAACCACCTGCGGGAGAGTGGGCGCCAATTGAATCCCCAGATATGGAATTGTGTCTTGGGCCCATTGGACGGTCAGCAAACTCTGAAGATATTCCCGGGTGGAAAGCGAAAGGGAGAGATCAAGGGCAAGCGATTTGTCGACATTGACCCTGAACCCCGCAACCCATGCAAATGCATCCAACTCCACCAGACATGCCGGCAACGCCGTGCGTGGGCTCGATAATGAAAGCAGCACATCATCTGCGTACAGGCTGATGGTGTGGACATAGCCCCCGAACCGGATGCCAGAGATCGCTGGGTTTTGCCTAATCCGCTGGGCCAACGGCTCCATATATGCGGCAAAAAGGAGGGGTGACAGAGGACACCCCTGTCTGGTGCCTCTCTCTATCGGAAATCTGGTGGACGTGTAGCCGTTCACCCGGACCAAGGCAGACGGGTACTTATAACACTTAAATATATGTGTGCGAAATTTCTCCCCTAAGCCCATCCGGTGCAATACACGTTCCAGGTACGGCCAATGCACTCGGTCGAATACCTTCTCCGCATCGATTGTGAGGAGCATGTACTCTCCCTCCGTGCGCGAGGCCTTCTCAATCAGATGAAGAGCGCGTTTCGCATTGTCCGGTGTTTGGTGCTCCGGAATAAAACCCGCTTGATCCGGGTCAATGAGTCCGGGCATGTGGGGTGCGAGACGATTGGACAAAATCCCTATGTACAGTTTAAGGTCTATGTTTAAAAGGGAAATAGGGCGGTATGTGCCACACTGAGTCCCATCTTTCCCTGGCTTAGGGATTACCGCTATGGAGGACTCCAACAGATCTGGAGGAATCGCCCCGGGTTCGGAAAAGGAGTTAAAGAGCTGGGTGAGGAGCAGAGCGAGCCTGGCACAATTTTTTTTATAGAAAATGGCTGGGAAGCCATCGGGGCCCGGGGCCTTTGCAAGCTTCAGCCGGGATATGGCCGCAATGACCTCCTCGACTCGTATATCCTGGTCTAACAGATCGGTCTGAGTCAGGGCTGGAAGAGTGACAGAGTCCAGAAAATCGGCCCCCTCCACCTCATCCAACCGTGAGGCTGTGTATAACGTGGCGTAGAAATCGCGGAACGTCTCCGCAATGGCACCGGCCTCCGAAACTCGCGTACTATCTCCTCTGCAGATTTCGCGAACCCCCTGCTTTTGGGGGACTTCACGTAACTTATGGGCAAGAAGGCGCCTGCACCTATCCCGCACGTGTAGTAGGCATGTTTCAACCTCAGGGCCGCAAACTCCGCTCTATCCTGATCTAGGGCTGCGAGTTGTTGGCGTGTCGCTTTAAGCTGACGCCACACCCGTGGAGCTCCCGTTCTTTTGTGCATCTGCTCCAATTCTCTAGTCCGCCGGGTGAGGTCGTCCCGTTTACGCCGCTGCTCTACGTTATCAGCTGCCGATATGGCAATGAATTCCCCCCTGAGAACTGCCTTCAGCGCCGCCCACTGTGTAGCCAGAGTTGTGTCCGTGTTAGCATTATGTGCTAGAAAATCAGTAATAGAGAACTGTATGTGTGTGACCACATCTGTGCGGTGTAGAAGGGTATCTCGCAGGCGCCATATCCTAGCAGGCTGTGACTAGGGCGGAAGGACGAAGGTGGCAAGCACCGGTGCAACCCCGATCTCCACCCCTGTTGCTATCGCCCGGGCCGAGGTAGATGCCAGTAGATAATCCAGTCTGGCATAAGTCTTGTGGACGTGAGAGTAATAGGAATATTCCCTGCTCTGTGGATGGAAACTACGCCACAAGGCGCAAAGTCCTAGGTCCAGCAACCGTTCCCTCCCCAGGGCCGAGAGCGCACCGGCTTGGTGTGTCCACTGGCAGGATCTATCCAGTGTGTTATCGAAAACTAGGTTCAGATTCCCCGCCCCCGCCCCCCCCAATAAGGATGAAGCGGTCTGGTGCAGCTGTGATGTCCGTAAGGGCAGATTGGAGAAATTGTTCCTGACCCTCGTTTGGGGCATAAAGGGAACCCACAGTGAAAGTCATGGTACCCAGGGCAAATCTATAGGCCAGCAGCCGCCCCCTTATTTCTGCCTCTTTCCGGAGGACCTCCCCTTTGAACCGCTACGCCACCAATATCGCCACCCCCGCTGACTTGGCAGAGCCGGAGGAAAAGAATTGTGTCGGGAATTTCCGTGAGCGGAGGCGGTGGCAGTCCCTAGCTAATAGGTGCGTTTCCTGTAAAAGGCATAAGTCGGCCTGTGAGTTATCAAGACATGATAAGACCGCCCTACACTTTACAGGGTTGTTGAGACCCCGTACATTGAGAGTTAGTATTGTAAGTGTGGAAGCTGGCATCTACAACTTCTCAAGGAGCCAGATTGCGTGGTCAAAATCTGCAAAAACGCCTGGTGGAAGTGCAGAGTGAGGGATCTGCGTGTGCAGGGGCATCTGACGCAAACTCTGGAGGCCCTCCCACTGGTGGACATGGACCCCAATTCCCCCCCCCCCCAACAAAGTTCCAAATACAAAAAACAGAAAGGTCCCCAAAAACGAAACATGAATCGTAACCCATTGTCCTTCACCCCCAGGTGAATGAAAGGATGTCGTCGTGGAGTAAGCAGCCTGCGGTGGAACACCCCACTCCCGCCAACGACCCGTATCGAGAACATTGAACCAGCTCGACCCTCGCTGCGGCCTGAATCAGCCTGACTGGGAGCCGGTCAGTTCCGTGGATACAGACTCCAGCGCGGCCCGCTGGCCTTCGAGAATTTCTGCTATTGGGGGTTTCCCGGGGTGCCGTCGGCGTCCCTGCTGGCACCATCGGGGCCGCGTGTCATTGCCTTCCTTCGGGGAAGCCTCATCATTACTGTCCCCCGCCGGTAGTTTAACACCCAGCAATCTACCCGCCTCAGACAAGGAGCGCAGTTGATAGAGTGTGTTGTCAATCCGGAACACCAGTCTGAAAGGGTGACCCCAACCGTAAGGAATCTTGCGTTGCTGGAGATGTGCCGTAATTGGCTTAAAGGTCTTGCGCTTGTGCAGAGTCAGGGCCGAAAGGTCCTGGAACAGAACCGGCTGTTGATCGCAATACGACACCGGGTGCATCTGGCGGGCCTTTCTCATTATGTTCTCTTTGATGCTGTAGTCCTGAACGCACACTAAGATGTCCGGAGGTGGGGCAGCCGGTGCCCGCAGGGGCCCCACCCTGTGGGCCCGATCAATCCGTAACTCCGTCTCAAGCAGCCGGCCCAGAATGTGATTAAAGAGCTCTCGTGTGTACTTAGAGTTCCTTCGAAGCATCGTCCACCCTCACTCCGCGGATCCGGATATTGTGGCGCCGGGACCTGTTCTCCAGATCCTCCACGTGTGTTTTGATGGTCGACATGCTGGTCGTGAATCCTGAGGATTCACGACAGCTCCGTGTCCCGTCCGTCGCTTTTGCCCTCGAGCTCGGCCACTCTCTCTCCTATGCTGTCCACATCTCTACGGACCTCTCTGAGCTCTGCCGTGAACTCCCGCTTGAGGGTGTGAATATCATCCCGAAGGCCTGCAAACATGGACTCCAGAAAGGCCTTGGTAATCGGTTCCGCTCCATCCCCCCGTGCGGTTGCCGAGCGTGCATCACCCGTCACCATGCCGTCCGAGTGCTGGGCCGCCTGCGCCTTCGCAAACAGGTGCTTCAGGGTTTTTTCTTTGCGCCCTTTTGGGGGGACCATGCCGTGTAGCACCCTAAGCCAAGAGGGCTCCCGGCATAAATATCTCCCTCCTCCCTGCTCACCTCGCTGGCTCAGAAGGTCAAGTTCGCGGCGTCCAGCTCGGCCACGCGCTCATCCGCTGCAAGAGCGCCCACCACGCCACATCCGTTCCAGGCCCGTCAGAGCCCTCCGCCCCCCCCAAAATACCACCGCTGTGTTGCCTGGTCCCCCCGGCCCCTCCGTCGCTGCAATAGAGCCGCTCCCCTTCTCTGTCCTTCGCTCATGCGGCGCCCTGCTCCGGTGCTCCACAACCTCCCGGCTACACCGTGCTATAAGCAGTTGGCGGAAGAGCAGAAAACCGACCGCCCCAGCCCAAACCTGCAACGCGCGGGCACCCTCCCAGCACCCGCGTGGCCCAATCCCCGGTGGGGCACAGCAGTCCAAATGTCCCCCCCCCCCCCCCAGCAGGCAGTCTCTCCACAGTGTCCAGCCAGAGACCTCAGTCCCGTCAGGCTCTCACACCCCCAGCTCCGATACCCCCTCCGCGCTAAGCCCCCGTCCTGCGGTAGGGGCAGCGTGCGGCAAGTCCCCTCCACAGCCAGGAGCAGAGCAATGTCACACAGATGAGGCAAGCCGACACTCGCCAGAAGTGCCTCAACCGGTTACTGTCCCATAGGAGGCCACCGGACCCACAAGGCAGAGAACACCAGGGCCCATCCCCTCCGCTGCACACTCCAGGTGAGGAACCCCTCTGACAATGGTCCAGACACCTCACCGCCTATTCCTGTGCAGCTTCAGTGGGAATCGTCGCCTCCAGACGCCGTAATCAAGACGCCGATGATCATCAGGCTGCCATTTCCCTCCGTCCCATCAGAATGGCGGACATCGCCCTCCAGCACTTCTAAGGCGGCGCCGCCCTCCTGCTCCCAGAAGGACGTATGCTCCGTTCTGGCCACCACCGGCTCCACACCGACCACCTCTGCTCGTGGCCTGCTGCTCGCCAGGATCCAAAGGCGGGACTCGCCCGCGCGGACTGCCGCTCGCTGCCCGCGGCCTCTCCCAACGCAGGAGCCCGGACGCTGATCAGGCCCCCACGGCTCGCCCAGCAGCATCTCACTTCAGGCAGCACTCGCAGCGGCGGCTGCGACCCCCGGGCGCCATCTGAATGTAGATCTCCGCCGTGCCTACCAGGTCCCCTTGCAGGCACACTCCCGCCAGGGTCCGCTCCATTGACCGCCGTCTGAGGTCGGGCTCCCCGCCTTCTCGGGAGCCTCGCGCCTGTCTCTCCGCACCAGCGCTGCAATCCCGCTCCTTGGATGCAGCTCTCACCGGGCCCGCGACGCGGTTACTGGCCGCCGCCCTCCGCACACGGGCAGACGCTCAAACCGCCACCTGGGCCTCTCCGTAGATACGCCGTCCCCGGCGGGCTTCTCCACAGCCCGCCACTGATGCGGCGTTGGTTCTCCGTCCGCGGGCGTCCTCGCTCACCACCGGCGTCCAGGACCGACTGCCCCACAACGCCGGGGCACAACCGCCCCTGTTGCGAGGGTCAGCAAGTGCAATAAAAACCCGAAGCCTGGTGCTTCCACAGGTAGTCGCCGGGATCCCAGACACTACACGTCTGCTCGAACTGCCATCTTGGCCACGCCCTTTGATTTGTTTTAAATGCTTTCACCTAAGCTGCCTTTCTCAAGAGAACTTAAATTTCACAACACTGTGAGAAAAAGGAGAAGGAAAAAAGAGAAAAAACAAGACTGCAGTACATACAGCTATCCAGTCCTTTGGAGAACTAATTGATATTGGTGTCTGATTTAATTTTTTCAGATGAGAAAAATAGATGTACAGCAATTTAATGAGGACTATTTTAGTCGATACTTTTTCAGATGTATATCTTCAAAGTCTGTCAGGACACCTCAGGGGTTTACATTTGAGAGAATGTTCTCAGTTTTTTTCTTTCCTATCCCAGCTTTCAACCAGGCACCAACTCACAATTCTTGATTTTGACTCTGGTAGGCTGCTTAGGCAGAATAGCATCTCTTCTGCTGTCCCTAGCTGTTCTTTGTTCATGAATTGCTCAAAGTTTTTTCTTCTGATCTCAGCATAGTGAGGACAGGTCAGCAGGACACATTTTCCGACTGGCCACATGAACATTTGTCAGATTCCCTTTCTTGAGAAGGGTCATCAGCGGAAGGGTACAACTCCTTGCCATTACAAATAGCATGCTCTCCCTGGAGTTGTACAAATGACATCTTTTAAGTATTACTGCAAATGTACTGATAGGTCAAAAAGGCAATCTGGTTTAAAAGTTCTCCAAAAGTTTGCTACTGTCTTTTTGGTGGAATTTTAACAAGGTATTGGAGACAATTTAGTTTTTTAATATTTGGTAATTATAGCCAGGTTTGGATTTTCGAATGATCGACTGAGCCCAAGATGTTTGGCTTCTTTCTCCCAGGCTATGGCGAATTCAGCTATATTGTGCATAAAAAAGTGCTCTTTTCCTGGTTTATCCACTATATTATTCTTGTTGGCTTTCATGCTCCTCAGGCCATATTTAACAGATGACATTCAGCTTTTAGTTTGACTAGAAGTGAAGCTGACCTCATGTTTTAAAGCTAATGGTGTGGAATCCAGATGGAGACATAAGATTTTTTTTTTCGGGGGCCAATTTTGAGTCTTCAACTTTCCAACCACCATAATCTGGTTGAGTGAAGGAATGGAAAAGCTGATTTTTAACTCCATGATTTGATCCGTATGAATCCCCCAGTTTGATATCTCGCAACTGAAATTGCCGCAGATGAATATCAAGGTGGGCTCAATGAAGGTTTGCACATTGCTTTCCTGATTGTAGAGAGGAGAATGAGGTATAAACATGTATTGTTTACTGAGGTTTTTTTCTAAGTATAATAACTGCAAACATAAACGTTTTTATGAAGGTTATCCCAATTTTTGGTGTTAGAACAGGTACAAACCCTACGAGAAATCTGCAGGCCACCATTACTCTCTCTGACAGCTTATTGTGTGGCACGTTTAGTGTGGTTGACATACCCTGGAAGAACTCAGGGTTTGGAGATCCATGTTTCCTGCAGGATTATCATTTTGTGACTGGTTAGAAACTTAGTCTTATCCTGGTCTCGTAGTGTTTGTGAAATGCCTGCCACATCCCAAGATAGGACAGTTATTTTCATTTCAGAGACGGGTGCTGTCCTCATTTCATGATATGAATCTGGCAGTACTGTAGAACCTTCTGAAGCTGTTGCAGTTTCCTAGTTTTCAGAGATCAAAGGCCTCAAGAGCGTTAGTTTTCCATGCCAAATTCTGTTACCATTTAAGGGGATCTCTACAGAAGATTCTGATCTTGAAAAAATGGTTTTGAATCAATAATAGTAAACTTTGAGAAATTTGCCATTTTCATTACAAGCTTTGGCCATGCTTGGTTGTATGAAAAGATCTTGACAAAAATGACAAAAAATGAAGTTATTACTTCCATTTCCCCTGTGTAAAGAGTAAATCCCATATATTGGTCTGCTTGACAATGGCCCTGAATTTATAGATTGCACCATAAATGCAGTCTTTATTGGGTTTCTTTTTCCTGCATACTAATAACTATTCTTAGGTCCGTATAAGGCTTTATAGGGATAGCAGATTTTCACAAGTAGACTATAAGGCTGTTTCTTTCTATTCTAACCTAATGTGTCTTTCTGATGATGGACCATCATCATACCTTCTAACTATCTGAAGCTCATTCCCTTTGTTCTTTTACCCAGTTTCTCGGATCAACCATTTCTGGGCTTTTTTCTTTTAACAATGTTCTTCTTTCATTTCCATTATATTTCAAGACATTGTGGATTATAGCATTCCGCTCATCAGAGTCATTTGTTTGTTAATTTGTCTAAAGGTAAGAAATAGCTTTTGATTTATCCGTGTCAGCTGTTAAGCGTCAAACGTCTGAGTTTATTGCCTAGTTGCTGACACCTACGGAGTCTATAGTTCCATAGTCTGGTATAAGATTTTTTATAGGTGTCTTGATTGTACTTGTATAAACCCTGTATTGAGTGTCATCTAGCAGAGCAAATCCTTTATTGCTGATTTTCCTTCCTTTGACTTTGGTTCCTTCCTTTGACTTGCTTTGTCCAGTTTCCAGGTCTTATATCTCATTAATTACTGGTAGATCAAGTACTGCATTTTCCTCACGTTACTAAGGTGATATATTCTGGTTAATTCAAAGTGAAATGGTTATTTACCGTTGGCCCACCAGCTGCTCCAAGTGCCTTAATTTCAAGTCTGTGGACCTGGACCTCTATTCTCTATCTGTCCAATAGATGGAGAACCCAAATGGATATGGGCCCGGTACTAGACCCTAACATCTACTCATACTAGTACAAATGTTTATTTTAATGTTTGTCAATAGGGGAAAAATGTTGGCTATTTAACATAATTCGGTTTCTAGAGGCTGAACTGTATAAGGGAAAGGTTGGAAGTCTTGTAGCAGAATTGACACATACCTTCATGGAACCCAAACCTTGTCACAGCACCACCCTTAGTAGAATGTATTTGTCAGAAACAGTGAATGAAGCATAACATTTGAGGGGGAAATAAATACAAATATATCTGTCTTTCACCTTGTGGCAAATAAAACACTGTGCAAGGTTTAGCAGTCAAAGATATTTCATTTTCCGTCAACTATGCAGCAAAAATACAATTTCTACACCACATAAATGAAACCGTTGTCTGTTGTGTAGAGTATATGGCTAAAAGAATGATAAGTAATTTAAAACAACACTCTTGCCCCAACACATGCATGTACCGTGGTCATATAAGGTTTTATCACCCCACTTCATGCACCATGGGGTTTAATCATTTGAACTACAGTTGCCCTTGACCACCCGAATAAAGTTTTATAATAATGTAAAAAGGCTTTTGAACATGGAAAGAAATATGGTTGATCTAATGCCACCAATGTGGAGGTGCAAGTAATACCTAGTGTTATAAATTCAAATTAAATGGATGAATTGTTACTTATCTGTAGCAAAGAAATGTTCTGACCGAACAGAGACTGCTGTCACCAGATTATGTTGAACGAATAAGCAATATAGAATAATCTAAATCCCACTGATCAGCACACTTCATTATAGTGAAAAATACCTCACTAAATGCAGCATAGCTGCAAAATCACTCTCTGAAGACCCCTTGTGTACATTAAGATTCTCTTCTGACACTAAACGGCCTAACACAATTAGAGGAGCTGGTATTTTAGCATTTTTTTCTAAACCTTAGTTGGAGAGTTAGGCCAAAACCCTAGAATAGAATATGGAAAGAAGCCATTAAATTGCATATATCCGGAGTGCCATAATAGTGATACATGTTTGACCTCCTAATTACCTATCTAAGTAGCCTCTAGCTGCCTCCAGCAAGGTGCACCCAGAGAATTAATAAGCCATGGCAACTTAATATGAATTATATTGGTGTGCCACTTAACTGGGTTAATTCATTAGAGATCTAGAAAGAGTTAGAAATTACATAGGCAGCTCAGAACAAGTCCACCTATTTAAAGGGTATTGTCCCTTATTATTCTTGCAGTACAATGAAGACGCTAAACATTGGGGATCGGATATTTGCTCTTCTGACTCAGAGATAGCTGGTTTCCCAGGGTACTCTAGTTAACCTTTGATCAGACTGACTCTCTAGAGACTATGCATTCGGGACAGTGTTTAACCAACCCACCGTATGGTAAAAATAATAACTTGCTTATTCCAATTAGTCAACCATAAAGGAAAAATATCAAAACCTACTTAAAGATTAAAAGTGTAATTTCAAAGCCTAGTCAATAAAGGAAGCAGGAAATATATTTTCTTAGATGAAGTGAAATTTGCATGGTCACTAAAAAAGTTCTTGAACAGGCTTATTTGGAGGCATTAATAAACAAAGTTACCCCTAGGTCATAGTTAACCAGCCAAGATCACACAGGCTAGTACAGGATTTGATTGGGATCATTTACCTTGGTGATGCTGGCTACCTCTCCATGGGGATGTAGCTTTGGTTTTGGACCCCATTGGAATAGGGTTTTGTAAAGTACTCTAGACAAACTAAGAATATTTCCATCACAAATCCAATATTCCAGATCTCTGTAAAATTATAGAGGCAAGCCTATGTCAGTCTACGCTCATTTTTAGGTCTCGCCTGAGAGCTAGCGCATGCGCTAGCTCAGGCAAGACCTTTAGTAAGCGGGTTTTCAAAGTGCTGCCTGGTGGCCTAGCGCTTGCGTTCCCGCGCGCAGCTGCCCGATCACTTTAACTTTTTCATGCTCTGCGCGCGCCTCACTTCAATGCCCCACCACAGAGCGCGTCTCGCAGACACCCCCCCCCCCCCAGCCCTTCTCGTCACACGCGTGCACTCCCCCCACTTGTTTATTTACTTTTTGCCACTAGGCCATTTCCTGCGCGCTCGTGTGCACTCCCCCCACTTGTTCTCTTAGTTAATTGTGATATTCCTCTCTACTACCAGATACATTCTCTATGTTGTGGACTTTCCAGGTCTGACCTACAGTTGTGCTCATCCACGTGCCGTAAATAAATGAGCATCCTAAAATAAAGACACTATGTTGCTCCACCTAGCAACTTTGGGACCTTCTCTCTAACCGGTGAGTCTGGATTGAATAAAGGCAGCATATTCACTCTCCCACCAGAAAGCTTTGACTTGATGTCATCTTCTTTAATTCTCAAATCAGCCAAAGGAGGTAATTCATCAAAGGTGGGCTTGGTTTTCAACCAAATAGTTTCTCCCCTTTTTTTCATTTTTATGGCGAGTTCATAATACGGTTACCGGGTGAAATGCAGATGAATTCCAGGGTACATCATTTTAGTTGTAAACTGGTTAATTTTAGTGGTTCAAGTTGAGGGCTTGGTATTAGTTGGCATGCTGTGTTTAAAAAAAAACGCGAAGTGCCTCAAAACCAGCATTAAAGTGCGAAACATAAAGGACCAGACCTACTGTTAAAAGTTACCCCACTCACTAGAAACACATTAGCAATGGTGTGTTTAAAAAGTGCATGAATAGGTTTGGTGTGAGCACTTACTAGTTGGCTTATTCTTTATGCCTGTCCAGCGAATTATTTCTCAGCAAACAAGCCAACTGTCAGAGACACGAATTGTACCTGCTATGGAGGCGAACATGCTTTAGGATTTAAATAGGTCACCTATCCTGAAAGGCCCTACAAAGTAAGTTATACATTTTGTTGAATTGAGAGGATACAGTGTAATAAATCCTGGACCGATTGATATAGTGTGATGGTGCTAAAAGCATCATATGTTAGGAATCAGATAAAGGCTTGAACATTGGTATTGGTAATGTGCAAATATCTAAAATAATAAGTGTTTATTGAGCCAATCGTAGCTTCTATAATTAATGTCACTTTCATCTTGTGGTGAGAGTTGAATTCCTTGCTTATCTGAACAAGCATTGGCATAGACAGTAGGTCTCGCTTTTGGGACCTTATAAGTATTTAGTTATGCAGCACAATATCCTTGGTGCAACATCACCACCTGTTGCATGGCTAAACACTTATAAGCTCCCAAAAGCGAGGCCTATTTGCTATGCCAATGCTTGTTTTTAATAGTGTGTGGTTTCCCTGCGTGGGATCTAGATGGCTTAATGAGAGTAGACTTGGATAAAGTAATTCACATCTACTCGCCAGTCCAAAGGTGAAAAGCCGAATGAGATAATTTCAACAGGAATTTAAAAAATAACATTCTTTCTCCCATGACTTCAGCATGCTTCCTATTTCTAGATGTAGGGAGTTTGTACCTAGATCTACATACAGCAACAAAATCCACTTTGCCATCACCAACTATTTTTATTTGCCTTAAAAGAGGTTAACATTTTATGTATATCTTCGAAGTACTTTTCAGAGTACAGTCAACGAATGACAGTCACACACAGCACAGCACATGCTGGAGGTTATAGTAAATCTAAGGCCAACATATATTGTACTAAGTTATTAAAAATATACTTTTCAGCCTTAGTGTGCTTTGTCACACAGAAATGTGTTGCTCCAGGAAGCAGAATCTTCACCTGCACACACAATGCTTAAGCCTAGTTATTAATTGTCTGATTCCAGCTGGTTCCATTAATACCAGGCATTAAAATCAAAACGTCTAAGGGTAAGACCACATGCAGTTAAAAATCTACAGTTATTTGCATGTTTTCTAATATGGTAAATGCTTTTTTTCTATTAAATAAGCTGATTAGTCTTGTTTATGATGTTTTACATTAACGTCAAGTAGTAATGGGCAAAAATCATATTACACATCTATTCAGTCGTCAGTTTGTTTGTAGTCGGCGCCTGTGCAGGTCTAAAGAAATGTCAAGTTCAGAAATTGCAAAGGATGTAAAATCAAGCTGCCTGAATTTGTCTCAAACTCAGGAAGTCTAAACCAACCTCCCCTGAAGTCTCTGCATTGGCTCCCTATAATTACAGTTGCTCAATTTCAAGACATTACATAGAACAGGGCCTACGTGTCTCCATAATATTACCTTGATTTACCAACCTACTAGGTATCTCAGATCACTCTGTGTACCTCTACTTATACAGCACATGCCCAAAAAGCTGAAATACAAGGGACGTTTCTCAGTTATTGCTCCATTGCTTTTGGAACAAAAAGAACCCTTCCTTAAGAAAGAAAAAATTATCTTCAATTAAAACATTTGCTCAAAATCGGTCTTTTCGGGGTGTGGCCTGCGCCAAGTCCTGGATGGTGGCTCAGCTATGGTTTCCTCAAAGCCTCCAGTCTTCTATGGCATATTACTCTGTTAGATAAGAAGAACTGGACCTCTAGCTACCCGGGACATACAGCGGAGCTGCTGTGGAAGTGCTCCCAGCTCAAAGCTGACGGGCCCTCAGTCGTTCCAAGCCCAGTAATGATGAGAAGCCATTTTTGAGCCAGGCCAATGAGATCGATGGCTTGGGGGCTGAGGCAGTGAGGCCACTTTTGAAGGTCATAACAAATGTTGAGCTTGGTCTGTGATGAATTGAGCAGCTCACCACCTGAGGCTGCTAAACACTCTGCAAGTACTCTCAGGCTGATTTGGAAGGGGGCTGGCGGTGAGCTTCACCGACAGCCCAGAGAAGAAAAGTATGACGATGAGCGCTTTGACCCACTATATATACAAGATATGCCTTTCCGTTTGTAGAGACTGTAATTTTGCGAGTAATTAAGCCTGTTTCAAATCCTGTAATGAGGTCACCTGATTATCTTTTTATTTTTTCTCCCCATCATAAATGATCTGGGCTGGGTTTTGCGTACAAATTCATCCTGAAGTACACCACTGTAATGGTTGCTGGTGTACTCGCATCAGAACCACCTGTGTAAAGTGGATCTTAACTCTTCTATGTACCTGCCATTGTAACCTGCTACCTAAGTGTTCCTTACCAGCAAGCACAAAGTTCATTTGAAGACAGCCTGAGACTAAATGCCTTTTTAATACCCAGACTCAAAACTAGAGGAGACCAGAGAGGCATCACTGACTACTGAAGTAATGCTGGTAAAGTCACTGCCGAACTTGACAACAGCCTGCGACTCGCCTACAAGGGATCAGCGCCTCCTTTAAACAATGGCAGGGAAAATACCAACCTCCCCTGCTCCACTTACCAAGGATGACCTCAAGAGCTGCTTTTCAGAACTTTATCGAAAGATTTCTGAAACGTACTTGTCACAAATAGAATCTTAAAAATCTTAAGTCACTGCTACTCAGGCTGACATAAATGAGGACTTCAAGCAATAAGGGAGAAAGTAGCCGCAGATGAAGAAGACATCATTGTTCTAAGTCAAGAGATTAAGCGCACCCATGATTCATGTGCCAAGATGAATAGGGGAATGAACGAACTGGGAGATAAATGTTCGAATCTCAACATAAGAGATGGGCATTTTATCTGTTTGCCTCTATTCTTCTCTTACCTCTTCACCTATTGCGCTCTCAAGTGGCAGTTTGGCAACTTGTAAACACCTTGTAAACTAAATAATTTGCAATTATAATCAGGTCTTTACAATTAAGACATTAAACATATACCTTTTATTTAGAGTTACTGCAACTCTAATTTGAGAGCATATGAAAATTGTGTTAAGTTTAATGTGTGTATTGAAGTAAAGTTAAAGAGGGGGGAAAATACAAGAATGCAATTTATCAAAATGAAACGTGGAATAGAAAAGCACAATGAAGATTAACAGTATTTCAATGCATAACTACAATCTATTGATTCATTTTACAAAAGCACCTAAGGAAAGAGCATATGAATAGAAAAAACGAAAAGAAGAGAAAAATAGAAAGAAAATAGAAAGAAAGGAACAAATAAGCAACAAAATAAAGAACACTGAGAACATAATATTCAGAATCTCACTGTATGCATTGTTATCAATAAAGAGAAGTAACATTACATGTAAAAAGGCTAACTACAATCCAAAGTTATGTAACTAGTCTCTGAAAGTCGTGGGTGCGTTCTTAACAGCATTAGAAGACACGTAAGTGGTGACCATGGGCTATCTCTATTGACAGATCATTGTAAAGAATGCAAGTTGTATCTATTCAGTCTGTGATTATGGCATACTAAGTTCCACCAATGTTTAATAGTGATGTTGTCTGTAGATTTCCAGTTGGATGTAATCAATGGTAAACCAATTGCAATTAGGAAACCTACTAATTTACCAGGCATTCTATTGTGTGCCCATATACACTGTGTTCCTTCAAGAAATATTGTATCCAATGATAATGGTATAAAATTACCAGCAATTGGCTCAATCATTTATCACAACTGAACCCAAAGATCAGAAACCTTTGAGCAAAATTAATACATATGGATGGAAGTACCATAATGGGTACTTAAAAGGCCACTACATATCCTATTTAAGGAGCTTAAGTTTACACAATCAAAGTGGAGTATAAAATAATTGATTGTAGCAAAAATATAGACTTTGTGTTAGTTTGGCCAGACGAGCCATAGAATAAATATTTGCCAACAATTCGTCCCATATTGAAAGAGGCTGATTGTATTGTGAGATTCTCAAAAAAACCTCTTGTTTAGATTTCGATCTGTCACTGTTAGGCTTAGTGAGTATTTTGTATGTGAGTGTAGCTTCAGAACGTATGATGGTGGAGATTGGATCTATCTATGAATCAGTGATGAGACTACCAGGGGTTGTAAAGGACATGTGAGCAGCTAGAAAGGCGTTCCTCAGTTCTGTATATTGCTTACGCGTCATAGACGAAACATTATATGAACGGGAAAGTGATTCAAAAGGGATAATTGAATTATTATGTAGCAATTGTGAAGTAGTAAAAAGACCCTTATCCAGCCAAGCCCTCTACATCAAAGTGCTCCCGTTCTTTTCAAACCATTGGTTGTACTAGATGGGACTATATAGGAACTGATCAAAAGTGGATATATTGGAGACGAAATGAGGGCTCAGTGATCAACACGAGGGAAATATTTGCCTATGCTTTTCCTCCTCTCCTGCTCATTCAGTATCTATTTTGGAAGCTCGGTCAGACATCCCTCACAGTAATTCTAGTAGCTCCCACATGGGCCCGTCCACCATGGTACACCGTTGGAGCTGTCACTAGTTCCACTTCAAAAGCTGCACCTTACCTCCAGTCTCCTCACACAGAACCATGGAGAAATCAAACATCCAATTTCCAAAGAACGGAATTTAGCGATCTGGCTCCTGAAGTCACCAGACTCTATGAATATTCTAAAAGATGCAAGAAGGCCTACCACCAGAGCTTGCAATGCAGCAAAGTGGAAAAGATTTGTTGTATACTGCAACAATAACAAAATCAATCCTTTAGGTGCTTCTATACAAAACATTATCTGTTACACTTACAGCAAACTGGACTAGCTTATACATCTATTTGTTTGCACCTTGCAGCAGTAGCTGCGTATTTGCAGAACAGGCAACATCTGTCACTATTCAGAGTTCCAGTGATCAAAGCTTTCATGGAGGAGTTAAAAAAAGTAATACAACCAAGGATTCCTCCTGCCCAAGTTTGGAATCTCAACATTGTTCTCACAAGACTCATGGGTCCAGCTTTTGAACCATTGCACAAGTGCCCTTGCAATTCCTCTCATGGAAGGTTGCTTTCCTCATTGCAATCACATCGCTAAGGAGAGTTGGTGAGCTACAGGCATAACCTTAGAAGTACCCTCTTTTCAGCTACACAACGACAGTAGTTCTACACACCAACCCTAAAGTCCTTCCTAAAGTAATTTCTGCTCTTCATATAAACCAATTGGTTGAGTTACCAGTCTTTCTTTTCTCAACCTGATTCTGTAGCGGAATACGCTCTTTATACGTTGGACGTTAAAAGAACTTTATTGTACTACATAGATGGAACAAAAGACTTTCGCAAAATAAAACAACTGTTTGTTACAATTGTTCCGCCTCACAAAGGCAATCCCATTTCTAAATCTGGCATTGCAAGATGGATTGTTAAATGTATTGAAGCATGCTACACTAAAGCTAAAAGAACTTTATCCATACCCCCTAGAGTGCCTACCACTGCAAAATAGGGGCTTCTGTGGCCTTTTTATGTAACATTCCTCTAGCTGACATATGTAAGGCAACTACATGGTCTACACCACACATATTAACCAAACACTATTGTGTAGATGTGTTAGCACGACAACAAGCTAATGTAGGCCAAGCAGTACTTAAAACACAGTTTCAAACAACTGCAACATCTACAGGTCAGCCACCGCTTTGGGAGTTTACCTCTTTTGTAGTCTATGCAAAGCATGTGTATCTACAGCACACATGCCGTGAATGGATTGTTACTTACCCAATAAGCATCTGTTCTTGGCATGTAGAGCTGTAGATTCACATCCACCCCCTCCCTGGGCACCTATAGTTGTTGCAGTTCGTAATTATACATTCATACGCATGGACATTTCTGTTCTACACTTCCTCCATTCTCACCCTCTTGCGGGAAAACAATCTAAAATTGGAGTTGATTCCAATGCACACTATCCCCGAAAGGAGTAGTAAGTCAGTCACCTTACCTCGTGACTAGGAAAGACTTCTTCGAAGAAAAACAACTTGCAAACATCCAGATCCAACACTAGCTGGCAGGAGTATGCAAAGCATGTGAATTTACAGCTCTACATGCCAAGAAAAGATGCCTACTGGGTAAGTAACATAATACTTATATTTCGATTACTACCCCTGATGAGGTGATGAAGTGCATTTCGACAAATAGCACTCTACTATCTACGCTAATCCTTAACAAAAGAGGAAACGCTGTGCCTCATAAAAGGTACGAAAGGAGTGATCTATGTCAGTCAGAAAAACAAGAGCACCATTCCTTATCCCACAAAATAGGGATGTGCACAGCATGAATTTATTCTTCTTGGGAAGCTCTAGTCATCAACAGTGGAAGGAGGATCCTCCCCCGTTCACTGCGCAGTGCAGCATTATTTTCCCCCCCAGTCCGACTCTGTGATACCATGATGACTCCTTCTGCAAATGTATTTTTCAGCGCTTCTGATGCCCGGTGTCACCCTCTGTTTTTTCACTGATTTTCACACATTATACACATGTTCTTTCTCTTTGCCCACCCCCAGCTGCAGTATGGAATGCTGTAGCAAATACCTGACCATGGATCTTACATTGCTTCTTCATGTAGACATGCGGGTTGATGACCTTGGCCAGGATGTTGCCACTTTGCGCTTTTTTCCACAACTTTCAACTATGCTGAACAGACATTAGCATTGACAACGACAATAGCTCTGGCATTGCCAAGACTTGTTGGCTTTGCCAATGCTTGTTTTATGATTTCCATCTTTACCTTCCATTTACACTTATTTTACGTTTTCATTTGTATTCAGCCTTATTACCTAGTCATGTTTTAGGTTATTTTATTTTGATGATGAGCACCTTCATGTTTCGAATCCACCAACTATACTTCACCTCATTCAGCAGTAAATGGAAGTAGTGGTGTGTGGGGTGAAGAATGGGATAAACCGATTCCCATCATTGCAGACACCACTAGGAGACAGACCGGTCATCCGCACTTCAGTAACAGCACACCTTCTACAAATGCATGCATTGGTTTGTGCACCTGGCCTCCAGAGTTGTATTATTCTTCTGATCCTGCTCTTTTTATCATATATTCTTTGCTTACTATCATGAACATCATTCTTGGTCTTTAAGCCAGTAACGCGATTAAAAAATAAGTCTATTTGAAACCTCTTACTTCCAACCGAACAACCATTTTGTAAATGACCTCCTGTTTTAAGTAAAAGTGTCAGCACTGTAATACACTGTTTTACTGCGCGCATGAACTATATTATGCAGTCGTGAACAATACGCAAATATTACTGTTGCAGCTGCTTAACCCAGACAACGGAAAGGTATTACTATGAAGCCGGGATAAGCGTCTGGCAGAAATCACCTAATTAGCTGTAGCCTGAGGACTGCTGAATTAATCAGGTCATCAGTAATTCATGGATAAGCAATGTATTTTTAGCCATCTCAGTTAAATCCTTTCTATCTTGACACACTTACCTTTTAGGGTTGTATTCACAGCGTTATTGACTCTTTCCTGTCCTAGACTCGGCAGCTGTTAAATATATTCTTTTGTCTTCGTAATAGGTAAATTCTGAATTTAGTATTGGGAAGTTAACTATGTCGTAACACCTATTTTATATAAATTGTTTACAGCATTATGTTTTACATATTAGCAAAATGGTGTCCTATGACTGCTTTCAGATTAAGTATCACTGGTTAATGCCACTCTGACCTTTGTTTAAATATCATATATATAAATATATACACACACACACACACACGTGTACTTAAATGTGCTGGTCTTGTCTGTATACATTGTTTCTTAAACAAAGCAAATGAGTGTAAAATAGTTACGCTTATAAATCTTACACTGTTCTGTCAGTGCTCAGATATCAGGTTTATAGTGAATTGAATGTAAAAGAGAAATAGGCATTGGAGTAACATTGGGTTCATTGTGAAATGGCCAACATCGTTTTTTCAATATAACCCATGTAGGTGGGATTACATTTTTGTTAGGCTTCATTTTCTAGATTTACATATCGTGGGTACGATGAGTGTAACCCAATGAAAAGTGTCTCTGTATCCTGCTATTGTAGAAACATAGCGACAAGATAATATATATTTTATTTGCGAAGTTTTATATAGCGCTGGCTAGACCCAGAGGTATCAGAGCGCTTTACATGAGGAACAGAGCGTTACAGGTTACATAGTTGCATCAATTACAGGCTTCAAGTAAAGACATAGAAGAAAACAAAAACATGAGCGGAAGCGCCGTCCGCTATGTTCTCCAGCTGCCCCCAGGACAAAAGTGGTGAGAGGAGAGGTGGAAGGGACAGATTCCAAGGTCGGCGGATTTTAGGACAACCCAGCCTTCAGCTTATTTGGCATGGGCGCACCACTTGTATTGCATCGCGCCCATCCCCTATGCCACCGCTGAGCTCACCTCAGGTAGGGTGTCTCCAATTGCAGTGGCGGCTCCCTCACTCCGCTTTGCCGTATCTGGCCCTCGCCGGTTTATTAGGTATATTGAGGGGGGATTGGGGCTGCTGTCTGATGGTTAAACGGGGGTCGGCGACTGTAGGTAGGTTTCAGTGTGCCTGCGGTTGTTTCCTGCACCGGGTGCGGTGGCCATGTTGAAGTCAGGCACACAGATGCAGAGGTGTCCCTCCTGCGGTGCCCCCAGATGCCTCCATCAACCAGAGCGAACTGCTCACTAAGCCTCTATGTGCCCCTTTGGTATCCCTGCAGACACTACCAGCCCCGCCACTACCTGCTCTAAAGTGGATCATTCGTGGTTCAGACGGCCTCCATGTGGGAATCAGGCATTGCATCTCTATGCACTTCGCTGTGTTCGCCCTAAATTATAGGAGGCATTGCTCATCGTCTCCACACAGCGCTAGAGCCTGGAAAGAATGTTTCTGGAAGGCTAGTGGTAACAGTCACTTGTAGGTTTCACTGTCCGACTATCTTCAATACCCGGGCCCTCAACTTCTCCCCACAACCCTCCATGCCACCTCCAACTTGTGTAGTTACTGGGGGGAAGGCCGGGAGGGATATGGAATGTCTTTAGCCTAATATTTAATGACGATCTCTGGCGATTGAATAGAGATGCCGCAGAGAAGTACAAGGATAGCCCTCGGGTGGCGGCGTCTCAGTGGGCCCGGACTGTAGATAGGCGTCGGAGGGGGGGCGTGCCCGTTTCGCGGCAGGACCCGCACACCTGGTCCGCTTGGAAGATGGAGGAGCGTCCCCCGCGGCCTATGGATTTCCCACAGGTCTCAGGGAGGCCAGGGCCGATCCCTCCTCATCTCGTTTTTGCCACGGGGGGTCAAGCTGGTCCGTTCCGCTGCGTCAGAGACCGGCAGTCCACGATTTTCCTCCGCTGGCTGCCGCATGGGACCCGCGGCAGCCCCGCCGTTTCTTCTCCATATATATAATATATGCATATGTAGGCAAAACCAAATTAGTTTAGTTTTTTTATCCCATTATTAACAGAACTGAATTATCTCACAATCTGTAATTGATACATATAGTTAAGATTTCCATGCTACAGCAGTTACATTTCTAAAACTGAACAAAGATGAATTCAGAATATTTTTGTTGTGAATCGATGCTGTGTGCTGTGCAAGTATTTCTGTGCTGGTAAATTAATGCGTTGTTGTACCCTTTTGAACACTATTACTGCTAAGTGTTCTTCACATGTAAATATATACATTCCTTATGGATACGTCCAACTGCAGATTCTTCAGCTTTAGAATTTTCTCTGGCGCTGGACTGGATCTTGGACATTTTTTAGCATAGCCCCTACTGGTAGTTTGCGTCCTGTAGCTCTAGTTTGACCCCACTCTGCCTGCCGACCCCACTCTGCCCCTGAAGTTACAGCTTGAGCTACATTTAAGTTCTACCCAGGTGCGTTGAAGGCAGTTCCTTTCTTTCAACGCATTTATACACAGATCCTGAGCTAGTTCCTAGCATTCATCAGTTAATGAGAATTGTCTCCAATGTGCACGGAAACATATCACCTCCTAAAACTACAGGGTTTAAGCCTTGTGGGGGATGTCGCAAATATGTCTGTGACAGATTTTCACAAGGTTTGGGCCACGACTCTGTCAGGATCCTGGCCGGGGGAGCTGAAGGCTTATCCAGACTCCCAACAACATTGAGAGAGAGAGGGGAGATCGGCCTGCCATGGTTTTCATCTCTTCTGCCCCCAGCTTGGAGGACGGTGTATTGGTGCTGACCTTTGGGGGCCCAACAAATGAGTAGAGAAAATTGAGGCCTGTTGAGGTGCCTGATCTGGTGGGGGGGGGGGGGTCCTGACGGCATGAGGAATAATGAGGGCTTTCTCTACCCCCACCCCCTTCTCCTCTTTAACTCTTAGGGAATCATTGGCAGACCGACAGGGAGTTTTTCCTCCCTCATGCTGCGGCCTTGGAGGGGGGGGGGGGGGGGTTGGATACCTGGCCTGCATTGTGCAATGCTGGTGGGGGCCGACTTCTTGGCCTGCGGGGAGACTTGGCCTGCGTTGTGCAATGCTGGTGGGGGCCAACAAGGGCTAGCTCCAGCTTCATGTGCGGCCGCCATGGTGGTGTAAGTGGTCCATGGAGCTCTGGACAGCCCTTGCGCTAGACTCCTGTAGTGTGGAGTACGTTGCTGGGGCCCTTTTGCTGTTCAGGGGCCTAGTGGAGTTGGTTTCACCATGGGGTGTGACAAACCGAGCGGGCCCGGACCAATCCAAGATTGACCAATTAACAGTCCCATCATCGAGCATGTGGGGGGCCCAGGATCCAGCAGTGTTCACATCTCCACACACCCAGAGCCTCCACCCCGAAAGACTATAATAGAGCCATTTTGCTGGCAATTCAAGCCTCCCGTTTGGTGCGGGAGTCCAAGATTGGTGAAGTCGGGGTGGAGCTCTCCCTCCTGAGACAAGAGCAACATGGGGTGGCGTACAGGGTGGGAGAGGTGAAAAGATAAGTCTCTATAGTTGAGGACACGTTGGAGCGCTTTCTAAAAATAATTAATTTCTTCTTGGGGTGTGTCCTCTGTCCAATTTTCCTCCTGTTTCGTGATCGAGCAGGCACATCGGTCCCTGGAGCTAAGTTGCCCCTGGCGCACCATCTCATCCAGTTATTGACAAAGTAATCCACTATAGCGACCAGGATCGTATCCTGCAAGATGCCTGCCATTCCAGAAGCCCGGTTGATGGTGCACAGCATAAGATTTTCTCAGACTATACTCGCCAGGTGCAGCTGGCCTGGAAATCCTATGATGAAGTCAAGGAGAAACTTCACTTCTTAAATTTGAAGAACATGCTGATGTTCCCAGCGCGTTCACAGGTCATTCATAACTCTAAAACTGTTTTCTTCAATACATCAGAAGCATCATGGGAGCGAGTGACGGAGCAGCGAGCTTTAGACACCACATCCGGTGCCGGGGTGGGTGGGGCTTGCCTACACTGAGGCCCTCCGAAGGCAGGGGAGGGCTTCCCACTCGCAGAAGGATATCGAGAAGGTGGGCCGCCAAGGGTCTTGGGTGGACTCTGTCTCTGAACTGGGAGGCTGGGGCCCGAGGTCGGGGCTGCCTGGCTCCCAGGGATTAGTGTCCTCACAGCGACTGTGTCCCCCCCCCCCCCCCCCCCCCGGTCTATCGCTCTCGATTTCTTGGGTGAAGCAGATCTTTGTCTATATGGGGATGCCACAGAGCTTCCCATCAACTAGCCCAAAACGGTTTTGGTCCCCCTGAAGGGGCTGCAAATTAAGGTGTAATAGTCTGTGTGGCTTACAGTGAGCTGACTGAGTTTTCTGTACCTTGGAATGTATGTGGCCTTAGAGCAAGGTCTGACTTGGAGCCTGAATATCCATCCTTTGTTGTCCAGCTCAACGACAGAACTCACCCGTTGAGCTAAGTTGCCTCTGAATATCTTGGGCCACACTGCTTTGTTTAAGATGATCGCTTTGCCCGGCTTGCTTTATATATTTTACAGAACTATCCCTTTTGACTGCCGCAGTTTTGGTGGCACCAGCTGCAGGCCAAAATTCTGGCCTTCTTATGGCTTAACCAACCTTCCTGCAGAGCTTATCGGAAAAGCAGTCCACATCCACATGGGATGGGGGGGCTAGGAATGGCGGATGAACGCCTTTATTACTGGGCGGCGCAGCTGGTGGTGGTCAATAAGTGGAGGATGGAGGGGACCCTCCATTTTGGTTCGAAGTAGCTGGGATGGGTCTGGACAGAATCAAAGGGTTGCTGTATGGCACTTTTATTCTATCTTCTCTCCCTGGGCCCACAAGGCTGGTTCTTGGGACCTGGTGCATGGCTTTAAAGTGGACTTGATGGGATCAAAAGATTACACTGGCGAAACCCTATGGGTAGGCTGCTGGTTGCATCATATCTCCTCCTTACAAGGGTTTGTTGGGTGGGACAGGATTGGGCTCTCCAGAGTGGGAGATGTCTGGCAGGAAGAACACCTCAGTCCTATCGGGTGCTGCAGGAAGAGTTATCCAACATAGATCTCATTTTGTTAGATACCTGCACCTGCACCACGTCCTGAAACAACATCACAGCTCATTGGGGAGAGTTCTTAAATGTAGTTCCCTGTAGTCCTAGATCCTTGAAGGTTCCATTGCAAAGAGAGGGATTACACAAATTTACAAATCTCTTACAGTACACTCCCCTGACCTGTTTCTGATTCTGTCTGACACCTGGGGATAGTCTAATGGTGAGGAATCTGAGGTTAGGTGGAGTATCCTCCTGAAAGAGTGTTACTAAACGTGAACGTAAGTAATTAATTATTTTCAGAGTTTTAAGATACTGTGACTTTGCGTAGCATCCTACTTCTCATGTGTGGAAGTCATAATTGTCTTTGCATTCTCCCAAACCAAATCCTTCCGTACTACTATGCACATTCTTGAAAACAGTATGCTGTGGTTAGCCTGCCGGACAGCTGCCCACTTCTATTAAGATTTAGAATTGGAAGAGACTTGGTCTAGACTGTACTAGTGGCATGCTTTGTTTTAAACTGACATTTCTCTGTTTGCAGAATCAAACTATCCTCGGCCAAAAACGATATACACTTGAAAATTATGTTCTCTCCAAGTCAAATAAGTACATATTTCTGAAAATATATTTCACTCCAGCTAATAACTAAAGTAACATATTTATCACTCTTTTGAACTTCTGATGCCTCAGAACAGACACCAAACCAAATGGCATCTTTTGGAATTTACAAGAACCAATGGGAGGTATGAATGCTGTGAGATCTGGTGACTCTTCTTAATCTGGTAATAAGTCAATGCATGGTATTAAAGAACCTTGCCTTAGCAGTAGTGCACAGAATCTCAGTTAGGTACAGTTAATTTATCAACTATATCCTATTTATTTTATCTTTTCAGGTCAACACATAACCATACCTCTCCACTAGCTTTTCCAGCAACTGCCATAGGCGCTAAATTCTTCCCATCAAGGGTCACTTTAAATGTGATGACTGTGTAGCTTGACAGTTCACTTTCAATACCCGCACAATTGAACAGGGCAGCGTGGGTTGCTCTTATTTCACAGAGATACACCATAGGCACTAAGCATTAGCTAGTTCCAACAGGTTCTGTTATCACTGGAGTTGCATTCCCTTTCAGGTTGATTTTATGAATGTAGTTCTGAAGACAACTAAGCTTCTTGCTAAAATTTTCCAGATAACAAGTTTGGAAATCTTCTCACCTACTCATCTCTTGATGCACATAGATCTGATGTTCAATTAAACACGGAGATCCAGATAAACCCTTTAGATCTCTCTGCTGTAGCCATCCATGGGTATTGTTTCCTTTAGTCGCCACATAAATGCCTTCTGCAAGTTGGCCTCTGTAATAAGTCAGAGCATGAAAATAACCAACCATTTTCATGGGTAGTCCCTAGTTCCCATCCCTCCCCCCCAACACCCCTTCCCCCGGTCTAATACCCATCTTCTGTAACACCACTCAGTTTTCAAAATGTACCTTCAAAATTGTTGTACATACAATATTGAACTTGGAGCATGACCCAGACAACATAGGTATTCCTCTGTCATTAACTTTTACTAGGTCATATGTTCTTCTCCCACCATCAAAACTATTTCTTCACAAATTTCCTTCACTTACAATGTTACTACCAGATCCATAGCATTTTGAGAAGTGTCCTTTTTTCTTGCCCCTATTTCATGGAACCTTTAGTGCAGGAGAATCCTTGCACAATGCTAAATGCTCAGGGTTCCCACATCTTAAACAAGAGCCTTTCAGTTCTCTTAACTTTACTACTACTTTTTTTCTCTTCTGCATTGACATCTCTACTGCCTCCGGTATTCTTCAACTCCGCCACACAGGACATCATATGTTCAGCACGTTTAGCCATGATGACTACATCATGCAAAGTGGGATCTTTCTTCGACCATATTTCTTTTTTTCTTTTGTCTAATTTACAACACAAAACAAATTGGTCTCTAATTCTTTCTACGCCTAGCTTCAACTAACTCTACAAAATTACTAAAAGCACGTTTCTGAGTGAAGTGATCAAATCCTCTGATCATTGGATACATTTGCCAAAATGATAGCGTTCTAATGTGGTACATTTTCTAGGTAGGTAATGTTTGACCATTTTTTTTTTTTTTTAAGAATACATTCATTTTTATTTAGGCCATTGACATCTTCAGGATGATAGGCTGAGAGATATCGAACACTTCCTCTCCTTCTGCACTTAGATAAGTTTGTAGAGCTAAATTTCTTTTAGAACCCAGATAAAGTTTCCAGGGGTATATTTGCCTGTATTACACTGGCACAAAGGCCGCTACCAAGAGGACTTCTTGCCCAAAGCTGAGTAATTGGAATGTACCGTGGATTATGCGTTCTAGTGATGTTACAATGCTTAACCTTGATGAACCACAATGCAACAATTTCAGTTGGTGTAATGTTGATGGGGCGGTTCCTCAATGAATGTTACTGTGTTGTTTTTGTTCCAGTGATGAAACAACACTACATTGTTTAGCCATAGTGTGCTAATTGCAGTTGATGAAGAAGAGGTGGTTCCTTACTGAATAAGTTGTTCCAGATTGTTTGCATTCCAAGTGTGAAATTATGCACAACCTTTAGTGAAACACAGAGAGACAAATCCGGTTGGCAAAAAATGGAGGAAGCAACTTCATACATTAAGTACATTGTAGGTATGACTGTGTCACAATTAGGGCTGTGACTATACTGGTTGCCAGGGGTTGAATGCGTTCACTTGACCGTTAATTAGAAAGGACAATTTGCCTCTGTGATGTGTGTACAATGGTCCAAATGTACTGCCTGTCAGACTTAATTACTGTTTGCAAGAAGGTTATGTTGAGATGCGACTATCAGCATCAAATCACTGCCAGTGTAAAAAAGAAGATACACTACTGAGTAGGTACATGGCCACGTTATTAAAACCTCATCTACCAGTCCCTGCTGGAATCCTTCTCTTATAACACTTTAGCAACTCAAGCAGTAGACTAGAGTACAACTCAGTGCCCAAGATAATACACTATTTTACATCTTAAACGAGGAATGACCATGTGTAACCCTGCATGAGAATAATGGCACACAAAAGATTAGGAACTAAAATCAGATTTCACCGACGGTGAAACATTTTAAAGAAGCAAAGCACAAAATATTCAAATAAAATTCCAAGAGGTGAATCTTTATCAGGTTTGTTAATGATGTGATAACAATATATTACTGCAAAGGGAGAACTGATGGATTCTATGCTTGATTCAGTGGCTCCTAAGACCGTTAAAGGAAAATTGGTTTGGGAGACATAAGAAGTGTTACGAAGTATTTGATTCTCAAATTGGAATGTTGATATAATGGATTATAATGAACTGTTCATTTATGAAAGAGGGCACCAACTCACTTCAGTTTGACTAAGTGAGGCTTTCCAAACCTGCGGGGTAGAAGGGTTCAGCGTTTCCTCCCAGGTTGGCGATCCATCATGTCCCACAGATGAGCTAATCCCTATTCCGGACAACTCACTAAGTTTCAAAACCATTTTCAGATTTTTTTCTTGGATTCTTTTTCTATAACATATGTAGGCAAATTGCAAGGACCTATGGGTCCAATGAAGTGCCTAGCTAATTTAGACATAATAAAAGGATAATGCATATTCCATTGCTCAGCCAGCTATTGGTGAGCGTAGTCTGCTCAGATACTACCTCTAGATCTGACAAGAGGAGGCACAGGACATGTTGGGAGAGGTATTATGATGCAGTTTACATTTGAAAGGGAAGCAATCCATTTGTAAAGTTGTTGTCACTGGGTTCTTATCTCCGGTGGTTTCATGACTACTTTTGCAAATTCATTGCATGTGATTCATGATCAGAAGCGATGAGGAAAAACAAGGAGCTACACACAGTTATCCTCCTTATCAGACCTGAAACTGCATGGGGATACAGACATAACTGTTCAGTAGGCAGAGGAGTAAAAGAGGAAAGAAAGGGTTCACCCAGTACAAACCCACCCACTAAAAGTCTTTCTCACCTCCAACTCAGTCACTTTCATTTCACTCCTTATCTATGAAAATCTCTTCCTCCGTGTTGCTCATGTAATGGAGTTAAGTAAATCACCGTCTCAAGTTTGAGCAAAAACTGAATGGTGAATATGCTCTGAGGGAACTCGTATACACCGGCCTCTGAAATGGGCAGTCTGGGAAGAGAGAGCCGTACAAATCTCATGTCTTAGAAAACAAAATCAAACAATCAAAGTTCCTGCGTCACATTACTACAAATTTCGATTAAAACTGGGATAGCAGAGCTGCTGGTTGGACTACTTTTTGCAAGGAAATTAAAACCAGTATTTTCCATAAAAAAAAAAACATTGGCAAACGTAATACTTCTGTTGTTGGCTGCCTAACTTTGGCTTTGCAAAAGTTTGCAAATGTTTTTTTTTGTGTGTGAAAACGTACAAGGGGCGTTCCTTTTGTGTGTAAGTGCACATTGAACAAGAGCAGAATGCCATCATTGAAATAGTTAAGACTATGGCTGAAGTGGGCTGAACCTATGCCGTGTGCTGTGGTGAACAGAACAAAAATGTAAATGACAGACCAATGGATGAAAAGAGCTGGCTAAAAGACCCTATTAGTAGATTATATATATAATTTTATTTCAATCAAAAGGTCTTGGCTGACGCCAGACCTAATTTAGCTCGTTCCATGTTATAGTCTGATAGTTATCTGCCAGGGAAGAGAGATCGTGGTTGCATCTGCATGTTTCCAAGGCCCTGAAAATGAGACTTGGGATCTTTGCATGTTTTTGTGCTGTAAATATCTTATGTTATTGGAGCTTTTAAAGCGCACTTCTACCCAAGGGTGATTTGGCGCGGAGTACTGTCTCACTGGTTCCATAGGTATAATGGCTTATTCAGAGAATAAAGAGGTACAAAAGGGGGTGGTGATGGACGGTGCATCAGAAACAATCAAACACTCACACCCAGTCAAGATATCTGGGTTTAATCCATCACCGTTCTTTAGCCCACTCTGCCACCTCAGTTCAGACATGGCCATATGCAAATCAGTCTGACCCTGTGCCTCATGGGAACAGTCCAGCCCGAACTGCCAAGCCATGCCTTCCCTGGACCGGAAAAAAGCTTCCTAGGACCGGTTTCTGGCATTTCAGCCATCTTCAGCCAGGCTTGCTTGAATCCAGTGGCAAAGTGAGCAAGGGACTCAACGTCTGAGCATACCATGCCAACTTATGGCGAACAAAGCGGTACAAAAGAATAGCCATGTTGTCAACCCCTTCCTGAAGGAGAGGAGCTCGGTGGCTTTCCTAAGATGCCCTGGCAAGTTGTACCAGGCTTTCGCGGCCCAAAATGAAATGCTGCTGCCGCCTCAGTTGGCTTTTTTTACTCTGGGAACAGTCACTAAAAACCGTACATAGCGCTTTAAATTGTGCACGTTTAGCTACTGGGAGCCAATGCAGTTGACAAAGTCCATGTCTGACTGAGACAAACCTTGGTGTGCCCATTAGCAGCCTAGCCGCCGCATTTGGCACTAGCTGGAGTCTGTAGAGATGTTTTTTTTTAATGCCCAGGTACAGACTGTTACAATAATCCAGCCGTGACAAAATGAGGGCTGAGACGGGAGTCCTAAATCAGTCCTCTGGTAGGACATTTTTTATTTTTCCCAAGATTCTAAGAAGGAATAATCTCGACTAAACAACTCCACTGACCTGATCTCCAAAGGCAAGTTTATTGTCCATAATAACTCCCTGGTTCTTGGCTTTGGCCGTGGGAGCTGGAGGCTTGCCCATTTCTTCAGGCCACAGGTCCGGTGTCCAGAGGTTGGGGTTATTTCCAAATATAATGACCTTGGTTTTGCCTGCTTTAAGTTTCAGGCAATTGGAGGCCATCCAGCCAGATATGTCTTTCAGACAGTCATGGCATCTCGAAGCCATTTCCGTTTCTTTACCTCGTTGTACGGACACCACAATTTGTGTATTGTCCGCATAGGATGTAAGTTGAAACCCGAAGGATCTTATCAATGCTTCCAGCTGACTGACATATATATCGAAAAGCGTGGGGCTGAGCGAGGCCCCCTAAGGCATCCCACACGGGAGGGAAAAGGGCTTAGATCTTTCCCTCCCCAGATCCACTGTTTGTGTTCTATCGGCCAGAAATTATTTCAGGGGGCTCCAGGCCCTGCCTTCAATAATCGGTCCATCAAAACCTCATGATGGACCATATCGAAGGCCACTGACAAATCCAGCATAATCAGAATCACCGTAACTTTCTGATCCACCGCTTCTCTAACCTCCTCAGTGGCTTTAATAAGAGCTAGCTCCGTGCGGAGTCCTGTACGAAAGCCAAACTCTGTGGGGGCCTAGTGCGTTGGTGTTCTGAAAAAACGTGCTAAGTTGCACATTGATGGACTTCTCTATCATTTTGGCCGGCAGCGGAAGTCGTGATATGGGTCTGTAGTAGTTAGGATCATTTTTGTCCAAATTCGTTTTTTTATCAGCTGAAGTATTGAGGCTGATTTCTAGGTTTTAGGGTATTGACCTGACTCAATGATGGTGTTGAACAATGGCGTAAGGGTAGAAGTGATGACCTCTGGGATGCTTTTGATTACTGACACTGGACAGGGGCCCAGGGGAGACCCAGACCGAGACACCAACAAAAGTTTAATTACCTCCTGAGTCTCAAGTGGTTTAAAACCCTCTAGCATATGTGGGGAGGTAGTGGTCACCGACATAAGGTTGACTGCCACATCGCTCAACTCTCCTTGAGGGTTGATGAAAGAGGAGAAGATAACTTCCACCTTGTTGAGAAAGAAGGAGGCTAACGATTCACACAGAGCTGAGCTACTGTGAATATTTGATTTAGCGGGGTTCGTAAGATTGGTAATAGTTCTGAACAATTCTTTAGAAGAGGATTTGGCCTCTTTTATCCGCTCTGCGAAATATAGGTTTTTTTGATTTTTGATAGGAGTAACTTTTTATAGATAGAGAGGCTTTCTTTATAAGCTTCTTTATTTCTAATATTGTACCCTTCCCTCCATATCCTCTCCAGCCTCTTGCAGTCTGATTTGTGCTTTTGCAGGTTCGCAGAGAACCAAGGTGCTGATGGCTGGGCTCGCTTAGGGGTAAACAATTTAGTCGGAGCAAATTTACCACATCCGGTCTCGATCCATCTCGAGTAAGCCGCCGTGGCCTCTTCCACATTCGTTGGAAGATTTCCCTATGTCAGTGCTATCAATATTTTTCCAGGCCCGAATAACTATGTTCTCCTTGGGCTTAGATTTAAATCGATTGTGTGGTGCCCGTGAAGGAGTAAAAATGATGGCCGCATGATACGTTCAAGGGAGTGACAGTAGCTCCGACAGAGAGAGGCTAGTGTTGTTAGTAAATATACCAGCTAAGGTATGACCCGCAATGTGTGTAGGGCCATCTACCCGTTGCTCGAGATTCCCTCCGTTCATTATTTGCTTCAATTTCATATTGTCCAGAATTGCATAATCCTCCAAATGAAAATTGAAGTCCCCATTGATTGGGAAGGAGTTTGCACACAGACCTTCCGCCAAAAGAGTGCCAATAGAGTCAAGGAAAGCACCTCTGGGACCCGGAGGGCAGTAGATAAGCATAGCTTTGAAGGTATCCTGGGGGGAAAGTTGTACGCTCAGTGACATGGCTTCACACGTTGGATTAAAAGCTATCGAGAATGTGGGCTCCAGGCTGTTATGATAAATAACTGCCAGCCCTCCACCCCTTCTTAACGGTCTATCCAACGTGTGGCACAAAAAGTCAGTGGGCGAAACTTTGACGATGTCAGGTCCTGAGTAATTATCCGTCCAAGCCTCCATTATAAATGCCATCATGATGTTATTTTCTTCAATAAAAAGGCAGCATTCCATGCAGTGTTTAATCAAAGACCTTGCATTTAAGAGCAGACATTTAATAGGTGCAGCATCACAGTTCTTGTTTGAGCCACCTGACTGCTTCAGCGAATAATTACTAGGCCGGGCCATAACTTGTGGGAGGGGCCGATGACAGTTTGTACAGGCTGCTGCAAGGTCTCCCGGCATACTACTGGGCAAGAATCTTGGACAGCACGCCTTCCCACCCTCCGGGTCCAGGCTCCTAAGGACGTCTCTGGAATATGTCAGTGAATCTGGTCGATAAGGGCAAGAGGGACTGGCCCTGAGCCCAGTCCGAGCGCAGACGGGCGCAGACGGGATTGCCTTAGGCACACTTGCGGCGCGTCGGCTGAGCGGTCGCACCAGCGTGCGTCTTATGTAGCTGTCGAGAGGACTAACCCGCCCCTCCAATGGCTGCTGAATTCCCGCCCCCTGTTCCAGCAATCAAGCAAGTAGCGTCCGCAAGCGGTAACGGGAAGCCCAAGGTGCCCAGTGCCTTAAGAACAAAGTGTAATATCAGGTGAGATTCTAAAATGGCAATAACAAGTTTCAAAACACAGTCTTAAAAACAAGTCCTGGTGGGTATTGAAACACAACCCGTGTAACCGGGAAGCTTGCTGGGGTCCCATCACCTAAACAGTTTCATGTGATTGTGATAGTGCAGCTATAGGTCTAGGACACAGGCAGTCCAATCCATTTGCTGCCTCAGCAGAGAACGGGGATGTATTGTCTGACAACAGAAGGACGTCTGTTGAAGCAAGTGGTGGCTCACTCCAGTAGTAGCTTGATGTTTTAAATCAAACATATGGACCCGAGTAGAGGAAGAAAAATGATCAGAGCAGCAACATCGGGGGTTTGTGGAACATAAAGAGTGCCTTTTATGAACCTGTGAAGCCTAATCAGAACAGGCCTTTATATAGGGAAGGGAGTTGGCTAGGGATGACCCAGCTGGGGGCCCAGTTCAGAGATCTGGCACGACGACTACCCCCCCCCCCCCCCCCACACACACACACACACACACACACACATGCCTCCCCTGTCTGGGGTTGTTAACCACGTAACTGCCCCCTTCCTGCAGAACATAGTAGAGGCATTAAGACGATCCTAAGCTGGGCTATTATGAAATTAGCGTGAGACTGAGATTGGTTTTCTTGTATTCATTGACCATTTTGACACCATTCTTCAGTCCCTAATCTAAGGTGAAGTTGCCCAGGTCTTGTTCTGCAGCTGAACCATGCTGCCTGAGTTATTCCTTCCAGCCTTGCTGTTTGGGGGGAGGTCTCACGAGGTATCTCTGGATGTCTGTTATCTGTGTTGTGTGCGAAGGTATTAATGGGTGTGTTGGAGTTTATATGTTCACTTGCTGGTTTTATTGATGTCTAAACAGGAAGATGGGTATTGACCGAGGTTGCGTGAGAAAGCATATGCATGTTGATGTTGGATTCATGGATGTGTGTGTGTATTCTGGTAGCTGTTTACTGGTAGTGTGTCTGACATTCTCCATGGGTGGCTGACGTTAGGAGCGGTTTACTGAAAATGTCTGTGTGAGTAGCTGATGGCATACTTGAATATAATTTGTGTGTGACTTTCAAACCCACCCCTCATAGATGTAACGGCTTAGTTTAGATGATGATGGTAAATATACCTCAAAATGGTGGGAGCTCAACGCAGATCAGTATTGCATATCAGCCTGGAAATGGCACACAAGTGTCTCTGATGTGCAGTCCTTAAATTCAGCATGTCAAAGGCTCTAATGTGGGTAGTGGCCAAATTATACGTACTATTTTATTTCCAGAACACTCATATGGTCGCACAGACAACCACAATGGGTGAGTGGAACTGCAGTTATTCTAGCCGCATTCGGAAAATCTATCAGACCATCAGCTTTAAAGGTGTTGATCTCTTAATCCTGTCTACTGGTACATCGGCCCCATTTACATTTTACATTTACTCACTCCCAGAAAGACACAGTTGTAAGCAAGCTCTTGTAATTTCTGAATTCTTACACTATTCCTACAACACACCTTGTTTCTACCACAAGCCACCACATTTCTCAGAATCTTATCTTGGACAAGACCAGACTCTTGGCTGTGTCTTGCTTATCATTTTAAATATCTGAATCGGTCCCTCTAGCAGGGTGCGTGAATACAGATAGGTTGATTATGTGAGTGATTATGAGTCCTCAGTGTTTCTGAGAATAGCGGTGCAAGAGTGTAACTGAGTGTATGTGGACTTCTTCGGGAGTGTGCAGCTCTTAAGATTTGCATGGATTGCAGAGTGATGGGGAAAATTCTGAACATGCACAATGGTAATACATTTTGACAAACTATAAGCATTCTTGAGTCGATCAAACTCATGCCTGTGTAAAACCTGCTCTAGCATAATGACTACTAGCCTTTACATATTGTAGGCATTGAAGATAACCATCCCTACAGTCATTCTTGTATTGTCATAATGGTAGTCGAGTTTCTTGGCATTGTGCCAAACCCTGGTGTGATGTTTGCATACTATTAGTATGTTTTTTGAATGTATTACAGTCAGGTCTCTACATACACCCTCCCATGCTCTCACTCGTTTATCCCTCTTTCCCCAAACTCCTCCATCCATCTATTGACTTCATCTCACATTCACCTTATTAACCATCCAACTACCACACACTGGACATGTCTCCAATTTCCTTTACCAGAGTGTCTAATACACTTATTTCCTCTTTATTTAGACTTATAACACTTAAGGTCCTTAACAGCATTGTGTTGCTTGGCAAATCCTGTAAATATGTAAAAGAAGCAAACATGGAAGAAAAGTTGTTCCAGCCTCCTCCAGCCTGCACCCCATTGAAGCCTCTCAGTAAACCCCAGAGCAAATTCAAATCAACTCAAGGTAACGTGTGATATGTGTTACTAATGTTACAAGAAGTGAATTCAGACACATTTATGCTACTTTGGGATGATATTTGCCTTCTCAATGCAGTTTATACTACAATATATGCTGTTTAGAGTAGATTTTGGGCTGTGAGGTTCTCTTGCAGCTTAGTATGTAAAATGTGTTTTCTGTTTATTTGGTAGTTTTATATGTAAATCCATTTTTAAGCAGGGTGCATAAAATCTATTTCAGGTAAATCCTGTCTTATTTGGAGACATTACATGTAAAAGAAAAAAAACAGTATGACAATAACCAAAGGAAAAAAATAGATTTTGCCAAGTTGCCTCAAATCAGTCTGCATACCTCTAAAGCATGGTCAGAGATGTTTAGTATTGTCTTCTTTTGCTTTGACATCTTTGCAAAACACTTAGAACTATGCCACAAAAACTGTTCTATATTGAATGTATTCTGCGAATCACCAAACCTCTTGCGACTCAAGCCAGTTTAAAAATGGTGAAATACAACAAAATCAAATGTTATCATATTCTATGTTAAATAAGGATGGCTTAATTCCTGCACTCCTGTGTTGTCAAGTTAATTTGACCGATGGAGATCTTTTTTACCTGCTTTGAAATGGAGTGGCAATGCAGTTGGATTTATATGTGATCAGCCTTTTCTGTACAATCTGGCAGTTCTCCATGTAAATGAGAGACAAGATAATGAACACTGCTTATCACTCTGAAGTTGCTTGCAGATAGTTGAACAAATGAATCAGTATAATGTAATAACATTTTATAGCAGTCCCCCCCCCCGTCCCCCACCTCCCCGCAACACTTCGAAGTATTATGTTTGAAAGGCAGCTACATTTGTATCTTACATCTCCAGAATGCAAACTCCCGAATACATGTCTACATGTGGACCTCATGAACATAATAGGACATAAGGAACGAAGTGCATTTACCAGATTTGTCTAGTGGTATAAAGTTTATACCTACTTGATATAAAGAATTAAATGAGGTACTGAGGGCATGGCAGCTCCAGAAACCTTTCCTTTGAGCAATGTTGCAGTTTTTGTTGCCACTATAAGGTTACTATGATGAAGGGAAGATAAATAAATAATCCTACAAGATGAATTGCTCTTCTTGTCTAAATTCTAAGATGTTCTTAGAAACAATGATGCAGAAATTCAATTCAAGCACTTTTGCATGAGTTGATTTCAATCCAACACTCAAAACAGCTCGCCTGATATGAAGCTGAAGACCCTAGAAGGTGTTGATATCAACGTGAAGAATGAAGCAGTCTTGCAGAGCGCAACAGCTGCTCCCGAAAAAGCGCCCCGGTGCTTGGAGTGGTAGCAAGAGGTTTAAAGATCGAAAAAATGTGTTTTTATCTTTTTCTTAAATATGTCCACAGTAGGTGTCTCCCTTAGGGAAGGCAATCCCATGGCTTGGCCTCCAATGAGGAAAAGCAGCAAACACCCTTCCTAATCATGAAGACCTTGGGAATTTTCAGAAGGCCTAAAGTAGCTGAGCACAGTACGTGTGTGGGGGTATATAATCTTAAAATGCTTATGGACGTAGGCCGGTCTCTTAGTGCGAAAGGCCATGAATGTAAGGTGCAGGGGTCAAAGAGTTTTCTTCTCAACAAGAGCTAGTGTACCTTCCTCAACATGTGGCTCACCGAGTGTCTGTGTGCTAGATTGAAAATGAGCCTCATTGCAGCATTCTGCAGGCTGGAGCTCCCAGGAAAGGAGCATTGGAATAATCCAACCTGGAGGTAACCAGAGCATGAACCTATTTTAAATCCCTGGACTGAATATGTGACCCCTTGACAAATAAATTCCTTACTGCATTTGACTGGTGTCTTTACTGCCTTGAGGAAGAGCGATAGCCACCTTCCCATACTCACATTCGAAAGACTTGGAAGCAAAAGACAGAGATTCTTATGGACAAGGAGATGTTCTGTTTTGCAAACTGTTTATTTCAGACCTGGCTTGTCTTTCCTGCATCCATTGCCTAATACCTTTTGCTATGCCGGATATGTAAGGTCCAGACAGCAGTAATCAAATATGCTTACCTACTGTGAGTGCATGAAAAGCCATGCAAGTGAGAATGGGGATCCTTTAAACATCTGTTAATAAGCAGGCAGTCTTGAAGTTGCATTTCATATCTGAAAGAAACACGTTACCTTAGAATATCCCCAAGTGTCAGGCTGGATCCGTAAAGCTTTTTCGTCAGCTGTACCCCTGCGCGTCGGTAGGCATCGTCTGCGGCTCCACGTCCGTCGTCGGCGTCGTGAACGCCTGGATGACGTCGTCGGAGTACTTAGACGCCACCCTCACGCGCTGACGTCAGTTCTACTTCTTTCCGCGCCAGCAAGCGCAGATCCGGGAAGAGTGTACCCTTAGTCATTTTTTTGACTAACTTTTTGGACATTTTTGTCTATCTATTTCGAGTCGACTTCAACTCCTGGTGCCGGTAGGGATGCCCGGGTTCAAGCCGTGTGAAGTCTGTCACCGACTGATGTCGGTTACCGACCCCCACCATCGGTGTCTCTACTGTCTTGGGGCCGACCACGATGACAAGTCGTGCCCCGACTGCCGGGCCTTGACGTCGAAAGGGAGCGGTCCCGCAAGTTCCTCGAGATCCGGCAGTCGGCTCCGTGCCGCTTGAGGTCCCAGTCGAGGAGGAGGTCGAGGGACCGGTCGCGGAGCCGCAGCCATCACCGCTCGTCGGGATCCAAGTCCTCGCACTTAGGTAAGTTGAGGCATAGCAAAAAGAAGTTGAAGAAGCGGCATCGCTCTTCGTACTCCCCGCGCCGGTTGCCGAGGGTTCAGGTGGCACCACCCACGCGGCTCCGCCGGAGTCGCATCCTGCCCCACACACACCGGTCCCTGGGCTTCATGCGACTCCGGGCGAGATTCGAGACTTCCTTGTGGCCATGAGGACTCTCTTCCCGCCGTCGAGGCCTGCCGGCGCGCATCCGGGCCCCGCAGGTCCGACTGGGGGTCCTAGCGAGCTGGCGGCTTCGGCCCCGGCGCCGTCGTCTACTTCGGTCCCGATGCCGCATGCCCCTGTGGGATCCAGGCCTGGATCCCGGTCGACATCAGTTGACCTCACGACTCCTCCGCTGGTGCCGACCCCCATGGTGTCACTCCCGGCGCAGTCCCCGGACGCCGCCGCCCCCGGTTTCAGCCCCGGTCCGGGTCGGAGCGGCGTCGCTCGGCGCAGTCTCTGGCGTCGATAGTTGGTGAATTCACCTATGACCCTTCTCCGTCATTTCTGCCTGTTTATCAGGACACAGATGAAGGGGAGGACTCGGATGGGTCTGAGGACCCTCTGGCACAGCAGTGCCAGTTAAGTCAGGACTGGGCAGATGAGCTGGGGGACGCCAGTGGTCTAGACACTTCGCCTGACACTGGTTTCATCTCTTCTCCTTCCGTGGCTACAGAGGAGGGTGCTGCTTATGCTGTGGTGCTGCGCAGGGCGGCCCAGGCCTTGCGCCTGAAGCTCCCTGCACCGGCCGTGCGGACTAGCCTCCTCACTGAGGTGCTTCAACCACCACTAAGCTCTTCGGAGCCTCTGCTGCAGTTTAATGAGGCCCTCACTAACATTCTGATGGGCACTTGGTCCAAGCCCTCCATAGTCTCTCCTGTGGATCGGAACGTGGCCGGCGCCACTGCCCAGCTCCGGGCGACCCCTGCTTTCTGTCCGTATACCCCACCCCCGAGAGTCTGGTTATCCAGGCCTCCACGTCCCAAACCGCCTTCCCGTCTGCATCTCCGGACCGGTAATCCAAACGGATGGAACAGTTTTGCAAGAAACTGTTTTCCTCCCTCAGTCTTGAGTTGCGGTCCATTAATACCGCATGCCTTTTGGACCGTTACACCCACTCTCTGTGAGATACGGTGGCGGACGTGCTGCCCCAGTGTCGAGAGGAGGCCAGGACACGGCTCGCCCAGGTTCTTGCTGAGGGGCGGGATGCAGCACGGTATTCCATTAGATGTTGGCTTGACACCATGGACTCGTTGGGCAGAGCGATTGCAATGACGGTGGCGATTCGTCGTCACGCCTGGCTGAGGTCCACAAACTATTCGGGGGACGTCCAGAGCACTCTCATGGACATCCCCTTTGATGGCCCTCGCCTTTTTGGCGACAAAGCAGATAGCACGCTGGAGCGCTTTAAGGACTCCAGGGCTACGGCCAAGTCCTTGGGTCTGTCGACCCAGCGCCAGCAAACTTCTGCTTTTTGCCCCTTTGGGGCCAAGGAAGGGGCGCCCCCGCACGTTCGTCCAGCCACAGGCCGCAGAACTAGCCTCAACGCGGTTGCAGACGTGGATTCAGCCGTGGCGGAGCAGGGAGACAGAGAGCCGATCAGTCCACATCTGCTCCCGCAGCATCTTCCTCAAAACCTTCCTAGTCTGAGCTTTCAGGACCATTTCACGCCAGTGGGAGGCAGAGTTTGCCATCACCTGCTCCACTGGCGTACCATCACTTCGGACAGGTGGGTGCTGCAAATCGTCCGAAGGGGCTACTCCCTCCTCTTCGTGGCGACCCCTCCAGCCATGCCACCGCAGTACCACCGCATGTCGGGGGATCACTTGCAACTTCTGCAGGAGGAAGTTACGGCTCTCTTGGCCATGGGGGCCATCGAGCGCATTCCTGGCCCAGAAGTAGGACGGGGTTATTACTCCCACTACTTTCTGGTTCCCAAGAAGGGCAAAGGGGGCCTACGACCTATCTTGTACCTCAGGAGCGTCAACTCCTTCCTCCAGAAGGAGAAGTTCAAGATGCTGACATTAGCTCAGGTTCTGGCTGCCCTAGACCCTGGACACTGGATGGTAGCGTTGGACTTGCAGGACGCTTATTTCCACATGCCCGTCCTGCCGGCCCGCTGGCGTTACCTGCGGTTCACGGTAGGCCACGAGCACTTTCAGTTTACCGTGCTCCTCTTCGGCCTCACCAGTGCCCCTTGGGTGTTCACGAAAGTGATGGCGGTGGTCGCAGCTCATCTGCGCAGATTAGGGGTTCCAGTCTTCCCCTATCTCGTCGACTGGTTGTTGAAGGCGGACTCGCCCCGAACAGTCGTCTCCCACCTCCAGACTACAGCCGACCTCCTGCATTCGCTGGGGTTCTCCATCAATGTGCCGAAGTCACATCTGAGTCCCTCCCAGAAGGTCCTCTTCATCGGAGCGGTTCTGGACTCGGCGCAGTTTCGGATCTATCCTCCCGAACAGCGGATTCGGGATATTCAGGCTCTGATTCGGATCTTTCAGCCTTTATCCCGAGTTTCGGTCAGTTTGTCCCTACGGCTGCTGGGTCTGATGGCCTCCTGCATCCTGCTGGGACATCATGCCAGGTGGCGGATGCGGGCTCTGCAGTGGGACCTGAAGTTCCAGTGGGCTCAACATCAGGGCAACCTGTCCGACCACGTCCTGATCTCAGAGGGCACTGCAAGACAGTTGCAGTGGTGGCTCACGGACCGCGATTGGGTCAGTGGCAGTTCCCTCTCCCTACCCCAACCAGAGCACGTAGTGGTGACTGATGCGTCCCTCCTGGGATGGGGGGGCCACATGGGAGAGGCAGAGATCAGAGGCCTCTGGTCTCCGGCGGAGTCCCGGCTCCATATCAAACTGTTGGAGCTGCGGGTGATCCGGCTTGCACTGAAGGCATTCCTTCCCTCTGTCCTGGGAAGTGTAGTGCAGGTGTTCACGGACAACACCACCGCCATGTGGTATTGCAACAAACAGGGTGGGGTGGGGTCGTGGACCCTTTGTCAGGAGGCTCTGCGCCTCTGGACATGGCTGGAACATCAGGGCATCGCCCTGGTGGTTCAACACCTGGCGGGCTCTCTGAACACCAGGGCGGACAAACTCAGCCGCCGGTGCATGATGGATCACGAGTGGCGTCTGAACTCGGACGTGGCGCAAGGTCTCTTTCGGCAGTGGGGAGAGCCTTGGTTAGATCTTTTCGCCACCGAAGAGAACGCGCAATGTCATCAGTTCTGCGCGTTGGGGCACTCGCTCGGAGACGCTTTTCGTCGCGAGTGGCGGTCTGTTGTACACCTCTCCGCCTATACCACTTCTGCCCACAGTGCTGAAGAAGATCAGGCACGACCGGGCCCAAGTCATCCTTGTGGCTCCGGATTGGGCACGAAGATACTGGTATCCCGAGATACTCAGTCTGTCAATCGATCCCCCGATTAGACTGCCTCTTCAGGAGGACCTTCTGTCGCTGCAGCAGGAGACAGTTCTCCACCCGAACCTGTTCAGCCCATGCGTGGAGATTGAATGGCGGCAGTTGATGCCATTTGACTTGCCTCCTGAAGTCTGTGATGTCATTCTGGCAGACAGGCGTCCCTCCACTAAAATGGTATACGCCTGCAGGTGGAACAAATTTGTGGCATGGTGCAGAGCAAAGGCTGTGGATCCCCTTTCCGCCCCTCTTTCTGAGGTTCCCCTCTTTCTCCTTTCCCTGGCCCAGCAGGGCTCTGCTCTGGGCACCATCCAGGGATATCTTTCAGCTGTTTCAGCCTTCTCGAGTCTTCCCGATCAGCCTTCTCTTTTCAAGTCCCCTGTTGTCAATAGATTCTTGAAAGGCATCATGCACATGTTTCCTGTAGTTCCTTTCGTGATGCCTCCGTGGGACTTGAATCTGGTTCTTACTTACCTGATGTGCGCTCCCTTTGAGCCACTTCATAATTGCCCTCTCCGTCTTCTGACTCTTAAAAGCGCTTTCCTGGTTGCCATCACCTCTGCAAGAAGAGTGAGTGAGCTCCAGGCTCTTTCATCTAAATCTCCTTTCCTTTCTGTCCATCCGGACAAGGTTGTTCTGAGGACTCGTCCTTCTTTTCTTCCTAAGGTGGTGCCTTTCACATCGGGCAGTCCATTACCTTGCCCACCTTCTTTCCGCCTCCGCATCCCTTGAAAGAGGAAGAGAGGCTCCACCGTCTGGACCCAAAACGTGCGCTCTCCTTTTATCTGGACCGCACAAAACAGTTCCAGGTGGACGACCAACTCTTTGTTGGCTACGTGGGCGCTAACAAGGGACGGGCGGTGCACAAGCGAACCATCTCTCGGTGGGTCGTTTTGTGCATTAAGGTATGTTATTCTTTGGCTAAAAAGGATCCTCCTCTGGGGCTGCGCGCCCATTCCACTCGGGCCACAGCAGCTACTACTGCCCTGGGACGGGGAGTCCCTCTGCAGGACATTTGTTAGGCAGCTACGTGGGCCTCGATGCACACGTTTGCCAAGCATTACTGCCTGGACAGCCAAGTCCGAAGAGACGGCTTCTTTGGCCGTTCCGTTCTCCAGGACTTCCTGGTGTGATCTTGGTTCGCAGACCCACCACTGGGGTTGGTATTGCTGGGGTATCTATTCTAAGGTAAGGAATCTAACTAACGTGTTTCTTTCAGATGCACAAGTTACTTACCTTCGGTAACGATATATCTGTAAGAAGCATTAGTTAGATTCCTTACCGTCCCACACATCCTCCCCGTTCTGCGAACCGATATCTAGGGTTAAGGTTATCCCTTTCAGGGCCCTAGTTTCTTGGCACCAGTGTCGGTTTCTTGCATGGCTCTGCGTTCCTGACGCGGAAAGCTATGTACAGAACTGATGTGAGGGTGGCGCCTAAGTACTCCGGCGTCATCCCAGCGATCACGACGTCGATGACGGACGCGGAGCCGCAGATGATGCCTACCGACGCGCAGCAGTACTGCTGACGAAAAATCTTTCTGGGTCCAGCCTGACGCCTGGGGATATTCTAAGGTAAGGAATCTAACTAACTAATGTTTCTTAAAGATATATTGTTACCGAAGGTAAGTAACTTGTGCTTTGGTGCACCATCAACCTCTAGTATCTCATCATCCTCTGAGACTCATAGTGCACTTTGTGAACTTTCAAGTAGGTCTGCTGCCGTCTGCTCCATAGCTACCCTCTGTGAGGAAAATCCATTTTCTCTTCTGTCATTTCCAATTTCGACCTTACATCACCCTTTGATCCTTTCCTCTGCAACATAGGTTTTTAACTGTTTTGTGGGTAACCATTTGAGCTTGCATAATAGCACCACTTAGCATGCATAGTCATAGTCGGCTTCCAGAGACTGTGTGCTGGATGGCCAGTTCAGAGAATATTAGCTAGCATATGTCCATATTGACATTGATGACTCACTAGGTTGGTGTGGGCACCTCACGTGCTTCTCTAGGCTTTCTCTGCTTTTCCAGAGGGTTTCTGCCTGTTTCTGAAATACGCTTACCTGAGCAGTCAAACCCAGTTGTGTTGTTCTCCATATAAACATGTTGTGAAAGTGACTGGTTGTGTCCATTCCCCCTTTGTTATAAAAAATAAAAAAGTAGAGTTGGTTCTTCCCAGGACTCCCCGATGATTGTGCTCACTGGCTAGAACCTGGAGGCGAGATTTTCTTCTCTTCAACCCTGGTGGCAGCTGGAGTCAACACTCCATACTGAGGTAGAGGGCTTGCAAATGGAAGCATCTTCTTGATGTTTGCATAAAATTCCCAGCCCACATTTTTCTTCCTTTGGACGGATAATGACATGGCAGTAGAATGTAACAGATGAGCCTGCTATTGTCACTGTTTTGAGAGACCACTAGGCTACATCTATTTGTAGGCTCTTTGAGCCACTGATCTTAGCAGGCAAAAACATTACTCTACTGACCTCTAATATTAAGAAAAACTGAGTGTAGGATTATGGGTATTTTAGGTCAATATGGTAATGTTCACCTCATTGTGAGACTGACTGTCCTTGCACTTTGGGAGATTAGTTAGAAGCTGCCACCTTACTTGGAGTGAAGTTTGTCTGTGGTGTCTTGCTGTTATTTTCTGTAAATGCTACTGGGTTAGTGAAGACGTGTACTCGACCTCTTAAGTGTTGTTTTTTGATATGCCAGATACCCTATAGATATCAAAGCCTCCTTGCATGCTTTTTTCTGCCTTACCTGACCCCATTTCGTAGCCCTTCCGTAGACTTAATTGGCCCGCAAAGGCATCAGCTGCACAGTTTTATTGCTGTTTATTCCCTGATCGTATTACCTTCATTAGGATTCCAAGATTTTGCAACGAGATTTCAGTTTTTTTGCTTCATCTGACTTACTACATTTCCTAACAAGCCAATGTGCCATAGCTGTTTGCACCAGGATTTTACCTGACTTGTCTTTTTACAATACAGTGTTGAACTTTTCTGAGATTCCCTGTGTGGCATTACACCATTTATTTTTTCCCCAAGATGTCCAGCAGGGCTATTCATCAGGTACTTATCCAAAGTACTGTTGCATCTATACTGAGAAATGTTCCTCTAGGAACTGGTTACTGGTTACATACCTTGTGGCTTTGCTAGAGAGGTACTGTGGCTTTTTCACTCACCCTAGGACTTTAGTGCCTGCATGGAAGACTACCAGTCACCTCTACGGACTTCCTACATGACCAGCATCCTTATGCCCAAGGGTTTTTGGCGAATCAGTCACCCATCCTTACAACATTTACATTTGACATACTTCCCTGGTTAAGAGGTACGGAAGACTTGGTGGTTTGCCTTGCCATCTGTCCTTGAATGTAAGCGCCAATTTAGACAGCTGGGTTATGGATTATTACCCTAGCTTTTGGCTTATACCAGACATGTTTCTATTTTCGTGTTCAGCATGGTTGGATTGGTTAAACATAACTTCTCTTCCACTGAAGAGTAGAGATGAGATGGGGTCTGATTCATGCTCTTCATTCTGCTCAGTTGTAGACAGAATAAAATGTAGGAAGTGTGGACTGGTATAAGCCTTATTTGCCAGCTTTCTGTGCTGTCTTCTTCTAGGCTCTTGTTTGAGGCAAACTCATGGTATTTTTGCGTGTGCCCCCCATCCTAGGTGCTTTGGTGTCCCTTTCCACTGGCATCCAAAACCTTTACTTTATGTCAAGCCAGCTCTCAAACGTATAGTTAATTATGTTTTAGGCACCATATCTATTACAAAACCTGAGGATTAGACTCGTGTTAGTTTGCCTCAAAACTGTCAGAAAAGAGACGTCCTGGATTTTTTTAAAGGCCCTATAGGTTCAGGAAGCAGACTGGTTTACCAAGCTGCCACGGCGTGGCATACCAGCCTGCATTATTTTTCACCAGTAGGCAATTTCGAATATAAATGACTGGCTTGGCTAGTAGAGCAACACATGTTTTGCCCCAGGTGTTCTGTGAGTAAGCCTGTATGTTCCTTAAGTCTTGTAATGTCATATTTATATTGTTCAGTCCCAGAGTATCCGTGAACGGTGATTCTAACCTAGAGCACTTCAAACCTTCTTAGCGTTGTGGTGTGTGAAATGGGCTTGCCATCATACTACTCTATGTCAGATCCATGTATCTTATCTTCACCGGGATTGACCTAAATCTCTGCTACAAACCTTAGATCATTGAAAAGCATGCATATTAGCTCACAAGGTTCCTATGTGTAGTTGGGTTCTATTTACAGGTAAATATCTAATAATATTCCAGATTACTTCCTGTTTGAAGTGTAGAATTTGATTAATTTGGTTTCCATTCTCATGTGACCGATTCAGTTGTCTGATTGGGTTTTACATTCTGATGCTCCTGGGGAAAGAAGGTGAAGGCCTGCTTGATATTCAGTCGTCTATGTCTATTATGCATGATCAGTTGTCAAGTGAGGCTCTTAATATCTGGAATTTCCTTTAGTCTTTGTGGTACACATTTGGGTTGACATCCTATTCCTGGTACTTTAGTCTTTATATTACTTTCCACCCTCTGTCCATTCTTAGGTGGTGTGAGCAACGCTCAATAAAAGGAAAGTGTACAGCTTGTTGCTGTCTGTGTAAAAGGGTGTTTCTTTCCTAGTCTACTTAAGTCAGTCAATCAGTACATCACACTGCATTTTTGCCAGACTGATACCTTGCTGTTGCAAGAACCAGATGGGTTGCCTTCCTATTCCAAATTCTTTACCTTTAGAACTGTGATAAATTTCAAACCTTTGTAGGCTTCAGAAAGTAATAATTATAATGTGATTTATAGAGCCCATAACTACTTCTTGTGAAGTGTCCCAGCACTAGGATACGGACTACAGAGAATAGTGTTGCCCAACTCACAGGATATATCTCAACGTAATCCAAAAAGCCAGGTTTTTAGGGTTTTTTTCTGAAAATAATTTCAGATGGGGCTTGCTGAATTATCACAGGGAGAGAGTTCCAGATTTTTGGCGAGAGAAGGCCAAAGGAGCTGACTCCTATTCGGAATCTTTTGAACTTTGGGATATATGCTCATTTTGCTTCTTCCAATCTTAGGTTCCTAGATGGTACATAATCTTTCACTATCAACTGAAGATACTGTGGGCCTTGAAAGGAAAGGGCATTATAACAGTAACAGAGCACTTTAAAGCATTCACCTCACAAGGAACCAGTGCAGCTTTCATAGTGCGAGACTGATGGAGGCCCGCTTGAGCAGTGCCTGAGTGGCAACCTTCTGGGCCCGTTGAAGCCTGTTAAAACTGGACTGGGATACTCCCAAGTAGAGGACATTGCAGTGGTCCAGCATTGAGGTCACCAGGGCCTGGAATACTGTTTTTTGGGGTGGATTTAGGTAGGAGATGGAGAATTTTTTTCAAGGATCTCAACATCCTAAAGCTTTCCCTGCGAGGGCAGTAATCTGGGCATCGGAGAGTTTTTCGTCCAACCAGATGCCAATATTTTTTACCTTAGACTTAGAAGGGAGTAGAGGACCGAGACTCTTAGCCCACCAAGCATTGGTCGAGATGTTGCAGTACTTGCCCAGAACCAATACCTCCATCTTCCCGCCATTCAGCTTTAAGCAGATTAAATTCATCCAAGCCGCCTCCTCCTCCTCTGAAAGACATAAGGAGAGGGAAGTGGCCACAGATTTGTTGCTGTGAGATAGAGTAATGGCCGCTTGCGTGTCATCAGCATGTGAGCTAATGGTAAAACCATTGCGTTCAATTATCTCTGCCAGAGAGCAGACGTGTACATTAAAAAGGGTTGGGCTTAATGAGGAACCCAGCGGCACTCCCTGCTGCATTGAATGAACAGTTGAGTAGAATGGTTTTTGAGAGACCTGAATGGTACGTCCTGGCAGAAATGAGGTTAGCCAAAGCAGTGCATTGCTGCCAATGCCGCAGTTTCAGGGCCTCTCGACCAAGATGTTATGCGATACAGTGTCGAAGGTGGCACTGAGATCCAGTATAAGGCTAGCTGCAGTGTCACCCTCGTCCATGATCTGACGGGCCGACTCAGGGGGCTAGCAACAAGCCCGATTGGGTGCTATAAGAGGTGTGTCAGCCAAATTGAGTCCCATGCAGAAGATTGTTGTCCTACAGATATCTGGAGAGCTGCCTATTCACGTGCTTCTCTGCAATCTTAGAGAACAGAGGAAGCCGTGATATAGGTTGATAGCTTTCAGGCTGAGATCGGTCAGGTAGGAATTATTTCTTTTAAAGGGGTACCACCATGGAGTGTTTCCACTGCTGGGGAACACATCCGTAGGAGAGAGATTGAGAAGTTCACACAGGACAGGTTGAATATTTTCGCATTCCTGCTCCAGGATGGAGAGGAGATTAGGTTGGGTGGGGAGCCAGCTTGAATGACGGAGCATAGGGATGTAAGTTTGTCAAGTTGGATAGGACAGAAATGCCAAAGCTTGACACTGTCAACTGAAGGGTCAAACCTTGCGTTCAGCTGTAGGTGGTTTCTGGCTGCCGCCGGGAAGGCGGCATAAATGTTTTCCACTTTTTCAGAGAAAAAGGAGGCCAGAGCATTACAGCTTTCTTCAGAAAGAAGGGATGAGGGTGAGACTGACGCCAGAAGGGTGAGAGATTTAACAGTCTGGAAAATTTCATGGCTAGTATTTTGTTGGAGTAATCTTGGCAGGACTGGTTAATGAGCAGGTGATATGCTTTTAGTGCCACCTTGTAGTCATCTCTGCATCCTGCATCGTAGGCTGTGCACCAGAGGCGCTCGAGCTTCTTGCATTTCTTTTTAAGGACCGAAAGTTCAAGGACCGAAAGTTCATCATTGAACCATCCTGCTGAGGGCTAATTTATCTGTGCGCCTTTTTTTTCCGAGAGTAGCAATATGATCTAATGGTCCTCTGAGCCAGCCGCCAGAGAGTGCTGGCTTTATCAACATGGACGCTGAGACCGAGCGAGAGAGGCGGGGCAGACCATCGAGAGGGGTGTGGGAGCAGTTGTACGCGCTGAGCCCCCGCAACTGCCGTATGTGATCGCAGGTACCACGAGTGGTGGGTAGAGGCAGAGGTTAGGCCAGGCCTAGCAGCGACATTACAGCCTCGCAACAGGACGACTGCAGGAGGACCGCAGCATCACTCACGAGCCCCGGGCGCCGGTAATCTAAGGGACCCAAGTAGCAAGGCGGTGAAGCGACGGTAAGGCTAGGTTAATGGACTAGTACAGGGGCCTTAACCCTTCCTGAGCAGAGGTGGCCGGCATTAGGCCGGTGCAGCTTGCCAGTGTCTGGGTAGCCCCACCAGCCCTGCCCGTCCTCCCTCTCACCCGCCAGCACACCCCCTCACTCCTTCACCGCACCCTCCACAGCTGGTTTCCTGCAACACCATTGCAACACTGCCACACTCAACTTGCCCCCACACAACGCTAATCCTGCTGACTCGTGGGATCCTCAAGTTACAAGGCCACCAGCCTAACCAGGACTACTAGAGAAACAGCTCTACAGCCACACAACTTCATTGCCTTGTTAACTCATCATCTGAGGCATCACTCAAGCTAGGTGCAGCAGCCACGTACAGGGCAGTGTGGCTTAACAGAGAACAGCACAGCACAGCACTGCACCCAATAGCCCCTCAAACCGGGAGAACAGGGAAAAGAAGAGAGACAATAACTGAGCCTAGAACAGCTTACCTGATGGGTAACAAGGACCTGTTCCATTATGAGGTCAGGGAAGCAAAGAAGGACACCGCAATAGGGTGGCAACAGACGGGCAAAAACCACGACCAGCATAACGCCACTTGTGAGTGTCGACATAGCCCCAAGGGCCTCAAGGAACCGGCCAGGATCACATATAAATTCCAGCTACTAAAAGACTCAGCAGCGTAATTTTCTCAACCACACTCAAACCATTGGGCTTCCTGTCTCACTCACACCCACAATTATCAAATTGATTGATGAACCAATCACCAAACAGGTTCCTGGCTTCAACCAAGATCCAGCCTCAACGAAAAAACAAAACTTTACGAACACCCTTGTCAGGGCACACTTGAGCCATCACGTAGGCGATAAGGACTTCCCTGCCAAACGAGATCTAGCATCTTGCGAAAGCACTCCGTGTAAGACCAGTTTAAATTTTAACATCAAAGAATGGGTCTCAAAGGGGAATGGCCACATCAGACCTGCAGTGGCAGCCTCGGGCGACTACCTGTCCACCAATAGCCTTCACTTACAAACCTTCCCCGGGAGTCCAGAATTACTCTCATATGAGTTTGACCAACAACAATTAAACCCAGGGACAGGACTGGACCGAACACAACGTGAAGTCCTCTTAATCGGACTCATGACTAATCCCAAGAAATGACTGAGGAAGAGACAAGCCCAGGAACAGGGAGAAAAAGAAATTACTGTTATCAGTCCAGATTATGAAACAACCAAACAACTGGGCACCAAATCAGAAGTAGAACCAGGAACTGACTACCCAGACCTCACCAGATCAATGGGATGCCCTCCTAGCATCCTATACACCTGAAGCCGATTGGCTTAAATGCGAAATTGAAGGCACAGATGCACCAGAAGGAACTGCACTTACACAGGGGAGCCCACATCCCTCAACCTGTGGAAAGCCAGCAGGCAAGACTGAAGACACAGAGGGACCAGAGACAACTGAGCCTGTACAAGGTAGTCCGCATCTTTCAGCCACCGGGAAACCAGCGCACCAATTGATTAATGGCACCTGGCCCTCCCTGCTAAGGACCATCCAAACAATGATCAACGTGCAAACATACCACTCACTCAAAATGGACATTCAAATAGAGGTCCTGAACACCGTTACAACCTATGTGTCTAGGATAGACCAGAAAATAGCTGGCCTGAACAAACTAATCAAAAGAGCACTAGATAGTGTAATAAACCTCAACCCCAATTTTGGAGAAATTAAGCTGCCTCCCCAAAGTCGGGGGAGAGGGGGGCTGGGGGGGGGAGCTGAGGGGGGGGGTGGGGGGGAGTCCTAGAGGATCTGAAAGCCACAAACAAAACAGATAGTGGTTAACCACGAGAGTTGACTGCTCACCGACTCACAAAGACACGCAGCCAGTTCCAGAAACTAACCACGGAATGGCCCAGGAAGAGATTACCACGGGGAATAGCAGCTTTGGCAGTAAAGAGAAAGCGATAAGGACTTCCCCAGATAAAACAAGTGAAGCAACTATTGGATTTAGAAGAAAAATACTCACCCCTTCGCAAAACCAACTAACCAAAAAAAGAGTACCACAAACCCACCGGCTCAACAAGAAAGAGTACAAAACCAAAAAAAAGGAGCCAAAAAATTAAATCCCAAAACAAAAACCTGTCAAAACCAACCTGGTTGATGTAACATGTCTCCTGTACTCAGTACCGTATAAGGAATGCTGAAACTAGTAGAGAAACCCCCACAGTGAGTAGGTCAACTGCATCACAACCTCTTAACACCAATGGTGACCCCAAGGGGACTAAAGGGTTAAACTCTACAATGATTTCAAAAATTTCACATCATTCATCCAAGACACGCTCGACAAATGCAGTTAAAGATGGCACCCCACAACAAGCAAGGGACATCATAGAAGACAAAGGGGGAGAAAGCAGAGCAACAACCACCAGCACGGAAGGCCAAGGATATGTAAAGGACGCACAGCATGGGGTAGTAGTACCCGAAATACCCATTACTCAAAAAACAAACACAAGCTCCACTTCATCCTTGAGATCAACCAAGCATGGCCAAACACCCACCTAGTAAGGACCATCCGCAACATTGAAACAGGGATCAACTTTCGTCAAGTGCCCCAGTTCCGCTTGGAATCAATCAGTTCAAACCCTCAAGAGAAACACACCGCTTACAGGAGTGGTTATAGTGGCCCAGCAATGACGATCGCCAACTGCATGCAAGGGACAGCACCCACTCAAATACCCATAGATAATGCCCCACCTCACAACCTGAGCGCAACAGCGGGAGGGGACCACCTGGATCCAAAAGAAAGATCTCAGACCCTGTTTTAGTAATCGACCGTCAAGAGGATCGGGCCCCAAGTTACACAAAGCTGTCAGGATGGGAGGCAAAGGGAAACTGCCCCAATGGGCCCACAAGCACTACCAACATCAGCGGCCCGACACACTAAGATATCTTCAGTCATTCTCAATAATAGCTCTGCAGGAACATGGGCACCTGAACCAATTGCAATCCCGGGATTCACCAATTCCCTGATCCCAGCCATCAGAGAAGCAAAATTCGGACGATGGAAAGGTGGCCTGGGAGTATATGTATCAACAGCACTCACAATGAGTTTCAATGCTCAAACAACCGAACATAACAGACTCCAGATAATGCACCTAACCTTTACAATCAAAGGGAAAGAACAGCACCTCACGTTGATAAATATCTACATACCACCAACACAAAAAGATCGTACAGAGCTGTCAAAACAGATAATAAATTACATCGCTGACTTGGAAGGCGAGCATCAAGATATCTCACTAATGGTGGCAGGTACTTCAACATGACACTACTAGGCCACACCATCAACAGCAAAGGTACTGGGGTCTAGGAACGGGAGTGGGACATTTCCAAAGAAATCCAACTAGGCACAGCAAGGAAGGACCAAATGGGTATATCCCTGGTACGGAAACTGGAGCATCTGACGCTACGAGTTCTAAATGGCCGCATTAACTGAGATATTCCCCAGCTTTCCCGTTTCATTCTCAATCCGGCAGCTCACTAATAGACCACACTGGGGTGTCTCTTCCCCTACTACACTTAGCTCTTTCATATATGCTCTTTCATATAAATGGGCTCAAGACCGGAATGCGACCACTTACCTCAGGAGCTGGCACTGGCCATGTCACCAACAGAGAATAAGCATTCATCAGATGTAGCCAGAATCGCATACTCAATCAACTGTAAAAAGAATTTGGTGGTCGAGCGAAAGACTGGAACATGAAGCAACCCGCCACTTGGAAAAATCCCATCAATTAAATGGCACAATCACAGACAAATTGGTTGAATTTACCACCGCCCACACAGAACAGTTCTCAACCAAAGTAAATCCTGGGACTGCGCAGCCCAGATAAACCTCCTTAACCGCCCATAATTCATATAAGTTAGTAAACTCCTGAAGTGGGAAGTCAATAAGGCTTTGGGAGCAGCTCAACACAGCCCCTCAAATGAAGAAAACAGTGCCACCCTGAAAGGAGCAAAGCGAGCCTTTAGGTGTACAATATGGGCAATCAAAAGAGAAAACATGGACACCTTTTGGGCTAAACTCATTTGGGACTTTAGGCACAATAACTCTAGGTTCAAACATCTCAGAACTGGATTGGGCTGCCTTCCTATTAGCCCACTTGAATCCTCAACCATATACAAACCCTATCCTGCACAAGAACGGATCAGACAACTCTGGATCGGATAGCAGACTGGCCCCAATGCGGTAGTCAGGCAAGCCAGGCAACATCAAAATCAAGCTCGAGGAGGTGCAGCGACAGTTCACCAAGGGGGCGGTACACCGGGGCTCCGAGACCAAATGGGATCCCCCATGCAATATATAAAACCAACCTGGTAAAATGGGCCAAAGCAATGGGGTCACTCTTTAATTACAACTTAACTGCTGGATCAATCCTACCTTCCTGGAGCGGATCCTTCATCTCTCCAATCCGCTCCCTCCTGGCCACAGGAGAAACAGTAGCCCTAATCTTCCTCGACCTCTCAGCGGCCTTCGACACAGTCTCCCACCGCACCCCAACACGCAGACTCCACGATGCAGGGATCCGCGACAAGGCCCTCGACTGAATCCACTCTTTCCTCTCCAGCAGAACGCAGCGAGTCAGACTCGCTCCTTTCCTCTCGCACCCTACACCAACCACCTGCGGAGTCCTCCAGGGGTCCTCACTCAGCCCCACGCTCTTCAACGTCTACATGGCTCCACTCACCCCCATCGTCAGAACACACGGACTAAACATTGTTTCATACGCAGACGACACCCAGTTCATCCTCTCCCTATCCAACGAACCCAACGCAGCAAAACACAACTTTCAAGAAGGCATGGAAGCTGTCGCTAAATGGATGAAAAGCAGCTGCCTACAACTCAACACTGACAAAACAGAAGTACTCATCATGGGCCCACACCCCAACGCCTGGAACGACACTTGGTGGCCCCCGCCCTCGGAAGCCCACGGACCACACCCACAACCTTGGAATCATCCTGGACTCTGAGCTCAAAATGGACCGCCAGATCAACTCCGTCACATCCTCCTGCTTTCACTACCTCCGCCTCCTGCGTAAGACCTTCAAATGGATCCCCCTCGAGCACAGAAAGACCATCACTCACGCCAGCAGACTCAACTACGGCAACGCACTCTACGCCGGAATAAACAAAAAACTCACCCGCAAGCTATAAAACATCCAGAACGCTGCCGCAAGATTGGTCCTCAACCTGCCAAGACACTGCCATGTCTCCCAGCACCTGCGCACACTCCACTGGCTCCCCATCGAGGCTAGAATCACCTTCAAGATTCTCACCCATGCACACAAAGCTCTGCACAACACCGGACAAGCATACCTGAACAGCCGACTCAAATTCCACGCACCCCAAAGGACCCTATGATCAGCCCAGCTCTCCTACGCTGTGGTCCTCCGTGCCAGAAAGACCAGATCGGGAGGGAGGCCACTCCTTCTCCTTCCTCGCAGCCAAAGCCTGAAACGCCCTACTGCTCCACCTCAGACAGACAACATCACTCCTCATCTTCACGAGAAACCTCAAAACTTTGCTCTTCGACAGACCACCTCCTTGATTGACTGGATCCTGCACCTCCCCGGCGCCTTGAGACCCCTGCGGGTGAGTAATCGGGCTTAACAAACTCATGATTGATTGATTGGCAAATTCCACCTTACCTCCTGAGAGCGATAGAAACCCTATATTCTAACACTTGGGTCAGGATCAACCTGGGGAACGGAGAAACCCTATATTCTAACACTTGGGTCAGGATCAACCTGGGGAACGGAGACAATCTCTCAAGGGTCATCCCGATAACCAGAGGGCTCAAAGAAGGGTGCGTATTAGCATCGCTGCGATTCAACTTATTTCTCGCTGACCTTCGGCCAACACTCTCTTCCATCAACTTGCACGCCCCGAAACTAGGGTCTGCTCAGCTATCTAACATACTAAACGCCGATGACCTGGTGAAAACCCCAAAAATGGGCCCTTAAAGGGAAGACCATCTGGCCTTAGCCGGATAATTGACAGCGATGGCTCCTTCAAGTCTCGCAAGGAGATCAAAAAGAAAGGGATGTCTCTTGCTGCAGGCCTGGCAGGAATGTTTAGACACCTAAACGGGCTTTCCTATACCATGATTCTTGAAACCGCTAAAGCAAAAATAGTACCTACCGTAGCCTATGGCTGCAGTGTTGAGAGGTAGAGATACTTTGGTCCTGGACAAAACATTTGTTCGCATATATAGGCGAATCGTTCATCTCCCCATAGCCCATCACCAGCACAAACCAGGCTCCAGTTTGGGCTAATAAAGCAGTCCTATGCAGTGGCGTCACTATCTTTGGATCTTTAATTCCGGCTAGGGGTATATTTAGTTATTATGCTCTTCTACAAGATCTTCCAACAGATTGGAATAGCGCGTAACTAAAAGCGACATGTCAGCTAGTATGGTGGATAAGTTCAGCAGAGGCCCTGGGGGCATGTAGATAAGAGCTCCTGTCACAGCAAAGTTTTTTGCAAGAGCCAGGGAGAAGAAGGAAGATTTGCAGCCCTCAATAGAAAGTAAAGAGAAGGAGCATTTATTTATTTGTATTTATTTATTTGCGGAGTTTTATATAGCCCTGGCTAGACCCGGGGATATCAGTGCGCTTTACATGAGGATCAGCGAATTACAAGTTACAAAGAATTACATCAGTTACATGAGCCGAGTATAACATAAGAGGAAAAACAATAACATGAGGTGTTAGCGCCTAGAATAGTTCAGACACACGTCCAATGGGGCATGGAAGGAAGAGGGGGAAATGGCAAAAAGGGGTAAGGAGTGCATATTCCGTCAGGCAGACTTGAAAGTAGTGATTTTTTTGCAATGGAAACAGATTTTACTCAACTTCAAGGAAGTGTGCATTAAATCAAATATGCTAAAGGGGTCTGCTTTCAGAAACTAATCAACAGATATATTAATTGTGCTTCAATATCCATGACCCTGACAGAATTGATTAAACATTGAATGACATGATCACAATCTAAATATTGCAAGCAATTCCAGTGGAGGCCTTTATAAAAAACTATCGTGTTCAACCCCTTCTTTGTAGCTGTAGAATAGTAGTGCCTGACAATGGAGAAACCTTGCGGGATGGCCTGTAATATATCAGGGATTGAGTACTTGTTTAGCCAAGTTTCAGTCAAAAAGATAGCATATGCCCCTCAAGAAACAAAACTGTTCAAATCTTTATAGTGCAAGTATTACTGTAGACCAGCTCTCAGCAATTCAGCCCTGGCACTAAGATACCCCAACACTGGTAATACTGCTTCCCACAAAAACACTAATTTAATTAACAGTTTCGCATTTTTAGCAAATTCTACCCTTGGACCTGATGGTTAAAGTGCTTTATTTAACATTTTTGCAGACAAATTCCAAAAAATCAATACATGCATGCAATCAGCCAAACATGTAATAGCTCAATATAATTTTAAATCAATAAGGCTATCCTCCATAATACAAACAGTTCAGGGACAGTCAAAATGAGTATATAAAGCAAAGTGCATTTGGTATGGAAAAAATATAAGTATTATTGATGACTTACACCAAGGTCAGTAATGAACACTTTGAAATCGAGTGATCACTCCCGAAAGCACACCCAATCGTTTGGTCTATGTATGTTCAAGGTACATTTGTGGACTTCAAAATAAAAGTAAAACTTGTTAAACTGCACCTTATGCATCTGTTCAATTGCTAAATATTAACGTTGCAGAACATATTTTGAAATACTTACATAATACATTCATTGACTTGTGATACTTATTTCTGCCATACACAGCTCAAAAAATCTCCACTTTATCCATAGTTTAGTATATTTGAGTTTGTATCTCGAACAGTAACCTGATCTAAAACTAAATGCAATCAAAATACTCCTTGATAATTACAACCACAATATAATGGTCCTTGTTAAAATTGCATTTTTATTTATATTATTTTCCTGAGTATCACATCTGAATAATAGTTGAGTAATAGATGTTAAATCTCACTCATATATTAAAGTTATTCATGGTTAATCAAGGTAACTATAGATGTTGGGACACAGAGTAATCTACAGTTAATCTAAGTTTATTAATTTTAAAGGTTTATATTCCTAAAACCCAAGAGACCTTTACCATCTTGAATTGTGCCTAGAGCATGGCTATTAGAATAGCCCCACACTTCCTAAAGTTTTGCTGTCAGCTGTTACGTTGTAGCCCATTTGTGTGCCCACAGATATTATTTTGGACCACTATGGAAAAAGGGTCCCTAGTCCAGTCTCTGATTGCTCAAGAGATAAGGCGCTGGGCTCTTGAACAATATATTGCTCTCCTGGTGTAGGACTTTCAAAGACAGACAACAATTTTGTACATCTACTCAGCCGACATAATCAGGACACACAGGTGAAGTGAGAGCTGAATTTCAAAATTCTCTTGACTTAGCTTACAACTCCATTTAATAAGGCTTCTCTGCAGTGGCTGCCTACCTACAACACAGACACATCTATTTCACTTTGTCATTAAATCTTTCATGCGAGAGTAGAGAAGAGTTATCCCGCTAAAAGCACCACGTGCGCTTACTTGGGATCCCATCATTGACTTAACAAGGGAAAGTAGAGTCCAAGTTAGCTGTAAGGGCAAACGATCCATACATTGAAGCATTCTTTCTGCACATTTGGCACAGCAGACAGCGAATCTCATGTGTTTCTTGAAAAGATTAACATTGGCCAAAGGGACTCATGTTTTCGTAAACTTAACATATAATCACAATTAAACAGTTTGGAGAGCTATGTACGTAGAGAGGGAACGTGATATATTGGAGTGAAATACTTGTAAAGGCCCTCACTTGCAATCCTATTGGCTTTTTATTGCGATGTAGAGGTGGCTGAATTGTGCAGTGCCATGCTTCCATAAGTGAAACCTATTTATAGACTGTCATTTATATTATTCACCATCGAGTGTATTTTTGATGTTTGATATATAGATTTTTTGTGATTACATGATTCTTCTAATAAGGGAAATATTAAAAATAACCTATTCTGACAATCAATGTAAGTTCAATTAAAATGTCTTTTTTCTTTTCCCAAAGGTATACCCAGCGATGAGAGTTTATCCGCTTCTGTAACTACTCAGCCCATACACCAGACTGAAAATCCATCTTCGCTTATAACTACAAATACAGATCAATTTTTAACAACGCCTGATGGAGAGGACAAAGACTTACCACAAGATGCTTCGGAATTGAAACACAGATCGGCAAAGAAAGATTTGCTGGAGATAGACAGGTTTACCATTTGTGGTAACCGAATAGACTAGCATCTCCTTCCAGAGAGAGTGAATTGTACTTCGTATGGATGGACAACATGCCTAACCAGTACGGCACTTCCATATTTATTTAAAAACTTAAATTATTACTGGCAGACAAAGAGTACGTTCCTCCCTTGAGTGATTTGGCTTGTGTGGCGTCCGAATCAAGGAACCTTTGAGAACCTGACAGGGTGAATTGATAACTTGAATGGAGGATTCCTGGAACGACTATTCTGCTTTTCTGCAAACAGCTTAAAATGATTTCAGCTCGACTTGGCTCAGCAAAACGATGCTACCGACAAGCGACAATTCCTTAATGGCCTTTAAGTGGGAGGATGTGCCTGGAAAAAGAGCAGGTTTACCCAGCATGCCTTGCGTTCAGTTTTAAGTTACTTACATAAACATTTTTGTACTACTTTTACAGTAGCCAAAGGATTTGATGGACTAAACAGTTCATTTTTTCAAGAGGTCCTCTTGGAAGATGAATGTCCAGACAATACAAAACATGAAATCGGAAAGAATACATTTCACTGTGACTATCTATTAAAAACCATTCTGCTCCGAAAGGAAGAGGCATCAGGACTGCTTTATTCCACTACCCTCTCAGGCTTTTGCTTGATTTATATCTCTGTGATTGTTTCATCAGGTATTGATGGTTCATTAAATTAAATTAAAACATGGAGGCACAAAACAGTTGCTGCAAGGGTCCGCCTTTCCCAGCTTCATTTTGGCCACCACAGTTAATCTGCACACAGCGCCCTTCTAAAAATATTATCATTTCATTTTATCATTTTGTCACCTCTAGTTTCAGTGTTACGTGGCACATTTGTCCATGTTAATATGTTAATTAAATGCCACCAGCGTATAGAAGCAGAGGTGGCACAATCGAATATAGCACTTACCGTAACATGTACCTTCCTTCCTGAACAGAGTGCCAGGAGAGTGCATTTTGCATAATCTGTATGCTTCTGCTGTTGTGTTAGAATTTATAAGCTTGAATTAAGGTTTACATCTGTCCCAGGCTAAGGAACAATACTTGTCTTTGTCTAAAAGAAGCTGTGTATATATGTTCTCCAAATTTGGAAAAAAAGGAAATTTCTCCTAGTGAAGTGAAATGTAAGCTTTGCTGAAATAGTGCCAGGATTGCTTGTTTTAGTCCTCTCTACAAAAAGTGGAGTGAATTTGCAACAGGAAGTATACATTTTATCCTAAATCACATGTGTGAGAGTAGAAAGCAGCTTTACTTTATCCAAATATGACCTTTTTTGTGACCATGGCATTGAATTCCAAAATAGGAATGATGGAGCAGTGAATAATTTATTTTAACTGCTGTGATTCACTTAGGGCGAATAGTATGATTGTTAACTGAATTCACTGCCGCCAGCTGAGTAGATATTGTGCACTTTATAAGTACACTTTTTACATTTTTAATTTTATTTAACAGTTTAAGTGATCTTCATAAGTATGTTTTTCAAAGCGTGATTGAAAAAATTGTTTTAAAAAGTATAGTCCAATGGAGGCATAAATTGTCTGTAGAATGAATACCTAAGTATGAGGTAAATAATTAATTGCAGAAGATTTGATCTGAATAGTCCTTTAACCCTCATACTCAGACATTTTACTTCATGTGTTTTGCTCAATACAGTAAAAAGTCTATTTTTGCAATGAATTATTTAAAGGAAATTAACATTTATTTTGCATGAACCTTTCATAGTGGAAATAATCAGTTTCCTGGTGTGAGATAGTACCTTTACATTTGATGGTTAATACAGCTTGCTTCGGGGGCAAAAGGCAATTAAAATATTTTTGTTTACAACTTTCAAATCTACAGCTTTTTCAGCCTTAAACATATGACATCTTATCTGGGCTCTCTTTCGGTTCATATGAGGAAAGGACTTGAATGTTCTAACACCACACTTGTAGGAAGGAGTAGGTGTAACTGCAGTTCTGGCATACTGTTCCTGTATTGAAAACACATACACCAACAGTGACTTGTAGGGCCTCTGCCTTGTCTGAAACATAGAAAGAAACTGTAATTAGTCACTTCATACAGGTTTCAGGGATCCAAATGCAAAAATAGTTCATAAATTATTCACTGGTGTAAAAAAACGTGGGATAGTCCATCTTTCGCCACATGGTGCTTATGTTCAGTTTTTTAGTGCACAACACCCTCAACTTTATTATCAAGATATTGGTTTCATTAATATAGAATAACACACAGAGATGCCATTCAGCGCTGTTTAGGGTTTTACATGATCTTTTGTGTTGACGGTACATACACATGAACCATATGGAAGAATGGATAGTTAAGCCTAATACCTTGATTCCTGAACTCGTGTTATTTTTAAAGACCATTTAAAAATTATTTTTATAGTTTGCTCTAAACTTGGAGACATTGGCAAAGCCAGCAGCTCACAGGACTGTCAGTGTGGTGCAGCAAATACATTGTGTAGTAGTTCTCAATCAAGAACTGAAAGGGGAAGTAAGGCATGATTTTCATTGTTCTTCTGTTCACAAATCATATTCAGTAACAGTTTTATAAATGCATCTCGTAAGGCAAAATAAATTCAGTTTTGTAATCTTTCTTAAACAGAGCGTCTTTTTTTGCGTATTCCTTGTCATGAATACATCTATATTGTGAAGAACTTTATGCTGTTTCTGGTGCCTCATGAATTTGTGTTTCATCCATGCCACGGTGGCACTATTAATAGCAAAGTGTTAAATGTAGCAATGTTTGGTTGCTTTAGTGCTTAGTATTAAAACAGTAAATGCCAGAGCCCAAAATCTTTCTTAGGAGTGAGCAGCCACCACCACTGATGGGTCCACCCACTCCCAGTGTGGACACTGCTCATTATGTAGGTTCTAACACTACATCTGCCTACAATCAGCAAAAAAGGTGCCAAAACGATGGATTTGTCAACAAAGTTGCCATGAAATTTATATGACATCTTTCTTCACTTTGATTTTCTATCTTGCTTTGGAAAAAAAATCTAATCTTGCAGTTGCATGCTGTAGATAGCAATGCTAGATAAATACTACAGGTTCCTACTGCTTAATTACATTGACCTTGCCGGATCAAAAAGACAGATTACACCATTCGTACGTGCTCAGGCTCCTGCCAGCAGTAGTGATACACACATTGTTTCCTTTAGAAATTATTAAATGCCTTTCATACAAGACATGAAACAGCCATTGCAATAAGTGGTATCAAGCAACCAGAATCGGCGATAAGGTTGAATTTTTCATGAACTGTTTATCAATTATTGGCTTTAATTATAATTCTGGAAATATAACATACTGAAATGTAATAATTGTGTATGAAGCATTTACTAGTTTCTACAAATGTGTATGCATAAACTTAAAATACAAAAGGTTCAATTTGGATAAATAAGCTCAATAGCCTTCATCACCACTCCCTTCACCCCCTCCACCCCCTCGCCCCCAATCGCAGAAAAACAGTATTTCTGATGGATACTTCTACCTGCACGTTTCTCACCTGTAGAATAATCCCAGGCTTCAGACTGGATCCAGAAACTTCAAATCTCTCAGGTCTCCAGTAGGGGGCACTGTCTTCATATTAACAACAAAAGTGACATTGGATGATATCACCGAAGTCATACATCACCCACCACAGTGCAACAACATCCTAAGCTCACTCTTGTGTGAGAGTTGTGTGTTCCTCACAAAAAATTCACTTCAGAGCAGTACATTGTTTCATCTGAAGCGCTCAGGCTTCAAGCTATTTCAAGACTGTGAGAGGCAGATGTCCATTACTGACGTCTATTCCATCTGCCTTTGGTGTCTGTGTTCGGACCATGATTCTTTTTCCTGTGAATACTGCCTCAGCATGCACCCAAAGGCCATCAAGGAGTATGAGGCCAAGTTACTCGTGGACTGAGCATGCAATGACGGGATCAGCCATCGTCGTTTGAGGCCATGCTGCAGGTCACTGGTCTCGCATTCCTCAAGCAAGTGGAGGAGAAACAAAAAACACCAGATACCCTCCATCTCCCTCAAGATCTTCTTCCTTGGAACAGTAGTTGTTTGTCATGGTGCCAGCATATCCTCCTCCAAGCAGCCTTTTGCCAGTGGCTCCACAAGACTTGTCCCCAAAGCTGCCTGGATCACCACCTACACTGCCTCCTGTGTTTTTAGTTTCACCGGCACCGGCTCAGTTGTTCCTGGAATTCCCGATACCTTCCTATATGGAGTTCCCGACACGAAGCTCAAACCTAGCACTATTCCTTACCACCATGTACAATCTATTTGCTCAAGCCACAGCACCATCATGCGCTTGCTCGGGCCCATGGCGCCTTACGCCTACCCATGTTTATGCTTTTGGGTCTGACACCAGTGCCATTTAGCTCTGTCCTTTCAGCACAGGTTCCTCCACCCTTTTTGCCAGCTCTCCATTACCTAAAGCCGCAGCCATCCACGTTCTGGCTAGCACCGCCACAGACGCCATCAACACCGCCGCCGCCGCCTCCTCCTCCATCACTGGACACTGATCCATCATCACTGCCTCCTCCTTTTCCAGACTCAAAACCCCACAACCAGTTCTTAGGGAGGCCCAGAGACTCTTGGCGGAGGAGGAGAAAAGTACAGGCATAGGATCTTTGATCTTTTCAGATCGGATTCTGAAACTCAGAATTTTTACATCTACAGTGATGATGGTAGAGACGAGCAATCTTATGAGCCGACAGGCCAGTGAATTTGATACCTACCCGAAGATGGCGATGGGATTCCTAGCAGAACCTCCTACTCCTGAAGTGATGTCCTTTCACTCAGTGATCAAAAGGTTACTGAGTTGCTGGAGATGCTACTTCCTGTGGTGAATGTCATGACAAATGTCCTCACCTCAACACCAGTGGTCAGTAGGCTCTTGGCAAGATACTACTGCTCTGCTCCAGCGCCTTTCTTTAGGGAGAAAGCGGACTCTGCCTTGGAACGTTTCAAGGTGAGCAAGGCCACAGCCCAGTCCTGGGACTCCCACAACCTCCGCCTCCCAGTTACTATCAGCAGGTTTGACACTTTGAACTGTTCTAGAGAGAACTCACTTTCTGCCAGGGTCAGCCCTTTAATCCCCAGACCCAAATCTGGTGATCAAGCTTTACAGAGGTATAGAGAGAGATATGTAAGTGCAGTGGTTCCCGCTAGAAAACCTTCACCACCTCCTCCGCTTCCTGCCTCGTACCACCAGGAGCGCAGATGTAGTTTGCTTCTCCAAACTCACACATACTCTGCTTGGGGCAGCTGTCCTCTTTTCTACTGGACGGGATGGTAATTTCATCGGACCAGTAGGTCCTTCAGATCATAGAAAGGGTGTACACCCTATTCTTCCTTAAAGCTCCACCTCTCCATTCCCCCTAGTTGTCTTCCCCTCCACCAGACCAAGAATCCATTCTGCAACAAGAAGTGTCAGTGCTCTTCCTGAAAGGAGCAGTTGAGTTATTGCTAGAGCAAGAGATTGGGTAAGGATATTACTCCTGGTATTTCCTAGTCCCAATGAAGGACAGCGATCTGCGTCTGAACCTGGGCCTCAGTGATTTAAATTATCCTAATTCCTGTTTTGCAGTCCCTTTTTTTTTTTTTTTTTATTGAGAATTTACTGGTGTCATACATAGGTTTATACAAATACATAGTCTTATCAATCCTATAAGATCATGAAGAAAGCACATAGTGAAATAAGCCATAGCACATGTATATAATACAAAACCAGGTTGAAGATAAACAAAAACAGTGGAATTTCATCATTCATGATCAAGAAATAGAAGCTGCGGAGATTATGTACTTGAGCTTCTCCAGCTAGCGAGTGGTGCCCATATATTCCTACCCATTTCCCTTACTTTTTTGCTTTTTAGTTCGTATAAACAAGACTCAATATTGTGTATCCCGAGCAGCCTTGCCATCCACATTTGGAAGGTGTGGGGGGGGGGAAGGATCTTTCCAGCCTGCAGAGATAAGGATACGCAACACAGCGGCAGAAATAAAGACCAAGGCTTCCACAGTGTTACACAGTTCAATTTTCCTATCTACTCCTAATAACAACAGTGTAGGGGATAGGACAATTCTACATTTTAACAGCCCCTCCAAGAAATTTGATATTTCCCTTAGTATCGTGGATAACTTATCGCACTGGTAGAACATGTGTATTAAATCCGCAGGGCCGGTCTGACACCTAGGGCACTTATCGTTCTCCACCACTCCCCACGCATACAGCTTCGCCGGAGTAAAATACAGGTTGAACAACGTTTTGTAATGCTGGGCCCGTAGGTTAGATGAGCGCAATAGTTTCTTATTTAATGTGAGAGCTAAATCTAGATCCACATCGGGGTCGCCTAATTTAACTGCCAATGCGGATTCTGTTTTCTCCAAATCGTCCTGAATACCCGCCATAAGATGATTATAAATGTATTTTATTTTATTTCCCCCATTCCCTAAGTAGTCCAACAAGGGGAAGCAAGTTAATACCGAGATTCTCGGTCTAATAGCCATCAGCGTTTGGACTACTTGTCCATACAAAAGCCAGTGGTTAGACGGGATCCCATATTTAAGCTGAATCACTTCAAACCCAATGACCGCCCCCCCCTCCAGAATATCCCCTATAGTCCTTATTCCTTGTTCATTCCAGTGCGGGCAGTTCATGTCCATACCCAAGTACGGGAACAGGTTAGAGTTCCATAAGAGAAGATGCGCATTAAACTTGGGAATCTCCAGCAGCTTTTGAATAGCTTTCCAAGTTCCCCAAACCCCGCCCATTATCTTAAACCTGGCCTTCTTATAGTATCTACGATCCACCTCCCTCAAAAGTAACCCTACGGCCTTCTTCCCCAATAAGAGCTCAAAAATAGTTGGGGGATCCCGACTCCTGTTTTGCAGTCCCTTCTGAAGTACTTGGATTTTGTGGTGGGTTCTACTCACTACCAATTTGCAGTACTCCCATTTGGCTTTACATCGGCACCTCAAGCCTTCACCAAAGTGATGTCTGTGATTGTGGCCATTTCAGAAGGTTGGCATTCTAATCTTCCTGTACCTGGACAATTGGTGGATCAAAGCTGGATCAACAAAGGTTGTAACGCATCATCTACAGTCGACATTCTTGCTACTCTCCAGTCAACTAGCTCATGCCTCACTCAGCACCTCCAGTTCTTAGGATCAGTTCTGAATACTATCCTTCTCCATGCCTCCCCGTCTCAGAAAATTCTTGCTGTTCAAGAGATGGTCCCATCCTTTTTAGAGGGTATGTAAGATCAATCCTGAAGGTCTTGACCTGATTGGTCGGTTGGCTTCATGCATTCTCCTGGTCACGCATGTACTTGGCATATGAGGGCTCTGCTGTGGGCCTACTCAGGTAGTAGTTCCAGCACAGGAGAGACCTGTCGGACTCCATTGTGATCTCCCCAGGCGCAGCAGCGGATGGTGTTTGCTGGGGTAATGAGGTCAACCTACACCATGGAATGTCCTTCAGTCCCCTTTGACCATGATGGTGATGGATGCCTCCCCCCGAGGGTGGTTGCTTATCTGGAGCACCTGGAGATCAGATCCCTCCAGCAGGTGCTTCACATTAACCTGAGTGATTCTGTGTTACATGAATAAGCAAGGGGTAGTTGAGTTTCAACACCTTTGCCTTGAGGCTGTGGTCTTGGGCACATTGCCAAGGAATCTCATTAACAGCCAATCACTTGGTGAGGTCTCTGAATGTCAAAGCCGCCAGCCTGAGCCAGTGTCCTCTTGCCAGTCACAAGTGGCGTCTCCCGCCAGAGGTAATGTAGTTCAGTTGGAGCACTCTTGAAGTAGGCCTGTTTGCCTCCTTGGGAAATGCTCAAAGCCAGCAGTTCTTTGGCCTCCTGTATTGGATATAGGGAGTCTTGGGGAATGCGTTTCAGTTGAAGTTGAACTTTCAGCTGCATTATGCTTTCCCTCCCCAATCCCCTTTTTTCTCGAGTTCTGAAGAAGATTTACCTAGACGGGTCCAAATCATTCTAATTGCCCCAGATTGGCCAAGGAGGGTGTGGTATGCAGACCTTCACGCTTCTCCCTATGTCCCCTGGTCAAGTGGTATTGTGTGATGCATACTTTTTCTTATTCATGATAAAGTACAGGAATATTAGTCCTGCCATACCAGCTGTGTGATATGCTTCATGTGTAGAGGATGTATGGCAGATAGACCTCTAGCTCTTTCTTGGTATGACCCAACTAAGTTGTCGCCAGCATACATTTCTCCTTAATCTTCTCCTTCGCTTCCGGATTGTCACAGCATTATTTCGCATATCTAAGAATCTCATTCCATGACTTTGAATGCATTCTGCTGTATATGGAAACTAATGTCTGGACCCAAACCAAGTATAAACTGAGCATGCAACTCACTAAGATTGTGATTCCACACCACTATGCGGTCTGAAAATTTGCATCAGCTTCTCATATTAAGCATGTATTAGGACTCTTGAGTGGTTCTTTTTGTTGAAGCCAATCCAAACCTTTCTGCAGCATCTTTGTTTTCAAATATGCTGTCATCTGCTTATACTTGTCCATGAAAGTAGGGGAAGGCTATTTTGCTTATACTTGTCCATGACAGTAGGGGAAGGCAGATTCGTCTGGGCCTCTCTTCACGACTCATTATCAGGCCAGCCCATGACCACCTTACATTCTGCTCAGAAATCCTTAGGGACCACAATTTCGAAAACGTATTCAAATCTACCCAAAGAACTTTTGAGATTTTCACATTCCTTTCCACCTCAGTATAACATTTGTCAGAATTCTCTCTCAGTTTTGGAAACTGATTTGTGATTGGGGAAAAATCATAGCGACGCCAGAGCTCATGAACATATGGACCTCCATGAGCCCTCTGAACAGGCAACGATCCAGCCTCTGAGTCACTCACTCTAGCTCCCTTTCATTCCTCCTGTCCCCCTTTTTCTTTTTATTCCTTCACGCTTCGACCAACAATTCTTATACTTATGTACTTGCCGAGACTTCCTAATGCATTCCACCAACTCCTAAGCATGCACTTTCAACTTGACATTCTAATTTTCTTTAATTCATCATCCTTCATCACTATCCTGAAATTATTTAGCAAGTTCTTATTTTCATTCAAACCAATTCCAAATTCATCAGCCAAATCTTCCAATTCAGTATGGGCATTGCAGGCAGATTTTGCAGCCCCTCTACTTTAGTCTGCCCCATTGTATGTGTTCATGAACTCTAGATGAGTAGTCCCCTTTACAGGCTCCTCAAACTCTGCTTTTAACTGCACTACATCAGTCTCTTTGGAGGAAGCCTCTTCTGATTGAGATTGCAATTTTAAAGCTAAAACTGTAGAGACGACAGATGTACTATGGACCTCCAGAGATTTTGATTTCAAAAGCTGTAGTGGCAACGGATGTACTAGGGACTGCCAAAGTTTCTAGCGAATCACTATGCGATACTCAGCGACATGAACACCCATTCCCAGTGCGACTCCACAGAACTCTCCAATTGCCGTGCCACACGAATCAACGTAACGACCAATCACAAAGCAAAGCTGAACAGCCCAATACCTGATGATGTAGCTCACAATACAAGACACACAAATGCTTGTATCTGGTAGAGACATCTAGCCACAGATTCCTTAACTTTGAATATCCCCAGGCATCAGACTGGATTAAATTAAATTAAAAAATTAAAATTAAAAATTAAATTAAAAATGGATCCAGGGAATCTTCAGCAGAACCTCTGCGCGCCAGGGGACGGCGTCTCATGACTTTGTCCTGACGTCGTCCATTGATATGACGTCAATGGAGCCACATAAGTCCCTCCCGGCGTGCTGACGTCAGTTTCCTTCTTTTCCGAGTCCCAACGTGGATCCAGGAGAAGCGGTTCCTCTGGCCTGTTTTTGTTTTCCGGCCTTATTGACGCCTTTTAGTGTCCGATGCCTAGGGCTTCAAGTCGTGTGACTCACGGCAGATGTCTGCAACAGATCCACAGAAAATCTGCATGTGGTGCCCGGGAGAGCACCACGACTCAGAGGAATGCAACGCCTGCTGGCAGCTGAAGCTGAAGTCCCTGCAGGAACGTCGGATGAGGTTGCTGTCCGCCCGTATGTCTGATTCGGAGTCCTCGCATCGCCTGTCTCCATCTCGAGCTGGGGCTTCTGTTCCGGACAGGTCACGGAGTTGTTCCCTCGGACGTCGCTCACCTGACGCAGGTAAGCACAGGAAGAAGTCACGGAGGTTGTCTGCCTCCCATAAATGTCACGCTGGGCCCCGCTGCTCCGGGTCTTCACCAGACACAGGCCCCCAGGAGTCGACCCCCAGCAACTCATCATTTCCTGGTGTTAGGGCATCTGATCCCCGATGGAAGCCTATTCTTGCGCTTAACAGGCCATCTTTGGGTCACCTCCTCTCCCTGGCGCGCCTTCAGGACCCACAGAGGGGGTAGGGGCTCAGATCAGGAATTCGCTGGCGGGCTTGTCCTCGCTGCCCCTCAAGTACCCTGACCCTGTCGCTGTGACATCGGGACACGGCCCGGAGGGGCGTCCCAGTCAGATGACCGGCCCTCCTGTGGAGCCACCGCACAGCCCTGTGGGACTCACTGGTGCAGGATGCAGCTGCAGTGTGGAGCTAGACTCTGAGTCAACGGCGTTCCCCACCACAGTTTCCCGTCTCGGTGGCGGTCGAGTCAACCCCGGGCGGATGAGTCCTTTTTGGGGGTTGTTGACTTCGATGCGACGCAGTCTCGACACCGGTGCCGTCCCCTGCTGTCCCTCTGTTGGTGGAGGATGATGAGGCCCCTGAGGGTTTACCACCCTCAGGGTTGTTTTGATGCTCCTCGGAGCAGGTGCCAATGGGGCACTGGCAGTCTTTTGGTCGTCCTCTGGCTGCAGAGCCTCTGCCTTTTGGTGGACGGGTTAGCCTACAACAGTCACCTACAGATGGCTTTTTGTCGCCACCTAGAATGGCCACGGAGACTAATGCAGCGTTTGCGAGAGCAGTTCGCAAAGCTGTGGATATTTTACAGATGAAGCCTCCCTCAGTCTCTCTGCCTTCAGATCCCTTTTTGGATCTACTCTACCAGGGCACGTGGAGGTGGAGCCCTTGTTGCCTTTTGGCAAGTCATTATATGACATTCATCTTGGGGCTTCGGTTAGAACCTCATCGGGAGACCCTGTGGGTCGTGCTTTTGCACATCGACATCGCCGGGTTCCAGATGACCTGGTCTGTTTGTCCCTCTATCCTAAGGCTCAAGGGCTGCTAGTCCAGGTAGCCTCTGTCTTGCTGCCTCCCTTCCCTCCTCCGGTACTTCCTCCCACTAAGGAGTCTCGCTGGTTGGAGGCGTGTGGCTGCCATGTCTTTGCGTCCACCAGCTCGGCCTTTCAGTCTTTGAACATGGCGTGCGTGTTTGCACGGGCTTCCTTTGCCCTTTAAGACTCGGTCGAGTGTCTCCTATCTCTTCCAAAGTGCTCTCTGGCTGACCTGGATCGGCGCTTCATGATGGCCGGGAACTGGCACAGTTTTCCATTCGTTCGGCCATGGACACCACTGACTCTGTGGGTCGGGCTATGGCCAGGTCAGTTGCTCTGCGCCGCCATGTCTGGCTGCGCAATGGCAGTTTTCCCGCGAATGTTCAGGAGCGTCTTTGGGATTTGCCCTTTGATGGGTTTTCTCTTTTTGACAGTGATGGTCACTCAGCGGTCCAACTTCTCATGTCTGTGTTTCCTTAAATTCCGTGGTTTTTAGTCTTTGTTGCGGACTTTTACTTTGGTTGCAGTATTGTCACTGTTTTTAGGTCTCGCCTGGCGTTAGCAGCGCGCATGCGCTGCTCTCGCCATGCGAGGGCTTCTTGGAATCAATACGGATTCTGAAGCCGTGTCTCAGCTCCATCTCCAAATTAGATTGGTATGCGTCGTCTCTCATCACTTATTATTCCAATCCGACTTTGCTGATTGTCCCGGATGGTTTGGAGCCCCTCCTGGTTGCCACCCTGTCCTTGTTAGGCCACGCCCAGCGGGATTGGATCTCTTACTGGCGGCGTGACACAGTAGGCTTAATATTAACTTGCTGCACTTCTTTTTTTTTTTTTTAAACCATTGCATGCGTTTCCGTGTGGAATGGCATTGTATGCTTGTACGTTACTTTGTTTTTTTTTATTATTGTGCTACTTTGTTGCTACCTCACCTCCTCCCTCCAGCCGCCGCCAGCCGTCTCCATTCACACGTCAAGAACGGCTGACCTGTCCTACTCGATCGACAGTTCGGCGACCGGCACTCCAACCACAGAGGAAAACGCCAGCAAGTCCGTCTCCCTCTTCCTTCCCGACTATCTCTTTATCTCTAACTGTGAGAGCGGCAAGCTGGCGACCGGCACTCCGACCACAGAGGAAAACACCAGCGAGTCCGGCTCCCTCTTCCTTCCCGACTATCTCTTTCTCTCGAACTTGAGGCTCCCCTCCCATGTCCCAAACAGCATCAAGCAGCAATCGCGCCAGTGGCTTTTTTATTTTTTCAGTACATGTTGTTAAGTGGTGCATGCTCGCATTCCTAGACTCCTCCTGCCTGCTTCGCTGTAAGTGCTGACGTTTTCCGATGTGTGCAGCAATAGCATTTCTCCTAAAATATACAGTACGTCTGCTAACACGTTTAGACTGTTGCAGTCCTCTGCAACACCGTGGCTCCTTTCCCATTTCCCAAACCGCATCAAGCAGCAATCACGCCAGTGGCTTTTTTATGTCGAGCCTATATCAGCTCGCATGCGCTGCAATAGGAAAACGACCTCTTGCAGCTGACCAGCACTTTTCACAAGCTCGTGCTTGTGGCATTTTTTCCACCAATATTTATATTGGTGTTTGCGTGTCTCTTCCTTAAAAGACAGCACGCAATTGGGTAAAAGCGGGTGCATGTCCCGCCTTTCCCAGCAAATGTAACCGCCCACGGCCTAGGGCTTGCGGTTACGCGCAGTGCGGCATCTGTTTCCAATTATCGCGCCGCGTCTTGCTTTTGCGTTAATTAGAAACAGATTCTCCGGGAGGCAGAGAGGTTGGGCTTAAGCAGCCTGGGACCAGCGTGTCAGTCACCAGGTAATCCCATTCACATGCAGTCGCCGGCACGAGTAACGGCCGAGTACAGTAGACAGTGGAACTTGAGAAATGTATTCTGTGTTTCTTGCAAACCCGTGCCTGCTTGTGTATCTCTCGCTCTTAATTATTATTTTTTTTTTAAAGTGAACAAACAGAATCTGCACAAGATCAACCATATAGTTGCCTATGTTTTAGAATCTATTGCCAATACTTTTAAAAATTCGATAAAACGTGGCAGCTATAAAAAAAAGTAGCGGCATGTGTCCTACCCGTATTTAGTTCTAAAATTGCCACAGTCACGAAAGACATTTTATTTCAGGGCAAAATTAAATAAAGAAGCCTTTGCCGTGTTCCTTCTCCCACCCCAATATGTAATTGTTATACACGTGTCTTCCACAGTAAAAAATAAAAGGTCTGCAAATTTTGCTTCTCAATGCAGTTTGCCGTTATTATTACGGTGCGATTTTTGTGGACAAGCAAAGATAAAATGCAAGCACTTTGAGCGTGATTGCAGACATGCAATGTCTTTAAGACGATCGTTTTGGCGTACATATAGGGTGCACTTCCGAAATAATATCTAATCATGTTGTACTAATGACTTAAAATGTGTTCTGAGCAGAACTTGCCATGAATAATTCAAATGAGACACACATTCTGCCCCTGCAAGGTAGATGAATGAGGGAAGGTAGGCAGGGTTTGGGAGAGCCCAGCTCCCGGGGCTGTGGAAGCTCTCCAGCAGAGGAAGGGGCGGTGGGCAAGTTCAGTACGGAGCTCTCGTCTAGCCGGGCTAGGGGCGGAGCACCCCCACACGCCCACCGGCGGCACATTTTATTTGACGAGAGGGGAGCCCTACAGCTGCTCTCTCCTGCTCTCACCCCGGGCGTCTGGCGCCCTCTGCCTGTCCGGCTCTGTCACAGCACCCTGCTTGCTCCCTGTCTCTGCTCTCTGCCTCCCCGCCCCTGCTCTCACCCCGTGCATCTGGTGCCCTCTGCCTGTCCGGCTCTATGCCACAGCACCCTGCTCGCTGTCTCTACTCTCTGCCCCCCTCGTCCCCCTGCTCTCACCCAGTGTTTCCAGTACCTTCTGCCTGTTTAGCTCTATGCCACAGCACCCTGTGCGCCCCCCTGCTCTCACATTTTAGTTATGTTTTATATTATTGTATGTGAAAGTTTTAACACATTTATTAGAACTCTCACATACAATAATATAAAACATAACTAAAAACGTAAAAGATCCTGAAGGCGAGACCTATTGGCTATGCCTATGCTTGTTGTTTATTTAGTTTTTTCAGTACATGTTGTTAAGTGGTGCATGCTCGCATTCCTAGACTCCTGCTGCCTGCTGCGCTGTAAGTGCTGACCTTTTCCGATGCGTGCAGCAATAGCAATTCTCCTAAAATATCCTGTGCGTCTGCTAACACGTTTAGACTGTTGTTGCAGTGCCTGCAAGGATTTTCAGCCCTCTGCAATACCGTGGCTCCCAAACAGCATCAAGCAGCAATCACACCGGTGGCTTTATTTATTTATTTAGTAGAGCGCCGTAATGCCTTTCTGCACAGAACACCCCTCCCACCTCCCAAACATCAACCAGAGCGATGCCGTGGCTGGTTTCACTTTTTTTGTGGTCTATTTCCTAGCTGCTTCCTCCCGCTCCCAATCAGTCATTGGGCTCCATCAGAGCAGCGGAGCCAGGGGGACGGAGAAGGCGAGTTATACTGCTGCCTTAGAGCAAGAGACACTGGTCTTTGCCCGTTCCTAGCAGCTGACCCGGTTGTGGGCTTTTCAGTCTAGTACCCTCCTCCCAGCTGCCCTCTGATTGCCCACTCGAACTCGCAATTGGCATAGTTGTTGACACCGTGTTGTTACTGGTGCCACTGTGCAGGATCACATAGGAAGCGGCTGGGGCCCAGCAGCAGGCGACCGAGTAAGACGGGCTCGTCTGACCCTCGCACACCCCACAGAGCAGCAATGGAGCCACATTGAGTTATGCAGGGAGAGGACCTCCCTCTCTGCACTCCTACAACCCTGATTTTTTAGATTGCATCTTTATGACTTTTTTCAGGTGAACCAGCAGCACGGGTTAAAAGCATTCCATTTCACTTTCCAAGAGGGATGCACTCTTCGCAACTCAGCGCTTTCAGAGCAGCCCCCAATTATTGTTCTCTGAGGCGCACTCACCGTGAACCAGCGCTGTGCTGAAGATAAAATGCCGCCCCTCGCTGTGCTTTTGAGCCACGCTGCAGGTACAGAGTTCATTGGGGGCGAAAAGGCTTATGGTGACTAGTGGGCTGAGAATCTGCTTTTGAAACCCTCCCCCCTTAGAAAGTGTTGGGTACTCTTCGCAACTCATCGCTTTTGGAGCAGCCCCCAAATTTTGTTCTTTGAGGCGCTCATTAAGTTAGCCATTTGCTTTGCTATACAATACCATTAGCAAAGCAAATGGCTTTAACTTAAAGGCGAGACCTATTGCATTTTCAATGCTGGTTTCTGGTATCCGTCTATTGGTTCAAGACTGTATTGCCCTGACGGGCTGTACGAATAATCAGCTGTTTTTGTCCTTATTTGGTACAGCTAGCCAGCTGTTTCTGCATTTCTTTTTGAGGTCCTCTGTCTACGAGCTAGTCTCAAGATGTCCTTGGCTTTTTACAGGGATAAGACATACCCTATGTGGGGTATTGCTTGGCTATTGTATAGTCGCTCTTCCTTGCACAGGAAGCTTCAAAGGTTCCCGCGGAGTCTTCCTCGGATGGTTATCTTCTGTCCCTCTAGGGGGTTGTCCTATAGTTCATACTGTAGGCTTCTCCCTTCGTCACTCTTCCTACTGTTGTAGGACGTCCCCTCTGGTGAGACCCACAAGATTGGCGTGGCTCTCTCCTAGAGCGTATGAGTTGTGGTCTACGGTTGGTCCGTAGCCCTCTTCAGCCTCTACGGAGGCCCCTACCCCATTTTCCTTATGCACTTCCCAGGCTGGGGCTCTAGTCCCTCTGCTCTTTGACTCGCGGGGGCTCAGGTACCCCTGTTACTGGCCTCGGCTGATGTTCTCAGTGGAAATATTCTTCTTCGGTTTACTCATTGCCAGTTCTGGCCTCGGCTGATGTTCTCAGTGGAAATATTCTTCTTCGGTTTACTCATTGCCAGTTCTGCAGTATTTGTATACATATATTCTATATATACATTTTTCTGACTTCTATGCATGTGTATTACTAACTCTTTTCGTAGTTGGAGTGGGGGTCAATATCTCTGCCTGTCACGTGGGAGACCAGGGTTCCTTCACCAACGGGGCTGGGAATGTTGCCTTTTAAGTGTCTTGACATGTTATATCCTGTTCTGGTTCGCATCTCTTCCGTTAGTACCAATTGTGTGGCCTCCTATATTATGTAGGGCGTGCTCTTCGAGTTCCCCTTGCCTTTTGATATGGATATTTTCATTTATACCTATATGTCATGGGATATCCACACAGCGAGAAGCCCGGCATACTAAGTTTTTCTTTGCTGTGGTATCTGGGGATTTTGTCTCAGATCCTCTCTGTCTCTGTCTCTGTCTCTGTCTCTCTGTCTCTCTCTCTGTCTCTTTGTCTCTCTCTCCTCACGTTCTACACTGTCTCCTGTGTACCACTGTCATCCTCATACATGTATCTCCTGGTAGTCATCGTTCTGTATCTCTGCATGGTGACATCTGTCCCTCCACATGAGAGTTGATTGTTGTATTGATGTGTTGGAAAACAATAAAAAATGTTTCAACAAAAAAAATCTGTCCCTCCACATGTCATTTTTTACATTCGCTGTTGTGCATGCTCGGTTTGCATGCCCTGACTCTGTCATACTGTTTTGTTAGTTTCTGGGGCCGTGTCTCTTGCAGATCCATGAAGCTTGTACTTGGTTTAACTTCTTCTTGCAGAAGTTTGAGGACTTTCTTTCATTCTGCACTGGCCGTTCTGGTTATGTGCTTCCCTTTCGTCCCTGTCTGTACAAGAGAGGTCTTGTACTGTCCTCTGACCGAATGTGATGCCTTTGCTTCCCCTTGTTAATGCTCCCTTACAGAGCTTAATGGGTCTGGTGTCGGCCACACTGGCATTGCTGTTACTACCATGTTCTGGTCAATGTTATTGACAGGTGAGTTCTCTTTGGAACTTGGTGGTTTTCAGTCGCAGACCCTCCTCCAATGGGGTATAGCTTTGGTATCTATTCTAAGTTAAAGAATCTGCGACTAGATGTCTCTATCAGATAAACGAGTTGCTTACCTTCGGTAACGATGTATCTGGTAGACACAGTCTAGCCTCAGATTCCTTACCACCCAGCCATCCTCCCCGCTCTGCGATGCCTTTTTTCAAGGGTGGGTTCTACCCACTTGCCTCCTTACAGGTGGCCTTTGTCTTCCTACTGGATGGTATGCTTCACCTCCCTCCAGGGTAAGATGTCTCATGCTGTTTTAACTGTCTCCACGCATTCTCCTTATTGGGTGGTGGGTTCAATGTCCTTCCACGCTCCTCCACCCTGGTTCTTCCAGTGTGGGGCTTTATCATGTTCTTATACCCTCCCTTCCACACTCTTCTATTTATTAGGGTCTATTTGACTGTGCTACAGTCAATGGGTCTTTTATGGGGTATATGATTGTACATTCTCTGTTGTTGCAGAAATGTAGCCATTTGCCATGAGTCATGTTGTTCCAGTTCTGTTGCGCGTTACAGTTGCATTCTGTGATTGCAGGCTGCCTGTTGTTTGCCATGTCGTTCATCTCTTTTGCCACTTTGCCTCATAGGAGGCCTTGGTTCTTCGCTTCTGCGACACTGTTTCTGATGGATACATCTGCCTTTGGATTCCTCACCTTATGAATATCCCCTGCGCCAGCATTCCACAGAAACTTTTTTCCCTAGCTCTCCACGCTGTCGAGGTCGTCACAATGCCATGGCTCCGCACGCAGCTCCGCATGACGTCACAGGAGCCATAAGAAGATCACGTCGGCGTGATGACTTCCGTTCCTTACTTTTGTCTGGATACATTGTAATTTTGATTGTATCTCTCTCTGTTTTGGCATGTCGGCCCGAGGAAGTCTGGCTTTAAGCCCTGTAAAGAATGCAGGGGTTATATGTCGATTACTGACCCTCATGAGGACTCTCTTTGGTGCTTGTCGTCTGACCATTTCGTCGTGGGCTGTTCTTCTTGCAGGAAGATGAATCTGAAGGAACGGGAGGCCAAGCTGTATATGGCTAAGGCAAGAAAAGAAACAAGCATTTACAATGCAACGGTCTCGGCATTGTTAAAGTTAGAGCTATTGGCATTGCTCATGACAATGCCGTTTCTTTAAATGTTTTAAAAACAAAAACATAAACAAAAATAATGTCATGAGCAATGCCAATAGCTCTAACTTTACCAATGCCGAGACCATTGCATTGTAAATGCTTGTTACACCTTGCCCTCGTAGGAGCAAGTGTGAAAAGGGGTGCAAATGTTATTAGCATGTGGTGTAGCTCTTGTTCGTGTGCCTAAGAGACCTTGTTAGTGTGTTCTCAGAACCTGTCCTATAGGAAACACCCCCTCCCCCACACCCAAGCACTGCTCTCCGTGGCTTATTTATTTTGGATTTTATATAGCGCGGGCCACGTGGCCAGAGCGGTTTACGCTGGCGAAGGCAGAGCGCAGAGAGCCATGTGCAAGCACACTGTGTGTAGTACAAAACACAGAAACAACGAGGGTGTAAATGCAAATGCAGATCATAAAATTATACCTGCACCGTCAGTTGCCTCGCTCGGTGAGCCGCAAACAGGACAAAATGTGTCGTTGATTGCCGAACATCCTTGAGAGAAACAGGTCTTCATCAGACAGTCTTTTTTCACTCACACCATTGAAGGTGACAGGTGGCATCCCAACATTAAAAATAAGAGTCCTCCACTTTCTGTTTTTAAACTAATTATTTTGTTCCAAAAAAATCTGATGACTAAAAAAAAACATGGCGCAGCGGTAAGGCAATAATGCCACACTCGTATTTATGACGCTGAGAAACGTCAAACTTTCAGAGAGGCGCTATTTAAAGAAAACAAAGTATTGTTGTTTTGGAGGGATCTCGGCAAACGACGCGCAGGAGGAAGGTGATTCATGGTGAGGTGACAGTCCCGTCGTTACATATAGAACAAACTGCCAGTTTCAAAAACAACTGGAAATGTTTCCATAGTAGTTCGTACCTCGTATGCCTTCACGTATATAAAGTGGTGATATATCCGGTGAAATGTTCGCCAGGGAGTGTGGCACATACTGCTTTGATGCGAAAACGTTTACATCCCTTCTATCCACTAAGAATCCCCCCTCCCCCAAACAACACAACAAACGAACACCACGGCATATATTTTCCCCTTTTTCCTTCCTACAGTGCAGATATGAAGGGTTAATGCCTTCTAACAAATAATATGGCGGAAGTGGGCAGCGAAGGCAACGATTCCCAGTCGTTTTCGTTTGGTTTTTATTGAAGAAAACAAACCATGCAGTTTTGGGTTCCCAGTTAAAAGAAAACAAACATTAAAGAAAGAGTGCCGGCAAAAGAGTGGCTTTACTTCTCTAGCACTTCGGGCCTCTGTGCGCTACGAGCTGATATACTCTGGTCGGTCCAGTGTTTCTCGGGCTGGGTGTGGACAGCGACCCTTCCCGTCTTGAAGTGCGGGGACAGACTTTACATACAACAATGCGCTCCCTTCTCATCCGGGCATACTGTGTAAACCTCACTTTCGCTTTCCCTTGTTAGCTGGTATGGTGTTTCTTTTCCGGTATGCCATGGGTGCTTTCATGAGAAATTCCGAATCCAGAATGTAAGGGGGGGCTGACTGCCTGCGACCTGCCTGGCATACAAAGGTAGGATCTGTTCTGCGCTACACATAAACATCCAGCTAAAACTCATTGGATCTCAGCGCATTGAACTGAACAAACCCTTACTACCCCTACCCTTACCACCCCTCAAAGCTGCCTTTCCTAAACAATAAAAGCTCCTAACTACTCCTTAAAGCTACCACTCCCTGAAAAATCGAAATCCTTTTGTTGCGGGTTTATATATCACAACTCGGCCTGAAGGTGTTCGAGCCTTCACATGAGCACCAGACACATTACATAAGGATGCATTGATTTTTGGTCGGCACGGGGAGATTAAGTGATTTTCCCAGAATCACAGGATAGTGAGTTTGCACTGAGACTCGAATTCCTCAGCTCCAAAGTCGGCAGCTCTGACCCTCATGCCACATCCTCTAGTCTCCCGTCACCTTCCCACCTCACTTTAAATCTCCTCTCTACTTTAGCAGGAAGCCCCCTTGCTCCTAGTAAGCTAACCTTTGCCTTGTAAGCCACAATATTTTTCGATTTTGCTGTAGCAGCACCTTTTTTAATTTTAATTTTTCATTATACTGCATTTTTGACACGACTTTTTCAGTGTACTTTTCCCCACAATATGTTTACACCAAACCAAAAAAAAAGGATTCCAAGCGCTCTCAACACCTGGGTCTGTCTATATTTACCCCATACTAAATGCCCAGTCACATAACCTTACCTCCCAAATATTGTTCATTTAACACAAATCTATATTCTTACAGAAAACGACTCGATTTCTAAGCGGGTTCACTGGTGTGTGTTTTTTACACCTTGCCCTCGTAGGAGCAAGTGTGAAAAGGGGTGCAAACGATATTGGCATCTGGTGTCGCTCTTGCTCGTGTGCCTAAGAGACCTTGTTAGTGTGTTCTCAGAACCTGTCCTATAGGAAACACCCCCTCCCCCACACCCAAGCACTGCTCTCCGTGGCTTATTTATTTTGGATTTTATATAGCGCGGGCCACGTGGCCAGAGCGGTTTACGCTGGTGAAGGCAGAGCGCAGAGAGCCATGTGCAAGCACACTGTGTGTGGTACAAAACACCGAAACAACGAGGGTGTAAATGCAAATGCAGATCATAAACTTAAACCAGCACCGTCAGCCGCAAACAGGACAAAATGTATCTTTGATTGCCGAACATCCATGAGAGAAACAGGTCTTCAGCAGACAGTCTTTTTTCACTCACACCATTGAAGGTGACAGGTGGCATCCCAACATTAAAAATAAGAGTCCTCCACTTTCTGTTTTTAAACTAATTATTTTGTTCCCAAAATATGATGACTAAAAAAAAACATGGCGCAGCGGTAAGGCAATAATGCCACGCTCGTATTTATCAGAGAGGCGCTATTTAAAGAAAACAAATTAAGTATTGTTGTTTGGGGGGGATCTCGGCAAGCGACGCGCAGGAGGAAGGTGATGCATGGTGAGGTGACAGTCCCGTTGTTACATATAGAACAAATTGCCACTTTCAAAAACAACTGGAAATGTTTCCATAGTAGTTCGTACCTCATATGCCTTCACGTATATAAAGTGGTGATATATCCGGTGAAATGTTCGCCAGGGAGTGTGGCACATACTGCTTTGATGCGAAAACGTTTGCATCCCTTCTATCCACTAAGAATCCCCCCTCCCCCAAACAACACAACAAACGAACACCACGGCATATATTTTCGTTGCAGGTTCGGCTCTTCCACCCTTTTTCCTTCCTACAGTGCAGATATGAAGGGTTAATGACTTCTAACAAATAATATGGCGGAAGTGGGCAGCGAAGGCAACGATTCCCAGTCGTTTTCGTTTGGTTTTTATTGAAGAAAACAAACCATGCAGTTTTGGGTTCCCAGTTAAAAGAAAACAAACATTAAAGAAAGAGTGCCGGCAAAAGAGTGGCTTTACTTCTCTAGCGCTTCGGGCTGAACAAACCGCCTCTGTGCGCTACGAGCTGATATGGTCGGTCCAGTGTTTCTCGGGCTGGGTGTGGACAGCAACCCCTCCCGTCTTGAAGTGCGGGGACAGACTTTACACATACGACAATGCGCTCACTTCTCATCCGGGCATTGTGTAAACCTCACCATACCTACAAAAATATAAACCGAGCAGGGGACTTCAGTACCTCATTTTAACGCCCCTTTGCTATACCTACCTACCCCCACACGCACCTTATCTCTGATCGTGGCAACCTCCCGGGTAGTTGAAATAAACACTCGCTCGCTCTGGGCTCCATGCGGCGAGAAGCCGCCAGCGCGTTTGGCCCATTTGGTAGCTTTCCGGCGCTGTGAAAACAAGCACACCACTGCCTTTCTCCGAGGCGAAGCAGAAATGCCTCGGAGAAAGGAAGCGGAGCTTTCGGATTCGGGGGCGTGTTCTCCTCCTGCCATTGGCTGGAGGAGATAATTAGGCTTCTTGAAAAAAACACGCCCCCGAATCCGAAAAGGACGGGGCCTGTTCGGAGTGACGACCTCTTCTCCAATGGCTGGCCAGCATTCAAGAGGCCAGCCAATGGAGAACAGGGGAGAAGAGGGGCGGGTTCAAGCCCCTCTTCTCCACGTCATTAAATCTCCGACTTCCAGTTCTGCCTTCGGCAGACCGGCGGTCCTCGACCTAAAAAGGGGTCGTAAAAGAACGAAGTCGAGTTCTTCGACGTCGCATGACTCAAAGAGAAAGCATAAGAAGAAGTAGAGGCATGCTTCTCGGCATCGGTCGTCGAAGGCTGTGGCTTTGAGGTCGCCTTCTCCAGCCCATCGACGTCGAGAAAGTGTCTCCTCAGGTGACTCCGTTCATTCTCTATCTTACAAGGGGACTCCGGAGCAGTCATAGACGCCGAGATTTTCACCGACTCCAGAGGGTGTGTCGAATCCAGCTGATGCTGAGGTTCCTTTAGCTCCTTCAGCTCTTGCGGCTCCGCCTGTGTTTTTCTGGTGGCTCCGACTTCAGAGGTACCTCATTTGGTTCTTGAACCGGCACAGTACCCACAATTTCCGGCATCTGGTTCAGATCCATCGCATTTTTTTTATGCGATATATGGTGTGTTCGCCAGGGCCTCGTACCCCTCTGGAGCATCTTCGTGTCCCATGGGTCCTTTGGCTTTTAGTTTGGGTGTGCCTCACCAGTATCCTCAGGCCCCCTTTGTACCATTTATGCCGACAACGCTGTCCTGGCAGTTTCCGGCTCCGAGGATGGTGATGCCGTATAAGCTTTCCCGGCTCCATCCCGTGAACCTTCTCCGATTCGATCGGCGCCGGTTACTACAGCGGATCCTCCTTCGCCGCTCCTGGAGCCATCGACGCCGTGTGTGGTGCCGCCGACGCAGCAACCGAAGATGCGCTCGAGGAGAGAAGCGCAGAGGTTGTTAGAGGAGGAACAGTACCAGGCTGAAGAGATGGAGGGAGGAGAAGTTTATGATATGGAAGATTTGTTTGAGGGATTGTGTGAGGCAAGTGGACTTGATACTTCCCCAGAGTGGGACTTTGCTTCTCAGAAGGCATCCCCCTCGAAAGAAGTTGCACCTTACCATATTGTGATAAGGAAGGCTGCTGAACCTTTGGATTTGCAGCTTCCTATGGCTGAGTACAAGCCTAATTTACTTACAGAGGTGCTTCATTCTCTGTCCTCTGTGGTTGAACCACTTTTGCCTTTCAACAAAGCATTGACTGAGCCAATCCTTGATGTGTGGTGCAACCCACTTTCTGCTCCTGCAGTTTCAAGGTCGGTGTCCAGAAGATCTAGAGCTGCTCCAGGGGATCTGGCGTTCCTTTCATTCCACCCCTCTCCTGAGAGCTTAGTGGTGCAGGCTTCTTTTTCCAAGCAGTCCATAGGTGGTTTTCCGCAGGCTCCTGCGGACAGGGATTCCAAGAAGTTGGAACAATTTGCAAAGAAACCATCTTACAAGGGGACTCCGGAGCAGTCATCGACACCGAGATTTTCACCGACTCCAGAGGGTGTGTCGAATCCAGGTGATGCTGAGATTTCTACGGCTCCGCCTGTCGCTCCGGTGGCTCCGACTTCAGAGGTGCCTTGTTTGGATCTTGAACCAGCACAGTACCCACAATTTCCGGCACCGGGTTCAGATCCATCGCATTTTTTAAATGCGATGTATGGCGTGTTCGCCAGGGCCTCGTACCCCTCTGATGCACCTTTGGGTCCCATGGGTCCTATGGCTTTTAGTTTGGGTGTGCCTCACCAGTATCAGGCCCCCTTTGTACCATTTATGCCGACGACGCCATCCTGGCAGTTTCCGGCTCCGAGGATGTTGACCCCGTATGGGCATTCCCCGGCTCCATCCCGTGAACCTTCTCGTATTCGATCGGCGCTGAGCCGATCGAGCCATGGGACACCGTCCCCCCGCACGCAGAGGTACTGCTGAAGATTCTCCATATCCAGACTGACGCCTGGGGATATTCTAAGTTAAGGAATCTGCGGCTAAACTGTGTCTCTGCCAGATACATAGTTAACGAAGGTAAGTAACTAGTCCTTCCAGTCCAGAGAGGACCTGGCCTGGCAGTTCTGGCTGGACTGTTCCTATGGGGAACAGGGTCAATACTGATTTGCATATGGCTGGGTCTAAACTGGAATGGCATGGGGAGCAAAAAAACGATGGCTTTATGCCCAGATCTCTGTACTGGGGTGAATGTATGACAACGTTCAGCATTCTGTCCGTCAATTGTTCCTTTTGCGTAGCTCATAACACAGCACATAGCGATTCTCACTTCACTCTGATCTATTATATATAAACAAAAAATCAAAAAGTGTACAACAATTCTTGTCTGCTTACCTGAAGAGCAAATAGAATAGGCAATCGTTCTACTGACAATAGGGAATAATACCAAACACACAAAGCAAATTCTCGACCAAAGGGAATTTCATCCTAGCAACTGTGATCTACTCCTGTGCACAGAGATCAACTAAACACCAATCTCAGTTAGTACAATCTCAGGATAGAAGTTAGTGAATGCCCTTTCTTGGTGTGGCTGTGGCACCTCACAGTCCAGCCCCTCAACCGTTAAAGACGAGTCAACTACCAGTTAAAAATAATTATTCCAGGATCTTGGATTTCGATGAAACTAATTACCAAAATATCATATTAATCACAACAAGCACAAGCGATAAACATGAAAACTCAGATTTCTAAATTCAAAGCAATTTCCTCTTGGACATAGTTGGGCACTGAAACTCAAACGCAAGACAATTAATCAACATCGTAAACACTTCCACTCTTAACTTGCAATCGAAAACCTCATAACCAAAGAAGCACTTCCCCTCTTTTACTCTCACTCCTAGGTTACTGCAACCACTTTCAAGAATGCTGGGATGCTGTGAATAATCCAAGTGGCACCATGTAAAATAGGGTAAACAGATTGAATCAGGGCAACATTTTAATTCAGGAGTGAATTTAAATCATCCTGGCCCAGTCACAAGCCATCCTCTGCTACTCGATTTTTTAGCACTTATTCTTTGTATAAAATTGAGGACCATAACGTGCTTCTTTCAATGGGCCAGGAATGGTCTGAAACCCCCAAGGATTGTGGTGCTCCACACACAAAAGCAGTCAACTAATCAATACATTCAATATTACGTGAAGCACTATAGGCTCCACAACCAAGACCATATTTGTGTATCAGACCGCGAAGGTTAATGGCTTACAGAAGGCAAAAATTAAGTTAGCAAATTATAATCAGAATGCATATGGTTCAATTAATAAGCAATACAAATTAGATTAAGTATTCTGAAACCGAGGACAACCCAGCATGGGGTCACCTCAAAAGAAATTCAGTTCTCTCTCTCTGACGGAGCACTCTAGAGATCTTACTATTCTCTGCTCTGTTTTCATCTCATCAGTATTCTACCCTGAAAGTTCACACTAGCATTTTACCTAATTACATGTAGTTCTCAAAAGACTATTTAATCAGGTGACAGCAAGATTTTACAGTTACCTACCGTTAGGTGTTCAGGACTTCTCACAAGTTTCTCTGCGTCCTTGAAACTTACACTGTCTGCAACTAGGTAAGAAACATGGACTAGTCTGAATACTGCAGGTGTCTCCTTGAATGTGCACTTCATTAAAACATTCCACGATGATAGCAAAGAAAATAAAACAATTCTTCACATAGGAAAAAAGGACAAATTACATTGTTTGTTAATTAGAACTCCACGTGTCCATCGTTAAACACTTTGAAATTCAGGGCTACCCTAGTAACAGCCAATCTAAACGTAAGTATACATGGTTTTTTTCTGCGTTAGCAAATCTATGCATTCATGGCATGTTAATGTAAAATATTTAAAAACTACACCACTCCTGCCAACACACAAGGTCTTTACAGTCTCTTGGTATTTTGGGCATCGTGGGAGTCATCATTCGCAATTATTATACTTCCCTCTTTCCCATATTGTTTGCTGGTGTAGTTTTGATTGTACTCTGTCCTCGTCTGCCCTCATTGGTATGTTAATGTCCTAATGCCTATCAGTTTGTGTTTGAAGGAGCTCATTGTTCACTGGTGAGATCACTTCTTGGGATGGTGCTGCTGCTCATTGGGTATTTGAAGCTTTGATCAGAATGCTTGAAACAATTGTAGAGTCTGCTATGTTAGACCTACTCAGAATGTCTGGTTGGTTTGAATACTTTATTTCGGTCATAGACCATAAAAGTCACAAACGTTGGTACATTACATAGACCCAGCTGATTATGTAATTAATAAGAGAGTCGGTCGTTACAATAAAAATATACATATACAGAATGTCATCGGCTCTTGATTTTATGGGTCAAAAGTAATTTCTGAAAGTTTAAATAATTCATATAGGCATCAAGAATTACTTGAGTAGATCCAATATTTCAACAAGGCCATACACAGAGGATACAAAAATGATGTTGCAGAATCTGCCTGGAAATCAAATCTATTTGAGTTTTTTTGGCTCACTCCCATTCTCAACCCATGGGCACTGTGCCTCCTAGTGGCAAACAAGAACCCGTTTCTACAGATGTGCTGTAGAGCTTGGCACAACCAGTATCGTGCATGTCAGCGTAGGTCTTATGGGGACACGCCCTGTTTCCTCACAAGGGTACACTCTCTAACCACATCACTCTTTTTCAACATCGGTGTTGATCAGAACCTGCTCCTCTTACACTCACCGGCTTTATACACTTGAGTCCCGCAACTATTTTTCGAAAAGTATTTCATGTGTTGATCCTCTTCTATAGCTCTTGTATTTTACGCCCAAATTCCATTGTTTTAAGGCATGTTACAGTCCATTTTCAGCAGCTGTCCTATATATTATCTGTGTCTCTTGTTAGGGGAATATTCATAGAGTTCTGTGTACAGGATCTCCCCTCCCCCATAAAAAATGGTCTAGTCTGCATCAAGAGATAGACTCAGCAGGAGACGCTGGATTTTATCATTTGGAAAGAAATCTAGAAGTGTGCAATAGGGATCTAAAATTGAACATAGTTCTCATCTTTTCTGTTAAGACCGAGAGACATCCTGTAAGAAATTGGATTGTTGGTTGAGGGGTGAAATCCTACTCAAACAACATGAGACAATCCCTGTCAGGGTGAACCACTAACGTCACTAAGTTAACCTGTGCTTAATCCTCTGGTGGCTTGGCACAAAAGCAGTCAGGCGTAACTTAGAAGCAATATGTAACGTATATATGCAGCACACAAACAGTAATAAAGTGAAAACACTGCACAAGAAAAATCCTGCACCAATTTAGAAAAATTAAGTAAATGTTAATTTATTTGAGACCACAACGGCAAACAACCAATCAGTAGATACGAGATATGTAATTGTAAACTTTTAAGTAACAAGCATTTGCAATGCAATAGGTCTCGCATTTACGCGCGTTTAAGCTATTGGCATTGTAAATGGCAATGCCTTTTATTTATGTTAAAAAAAAAAAAAGACATTTTCATTTACAATGCCAATAGCTTAAAGTTGTGTAAATGCGAGACCTATTGCATTGCAAATGCTTGTCTTTACTTGACACCGGATTTAAGGGATATTTCAACAATATCCAGGTTCTCACAGGAGTAGCCTCACAAAAATGTTTTCCCACATCAACGGAGAAAACAGGCAATAAGCCATCAGAAATTATTTGGACTCACAGAAATGCAAGCCTTTTTAGGTCTCGGTTAGCGAAGGCTGCGCTTGCGCAGTCTCGCTCGCTAGACATAATGACTTGGAGAAGAGGGGCTTGAACCCGCCCCTCTTCTCCCCTCTTTTCCATTGGCTGGCCTCTTGAATGCTGGCCAGCCATGGAGAAGAGGTCCGTCACTCCGAACAGGCCCCGTCCTTTTCGGATTCGGGGGCGTGTTTTTTCGTTGCTTTTCGCAGGGCGTGTTTTTCTCTCCTCCAGCCAATGGCAAGAGGAGAGAAAAAGAAACACGCCCCCGAATCCGAAAACACGCCCCCGAATCCGAAAATGCCGCTGCCTTTCTCCGAGGCATTTCTGCTTCACCTCGGAGAAAGGCAGTGGTGTGCTTGTTACACATGCGCCTATTTTAGAGCCATCAGTATAGCTTGAACATCTTCTGGATAGTCCTTTTCTTCTCCGCATGCCCAGTCCGAAGGAAAGTGGGATGGCCCAGCCCGTAACACCTGTAAAGCAAACTGGCGATCCAAGGAGTCCCTCGCTAATGGCTGCCGCCGTCTTTTTCTGTCCCCAGTTGAAAACAAGACCATCTTTTCTCATGCTGCTGGGGGCAACGGAACCTCCTGAGCTTCCACGAGGGGGATTTCATCACCCTGCTCGTGCCCGAGGCGAGAGATGGCTGGCACTATAGCGAGAGCGAGAAAACCAAACTGTAAGTCAAGACGCCTTCCTCGACTTGGAGGGAGTCTTTGGTGTGCTTAGAAATCTGCCGTAAAATGCACTGCACTCTAGTGCTGTGCCCCTGCGGCTGTGCTGTGCCCCTGCTGCAATGCTGTACTCCTGCAGTTTCTGCTGCAGGCCAACATGCCCGAGGTGTCACAGCTCTATTGCAATACGAGGGGAGCCCGGGAGGCTGGCGGGGGAGTTGTCCTCCTCGGAGGAGGTAGAGCCGGAGGAGCAGGACCCAGGAGCCGTGCTGCGAGGCACCGGTCTTTGCAAGTGGTTCAACGTGCGCATGGGCTTCGGTTTCATCTCCTTGAACAGTCGCCAAGGCAGCCCCCTGGACGACCCTGTTGATGTGTTCGTTCACCAAGTAAGAGGACGTTTGATATCAACACTCGAAGCACTGACCCCTCGCCCCCTTTTTAGGACAAATACCATTGCTTGCGCTGAAGCCCCGCCTACCCCGATGCTTTCAGTAGGCCATCGCCAAAGCTTTACAACCGTCCCCCTACCCATGTATTGCTTTAGCACACCAAAACACGACGTGGCTATGTTATGAACATGTGCATAGTGTCAAAATCGACCCATTCCTTGTGTTGTGGACTTCTCGTCAGGTTAAACACCGTTCTAAATGATCTTCTGCCACAACATTTCCACACTTAAACATAACATCCAAAATATGAAAGGAAGCGTTGCTTCCAGGGCCCAAGCTTTCCCCAGGTATAGTTTTTCCAGTGCAGCTTTCGCTTCCCTCCCACTAGCACACTGTGTGCCCGTTATAGAATGCGAAGAGTGATCACAGCTTTCAAATCGAAACACCGTACACTTTTACATTCCCGCCATCTTGCTTTAGCTGCACGTTTAAAATGTATGCCCCGACATCAGAAGCCTAAGACACTGGGGCGATGCTCCTTGGTGGCAGACCCAAGGCCAAACTGCGAGGAACCAACCACAGCGTGTAACCCCTAAGCTCCCTTCAAATGTGGCTGCTACCCCGCCTTGTTGACAGTGCTCATTGACACCAGAAACGCATGTGGCACCTCTTGCGAACCTGCTGCATCGTTCTTGTTCTCCATTCGGGCTCCATCACGGGAACGTGTCTTGCCATTTCTTATAATTTCCTGGATAGGACCATCAGCGCATGCTGTCAGGGGAAGGGGGTATGCACAGCTGGACACATTTCAGTCAACATTTTCGACAGGGCAATATTACGTACTAGAGATGAACGGGGTTTGTTTACCATGCTGCTCGGGCTGGTTATCACTGGTAAACCCTCAGTGTAGTTGGTGTCTCACCAGGTAGCGGATATCTTGGTGTGCCTTATTTATGATGGGAGTACCTGGGAACATCACATTGCTGTTGTGCTGCCCTGTGTGTGATGCCTGCAGTCCTCCTTGAGCTGTTGTGTTCTAATTGCAACAGCAGAGTACGGTGACCTGACTCCTCGCAAAAACATTTGCACCCAGGTACTCTTGCTGCATGTCCGTGTACACTTGCATAACGCTGTAACCTAAAACACACATGGCTTCCCCGCAGGGGGAGGGGTGCCGTGCGCGCTCTTTGCATTTTTTAGTTTCCTGTTTCAGGGTGGAAGCCTTGCCACTGTTACCACGCTTAACACCCCCATCTCAAATTGGCTTCAATCTAATCGCTGTCGGATCTGATTGCTATCCCGGCTCCTTATTTTTTTTCTTTTGAACCTTCCTAGTCGTTAAATTGCTCTTTACGACCTCATAAAGGTCTTTTACAGATAGATAGAAGGTGTAAAACGTCCCCAGTTCATCCAGCAAAAAGTAAATATGTGTTAAATTTTGAGGTTAGTGTGTGGCTCTATGTGTGTGTGGGGGTGGCTCTGTGTGGGGGTGGCTATGTGTGTGTGGGGGTGGCTATGTGTGTGGGGGGTGGCTATGTGTGTGTGTGGGTGGCTCTGTGTGTGTGGGGGAGGGTCTGTGTGTGTGGGTGGCTCTGTGTGTGTGGCTCTGTGAGTGTAGGTGGCTTTTTTTGTAGGTGGCTCTATGCGTGGTGGGTCTGTCTGTGTGTGGGTAACTCTGTGTGTGTAGGTGGCTCTGTGGGTGGCTCTATTTGTGTGTGGGTTGCTCTATGTGAGTGGCTCTGTGTGGGTGGCTCTGGGTGTGTGGCTCTGTGTGTGGGTGCAAATGCAATAGGTCTCGCATTTGAGAGTGATTAAGCTATTGACATCGTAAATAACAATGCAGTTTCTTTAAATGTTTTAAAAACAAAAACATAAACAAAAAGAATGTCATGAGCAATGCCAATAGCTCTAACTTTAACAATGCCGAGACCATTGCATTGTAAATGCTTGTTTGTTTATCGCAAACAGTAAATATCTGGGCTCTAGAACTTCTAACGCGACACCAGATGCAGCTCACGTCTGCAAAAAGTTTGCTAAGCAAAGGGATATAGGGGTCATAAACCCCCCGCCCCCCACTACACTTCAAAAGCAAAGACAAGGAATTCTTCGGGTCGAGCAAAGGGACCCCATAACACTTGTGCTTATCTCAAGGAAGCACATTCCTCAAGACAAGCAGAACAGAGCAGGGAGTCCTCAGCAACAACACAGATCGTTCGTTTACTATTACCAGGGCTCTCAGAGTGAGTCCAGCCTCTTTCCCAGGAGAAGAGCACTTGCAGCCCTTTCACCCAGGTCAGGTGACTAGAGCCGACGAATAATTCAGAGTGGCTAGTAGAAATAAACGCACCATTAACTGCACGATAGATGGTAAAATACAATACCAGTAACTGGAAAACCAAAGCTTCTGCCATTTTGAGCCAAATATGTTAAACTCTAACCCTGTCACCAGCCTTACCCCCTTAGTATTGCTGTTTCGTGGCAGATAATGTCCAAAACAGTAAAACGACAATTTCCAGTCTAATTGCACCATAAACCAAAGGCTGTGACTAAAAGCCTGCTGGCTGGTCTACAAATTTATTTTTAGTACCAACTTTATGAGGGGGGAGGGGGAAGACAGGCGATGCACAAAGAAAGAGCCGAGCAGCAGAGTGAGTGCATAAAATGTTTTAGTTTTCACATCTTTCTAAGTTGACAATTTCCACAGCCTGAGTTGAAGGGACAGTGTATTGAGAAATAGCACGCATGCTTGCGAGTACCCGCCTGGCGCGATTGGAATAATTTTTGTCACTATTTAAAAAGAAAAAAGCTGCATCCATGAATGTTTTGGTCATTTAAAATATAATCTACAGAAGTATGGTGGCTATGTTTAAGTGCCAATTGCATAGGCTTGCAACAAAAAAAAAAACAAATACCCATGGGGTAAGCCTGCCTGCCATTGCCTATGCTAATGTTTGTTAATAGTGGTGCTTTTCTTTGTGTGACGGTATTTTGTGTTACGGACTGTGTGGTTTGGTCTTGTGCCTCCTTTTGTGATGGTGTTTGTGCACTGTGTTGTGTTACTGTGGTGATATATTGTTGACTGAGGTTGCAATGCGTCGCGGTATTGAATTGTGTTGGCAAGTTATTGGCTCACACATCGTCGTGGAAACGTGAAAGTTTAGTTTATAACTAAAACAAGCAGGAAGGGGGTGCCAAATGGTGTGCATGTTTGCGGCCGCTTTGATGTCCTTAGTGGCCGCGCGGCTCACTGAGGACATCAAAGCGGCTGTGAAAGTGATCAGGCAGTGCTTTTCAGGCTGCCAAATGGTGCGCCTACGGCGCACATGCACTGTATTTGGAGGCCTGAAAAGCACTAGTTTGCACTTCCAGATCCCCCTTTTACAAAAGCTCTCACGAGAGCAGTGCTAAAGCGCTGTCTCAGGCGAGACCTAAAATTAGTGCCTAAAAGCACTAAGCACCAACGGTGGTTATCTGATCACACCATACTGGGGCAAAGTCAAAAGTTCAGCCTGCCTGCTATAGAGTGGACGTAGTTAGTCCCTCTGAGAAATGTACCTTAAATCCTGGTTGTGGAGCGTGGCACTGCAAAACCACGGTCACCGTTGAAGATGCATTGCGCAGCGGTGGTTTCAGTGAGCTATGACGGCTCTAATGCCGGCTTGCGTCGAGGCTGCACGGTCTGCGTTAACAATGCGTTGTGCAGCGGTGGTTGTGATAAGCTGAGCAGGCAGCGGTGCAGGTCTACGTTGAGGCTGCGTCACATTGCATTGGCTCCTATGAGGCTCTTCAAAGAGTAAATTCCAGACCAAGTTCCAGTTGCCACTACTCAGCTGAGAATTGTAGGTAAAATACCTCTTGCTGCTCTTTTTAGCCCTATCGCTTCACAGGAAGTCAACCACCTGACCCTTGGACTCCCACTTTTTTGTCCTGGGATCAAATGGAGCAGGTCCAATACTTGGGTGCTCCTCACAGGTCACAGACACTAGGCCCAGGCCTCTGTTGTTTTTCTACAGGTCCAAAAAGTGTTCTGATGAAGTCTGGGTTAGGGCCCAGCTTTGTAGATTTCCCCAGCAAGTGGGTTTGGGTGACTCCTGGCTCTTCCATATGCAAAGGGGTCAAAGTTCTCATGGGCACCCTTACTCACTTTTGGAAAAGTTCCTGTTTGCCCTACTGCAAGCAATTTCACAGTGCACCTTCTTCCCAAAATCCAAGATGTGGAGAGCTTATTTGCCCACTGGATCTGGACAAGGTAATCAGTAGATCACTCCTTTCCAGGTGTCACCTAATATTTACTTGTGATAGGACAGAGCCTTTGAGTTTAACATATTTCCTTGGCCCATCCCAATTGGTCTTCCTGGCATGGGAAGAAAAGCATCTCTGCACAGCCAGACAATTGCCCCTGCTCTAGCAGCAGTTCCACCCCTCTTTTGATTGACAGCTGCTGAACAGCTAATATAAATTAAACTTCAGGAGCTTCAGTCAAAAAAACAATTCAAAAGTTACCTTTGCTCATTAACAATCCAACTTCAGCACTGAATTAGACTTTTAATAGATTTTGAAAAGATTTGTGTAATTATTTTTCTAACTGGCCGCAAACCCAAGATATACAATTCATATTTTAATCTGTACTCTAGTAGTTTTCTCATTAAACAACCTTTGTCCTTCCACAGCCAATCTAGCTTTTGGAGGCTTGTCCCTGCAGGGACATGGTGGCATTACATTTCTATATGTCCCCTTTTAGATTACTATGCACCTCATCTTGGAGACTTCTAGGTCTACAAAGGAGGGCATGGCCAACCACCAAGGTTGTTGAGCTCTCGTACCAGGGCTTTGCAATCCCATCCCCTGCCAACGGCGATACCGGGCCTCCATCCATGTATGGGACTACGCCTTGTTGCCTACCCATGACGAAGGAGGCTTGAAACTACCGGCACGGCCTCTGACTTACCCTGCGCCGGTATAGCGGTGCTCTGAGCTTCTCCCTTGTCATCACACTGGGGGTGCTGGTGGGGACCCTGCCGCCTCGTCTCCCAGATGGGCTTGTTGAGCAGACATTCCGCTGGCCCCTCTCTCTGTTGCTGTGTGCTGATTTTTTAGCCTTCCCTGCTGTGGCTGGGTGACAATGGAGGGCCTCATCATTGTTGACCATAACAAGCTCCTGTCACCATGTGTCTGAAATTGCCGAGTGCTTACCGCAGTGGTTTGTACGAGGGGCAGACCCAACGATCCTTGCGACCATACTGGGTCCCAATTGAACTGCTCAGATTTCTCTCCTGCAGCACTGACAGAAGAATGCATACCTCCCACGCCCACCGATAAACTGGATATTATTTTACAGGAAATACGTGAGTTCAGAGCAGTCATTGAACAATTACCACATACATTATCCTTCTCAGGGTTGACCACAAAAAACTGGTGGACGGATTCAAGACTAACAAGGTCTCCTTAGCTGACCCCGCACCTTGGAAATCAGAACACACCTCCACCATTGTGCAGCTCCAGCAACAGGTTGCCACCTTACAGGAACATGTGGAGGACAGGGAGAGGCAAGCCTGCTGCAATAATATTAGGATTATTGGAATGCCAGAGGGTAGTGAATACCCCAATGCTACACAATATGTGGAAGAATGTCTGAGTGAGGAGTTGGCAGCTTCCGGCCTCTCCGATATGTTCACTGTGAAAAGAGCACTCTGAGTTCTAACCAGATGACCACCCCGTGGGGTGCTGCCATGACCATTCGTCGCCTGGAATCTCAATTATAGGGATGTCCTCCTCTGCAGTGCTCAAGAAAAAGCGCTTCTCCTGCTCAATAATGCCTGAATTTCATGGGTCCCGGATTACATGATCTCTGTCCAGTGTCAAAGGGCCTATTTTCAGGTGGTGAAAAAACAGTTGTGTGCACTGTTCCTCTCCTACGCTTTGCTGTTCCCTGCCTGACTCAAAATAATCCATTGGGTACTGTGGACTTAATTTTTCCCCATTATGCTCTCAATGTTATTTTCCGGTTGCCAGTTCCCAGGCTTGGAGGAAAACTCTTAACTCTTCCGAGTCTGCTTGAGTCCACTATAACAATGTTTGTTGACATGCCAAAGCACACCCCGCAAGCGATTGCACAAATGGTTATTTTGTTCATATGTTTTGTTTCACATCTTTGGTTGAATGATGCTCCGATGTTCTACCGTATATTGGGGGCTTTTATTGTTCCTGTTTCTTTTCTCTTTACATTTATCAAATCGAAGAATCAGTATTATGCTGCTTCTTGTCTGCACCTGTACACTTACCCAAACTGTTGTAAATGAAACAGCGATATGATTAAGCATTTACTGAAGACATGTGCTCTTCATGTCTGAGTTACGTTTCCTGCTTTATATTGACTAGTGTTCAGACCCCATTTTGCTTAGCCGTCCGCCATCTTGTATGGCCACGAAGCCACGTGCTCTGCACGAGAAGAGTCTTACCTCTTCATTGGTCACTCCCGAGATCTGCCTAGCAACAGTCTATGAATAACCCCTTTGTGTGTTTGGTGCATGTCCAGAACTGACCACATCTGTCACTAATTAGGCTTTGCTCGAAAGTTTTCGTGGGTCACAAGAACTGTTAACTCCACCCATGTATTGATCATGTACTGAACATGTCCATATAAGGCCATAAACCTTGCTTCATGTTGTATCCGCCTACTTATGAGCCCCCCCTATTGTGTATAAAAGGGGACCATGAGCACAAGTTCTTTGTGCTACTCTGTGCAATACTGTAGAGTGTTGCGTAGATTGTAGGACCACCTTTGAGGGTTAATAAACTTTGTCTTTGTATTTGCAGTTTCCGTGCCAACTTCCTTCTAGTACTTCGTATACAGAAGGGCGAACCCTCTGTACTTGCGGGCCTAGCTGGGGCCTGTATTCGTCAATTGGCGCCCGTCACGTGGGGCTCATCGGCGACTCGGATACTCGAAGGACTGGTCGTGACGAAGGAGTGGAACCTTGCCGGGGATGTGATCACTGCCAGCGGCGTCTTTAGTCCTGGCATCCCGAGGCTTTCTTCCTTCCCTTCTGAGCTGACCATCTGGGTGGCGCCGGTCCTCGACTGAGACCCCTTCTGTCGGTTTTGCCGTGCAATAGCCGTTTGGGCGGATTTGGAACTTGGCAGTTGGAATCTGGACGCTCTAGATTGGTAAGAACCGTTGTACGGTACTTGCTGCGAGCTTTTGAAGCCTGGGTTGGCAAGGCTATTTGATTTGATTAGTGATGACCGGTCATATTTTTGAAATAAGTAATGTAAAATATATGTGTTGCAACACATATAGGCAGGTAATGTGGAGATATTTCTCCGGGGTGGTTTGAATCTGAACGGCGCAACGTTTAAGTGCCATTTTTTGATAATATTGCATATTTTGCACTATTCTTGAACATGCCTGCTTTGAGCGCACTCCGTAAGTGGTGCTGCTGTTTTGGAAACCGGTTAAGTCTTGAGGAATCTGAACCAGCTCCCCCAGAGGGGACTCCTAATAGGGACATGTACGTGAAGCACGGTCTTTCCCCTATAATGTACAGCACATTGTGGAGGAAATATACCAAGAAGGATCCTGAGTAGCGATGGCCTTTGTATGGATCGTTTGATATGCATAAGATTGAGTATGTGGAGCAGTGTATATGTAAGCGGTGTGCGAGACAAGACATGTTTGAATGTATACGATTGTGGGTGAAAGAAGTATCGTGAGCGCGAGAAACGTGAAAAAGCGCTGAGTGACAAAGAACAACGGAAAAAGGACCATGTGAGAGCACAGGAAGCGGAGCAGCGTGAGGAAAAAGAACTGGCGGAAAAACAGGAGAAAGAGCACAGGTTGCAAATGTCGGGTCAATATGCTGTTCGGCAGCCTCTTTATCCTGTCCTTACTAATCTTGAAGATGATTTTTCTCTATTAGATCGTTCTCCGCCACCTTATGTTGGCCCGTCCGCTCCTGGAGTTAAGGATTACGGAATGCTCAAGGAGAAGGTAGACACGCGGTCCATGTTATCAACTGATCGCATGGGTGAGCTTCGGAAAGTTTCTTTTCGTGCGCTTAAAGATAAACTATCTCTCGCTGAATTATTGCCTTCTTTGGAAGGATGGCAGGATAGGGAAAAGTTATACTTTGCTGAAGTTTTTTCTGATGAAGTGGTTACTGCTTTTCGGAAATATTCCGATGTTTTTGAGCCTGATGATATAGTTTTAAATTCTAAAGCATTACGTAACGGTGTCCTTTATTCCTCTAAGGTACCCGATGCGGTTCGACGGCTGTTTGCGTTACGGGACGAGATGTTTGAACTCAAAGAGAAAGCGCGCCAAAAGAAAGAGGAGGAGGAGCGATCGAATTCAAATGCAGGCAGAAAGCAGTCGTCTACCGTTCATTCAGATAAGATTGAACTAGTGCATGCTAAACCGATGCGAGAGGCAGCGCCTCTGTACGTTCATCCAAAGGGAGCAGGAACTAGTTCGGATATGTCTTCCCCCGATGCTAGAGGATATTTTGTGTATAATTGGGTTTATACTCCTTGGCATAGGGCTGATGTTATGGCATTGAAGAAAGCACTACCCGATCCCCGAAAGAATCCTGCCGCCTTTTATGAGGAAGTTGAGGGGGCTTTAAATTCTTGTACTATGACCTTAACAGACCTAGATTTGTTCGTTGGGCTTATTTTACCACCGGATATGTGGAGATCCGTGCGGAAAGTAGATGATCAAGCTGTCTTTAAGGCGAAATGGTCTGACATAGAAGGTGAGGATAGAGAAAGAAAACCCGCCCAAAAGCCACCTCAGCTTATTTTAGATCTCCCAGCTGCTATTTTGACTAAGTTGAAAACGATTATCCCCCCTAAGAAGTTTGATTGGAATATGTTAGCCTCATGTAAACAGAAGGTTGATGAATCTGTTTCTGATTCCTTTACTCTATTTGAGGAAACATTTCATGATTTTAGCGGTCAGTCACTTACGGATGATACGGGTCGACATCTTTTTGTTGATAAATATGTGTCGAATTTATTGCCAGGAGTAGCAGCTCGATTAAAAGCGAGTGAAAGCTCTTGGACAACATCGTCTCCGGCATCCCTCCTGACGATGGCTCAGTATTATGAGCGTCTGGAACAAGAAGCGAAGGGTAACGAAGAGAAAAAGTCGAAAGATTTAAAAACAAAGGTGATGTTAGCGCAAGTGTATGGTCCGCCTCACCGGGGTGCTGAGAGAGGTGGAAGAGGATTTTATGGTCCCCCTTTTGGTCGCCCAGATGTAACTAAGGATCACTGTGCGTACTGCAAACAGTTGGGTCATTGGGCCAGGGATTGTCCGGTATTACATGCACAGCGCCAGGGGCGTGGCCAGGGGCCGATGAGAGGTAGAGGAGGTTTTTCGGGCCCTAGAGGACATCCAAATGATCGCGCTCGATTTGATTCTAATATACGGCCACGTGATGAGCCTAATGTGTTTGATCGACGAAACCAGTATCAAATGTCCGATTATGAACGCCCTGGGTATCCCGATTCACAACATGCATAGGATTGCGTAGGATGGGGGGAGGAATCAGTTGAAGTGCCAGTAGATCAGAGGGGTCCTTATGTTACGGCACATGTTTTGGGTACTACTGATAGGTTTCTGGTTGATACAGGAGCTACTCGTAGCGCTTTGTCCAAACAATTGGTTCCGAGGGCTCCCTGTAATAATCAAGGATGTCTCGTAGACAGGTTACGTAGAAGAAGTTATAGGTTTATTGGTTAGTCATAAAGTCCATGTAGATCTCATGTAAGGCCTCAGCTAGGCCCCAGTAAAGCCCCACCAGGAGCAGCCTCCCTGCTGCTCAGCCCATCTCCTCCAACTGCCAACTCCTCCAGTCCCACACACTCAACATTCCAAGTGACATCACTCATGGCTGAGCAGCAAGGAACAGGACAGCAATGAGGAAGATGTACAAACAACTACAATAGATTATAGCACATCTCCCTTCCTTAGAAAAACTAAGCAAAAGATATAAATGCATTGAATCAAGATAGCACAAAATACCTTTGCTTAAATAAAGTAGAAATAAAAAGAAAGTACATTATGCAAATAATTATACATCAAATCAGCAAATAGTCGCAAGAAAATAACTATAACAAAAGAATAATGAACCCCATCCCCCTCCCTAGGGAAACTAATTAGATGGGTACACACTACCAAAAAGAACACCTCCCTAAGACACATAGAACATAGAAATAGGGAAACGCACCTCCCTATGAAACTCCAAATACTGTAATAGGGGAAAACACCTCCCTATAGGGGAAAACACCTCCCTTAGACACATAGAACATAGAAATAGGGAAACGCACCTCCCTATGAAACTCCAAATACTGTAATAGGGGAAAACACCTCCCTATAGGGGAAAACACCTCCCTTAGACACATAGAACATAGAAATAGGGAAACGCACCTCCCTATGAAACTCCAAATACTGTAATAGGGGAAAACACCTCCCTATAGGGGAAAACACCTCCCTTAGACACATAGAACATAGAAATAGGGAAACGCACCTCCCTATGAAACTCCAAATACTGTAATAGGGGAAAACACCTCCCTATAGGGGAAAACACCTCCCTTAGACTCTGCGAACACTGTAATAGGGAAAAACTTTCCCTATGATACTCCAAGATATCAAATCTTGTAATAGGGGAAAAACACCTCCCTAAAACTGAGAAATAGGGGAACAACCCCCTATGATCCAAAACCGGGCAATTAGCCCCCAAAACACCTCAAAATTGAACACATCGCTCCACACAGCTCCACAACCCTACCAAAACAATGGGTACTCACCAGCCACTAACATGACACAACACCCTTGAACAAGAATGGAGACACACACCAACCTCACAGGATAAAGGCACTCACTCACACCCCCACAAAACAATATTGCAGTAATGAAAATAAAGAAATAAGAAATCTCATACTCCGGTGAGCGATCTCTCACCCGAGATTCTCACCAAAGGGTCCACTCAGCTGATAACATCCAAAGCAGTAAACACAGCCAGGTTAGCGTCCCAAAATTTGCCAATGTTATATGCAGCTCCGAATTAAAAAAATGTCTGTCCAAACCTCACAGGCCCTCCGAAGAGTTTACCAGCGCTGTTAACAAAACCAGGCCTGCGACGAACTGTTGAGCATATGCTCATTTCCATTTTGGCAAACGTGTATTAACGTGGCTGGCAACGTGTGCTGAGATAGCAGTAACTAAATAGGTCTAAAACGCCAGCCCTAAAATGGCGGCACGCAGCGCACGCTGCACCGGGTGGCTCACGGCACGTTGATGCTGTGAGCACTGTAGAAGCAGCAAAACTCTGCATCACGTCAGAATGGCCACGAAGCTTCTCATCAGGTGAGTGCACTACTCGCGCAAACTCGCGCTCGTGCAAAACTTCAAATGTTCAGCGTGACGGTTGAACTGCCTACAGAAACGTGTGGCAAAAAAAACCACAAAAACTCGGATTACATTGACAAAATGCCTCACCACACGTGTACTGTGCCGGTACACAAACCGGGAAGAAGAGAAAAAAAAAAACAATCAGGGACTGCTCAACTCTCCAAACGCCAGTACACGCAAGACACATCCCAGGCGTTAGACCATGACCAAGCGAGCCATAAGTTGTTGCTTCAACACTTCCCCTTGCACTCTACAACTCAGTCCAAAGGTGCCGGTATCCATGACACGCTTGTAAACTCCTCACGCGATGTTCCTCCCAAAGAAACGAAAGGCTCCTCCAACAAAGACTGCGGCGCTAATCCCAAATGTCAGTCTAAATATCTTATAATATTATTTCTTAAAGTCACTGGGGAAACTTGACAGCATTTCCCCTGTGAGGCTCTGGGAAAACTTGCGAGTGACACATTCTTGTTGGTCCTGAAACTCCTCTTGTGTGTTAAAGGTTACATCATTACAGCTTTTTTCACAGGACAAACGATGCACTTCAGCAAAAGAATCAAACGTAAATTTGCCAATCCCCCAATCGCAGCTGCTAATTTCTTTGCGTGTGGTGCCGATTTCTTTGTATCGCTCTCTTTCCTCTTGTCAGCATTCACCTCAGCAGTCTCTCTCCACCGGCAATTTCCACAGTAGCTGTTAGCTGACTAATAATAGGGTATTCACAACCATCTCTCCTCAACATGTAAGTTCACTCTAACGTGTGAGAATCACTTGTTTCCATGCAACACGGTACAGAATAAACTGTAGGCACTTACAGGGCGACCGATGGAGTGGTCACTGGTGGGGCTTGATTGTCAGCTTCCTCAAAAAAAAACGCAGCTTTAATTTCTCTTAACCTTGAAAATCCTTTTTCCTTGTAATTCCTTCCTTTAGACTCCAGAAACCATTATCCTTTGAAGTAGCACACGCGTAAGTCCTTCCAAATCGTCGCCAGTGTAATAATCAAGGATGTCTCGTAGACAGGTTACGTAGAAGAAGTTATAGGTTTATTGGTTAGTCATAAAGTCCATGTAGATCTCATGTAAGGCCTCAGCTAGGCCCCAGTAAAGCCCCACCAGGAGCAGCCTCCCTGCTGCTCAGCCCATCTCCTCCAACTGCCAACTCCTCCAGTCCCACACACTCAACATTCCAAGTGACATCACTCATGGCTGAGCAGCAAGGAACAGGACAGCAATGAGGAAGATGTACAAACAACTACAATAGATTATAGCACTCCCCTGTCTGGCTTAACGGTTACATCGATAGGGTTCGATGGTACACCTTCACTTAGCCCATTATCACAACCCCTTTTATTTCATGTTAATACGTTTTCTACACCCTGTCCGTTTTTGCTTTCCCCGAACACGCCTGATAACATTGTGGGTCTGGATATGCTCAAACATTTCAGAGCCACAATACGTTGCTCCCCTGAAGGAGTGCGTGTGATTTTAAACGATAACCATCCAAGGACAGGAAGGATGTGTGTGGTTGCAGAGGATACCGCATTGGCTTCTCTACCCCGCACTCTGTGGGCCACCTCGGATACTGACGTGGGACAGATGGTTATCCCCCCGGTACACATTAGGGTAAAGGAGGGAGCTGTGTTACCACGCCTACCTCAATATCGTATTTCGCAGGAGGGGGAGGAGGCACTCACGCAGATAGTGCAGGATCTCATTAAAGTGGGGGTAGTGGAGGAAGTTCCATATAATGTCTGCAATAGTCCTATCCTTCCGATTTTGAAAAAAGACACTGATACTAGGATTTATCGTTTTATTATTGATTTGAGGGAGGTGAATAAGATAGTGATACCTCAATACCCAGTGGTTTCTGAAATCACGACATTGCTTACTTTGGTCCCGACAACGGCAACCACGTTCTCTGTTATTGATTTGAAAAATGCTTTCTTTTCGATTCCTATTCATCCTGATAGCTGATACCTTTTCGGCTTCACTTTGAATAATCGTTCCTATCGATTTTGTAGAGTTCCTCAAGGCTACACAGAAAGTCCTAGCATTTACAGTCAAGCATTGAAAAGACAGTTGGATTCCTTTGTTTTACCTGAAGGGGTGGCCCTCATACAATATGTCGATGACATCTTGTTGGCGGCCGATACTCCTGAGCAATGTGAGAAGTGCACGTTATCTTTGCTCTCCTTTTTGGCATTGCACAATCACAAGGTATCGAAGAAAAAATTACAATTCTGTAGACCAAAGGTAACCTACCTAGGTCACCTTTTGTCTAAGGAGGGGCGTGCACTCACATTAGTTCGCATTCAAGCAATTTTGGACACGCCGGTACCTTCCACACAGAAGGACGTGCGTGCATTTTTGGGACTCACTTCTTTTTGTAGACATTGGATATTGGGTTTTTCACACATCGTTAAACCACTGTTGGCACTTTTGACGAAAGAAACTCCAACTCCCCTTCCCTGGTCAGACGAGTGCGGAAATGCTTTTCAACAATTACGACAAGCCCTATGTTCAGCACCAGTGTTAGGCACCCCTGATTATACCAAGCCCTTTACATTGTATGTACATGTAAGAGATGGATGTGCGCTATCAGTTTTAGTACAGATGCATGGCGACAAGCAGTGCCCTTGTGCATATTTCTCGGCAGTACTTGATCCTGTTGCCCGAGCGCTGCCTCGTTGTTTTCGCTCGGTTGCGGCGACAGCTGTGTCGATACGCCAAAGCGAAGGAATTGTGTTATCCCATAAGCTATTGGTGTTGGTCCCCCATGCTGTTGATGCTCTGCTGAATCAGACAAAGACGCAGCACTTAACTAGTGCTCATCTAACAGGATATGAGCTGACGTTGTTGGCTCCTCATATTACATTGAAGAGATGCGCAACACTAAACCCAGCCACATTGTTGCCATTTCCAGAGACTCAGCCTGAGGCACAAGAAACACATGATTGCATCTTTGTAACTGAGGAACAGACAAAGGGTCGTATTGATCTCCAGGATACGCCCTGTACAGATGTAGATGGAGAATTGTGGGTGGATGGGTCGTGCCTGAAGCTACCAGATGGTACGACTTCAGTGGCGTATGCAATCACCACGCTACGAACAGTAGTGGAGACAGCACGCATACCGCAGAAATCAGCTCAAGCAGCGGAACTGATAGCATTAAAATGAGCATGTGAGCTTAGTGCAGGATTGTGTGTGAATGTCTATACAGATAGCCGCTATGCCTTCGGGGTAGCACATGACTTTGGCTTGCTCTGGAAGGAGAGAGGGTTTCTCACGTCACATGGAGCGCAGATAATGAACGGAGAGTTAGTTCACAACCTCTTGACTGCATTAACATATCCAAAGAAGATTGCCATAGTTAAATGCAATGCACATAAAAAGGTGATAGATAAAGTGGGAGAAGGGAATGCTTTGGCAGATCGAGTAGCACGAGACACTGCGATGCAGCCTGACTCCACTGCAATGTATGTTGTGAAGTCGCAGGCAGAAAGATGGCATGATGCTAGGAGAGAAGTGTTAGAGATACAGAGGACAGCTTCCGATAAAGAACGGGAGCAATGGTCTATTGACGGAGAATTGGACGATGAAGGTTGTTGGAGAAATAAGCAGATGGATAAATGGAAGTTACCCATAGCTTTTGTACAACCTATGGTTCAGATGGCACATGGGCTAGCTCATGTTGGAGCTTCCGCAATTGTAAAATTGCTCACACAAGTTTGGGAGCATCCAGAGATTGCTAGCACGGCAAAGAGAGTGGTGCAGACTTGTATGATTTGCCTAAAGTACAATCCAGGAAAAGGGACACGAACTCCAGCAGGAGGATTTGCAACACCCACTGCACCTTTTGAAGTTTTGCAAATGGATTATATTCAGCTTGAACGCTGTAATAATCTGAAGTATGTCCTAGTAGTGGTTTGCGCCTTCAGCAAATGGATTGAGGCATACCCTACGAAAGACAATACTGCAATTACTACAGCCAAGGTGTTATTGAAGGAATTCTTCCCTCGATATGGTGTTTGTAGATTGTTGTGGAGTGATAACGGACCTCATTTTATAGCGGACGTTATCAAGTATGTCCTGAAAGGATTGGGAATTACACAAAAATTCCACGCAGTGTTTCACCCTCAGTCTGCGGGATTGGTTGAGAAGTATAACGGCACTCTGAAGCTTAAGATAGCGAAAATACAAGCTTCCACTCCTCTGACTTGGCCGGATGCTTTACCTTTGGCATTATTGTCAATCAGATCAGTACCGCATTCTCGAACCGGTCTCACGCCATATGAGATCGTGTTTGGACGTCCGATGAACATTTGGGGCCCACCGAAACCAAAGTCAGTGTATGATGTACTTTGTGTAATGATGAGTGATTATCTGGCACAGTTAACCGATAAGTTGGTCTCTATTCATCAACAGGTTCGAGAAGCGCTCCCCGACCGGTCCACAGGTGAAGGCCACGATCTCCGGCCCGGAGATTTCGTCTTGGTGAAATCGTTTGAAAGGACGAGCAGCCTAGAGCCGAGGTGGTGCGGTCCTGAACAGGTCTTGCTTGCAACGAGAACGGCTGTCCGGGTCTCCAACCGTAAAAATTGGATCCACTCTATACATTGTCGTAGAGTGCCACCCGGATTGGTGGAGCCTGCTGTATTGACCGACCATCGAGAAATCCTGACTGCGAAGAAAGGCCGTGCTGTGGACCCGGACGATACTGAGGAGCTCTTCCCGGACCAAGCAACCCCTGGAGTAAGAAGATATCACCTCAGACGGTGGAAGTGAATTTTTGAGTATCAAAATACGTTGTCAGAGCAGCCCCTGGGTTAGTGAAATGGAGAGCCAATGAGGCAAGGGGGGGGATCAGCCCTGCATTAGTGTAGTGACACCCGTCTTGGCCCGATGGTGAAGAAATCAACCGCTGCCTAGGTGGAAGAGTTCTGACAACCCTTTAGTTTCAGGAAGATATTGACATTTGTTTGAAAATGGAGAAGAAGAAAAGTTTTTGTGCGATAGGTTTCATTGTTGCTATGGCAATTGCAGCCATAACCACGTGGTTTGTTGAGGATGTGATTCCTGCCCGTGAGTTGCTTGTTGTGTCTACCCCAGTGCCTGAGGAGCACTACTTCTACACCCTTCCATACCAAGAATTGAAGCATCGCCAGTCCTATCTGAATAATACTTTCATCCAGATGCTGCATCATACCCACGTTGCTACAAATGCTACAAACTGTTGGATATGTGGTATGATGCCAGCCCATCAGAAGAAAGGGGGAACACCATTTATACCTCTCCCTTTCTCACATAACGGCTCTTGTAGAGCATGGTACACTTTGCTTTTTGCCACACGAAAACCTACAGTGGGACGGTTACTTTTCAGACTTAATAAAGAGTGCCATCAGGATAAAGAAGGCTATCCACAAGCCAATGGGACAATATGGGAGTGGGAAGAATATCGACCAGACAATGAATCAATTCCCTACATCTTTACGAATACTAGAGAGACTCATGGAAACGAGAAATTTGTAATTTCAGTGGCACAAGCCCAAGCGGACATGTGTATCCAAAGCGTTGGTCATATTCCTGTTGGTGTCAGTGATTGCATTGTTGTACTAAATATAGACGGATTAAATAACAGTACCTTTCTGGCCTCCCACAATACCTATTTTGTGTGTGGTAATAAAGGTTATTATCGTTTGCCCGCCAGATGGTCCGGGGTATTCTATGTGGCATTCTTATTACCCCCTGTATTCTTAGCACCTGCGTCTTATCATAAAGATTTGAAGTTATTAAACAACGTAACCGTAAATAGGTATAAACGCACTCTATCTGTTGATGACGTTGACCAGATGGATACCAGTTTGCAACAGTATATTGATTTTAATCTAGGACTATTTTTCTTTGTTGGAGCTGCCCTGAATAGTAGGAAGGTTCGACGACTAACTAGGGTTGTAGAGGCTGTGACGAATCAAACTGCTGCTGCTCTCGGGAACATTACGGAAGAATTGCAGATCACTAGAATTGTTACATTACAGAACCGTATGGTATTAGATGTTATGCTAGCAGATAGGGGTGGAGCATGTAGAATTATAGGAAGTAGTTGTTGTGTGTTCATCCCTGATCACACACCATCTGTTTATCAAGCTATTAATAAATTACATAAAATTGCTGCTGACATTCATACAGAAAACGGCACTTGGACCTTTTCTGGATGGTTTTGGACCTTAATTACTGCATGGGGATGGAAAGTTCTTACTGGTCTATGTATTATTGTAGCAATTTTGTTCACATGTTGTATGTGTATTCAATGTGGTCCTATGATATGTTCTCTATGTGTTTCATTCTGTATCCCCAATAAGAAAGCTGTTGCCGATGCCAGCTATCGAAAGAGCATAAACAAAGAAATAACTGAGATGATGAGAATAGATATAAATGATGATTATCTTGATTATCCTAGCAAGCCGAATGTCTTCAGCAAATGCTGAAAGGGTCGTCTGTTGTAAATGAAACAGCGATATGATTAAGCATTTACTGAAGACATGTGCTCTTCATGTCTGAGTTACGTTTCCTGCTTTATATTGACTAGTGTTCAGAGCCCATTTTGCTTAGCCGTCCGCCATCTTGTATGGCCACGAAGCCACGTGCTCTGTACAAGAAGAGTCTTACCTCTTCATTGGTCAATCCCGAGATCTGCCTAGCAACAGTCTATGAATAACCCCTTTGTGCATTTGGTGCATGTCCAGAACTGACCACATCTGTCACTAATTAGGCTTTGCTCGAATGTGTTTTCGTGGGTCGCAAGAACTGTTAACTCCACCCATGTATTGATCATGTACTGAACATGTCCATATAAGGCCATAAACCTTGCTTCATGTTGTATCCGCCTACTTATGAGCCCCCCCTATTGTGTATAAAAGGGGACCATGTGCACAAGTTCTTTGTGCTACTCTGTGCAATACTGTAGAGTGTTGTGTAGATTGTAGGACCACCTTTGAAGGTTAATAAACTTTGTCTTTGTATTTGCAGTTTCCGTGCCAACTTCCTTCTAGTACTTCGTATACAGAAGGGCGAACCCTCTGTACTTGCGGGCCTAGCTGGGGACTGTATTCGTCAAAACTCTCAAATGTTAAGTTGTCATGTCTGTCAATATAATATACTCACCTGGAATGTCCGAGGGATGGGCTCCATACAAAAACGCCATAGAATACTTGCCTAGCTTTGTTGTCAACAGGTGCACATAATGTGTTTTCAGGAAACACAGCTCACCACTTATGAAGCCCACAAATTGCTTAGAAAATGGAGAGGGAAGGTGTTCCACACCCCTTATTTTGCATTTGCACGACGAGCGGCTGTGTTGATTCGCACTGGGGTCCCTTTTGAAGCCTTCGACACAAGAATAGACACACCCAGTAGATCTACGTTACTCCGGGATACACTGGACGGACTCCCTGTGATACCCCCCTTTTTTCTCGGCCCCTACTTGACGAATCACCCCGAGACTTTCAGGGTAGGAGCTGAACGGAGCGCCCCATTAGTTTTGAAAATTTCGCGAGGATTCGTCAACCGGCGCAAAAGTTATTCAAAATAGAATTTTCAGATTTCCTATGGAAACACGATCCTAACTATAACTATCTACTGGCGGTCGCCAGTAGATAGTTATAGTTAGGATCGTGTTTCCATAGGAAATCTGAAAATTCTATTTTGAATAACTTTTGCGCCGGTTGACGAATCCTCGCGAAATTTTCAAAACTAATGGGGCACTCCGTTCAGCTCCTACCCTGAAAGTCTCGGGGTGATTCGTCAAGTAGGGGCCGAGAAAAAAGGGGGGTCCCAGAACGCGTTTTCCCCATGCATTTTCCCATAGGACCTTTAGACACAGCTACAGCCCGAACGGCTGAACAGAATTACTTGAAATTTGGCAGAGAGGTAGCCATAAGGTCAAGGAAGTGCCTTTCGCAGGTCTGGTGTAAATCTGTTCAGTATTTCCTGAGAAAATAGCATTTAAAAGCATATCAATATCTATACGCGCGCAGGGTGCGCGCACTGTGTAATTCTGATTGGTTGTTAGATGTCAGTAAACATTTGAATCGGTCGAAACCAGGAAGTGTCGGCCGCCATTTTGTCTGTCGCACTGAAAAGGAAAGGTGGAGACCGTGAATAGGGGGCAGGGTAGGGAGTTCTTGACCCCCTAGCCATTGTCAGGGGGTCACAGTAGGAGCACGAAGGGGAAAAAAAAGATTTAAATTTTTTTTAAAAACATCGCGAGGTGCGTGCACTCTGCGCGCACCCGAAAAAAAACATTTAAAAAAATAGAAATAAAAATCACGTTTAAGTGTTTAGATATTAGATGGCTCTAAAAAGAGCCCTTGTGTTTATTGAGTGTTTTTCGGTACCTACAAGTAAGTACCGATGCAGAGTCTAAAGTTCAAGAGGAAGACTCTGTTCCCTTCATAATTGAAATGTACACCATCTCCTCTATAAATGTCTTGCATGTTGTAACGCAAGTTGTTGTGGTATATAGAACCCATACCATAGTCTCTGAGGAAAGCAGAAACAGACTTATTGACGTGCTTTCTTGCTTTGTCAATTTGTGGACAAAATTGGTTGGACCAGTTCCACTTTTGCCTTTGGCATATATTAGAATATACAAAGGCAGTTTGTGGAAAAAGTGACATCAATTGCAGAAAGGTGTCCTTAATAAGCATTTCCAGACCTACCCCAGTTAAAGTGCCTAGGTCATTACCACCACAGTGCACAATAACAAGGTTAGGCTGTGGGAGATGTAGAAAGGTTTTCACCAAAGGCATTAATTGGTGCCACTTTAACCCTCTCTGACCAATCCATTTAATGTCTACATTTGGCAAAGCAAGGTCTTTGAAAATACCTCTTTTTTCAGCATACTTTTCACTCCAGAAGACATAGCTATGACCTACAATCCACACTGTGAACATCTTCCAAGAAGAACAGGATGCACATAGGAGGTGTCTTTCAGTAGAATGGCAATATGAAAAGAAAGACAGTTGAAAAATGGAGGCATACATACTTTTTTTAAATAAAAAGAACTCATTGGCTGATTCAAACCATGTTATAGTTAAAACTAGGCTGTATGTTTACATTTTTAAAAGCATGTTTTGGATTGGTACAGAAAAATGTGTTCCCACTGAACATTACTTTGGATTTGCTGTTAGGTTTGAAAAGTCAAGCAGTCTTGCTCTAAGGATTAGAAACATTGTGTGCTGAACTTCTGACCTCTCTGCTCACACCAGTGTTCCATGACCTGTTGCTATGGTATCAGGCAGAAGTCATGTTGGGGGAAGGGATGATTTGGAAAGGGGTTGAAAGTTGCAACCAATAGAAATGTGTGATTCCATTTGAAAAAATGTGGGAAGGACTGTGATTTTACATTAACATGTATATGTGGGAAAAAAGAGAGGGAAAAATTGCCATTTACTGGTTGTGGAGAGAGGAGAGGTGTACAGCTCTGAGATTCTGGCTCTGATAATCTGCTGTTTGAGTGCCACATTTCTTTCTCAACTAATTAATTTTAAAGGTGAGTTATGAGTTTGAGAGGGGAAGTATGTGGTGTATTTTGATATAAATAATAGAATTGTCATTCTTGTTTTAAAGTTGTGTTTTACATTTTGTGATTTAGGAGAAATTTAACTGTCTTGGATTTGAGAATATCTGTAATGAGGATGTACAGAAGAGAAAACAAAAAGATAGTGATGTGACTGCAAGCAAAAAGAAAAAGGACAGTGTGGAAGAGGTTGTTGGTTGTCATTTTGAAAATAGGTCTGGTGTCAACTGCTACGCAAATGTAGTGCTGAATGTTGTATTTTATCTTGAAACTTTGCAAGAGCAGATAATACAAAATCATGAAAAAAGATTCTGTTCTTTGCTGAGTCTCCTTTATGAGAAGCTGAGTAATGATAAAAATAAAATAGAAAGTGCTTCTGATGTTAGAAATCTTTTAGATGTATGTTCTGGATGTACACAGTTTACACAAAATGTCCAGCAAGATGCACAGGAATTCTTGATGTATATCCTGATAGTACTGGAAGATGAAGGAGTAGAAGTAGAAAATGTATTTGGCGTCTCTTATACATGGGAACATTTTTGTGATAACTGTATGAACACAAGCAGTAGTAATGTAGATTCTGAAAGGTTCATATATTTACCATTACCAGAAAGTAAAACAGTGACTTTTAGTAAATTAGTTAAAGATGCTAATCACAACATGGAATGTTCTAAATGTAAATCTGAAATGTTGTCAACGTTATTTTTAAAGAAATATGGACAGTATGTAATTTTAATGGTACAACGTTGTAGAGCTGATGGAACAAAATTGGAAACTTTACTAAAGAAGTTTGTTGGCAACCAATTATCTATATCTGGAAAAACTTTTGTAGCAGTTGCAATAATTTTTCATGATGGTCCTTCTATAACTTCTGGTCATTACACAGTTTATCTTAAATGTGAAAAAGGATGGACACTGTGTAATGATTCTCAATTGATTTTCAAGCAACGTTTGCCTTATGATTTACCCAATTGTTACTTAATTTTTCTGAAACCCAAATTTTAAATACTAAAATCAGCATCGGAAGAAAGCATTATTAAAATTTAAAAGGATTAAAATTGAATATTTCACTCAAAAGGGATTTTAAACTTACCATTTGGCCTCAAGGAAAGGTAAAACAAACAATTGTGGACTTCTTTGACAGATATTATTTTGGAAAATGTTCTTTTGCAACAAGGTTTACAGACGTTATTTCTTGTAAATTGTTATTTTTCTTAAAAGGTATTTTTGACATTTCTATTAAGGTATGTTTTAGTGAGGATACATTTGGGGCTTTTTTAAACAATCTTTCAGATTGTTTTTTTTTTGCCCGCTGTTAAATGATAAATACAATTGATTTCACTATTTTCAGTGAAAATCAAAACATTCTGAAAACAGCAAAAAAAGGGCAAAAAATTGCTTTGCTAAATATGAAAAAACATGTACTGTTTAATAAAGTGTATTGTTGAAGATTAATACTTTTTTCTTTTTTTCAGAACTAGAAAGAAAATGTAGAAGATGTAATTCAGTTTCCTTGCAATTAAATAAAAACATTTATTTCTAAATAATTTACTTTGATGGTCAGGTAAGTTTAACATATCTGTATGTGTCACTGCTTTCGTTTCATGCTTCCTTTTCTTCACCTCTCCTTACTCTGCTTTTCTCATTTCTCTTCTCACTCTCTCTTCCTGCTTTACTACTCTTTTGTAACTCCCTCACTCCTTCTCTACTACTCCCCTACCTTTACTACCTCCATCACTAATTTTTCATCCATGTTTCTTTCTCTGTATCCATATGTCTTAGTCTTTTTAACTGCCTTACTCCTTCTCAGTTGTTCTCTGTCTCTGTATCTGTCACTCTCGGTTTGTCTGTTTTACCCTTAATTTCCTTAACATCTCTGGGGCACATTTACAAGCCACCTGCACCACCACTACGTCACTTTTCTTGACGTACTAGTGGCGCAGGGTGCTTTTCCATATTTACAAGGAGAGGATAAGCCACTGTGTGTCTTTTCCTCTCCTTGTAAATACAGCCAATTCAAATGCAGCACTAAAATGAGCTATTATCTTTTTTGATAGGTTTAGGGTACCTATAGGTAAGTACTGATGCAGAGTTTAAAGTTTAATAGGAAGACTCTCTTCCCTTCATGTGTGAAATGTACACCATCTCTTTTTTAATTACTTTGCCACTCCCCTCTCTTTGTCAGGGAGTCCCTGAAGGTTTACTAAAGGTGAGAAAAATGATTTTTTTTTTGTTTAAATGCGAGCACCCGAAAAAAAAAAAAAGGCAAATAGATTCAAAAAACAAGTTTTTGTGTTTTGATTTTAGGTGGCTCTAAAAAGAGCCCTTGAGTTAATGTAGGGACAGAGGAAGAGAAAAACGGAAAAAAAATAACAAAACTATGGCCTAGTGCAAGGGTGCTCCTCAAATTTCCTCTGAATGAGATCAATACTGCTCTCACCCATAGTAATAAGAGTACCACAATCCATGCACCGTGTACTCATCCTCCCAAAACAAGGACGAATATCCAGAGGTGTGTTGGAAGGTGAAGGCACCATTGCAGAAGAAGTGCTTGCCTGAGCTGCCGAAGATGTGCTCGGCTGAGCTGCTGCAGATGTCGTCGGCTGAGCAGGTGGAGGGTTTGCTCCAGAAGCTTGACGAAAAGTCACAGGATGCATTGCCTCAACGTGCCTCATCATAGTGTGAATACTAAAAGAGTACTTCTTATTAGCATTCCCACGTGACAAGGTGCGCTGACACAGTGTGCAGGTGACCTTTGGTGCATTCACCTTCTTTTGTCCCTCAGGAAAAGTGAAAAACTGCCATATAAAGGAGTCTTTCTGCTTCCTCTGCCTCTGTCTCTCAAGAGTGTCCTGCTCACTCTCAGAAGGTGGCTGGTGCTCTGCCATTGTCTCACAAAAACAGAGTAGCTCCTTCTCCAAGGGAATCAGAACTAATAATGAGGGGAGTGGGTGTGGTTTTGGAAGAATGTGGAACAGAAAGTACTTTGAACCAATGAAAAGTGATGTTTCTTGATCACATGACTTGCCATGAGGGGATTGGGTGTGGTGTTGAAACAATATGAAACTGAAAGTAATGAAAACCAATTAAAAGTGTTGTTTTATTATTCACATAACCCGAGGTGCGCGCACGGAGCAAGCTCAGAGCGCGCACCGTGCAATTACGCATGCGCAAACGCGTATGCGCGCATGCGCATAAGTATTATGCGCGTACGTAACGCGCATACGCAGCAAGCGCGCATGCGCGAACGTCAGCGCGCGTACTCTATGCGTATACGCGAGTGTAGCGCGTGGAGCACGTACGACGCACGCATACGTACGTACGCATGCGTACCGGGTGCGCGCTGCGAGCGCATACTAAAACGTACGTATGCGTACGTATATAACGTACGCATGCATACACAAAAAACCTACGCATGCGTACTAGGTGCGCGCTGCGAGCGCGCACTAAAACGTATGTATGCGTACGTAGATAACGTACGCCTGCATACATGAAAAACGTACGCAAACGTACTAGGTGCGCGCTCTGAGCACGCACCCTAGGAATTTATAGAAAAAAAATAATAAAGTGGACATAAGTTAATAGAAGATATTAACTATGCTGTTCAACTTTATCCAAATTCAAAGTAAAAAAAAAATGACCCACACAAAATTAAAGGAAACAGGTAATTTATAAATGTATACATAGGGAAATTTTTGAAAAAGAAATATATAAAAAATATATATTAAAAAAAAAAAAATTAGCATTTAAAAAACTTTTGAAATTCACTGAAAAAACCATAGGTGTCACACACGTTATAGTTAGGAATTAGCATTTAAAAAACCTTGCAAATTCACTGAAAAAACCATAGGTTTCACACACGTTATAGTTAGGAATTAGCATTTAAAAAACCTTGCAAATTCACTGAAAAAACCATAGGTTTCACACATGTTATAGTTAGCTGGACATTTCACTCGTAAAAAAACAATGAAATTCCCCCGTTATAGTTAGTTCAGCTAACTATAACTCGCGCGCCCGCAATCCACTGCTTATGACGTCACATATTACATCACTCATGACATGGTCAGTGACATCACTCATGACATCACTGATGACATCTCAAATGACATCACTGATAACATGTGTGAAACCTATGGTTTTTTCAATAAATTTGCAAGGTTTTTTAAATGCTAATTCCTAACTATAACGTGTGTGAAACCTATGGTTTTTTCAGTGAATATATATATATATATATATATATATATATATATATCGTTACGGTTCTTTCCTCCAAGCGTAAATCCAAAGAGAGAAGAGACAGCACACCAGGAAACGGCACAAACGAACTTTATTTGTGCGCTAGCTTAATCCAGGACGACGCGTTTCGGCGTTAGCCTTTGTCAAGTAACTTCCTGTATTCCAACAACCGTAGAAATACATGCAGAGGGTTGATGAACATAAAAGAAATACTGCTATTATTTCGCATAGCATATATAACTTGCGTGAATTTAGACAAAATCCATCATCCTAAATTCAGTTAACAGGTCAATAGTAATAGACATCGTGTCGAAAATCATAAAATGGTGCGATAGTGAATAACAATCCATAGTCGTGACTTTATACGTTAACATGGAAAAATAGACGAAATGTTACATTCCTTATAGTAAAGGATCATATGTAATTTCATTGGTAGTCCATATAGATCCACAGAATAAAATAATTGCAACGAGGTTGCATTCAATTAATCTGCCCACTGTGTTGAATAATTGCGTCAGAAATTAACAATAAAGTTACAAAAATTCAAAGCATACTCAGCTTGTTTCATTTGCCGTTTTTTGTGTGTGGGGTAACCTGAAAAAATTACTGTTGATACTGTTCTCATATATCCGGAGAAAGCCAATTGGAATCCCCAGTAAGCCACAACATAATATAGCACAATTGCGCAATTGCGATGATATTGTCATTTCCTTTCCTTTCAATTTCCTGTGGGCAAAGTTTCTGTGGTAGTATGGTCCGTGTGGGATACAGGAAGTGGCCTTTAATAAGTGCTAGGTATGGGGTGTGTGGGAGATGAAGTGCATTGTTACAAGTGAGACAAAAAGGGGTATTAGGACATATGTGGGACACATAACATTTACCGCAATTGCGGTTGACCCCTATTGGGGCATGTAGACCCATACAGGGATGTCCAATAGCCCCGTTTATAGATATATATATATATATATGACCCAAACACAGAACAGGATGTCTTCCTCGCACACCTGTCCTCGCTGATTGGACAATGTATCCTTGGATCCTGGGAGGGAAATTCAATGCAATGCTGGATGTTGATCGGGGTAGATCACACCACCTTTTGCCAGGCACGGCCCGATCCGCCAGGCCATAGCTCTGTAGATATGGGTGCATGGATGGATACTATTGGATGCCTGACATATCTGTAATGCAGGAATGAGTGTATGCTCTTTTTGTTTTCCCCATCACACGCTCTATATGTGCAATTAGACCGAATACTTTGCACCACCTCACTTCACTTATGCCACATACTTAGGGAAAATCTATTAGATCACAACCCTTTGGAACTGGCAGTGTCCTGGGGCTGGGTGCACACCCCTGTTCCCCCATTGCAATTACCCCCTCGACTACTGGAAGACTTGGTATTCCGACGCACATTGGCTAAAGCGATAGATAGATACCTACTTTGTTAAACTCCAACACAGCCTCCTCACTATTAGTGGAGTGGGAGGCATTTAAAGTGTTGCTGAGAGGGAGATCAATTAGTTCAATTGTGGGTGCCCACCTACCGTCCTTTGTGAACTGACACGTATGAAAGTTAGATCTGCTGGAACAGGCTGTGGGGACAGATGCAATGAGTGCAGCGGAGCTCCAGGCAGCTAGGATTGAATACTCAGAACTCCTCGAGTGGCTGCATGTTATAGATTATCTGGCATATGTACAGAAATCATGTACCGAGACGGCACTCTACAGGCCCAGATGGTCAGAGAGACACCACCGTCTGTTGCCATCCTTGCCAGATGACCCACATCACTTCACAACTTTCCACGACTATTATGCGGACCTAGACTCTGGTCCTCCTCCTGCTAGATCTCCGGCCATCGCACCTTTTTAAGTGACTTAAACCTGCCACAGACAGGGAGGCTCTTGCAGCCCCACTGGCTGCCGGCGAAATTCATGAGACAATTAAGGAATTTCCCTGCAATAAAACCCAGAGAACAGACTGACTCTCGGTGGAGTTTTATACCACCATTTTTAACCGTCTTACACCACAGTTGGAACATCTGTATCCCTCCTCCCTGGAGGGGGGGTGTGCTTCCCCGTACTACCAGGCAGGCCTTGGTGACTTCCCTATTGAAGCTTGATAGGGTCCGCTCCAGGGGGCCAGTATCGTTACTTAACACCGAGTACAAAATTCTGAGTAAGATACTGGCACGTAATGTCAGGAAGCAGGTATCACGTGCCTGCATTGCCTACGACCCCCAGAATGCCCGAGGTCCGGAGGGGGAGGAGTCGCGATCATAAAAGTGACGAAACGCACATGTGACGCTGTGCGTAATTCCCGGAAGCGAGTCCGTCGTCGAACCCGAAGTGGAAGCGTCCCGGGATTGGCTTCCCGTAGCCGAAGAGGAGACCTTGATCCGTCGGTCTCATCGCGGTCTTTGCCAACGGGTCCAATTTGCTCCGAAGCGGCCTGTCTGCTGCCTCAAACCGGACGGCCGAAGAACATCCGGATGACTCCCTCGCTGGATGCGAGTTAAGTGCACCACCCTCCCGGACGAGGGGAGGACAGCCCCAGTACCGCTAGCCCCGGCTCCGCCTCCCTGGAGCAGACACATTTTGTATTGTTTTTTCTCACCTAGTTCTTTCAGCGGACTCCGAGACAGGAACGCTGTGGGCTTTCCATGGGTGACCCCGCCTGAAACTTACCCCTTCTTGATCCCGCACCAGTGTGAGTGGATGTGCGCAGGTTGTTCCATTGATGGATTGTTTCATAGATGGAGCGGTGATGTAACCGCTGATTAAAGACTCAAGTAACTAAGATGATTAATGAGGATACTGCTAGAACCCTATAGGACACCGAATGAAAACTATAATGAGGTGATCTAGGTAATCCCTAGTGGATAGAGTTTCGTCCCTCCTGCCGTCCTAAAGACTTTTCAGACCCTCCGTTGACGTAACTAGTAGTTTAGGGAATCCCTCCTGTCACATCCAATACAGACCCTTTCAGGGAGTTAGGAATAAGGGGGGGGGGTCTTTCTGACAGTGCTTTGATCTCGTGCCACGTATGAATGTTCAGTGCATGGGTTTGGTTTTGGATTCTTTGCCTGTAAGCGTATGACGCAATATTGCTGTTGACAAAGCGAAAATCAGGACGGATAGCTCATAGAAGTTGTCTCTGGTTCTAGTGAGAATTCATGATAGTAGAATTATTCGCCTCTATGTTTCGTTTGTATTTGTGTATTTTTCTTTACAGGTTCTACTCCCCGCTGTTCCCTTCCTTCCCTTCCCTCGCTTGATCGCCCTAAACCTTCTGTGCCACTAGTGCAGGAGTTGGGGATGTCAAGAGGTGGATACCCTATAGCATCGCTCGAATCCTGAGGAGTGCTGGACTGGGGACGGAAACGTGACAGAATTACGCACCCACGTATTAAGACTCCTCCCGGTTCGGGGGGTGCTGTAGGGAAACAGTATGGAGGAGGTTTTGCAGGCACTAGCTGCCGTTCAGCAGGAACTGGTGGCCTCCAGGGTAGAAACAGCAGCGTTACGCGAGAAAGTAGATAGGCTGTCTAGGAACCCCTTTAACGTAAGCACAGGCTCTCCCCCATCCAGGTTACCGTGCCCCCCCATTCCATTAGCCAACCCCGAAAGATACACCGGGGCCCCCCAGAAGATCCAGGTGTTTTTGACGCAAATTTTGATGCATTTTTCTTGCAGGCCGTCCTCCTTCCCGAACAATCACTCTAGGGTGGCGTTTGCTATCTCCTACTTGGCTGGCGATGCCGCCAATTGGGCGGTGCCGCTGGTCCGGAACAACGACCTGGTCTTATCCAATTGGGATGAGTTTAGGGCCACTCTAGAAGGGATATTCGATAGGCGCACTACTACATTCAGTGCGGACAGGGAGCTGTTGGAGCTAAAACAAGGGAGAAATGAATTGGTGACATATTTGACCTCTTTTAACCGGCTGGTGGCTGAGGCTGCATGGCCAGAAGAGAAAAGGATGTCTCTCTTCTACCAAGGTCTATGTGACGATCTGAAAGACGTCATAGCCAGAATAGACCCCCAACCCCGTACGTGCAACGACCTGATCAATCTGGCCTTGCTGCTGGATGGGCGCATCACAGATCGGGGCGGTGACAGGTTCTGTGGAGAGAGAGTCAGGAAAGAGACAGCCGGTAGCGAAATGGCCCCCGAGCCCATGGAGGTGGGTGCCATTCGGGCCCCTTTGTCACGTTCGGAACGAGAGAGCAGGAGAGCACAGGGGCTTTGTATGTATTGCAGGAAGAAGGGACATTACATCCGTGAATGCCCCGCTCGACCCAAAAGACCAGGTGGGAACAACCGGAACCGAAAGTCCATAGCGAGACTAAGGAGGACAAACATTGGAGAATCCCTTCTCTGGCTACAACCCGACCAGGAAACACAGAAACACACATAGAAATGGCTATGTGGTTAGATAATGGCCATAGACAGTATCAGGTTAAGGCTATGCTGGACTCCGGGGCCACAGGAAACTTCATAAATAGTGGGTTGGTGGAACAGCTAGACATAAGGAAGGTAGCTCGGGAGATTCCCGAAGAGGTGTTGGCTGTTGACGGAAAACCACTTACCTCGGGATTACTCATCGAACAAACCGAGAACCTTAGACTGACAATCAGAATAGGAGAAGGGCGACACATAGAAACTTTGGCACTGAACATCATAGAGGCCCCTCAGTACGAGGTTATACTGGGTATGCCATGGTTTAGTCTTCACAATCCAACCATAGTTTGGAGGGAGAAGACAGTGCTATTCCTGTCCGAGGAATGCCAGGAGCACCTTGTTCCTGGGTGGGGCACTTGTGCAGCTGCTTTAGCCAGCCCGTTCGTAGCGGCAATGGCAGTGGAAAGGGAGGTGTGTCTGCCTAGAGAATACTCCATATTTGCTGATGTATTCAGCAAATCTCAGGCTGAATCGCTTCCGCCCCATAGGTCTTACGACTGCCAGATAGACCTGGTGGAGGGAGCCAACATACCCACGTGTAAGGTCTACGCGCTCTCTGAACCAGAGACGAAACACCTCAGAGAATATCTGAACCATTTCCTGGAAATTGGGTTTATCCGTCCTTCCCGTTCTCCGGCTGCGTCCCCTTTGTTTTTTATAGCTAAGGCCAATGGGGAATTGAGAGCCTGCTGTGATAACCGAATGCTGAACAAGAACACCGTTCGCAATCGGTATCCACTGCCACTCATCCCCGTAATGTTTGATCAAGTGCGCGAGGTGAAGGTATATACGAGGCTAGATCTTAGAGGCGCTTATCACTTGGTGCGCATCCGCAAAGAGGACGAGTGGAAGACGGCTTTTAAGACCCGTTACGGTCTCTTTGAATATCTGGTAATGCCGTTCGGGTTGTGCAACGCCCCGGCAGCATTCCAGTACTTCTTAAACGATGTGCTGAAGGAGTATGTAGACAGGACAGTCGTTGTCTACATAGACGATATATTGATTTATTCAGAGTCCGTGAGCAGCCACACGGAACACGTTAGACAGGTGTTGCGGGTTTTGAGGAAGCACCGATTGTTCTGCAAACTGAGCAAGTGCGAGTTTGGTGTGTCTGAAGTCGAGTTCTTGGGGGTGATCCTCCGTCCTGAGGGCATGAGTATGGCAGAGCGAAAGATACAAGCTGTTCAGGAGTGGCCGGTTCCATGTAAAGTGCGGGAAGTGCAGTGCTTTCTGGGCTTCGCCAATTATTACCGCCGCTTCATCCACGGGTTCTCGCTAATGGCCCTCCCGATCACCAGGCTTCTCAGAAAGGGCGTGCCTTTTGAATGGACCCCAGCAGCGGAAAAGACCTTTGAGTATTTAAAAAGGGCTTTCACCTCAGCGCCAGTGTTGCGACATCCTCAGCTCGACACCCCTTTCATAGTAGAGGCAGACGCCTCCAATGAGGCCATTGGGGCCATCCTGTTGCAACGAGACAAAGACACGGGGCAGCTACATCCAGTGGCTTACCTCTCCAGGAAGCTTCTCCCAGCAGAAAGGAACTATAATATCGCCGAAAAAGAGCTGCTGTCCATTAAGAAGGCGTTCCAGGAGTGGCGTCCCTATTTGTGGGGAGCCAGGTTTCCAGTCACTGTATACTCCGACCATCGGAACCTCCAGTACCCAAGAACAGCTAGACGCTTATCACCCAGACAGATGAGGTGGATGCTCTTCTTCGAGGAGTACAATTTTGTCATCACCTTCAGACCAGTAGCGGATAACCGTAAGGCGGATTCTCTGTCCAGGGTGTTGACCAAGGAAGGGGATGAGGAGGTCCCGGAAGAGGCTATCATACCGTCCACCAAGGTTATCTGCGCGCTCAAGGCAGAGGACTACCTAGATAACATACGAAAAAACAGGAGCCCCGATGCATGGACCCGGTGGGCTGAACGTATACCTGAAAGGCAACTCCGGCAGGGTCTGCCCTTTCAGCACCATAGTCTGTTTGTACCTACACAGGCCCTTCGGAAAAAGGCTTTTGCTTGGTGTCACGACTCTCCGTTAGCAGGGCATCCGGGTATACAAAAAACAACCCTCCTGGTAAAAAGATACTTCTGGTGGGCCACAACGGTCCCGGACGTAAAGGAATGGGTCACCAGATGTGAAGACCGCGCAAGGGGAAAAACGGACACGTCAAAGACAAGGGGAATGATCTGTCCACGTCCCAGTCACCCTGGCAGAACATTAGCTTGGATTTTATCACAGGACTCCCGGTGGATCAAGGGTGTTCCGCCATCCTAGTGGTGGTGGATAGCCTAACAAAGATGGGACACTTCATTCCCTGCAAGAACCTGCCTATGGCTAGCCAAACAGCACAATTGTTGCTGCAACACGTGGTGCGGATCCATGGCATCCCTCAAGTTATGGTTTCAGATAGGGACCCCCAGTTCATAGCAAGCTTCTGGAAGGGGTGGTGTCGTTCCCTGCACATAGAGTCGGCGGTGTCCACAAGTTTTCACCACCAGACAGATGGACAAACGGAAAGGCTAAACCTAACTGTGAAAAAATACCTGAGATGCTACGCGGAGGAGGACCAGGAATCCTGGGTTTCCATGCTGTGGATGGCCGAACTGTCCTACAACAACGCGACGCACAGCTCCATAGGCGTCTCTCCCTTTTCAGCCAATTACGGCTTCAGTGCCAGGATTCTACCGATCGCTCTACCCAGGAGGGCGAGCAATCAACCTTCAGTACAAGCACACATGCGATTGTTACGTAAGGGACACGCAAACGTGAGGAAACACTTGATAAACGCGAAGCTGACATACAAAAGATGGGCTGATCGACATCGTATAAGAATTGGCTTGGTAGTTTGGTTTGCCCTGTTCCCATCATGCACTGGGACAGGTACAGACTAATTTGCATGTAGCCAGGTTCTGAGCTGGGATGGTGCAGTGAGCTAAAAAATGGTGATGGATTAAAACCATGATCTCTTGACTTGGTAAGAGTATTCTGCATCATTCGGAAACTCTGTCCATCACCACCCCCTTTTTCCCAAATCATTATGGCTAGCCAAACAGCACAATTGTTGCTGCAACACGTGGTGCGGATCCATGGCATCCCTCAAGTTATGGTTTCAGATAGGGACCCCCAGTTCATAGCAAGCTTCTGGAAGGGGTGGTGTCGTTCCCTGCACATAGAGTCGGCGGTGTCCACAAGTTTTCACCACCAGACAGATGGACAAACGGAAAGGCTAAACCTAACTGTGAAAAAATACCTGAGATGCTACGCGGAGGAGGACCAGGAATCCTGGGTTTCCATGCTGTGGATGGCCGAACTGTCCTACAACAACGCGACGCACAGCTCCATAGGCGTCTCTCCCTTTTCAGCCAATTACGGCTTCAGTGCCAGGATTCTACCGATCGCTCTACCCAGGAGGGCGAGCAATCAACCTTCAGTACAAGCACACATGCGATTGTTACGTAAGGGACACGCAAACGTGAGGAAACACTTGATAAACGCGAAGCTGACATACAAAAGATGGGCTGATCGACATCGTGTAGAGGGGCCACAGTACCAGGAGGGGGACAAGGTGTGGTTGTCCACCAAGAACATACACTTCAAACTGCGGAGTGTGTTCCATCTCAGATATATAGGCCCCTATCGAGTGGTGAAGAGGATCAATCCAGTGGCTTACAAACTACGGCTTCCGGGCTCTCTTCGCATACACCCCGTCTTCCACTGCAGCCTTTTGAAACCAGGGGAACAGTTCCTCTCTATGGGCCTGACTAGAGAGTTACAATGACTTTCTACACTATTGAAGAAGGTATCTGGGGGGATCTGCAAGTTCAGATCGTAATGCCCTCAAACACCTGTTAGGGTGTCATGCTTCATCATTGGGCGCTCCTCGTCGGACCGACGCTGCAATGTCCGACTGGCCTGGTGGCATCTTTATCGGATATCTTTTTGATCTGAGAACGCCGTTTGGTGAGTGAGGTGTGTGGGGCTATAGGAGAAACATTGTCTTCTAAAGGGTGCTGAGTGTGATTTAAAAAAGGCCCCTGACCTTGTTAGTTCCCTTTATTAATGCTCAAGGATGGGACTTATTAAAAACAGTGAGGCTACGTGTAATAATTAAGGGTATTCGAGTAGCCTTTTGTTGATTAGGTCAACATGTTTCGTGTCTGGTGCGCTAGAGTAAAGCGACACTTCTTCAGGACCAAATTGACATGACCGTTGATTGTCAGTCAAGGGAGGAGAGCTCCCTTTCTTAAATTCAAGATCCTTAGTCTAGGGTTCTTGATATCGCGTTCCACCTGGATAGATAGGGCCAAAAAAACGAAAAAGAAAGGGATATGGATACCATCAGATACTCATACAGGTGGACCAGTCAACTAAATTAGAAACCAGTATATTACCCAGAAAGGACCAGACAAGACCGGTCTCATATAGTAACAATAAGTTTATAGAATGGATAGATACAAATATATCTATTGAGCTAACGCTAAGTGAAGATTAAAAACATGACTGGAGTCAAGCTATCCTGGCTGATGACGGCTGATAGCCAGAAACCGGTCCTAGGATGCTTGATTCCGGTCCAGGGAAGACATGGCTTGGCAGTTCGGGCTGGACTGTTCCCATGAGGCACAGGGTCAAGACTGATTTGCATATGGCCATGTCTGAACTGGGGTGGCGTAGTGGGCAAAAGAACGATGGATTTAACCCAGATCTCTTGACTGGGGGAGAATGTCTGCATTGTCAGCATTCCGTCCATCATTTGTTTGTTGTAACGCTTTTCGCCCTAAGTGGGATGGGTATGCCCAGACGTGGGTCCCGTGCTCACTACGTCACTGGAGTCAAGCTATCCTGGCTGATGACGGCTGATAGCCAGAAAACGGTCCTAGGATGCTTGATTCCGGTCCAGGGAAGACATGGCTTGGCAGTTCGGGCTGGACTGTTCCCATGAGGCACAGGGTCAAGACTGATTTGCATATGGCCATGTCTGAACTGGGGTGGCGTAGTGGGCAAAAGAACGATGGATTTAACCCAGATCTCTTGACTGGGGGAGAATGTCTGCATTGTCAGCATTCCGTCCATCATTTGTTTGTTGTAACGCTTTTCGCCCTAAGTGGGATGGGTATGCCCAGACGTGGGTCCCGTGCTCACTACGTCACTGGAGTCAAGCTATCCTGGCTGATGACGGCTGATAGCCAGAAACCGGTCCTAGGATGCTTGATTCCGGTCCAGGGAAGACATGGCTTGGCAGTTCGGGCTGGACTGTTCCCATGAGGCACAGGGTCAAGACTGATTTGCATATGGCCATGTCTGAACTGGGGTGGCGTAGTGGGCAAAAGAACGATGGATTTAACCCAGATCTCTTGACTGGGGGAGAATGTCTGCATTGTCAGCATTCCGTCCATCATTTGTTTGTTGAAACGCTTTTCGCCCTAAGTGGGATGGGTATGCCCAGACGTGGGTCCCGTGCTCACTACGTCACTGGAGTCAAGCTATCCTGGCTGATGACGGCTGATAGCCAGAAAACGGTCCTAGGATGCTTGATTCCGGTCCAGGGAAGACATGGCTTGGCAGTTCGGGCTGGACTGTTCCCATGAGGCACAGGGTCAAGACTGATTTGCATATGGCCATGTCTGAACTGGGGTGACGTAGTGGGCAAAAGAACGATGGATTTAACCCAGATCTCTTGACTGGGGGAGAATGTCTGCATTGTCAGCATTCTGTCCATCATTTGTTTGTTGTAATGAAAAAGTTAACAGCATGACATGGCTGAGGTGACACGATTAAGGTAAAAGATAACTCCCCATGCCAGGGGGAGGTGACGTTGTCAGGGGGAAAGGAACAATTCTTACCTCCTCAAGGTTGGATGGAGGGCCTCATAGATGAGGGAAGACGACCCGACCACTTGAACGGGTATACTACATAACCAAGAGTAAAGGAGACAACAAACCAACAACGACAATTTGGCACTGTCAGTTGAGACATAACAGGATAAAACATATATATATATACTGAAACCAGGCAGGAGTGAACTGATAATTTGCATGCCTCTGGTAAGTATCAACATTAGATGCTCGCATCAAAACAGGCTGGTATATCAACATTAGTGGTTCATATCAAAACACGGGGTGTAACAAAATTGGTTATCCACCACGGGAAGGGTGACGATATCCGACCTGCCCATAGTGCGTCGCTACTGCTAGTTGGGGGGGATTTTTTTTTAATCGCGGGGGTACCTCGATGATAAGTGAGGAGAGGGGCATTACGCCGTGGGTGTACCGTGAGTCACGCTGTGGACAGACTAGGAGTGCGGTGTTCCGGAAAGATAGATAATAATTATTAACTGTGCGCACACTATAAACGGTCCCGCAGACTGGTGTATAAATAGTGGATATGTAGTGGATTATTGTGGCAATACGAGGGAGTAACTCGATGATAAGTGAGGGGAGAGGCGTTATGCCGAGGGTGTTCTGACAGTCACGCTGTTGACGGACTACAAGTGAAAAGCACTGGTGTGCCATGCCAGAAATGTAAATAATACATCTAACCCCTACTCACAATATATACGGCCCCACGGTCTAGTGTATGATAGTGGATTGTTAACGGACTCAGGTGGCATTACTAAAGTGAGTGAGGCGTATGCTGAAAAGTCTCAGGGTATGAGACCGTGAACTAGAAACGCGTCAAGGAAACGCGGGAAGCCGACATGCTGCGGCTGCATGCAAATAATCCATACAATTGGTGTCTATCAACAGGGCGCGGAGGTTGCACGGCAACATACATTGAGGCGCCAGACTTACCCTAAAGAGGGAGCGGGCTCGTCTTAGAACCTACTCGTCTTCGTCTCACCTGGGTATTACCGTAGGGGGTTGGATCCCAGGTTTTGAAGTTGCACTCAAGCCGCCAAGATCTCGTGAGATTATGTCGGCCCGTGCGCCATATTGTCCCAAAACCGGATGCCTGACCTAGTAATAACATGTTTGGCAATTTACACAGGGCTAGTTGTCAAGCGGTGGTTGCTCATGGATATTAACTAGAACAACTAAATTTGTTAGTGCGCACGAGTTCAAAGTTCCCTTGATATACAGAGAAGTGAGGTTATAGACAGCGAGGTGCCTCGTCCCAAAGGTTGCATTGGATGTGTTGATGATTAATTAAGGGCAATTGTTCAAATGTACATCGTAGTGGTAATGGGGTTCATCGTGTTGTTGTAGTATTAACTTCTGTCCAAGGGATATCATCGTTGAGACCCCATTTATGTGTAGAAAGGCGGAAAATCCACCTTTGTTCAGTTTCGAAGAGTTTGTGACAGGACCAGGCAGGATTACTTTCAAGTACTGTCCAGTGTAGTTCGTTCGGTCCGTGTTGGTTATTTATAAAGTGGGTACTCATTTTTGTGGTCGGTCTCCCACATCGTATATTGCTCCGATGCTCCATGATCCTTGTTTGTACTGGACGTGAGGTCATGCCTATGTAGCGAAGGTTGCACGGGTACGTAATCATGTAGACACAATTTCTGGAATTGCAGTTAGTGTGGTTTTTTTTAGTCCAAACTTTGCCTACTTCTAGATTGAGTTATTTTGTTGCCTTTGTCAAACTGCATACTCCACAATCTCCGCAGGGATAATGACCCCTCACTGGTGCTGAACTCCAAAGGGTACCTTGGGCTGCTGCTTTGGTAGTTTTTGGGCGTGTATGAACCAAGATGTCACTTAGGTTACTTGTGCGTTTATTGGCAAACCTTGGTTTCGGTAAAGATAATGTACCTGTGGCCAGAATCTTCCAATTTTTTGTGATGATTCTTTGTATTTTATTGGATTCTGGTGTATAGGTGGTGACGCAAGTAATGGTGTCATCCGTCTTTTTTACAATTGGTTCTAGCAATGCCTCTCGGTTGTTATTGAGAGCTCTTTTGTTGGATTTGTTAATGATCGTGGTGGGGTAGTTACGTGCCTTCAGATGGTTGCTTAGAATGGATGCCTCCCTTTTATAGTCACTGGTCTTGTCACAGTTCTTGCGGAGGCGTAGGAACTGGCCGAAGGGGAGATTATCCCTGAGGGTTTTAGGGTGGTGACTTTCATACTGTAACAGACTATTCCGATCCGTAGGTTTTTTTGTAAGTGTGGGTCGAAAGAGTGCCATTTTGTAATGTGATCGTTAAGTCCAAAAAATGGATTTCAGTAGGGGAGATGGATCTGGTGAATTTCAAGAAGGGGTCCAAAGAATTCCCCCAAGTGAAGAAGTTGTCACATGTTTCTAAATCCCCTTTCCACAGAATCAGGATGTCGTCAATGTAGCGCTTCCAAAGAATAATGTTGTTGGTGTAGATGTTGGTATTCACTACGTGGAGGCGTTCAAATTCTGCGACATAAAGGCATGCCAAGCTCGGCGCAAAGGTGCTGCCCATGGAAGTTCCTTGGGTCTGGTGGAAATATTGATCTTTGAATTGGAAGTAGTTCTCACACATGGCTATGGTGGCACATTCCATTATGAAAGAGACCGGAGTGTCTGATGTCCATTCTTCTTTCAGAAGGAGCTCTTCTATGACGCTTAGTGTCTCAGTTTGGGGAATATTCGTGTAGAGAGCTTCTACATCCAGTGTCATCATGAGTTCGATCTCTCCACTTATGGTAGTGTCAGCCAGTAAATTAAGAACGTCCCTAGTATCCTTCAAATATGAAGGTATTCTTTGTACCAGTGGGCTGAGGAAATGGTCACAGAATTTGCTGAGGGGCTCCAATAATGACCCTATACTAGACTATCGGGCGTCAGGGAGGTGGATTGGTTCCCTTATGAATTTTGGGTAGGGTATAGAAGGCAGGAGTTCTGGGCTGAGTGTTCACCAGAAATTGGGCTTCATTCTTGGTAATCCAGCCTTGTGTTTCAGCTGATTCTACAATGGACCTGATCTTTGTCATCAGTCTTCCTGTCGGATCTCCGTCAATCTTGGTTTAGTACTTTACTTGGGAGAGTTGTCGTAGACATTCCTGATCATAATCTGATGTATCCATAATGACGATGGCCCCTCCCTTGTCTGGTGCTTTTATGGTAATGGTAGTGTCATCATTAAGGACTTTTACTGCTGTCCTCTCGATTGCTGATAGGTTGTTAAACTGTGTTGATCTAGTGATACTCTCCACTTCTTTTGTTACTGCTTGCTCGAAAGTCAATATTTCATTCGGAGTGATACCATCATGTGGGGTAAACGTTGAGGGGGGACACAGGCCAGTATCTGTAGTCTCTTCAGAAGGCTTGTCCTGAAAGTACGCTCGTAGTCGTACCTTTCGAACGAAATTATGAATTTCCTTATGTAGGAGGAATCGATCCAGTTGTGGTGTGGGAACAAAACCCAGGCCTCTGTTTAGTACTCTGTTTTCTGTCGGGGTAAGTACTCTAGTGGATAGATTGACCACTAGGTCCTGTTGTTCTTCCTGCTCCTCAGTTCCATCCGGTCTTGTTGTTGTGGGGCCGGTGGATCTTGCCACTGAACTTGTTTGAATACTCCGTCTCGTCTTCTGCCTCTTGCCCTGCCCCGGCCTCTTCCTAAAAAAGGTTGTTGTTGTTGGTTATAATGGTACATTGGCGGGGGCATTTGATACATGGAATTCCAAGGTACTTGCTGATCATAGTAAGGATTCATAGGGAAACCAAGGAGAGGGGGTGGTGGTGGTCCCCAGTTCTTCTTGAGGTTCGACCTACTCTCATTGCTGGAAGCACTGCTATTCGAATAGGAGCGTGATCTACTCTCCACCGAACTTCCATCGGATGATTCATCACCTGTTGGTATCTGATAGTCGTCCTTGGTGTATGGATACACTTTTTCTTTATCAAATCTTTTGATGTCTTTTTGCAATTTCGTAATTGTTTGTCGCATCAAGTGATTTTTATGGTCATCCATCTCTGTATTAATTTCAGCAAGTCTGCTTTTGAATGCTGTGATGTTAATTGAAGCTTTTAGATTGGTCTCTGCAATTGTTATTTCGATCAGTAGTTTGTCAGCCAGACGTTTTGCTGTATTAATAATTAGTATAAGCCAGTCCCTGGTACATTTCCAAGCCACCATGGACCACTCTTTTCTAAAGCCAATATCTTCCAGAAAGATTCTTGGTGCATTTGTGACTAATGGACCATTGGGGGCTATGTTCGCCCTGAGGTATTCCGTCTTCATTGCACCATGAAGTGCTATTTTCGCCTGTAGTCTCTTCTGGTTGGCTAAGGAATTCCAATCGTCTGAGGTACTGCAGGAAGGAGTACTGCCATCATTTAGTAGCAGGGAGGGGGTGCGCAAAATTTCTGACACCATGTCATCTGAGAAGCTAAGACCTTGGTTATCAATGGTCACTTATGGGGCAGGGGGTGTTGGCAGTAAGAAGAATGTATGCTTAATTAAGTTAACAGAGGGGGAAAGGGGGAAGGGTATGTAGGGAAGTTGCATTAGTTCAAAGGGAATTCATAATAGTCCCTCGGCACAAATGCCGTATGTAAGCGTATAATCAAAGGGGGGACGTCAGAGCTTGTTATTTATCGAGGTCCTGTTCCTATGCTCCAAGGCGTGTCTGTTAATGTCAAAAGGGGAACAGTTCCTCTCTATGGGCCTGACTAGAGAGTTACAATGACTTTCTACACTATTGAAGAAGGTATCTGGGGGGATCTGCAAGTTCAGATCGTAATGCCCTCACACACCTGTTAGGGTGTCATGCTTCATCATTGGGCGCTCCTCGTCGGACCGGCGCTGCAATGTCCGACGGGCCTGGTGGCATCTTTATCGGAGATCTTTTTGATCTGAGAACGCCGTTTGGTGAGTGAGGTGTGTGGGGCTATAGGAGAAACATTGTCTTCTAAAGGGTGCTGAGTGTGATTTAAAAAAACGAAACATGTTGACCTAATCAACAAAAGACTACTCGAATACCCTTACTTATAACACGTAGCCTCACTGTTTTTAATAAGTCCCATCCTTGAGCATTAATAAAGTGAACTAACAAGGTCAGGGGCCTTTTTTAAATCACACTCAGCACCCTTTAGAAGACAATGCACTGGAAACAAGCTTCCTAGGACCGGTTTCTGGCATTTCAGCCGTCTTCAGCCAGGCTTGCTTGAATCCAGTGGCAAAGTGAGCAAGGGACTCACGTCTGAGCATACCTTCTACCACCGGCACCCTGACAAACCGGGTTCTAGGAGGCGCTGGGCAGGGGGACCTACTGTCAGGAAGCAGGTATCGCGCGCCTGCATTGCCTACGACCCCCAGAATGCCCGAGGTCCTGAGGGGGAGGAGTCGCGATCATAAAAGCGACGAAACGCACATGTGACGCTGTGCGTAATTCCCGGAAGCGAGTCCGTCGTCTAACCCGAAGTGGAAGCGTCCCGGGATTGGTTTCCCGTAGCCGAAGAGGAGACCTTGATCTGTCGGTCTCATCGCGGTCTTTGCCAACGGGTCCAATTTGCTCCGAAGCGGCGTGTCTGCTGCTTCAAACCGGACGGCCAAAGAACATCCGGATGACTCCCTCGCTGGATGCCAGTTAAGTGCACCACCCTCCCGGACGAGGGGAGGACAGTCCCAGTACCGCTAGCCCCGGCTCTGCCTCCCTGGAGCAGACAAATTTTGTATTGTTTTTTCTCACCTAGTTCTTTCAGCGGACTCCGAGACAGGAGCGCTGTGGGCTTTCCGTGGGTGACCCTGCCTGAAACTTACCCCATCCTGATCCCGCACCAGTGTGAGTGGATGTGCGCAGGTTGTTCCGTTGATGGATTGTTTCATACATGGAGCAGTGATGTAACTGCTGATTAAAGACTCAAGTAACTAAGATGATTAATGAGGATACTGCTAGAACCCTATAGGACACCGAATGAAAACTATAATGAGGTGATCTAGGTAATCCCTAGTGGATAGAGTTTCGTCCCTCCTGCCGTCCTAAAGACTTTAAAGACCCTCTGCTGACGTAACTAGTAGTTTAGGGAATCCCTCCTGTCACATCAAATACAGACCCTTTCAGGGAGTTAGGAATAAGGGGGGGCGTCTTCCTGACAGTGCTTTGATCTCGTGCCACGTATGAATGTTCAGTGCATGGGTTTGGATTTGGATTCTTTGCCTGTAAGCGTATGACGCAATATTGCTGTTGACAAAGCGAAAATCAGGACGGATAGCGCATAGAAGTTGTCTCTGGTTCTAGTGAGAATTCATAAGAGTAGCATTATCTGCCTCTATGTTTCGTGTGTATTTTTCTTTACAGGTTCTACTCCTCGCTGTTCCCTTCCTTACCTTCCCTCGCTTGATCACCCTAAACCTTCCGTGCCATTAGTGCAGGAGTTGGGGATGTCAAGAGGTTGATACCCTATAGCATCGCTTGAATCCTGAGGAGTGCTGGACTGGGGACGGAAACGTGACACGTAGGCTTCTCTCCTTGATCCCTAAAATTATACACACAGACCAATGTGACTGTCAGACAGAGGGGAGATGGGGGCTCCAGATATTAAATCGTATTGCCTAGCAGGACAGGTGCAATGGATCTTATTGGCTAGCTGGACGCAACCTCAGCAACCTTGAGTCTCAGCAGGGAGGCTCAACATTCTGTTATTCTGGGGAAATCACTGAATCTCCCCGTGCCTAACAAAAATGAATGTGTCCGTCTGTAACTTAACTGGCGCTCATGTAAAGCGATCTGATACCTTCGGGTCTGGTTCGCGCTATATAAAAAAACTCCACAAAAAAACAACTCCACAACCTTCGGGAAATTGATTACACAAGGCACATGCTAGAGCAAGGTTATCTACACAAACGACCTGGCTCTTCAACTGAGCCCCAGCACCCAGACAGATCAGCAGCCCCCCCCCCCCCCCAGCGTCTTGAGACCCTCACGTGTGAGTAGCCGTGCTTTATAAACCCTTGATTGATTGACACACTAATATGCCCAGGCTTGCACTCCCCCCTCTGTTTCCCCTTTACTGTTGCCAGTTGATCTTGCATACTGGAAAACGGCCATGCCATATACTGACCCGACTGTCCCATACACCCCAAATATACTGCTGCTGGGGCTGTTTACACGAGCTGGCACTCTAACGAGGAGGCGGTTGGATGCATGGGAGCGGGGTAGAGTGACAATGGTGGGGACACTGTTTGGGCATTGGATCCTGTTACGCCACGTAGACTTCACCAACGCTCAGGGACTTTCAAACTCATTGTTTCTCATGCATGCCAGTATTGCATGATATGTCAGACAACACTGGGCTTTGGATGAGGTGGAACCACCCATACACCAATTCATACAATCAGTACATACTATGGGCCTTGGAAGACACCTGATGTGATGGCTGTATCGGGAACTTCGAGCACATTTATCGATCTCCTTGACCCCCTGACTGCCCGCTGGGAGGAGGATGCAGGCCGAGAGTTTCAGGACAAAGAATGGGCCTTCCTTCTTGAATACCCCGAGAAAAGCTCCTGTAATTCCAGATTTAAATTCATTCAGTTCTCTATTTTACACCGTGCACATCTCACACCACATAGGTTTCATGCCATATTCCCTACTGTTTCATCAGCATGCCCCAGATGTCAGAACCCGAATGCTTGTCTGTTGCTCATGCTGTGGGCTTGCCCTACAATATCCCCTTACTGGACACAGATCAGTTCTGCATTGGGGGAAGTGACTGGGAGAAATAATTGGCAATCATCTGAGAGTTGTATTTTGGGTCGTTCTCTATGCACTGAGGGCACTAAGGTGTCATCGTGATTTGCGGATTAGTCACTTCTCCTGGCTAAACGGCTCCTGAAGGCGGTGGAGGTTTGCGACTGCCCCGGTAATATCCCAATGGAGGAGGTGGAGAGGTGGGGATTATCGGAGAGTGATGCTGTCTGGCTAGAGGAATACAGAGCGTTACGGAAACGGACAATAGCGATGGAATGGGATGCACTCTGGGAATCTTTTAAAACACTGCAGATCACTGAATACTACAGCCGGCGTATACCACCCTCCCGATGCTCTAGAGCTCCTGTCCATATATCAACCCTCGTGTGCCTGACAGATACTCCTTGACTAAATATTTAATTTATAAGCTGTCTTCTTTGCTGATCTCATTGCACTGGATTGTTCCTAAATCTAATGATCAGCATGGCATATTTGAGTATTTGCTGTCTATCATGTTGCAACACGATATGTATAAGTGGGAGGATGTCAAGTTAATGGGGGGTAATTGTCATTCTATATTGGTATATGTCATACACTTTCGAATGTCTCTTGAGCTGACAAAATGTCTCATATTTGTACTGCAAAGACTATGTTCAGGATGATATCTTATGTATATGTCTTCACAGAACAACTTCGCTGGAGACAAACAACAATATGTGTTTTCTGGGGGCGCTAGGGGGCGTGCGGACAAGATGGCCGCACTGTTGTGAGGCTCCGTCCGCCCCGGAGATAAAATCCAATAATCATCCTTATCCTGCGGGGCCATCTCTTGCTACGAACACCCCTGACAAGTGGAGAAGAGTCAGTGGTGGCAGCGCAGCCCTTCAGAAAAGTGCAGGCTGCCGGGAGACCCCAGATAGGAAGCTGAACCTGACAGCGGCCTGCGTGGCAAGAAACGTATGCCTGCGCCGTGTGCGGCCGAAGCCTGCAGTGTCGACCACGAGACGTGCTCACATCCCTGGTTGGGGATAGACTATTGCTGCGGGACACAGGAGATACACCAGAGCGCAGCCGGAAGGTGAGGCGGGGGCACTGCAGAGCGGTGGAGCTGCGCGGCAGCTCCGGTGCGTTGGGCACACTGACCGTCCTGGGGGCACCCGTGCGGGGGATGCGCTCACACGAGGCTGTGGTCTCGGGCCCTCTCGCAAGGCGTGCCACCTAGCTGCGCTTGAGAGGGGACCTGACGACCGGGGCCCGTGGGGCCTTTGGGCGGAGTGAACACCCACCGGAGACTGCACAGACAGCAGAGATGACCTGGTGTGAGGACATCGCCTGGCAGAACGGACGTGCTGGTGGTGCGCCCTGTAGGGCCTTCGGCGTGGTGCAGGGAACAAGAGGTCGCCTACCACCCTCCGCGGGGATCGTGACCCCGTGCTTCTGAATTTGGACAATTGTAAGGTGCGGCCCCCCCATCCTGGTCTTAGACGCCCCAATCCTGTTGCACTTCAGAGGGCCATGCTAGGGACCCCCGTGGGGCGGACCTCCCGTGTTACCTGTGGTGCTGCTGTGCCCGCTATTCTTGGTCAAGCTGAGGTCTATATGAACTGGGACCCCCCACCCGGTCCAGGCCTGCGGGGAGGGTGCACCTGCTACATGCTGCACTGAGGCTCTGCTTGGGATCCCTCGGCTGCACTGCGGGGGACCGGGGTGCAGACCGTGGCGTTCGCTTGGGCCCCTTGCCGCTGCTGGACTAACGACTAGTTCTGGAGCCAGACTGAGCCCACAAACTACGGCCCCGGGAGCTTGGCAGTCTTGGGCCTCCTGGGTCCTGGGTGACTCTCCTCGCTACCTGGCTTGTGGGCACTACTGAAGGGCCTGGGAAAACCTAATCCTCACCGAGCGCTGCATGAACACTGAGCCGGACTTCCATGCTGGTGGGCCCGCCCAGTAGGGGCCCCTCTTACGACTGGGCTCCCCACAGTGTCAGAGGGGGAGCACCCGACGAGAAAAACTGACCTATTCCCACATATCAATAAGGCTGCGGGCCTGCCAGTATTCAGGACAGAGGAGCTGCCTCGCGCCTGCGATCCGCCCGAGGCCTGGTTGTGCCGTATCTTGCTGGGCCCTAGACACGCACCACAGCACTACCGTGTGCTCCTCACGGGAACAGCGGTCACATCGGAGCGACCTCATACCCCCAGGCTGTCGACAAAGGGCCGCAGCCCTCCAGGTGCTCGACCCAGCCCCTGGGGCTGCTGAGATAGACATCGGATAAGCACACCGCTGCGCACCTACAGGTGGCCACATCTAGCGCTACCATGGGGAAGCTGGACAGCAAGCAACCCAAGCTCACATTCGACGGTCGCAGAGCGACCCGGGGCAGACACCCGATACGGAGCACAACAGCACCAGTCATGTGGAGCAAGACAATGGCGAGGTGGACATGTAGAGGCTTCTCACCACCTTGAAAGCCAGCTTTGCCTCAATTGAAGGCAAAATGGACTCCATGTGCGCCAGGATGGACCAGCTCACCCAGAAGATAGAAAGGCAAGATGGTCAGATAAATGAGGCCGAAACACGAATCTCCACCCTCGAAGATGATCAGGCGCATGCGGCCGGGCAGCTATCAGACCTCGACAAGATACTAAAGGTGATAGCGGCCAAGAACGAGGACATTGAAGCCTGCTCATGGCGGAACAATATCCGCATTACTGGTGTCCCCGAGACAACCAATACAGGACGACTGGAAGACTACGTGGAAAGGCTGCTCATCACGTGTTTCATCCAGGAGACCTTCTCGAAAATGCTCATCATGGAACAGGCACACAGAACATTGGCTCCGAGGCCCCTGCCGGGCGCACTGCCCAGGCCCATAGTAGCGATACTGCTCAACTAACGTGACCGCGATGCAGCCCTGCGGAAAGCGATGGACCTACAGGAAGTCATTTTTTAGAACAACGCTTTGTCACTGTATCCCAACTTCACCTTGAATGTCCAAGAAGCGCGGAAGAAGTTTGTGCCCATTAAAAAAAAGCTGCGTCAAGAGGGAGTGGAGTATGCAATGCTCTACCCCGCACGTCTCACGAATTACACACGAGGGCAAGCACTGCATCTGTAGCACACCGCAACAGGAGGCAGATTTCCTCACGATGACAGTGCGTACTGCCAAGAGAATGGGGAGCTCCCCATAAAGAGGCAGAGCAGGCTCAGTACATCAAGATAAGGACTGAGGATGCTCAATTGCAGTCTTCACGCCATCCCTGACAGGTTTGAAAATAGACGCTATGCAGTTGGCCGCAGTCCTTCAGATCCAGGTGATGTTGCATGTTGTCAGTATGGGGTCGCTAGATCAGTTTGCAGACTCCCAAAAAAAACAAAGAAAAGACAGAGAAAACCCCGTAAGATTAAAGACCCCTACCCTCCTTTGGTGGAGGTAATTCTGTTAGGCTGTTGCCTTTATTGTTGTTTTATGGGGTCATTCCAGATGATAATTGCCAGCGCCCCTTGGGCCCAATTTCTGTTACTTCTCCTAGCGGTTAGTGCTTTACTGTCGTGGAACAATGATAATTCTATGTTACGAATGATATACGGCAGTACTGCGCTACTGGCGTATAGTAGTCTCTGGGAAGCTGAGACACAGTCTATGGGGACATCGACAAGGGTGTTGGGAGGGTTTCAGAGGGTGAGATAATGCACGGCAAGTTGGGGCTGCTGTTGTGGGAGGAGCGGGGGGAACTTGGGTGGGCATACATCAATCTACAGTGGATAACTGGACGCACATGTACAACATAAACTTGGCGACAGGTACACTTGCTCGTTACATACTCGTGCACAGATCCTTAGGTAATGGCGGGTGAGGGGCAGAAAGATTGCACAGAAGCACACATGGGATTACTAACATGGAACGTCAGGGGGCTGGGCAATCCTAGAAAAAAAAGACATATCCTGGCTTATCGGGACAGGCATTGCGTAAGCATAGCCATGCTGCAGGAAACGCATACACTCCCTACACAGCAGCCCCAGTTTGCCTCCAGATGGGCCTCTCATAGGCACTTTTCCTCGTATTCAGCTTACTCAAGAGGCACTGCAATCCTTATAAAAAGAACGGTCCCATAACCAGAAGAGGGCTCTGCACTTGACCCGTAGGGCAGGTATTGCATGACATGGGGCAGGTTGGAGTCAGTCACGCGGGTCTGTAGCTATGAGCCCAATACAGACGATGAAGACTACTATATCGCCTTATGGGCGCGCATAGTAAATATAGGCTCGACCCATCTCATATGTGGAGGCGATTTTAACCTAACACTGCATCCCCCATGGGATCGCTCTCACCCTCTGCCGCACCACTACTCCAAAGCACAACAACAACTACAGCAAATACTGGGGGACAATCTGCTCGTGGATGTATGGCGTCACCACCACCCTACCCAACGGGAAGGCACATTTCACTCGGCAGTGCACAATAGCTGGTCTCGGCTGGACATGTGGTTGGTGTCGCGGGGCATGACGGTGCACACTCTCTCCACCCGTCACCTTGCGTGTACCTACTCTGACCACTTTCTTGTGCTCATGGTGCCGATTCCTCCGGGCCTGTCGCCCCAGCCCAGGCAGTGGTGCCTCCTGCCCACAGCGCTCCTTGATTAGGTATTCCAATCGGAGCTGGGAGACATGATTGAGGAATTCCTTAGGCTAAACGTAGACTCGGTCCTCTCCCTTACCACAGTATGGGAAGCATTAAACGTTACTAATAGAGGACACTGTATGGCCAAAACGGGGGGCATCCTCAAAGACATCCGCACTGCCATAGCCAGTCTGGAGCAACAGCTCAAGCAGCTAGAATCCAGCACCCAAGGGACACGAGATGGACCCGCCGAGCTAAAATTCGCGAACTACTCACAGAGTACCAGGCCGAGGCAGAGAGGCAGTGCCGCCAAAGACAGTGAAACATGTATTAGTGATTCGCGATGGGGAGGGGACGTCCCATCGAGACACATGGCCATCATGGGGGTGTTCATCACACACTATCAGACACTATACACATCCTGCGCGTCACGCCAAGAGGAGACTCCTCAATACTTACAGCAGATAGAATTGGCTTGGCTCAGCGATCGGCAAAGGGAATTTTTGGCCTCCGAGTTCAACATAGACGAAATTCGGGAGGCCATCATGCAAATAGGTAATGGGAAGGCACCGGGGTCCGACGGCCTCGGAATAGAATTCTACAAAACCTATATAGACACACTGGTACCCTTCCAAAAAGCCCTGTATGAAAACGCTGCAGAAGCGGGGTCGCTCCCAACCACTATGCGGGAGGCCATGCTGGTCTCACTGTTAAAACAAGTGAGACCCTTGGAATCCCCAGACTCGTACCGACCCCTGTCCTTAATAAATTGCGATGCGAAGATCTTAGCCAAGGTTCTGGCCAATAGGCTCACGCTATTGATGGATAATCTTATCAGACCCGACCAAGCAGGCTTTATACCGGGCCGGTCTACCTCCCACAACTTGCGGACCCTGTTTTCTATCATGCATGGTATAGATTAAGACGAACAGGCATTTTGTTTTAGACGCCACCAAAGCATTCCATTCCCTGGAGTGGGGCAACTTATTCGCAGTCTTCACACACATGGGATTCCCACCCGGGTTCCTCATGTGGATCAAACTGCTCTACCACCTTCCTAGTGCCACATTACTCATGAACGGGGAACGCTCCCCAGCCTTTGCCATCTCCAGGGGCACACGACAGGGGTGTCCCCTCTCACACCTGCTGTTTGCGATCGCGATGGAGCCACTGGCTGCCATGCTGTGACAGCACCATAAACAATACGCGCTAGACTACCCCACTTGTCCGGTCTTAATCTCGCTCTACGCGGATGATATTATGCTCTATCTCCGTGACCCCATAAACTGGTTAAATGCCAGGATTCGTAAAATAATCAAATTCAGGTCTTTTTCGGGCATCACAATGAATTGGGGGAAATCTCACGTCTTGCCACTTGCATGCTTTACCGTTCCATTCCCAATGGACTACCCGTTGCAGTGGTGTGATGATGAGGTTCGATATCTGGGGGTCACCGTCACCAAAGACGAACTTATGAGGGCAAACTATGGTGTGGTTCTCGACAAGATAGAAAGCTTGATCACCAGATGGACAGCCCTTCCGCTCTCCCTTGTGGGTCGAGTGGCTTTAATGAAAATGGTCATTATGCCCAAATTCTTATACCTGTTCACAAACATCCCCTTCTCCACAGGCCGTCATTTATTTACCAGACTGAAGAGTCAGCTTATCTGTCTGGCTTGGGGTGGGAAACAGCCTAGGATAAAGTGGAGTACCCTCACGCTGCCGTTTGCCCAGGCGGACTCGAAGCACCCGATCCTGAACTCTACTATCTCAGCGCTCAGACACACTAAGCTGCGTATTTGAGTGCACCCCCATCCTTCATGACTCACTTGGCGTTTGAACAAGGGCTTATGGCATCCGCTTCTCTCGCAGGACTTCTAGGCGTAGATGATAAAACAGCTGGGGGAACACGGTCCACAGTGGCATGCACCAACAATGTGTAGCGTGCTATAGCCAAACGGTCCCAGGCACCTATGCTCTACTCCCCGCTGCTCCCTATTCGCGAACAGCCTACCCTGCCCGTCATACAGGAAGGCATCTGCAAGCGCATGCTCCTCAAGTTTGGGATGAACATCTGGGGAGACATGTACCACGATGGGCAATTCAAAGGGAGTGAAGTTCTGTGGCACGTTTCTGGACTGAGGTGGCGGCGGCGCTGGGGGACATGACTGGGGGGCAGGTTACACTGGTACGTATGAAGCCATGTTTTCCTTGTCACACTAGTGGGTGACACAAGAAGTGCTGCAGTCCACAGGTGATGTTTAGCATTCTATGTAATAGGTGCGGTGTTTTGCATAAACCCGTCGGGGATTAGCCATTTTCTACATGTTGTAGGCATCAGAGCATATACACCAGCAATAAAATTCAACAACAAAGCGGGATGACTACACAAAAAGGTACATTTTCTCACAAGAAAGAAAAGAGGACAGGTGAGCAAATGTAATCTGATGACCACGGTCTCCTTGCCCTACTCTCTCACCCCCTGATGCAGTCTTCCACCATCAGCAAAGAATGGCATGTTCGTTGACGCCACTTCCCTCTGCACCAGCAGATATGATCGTTGGGGAATACATTAGAGACTGTTCAATCTGTACATTCACTGTTCTGCAATGGCAGCATGACTTCAGCTCCATACTCGCCCTCTGTTCACATTAAGGGCCAGATTTATCAAAGTGTCACCCAACGCAGCAGTCAAAAATGCTGCACTGCGATGCATGACAAGGAGAGATCTGGAGAGCGTCATATCTACATAGATACGGGACTCTCCTCCCCTCCTCCAAGCGCTGGCGAAGAATTTGGCTTTTGTGCCATAGTGCAAGGATGAGTGCCTGAGTCTAGCTTAGGTTATCTAAGGTTCCCTTCCAGTACAAAATACTATGATTAGACAACTTTTAAAATGTTTCCTTGTTTGTGTGCTGTACAGCGTAGCACACATACCAAGAAAGAAAAGAAAGCCAAATTGAAAACATTTCTTCTTTTAACACCTGCTTTCAAATGGCATTAATTTTTTACACAAATCCCTGTGTCAGTTTTTGGGTGGATAGGGTCAATCAAGTGCTTCACTCTACTTTGTGTTATTTTTAGGCAATTTGCAGCCTAAAACGAATTTGTGCTTGAAAGTAAATAACAAAAAAAATATTTGTGCTGGTTTGGATCACTTTTTTGACACAAATACAGCGCAAACTCTTGGTAAATATGGCCTAAAGAGCTACTCTGGTATCGGCACCATTTCATTAAAGCAGTTTCCAATATCCTGCTGCTATGGTCTCCTTAGTGCACGAGGATCAGGGTCTTCACCAGCCATGAGACTTGTGCAGGAGTCATGAGAGTAATTCTTGTTTTACTGGTGCTTGGGCCTGGGTTCATCCGCACATGCACAGCCCTCCGGTAAAAGCTTGGCTCTATTCACAAATTCAGCCATTGGTCACTACATGGGTTCTTTGCCCTTGGTATTAGTCACCTGCGTGTTGCCTGTTTGTGTAAATTAAAAACTGATAAATGTATGGTCATTAAAGCATGGACAAACAATGTTATGTACTTTCAATTGCTGGAATTTTCTTCTATAGAATGGAGGCATAAAGTCTTTAGAAACAAATCTAACTACATTGAAATAAATATATGGCAGATTTACATGGATTATCAGTGTTGATATCTTTGTGTTAATTGAAGATGATCTCTATGACATAAAAACTACTATATTCATGGAGCAGACCGATCCCAATAATATGTTCCTATACAAAGGTTTTCATCCTATTTCATTGAAAGATCTCATACCATGTTATCAATTATTTTAGTTCAAGAGACTTAATTCATCATATCATTCAATTAAAAAAGAGGTTATTCAAAGACGTACACAGCAAGATTAGCCATATAAATCTCCGAATAAAGCAGCCAACAAGGAAGGATTAACCAGAGGAAAAATTCCATTGGCTAAACTTGCATGCCTTGAAATATTCAACAAATGGGTTTTTTAGAAGGATAATTAGGGAAACATTGGACCATTCTTCAACCTAATGTGGAATTAAAAACAAGCAATATTTCATAACAAACCTCTGTTCACTTTTCTGTGATCTATAAACTTATGGGCCTGATGTACTAACATTAGGAATACCAATTTCCTAATTGCGATTCTCTTTGAATTGGTATTCCTAATGTGTAAAAAATGTTTGAGTTTCATTAGGGACTCCTAGTGGGTCGCAAATAGACCTATCTCATGCATATTAATGAAGTAGGTCGCAATTTGCGACCCAGTAGGATCCGCAGCGATCAGACGGATGGTGACTTGGTGAGGTAAGCAGACCACCATGTCTGTGATTGCCTTTTAATAAAGCAATCTGTTTATTTTTAATGCAGCCTGTTTTTCGTAAAGGAAAATGGGATGCATTTAAAAAGAAAAAATGAAACTTTGTAGTTTCATTTTTTAAGAGTAGGCAATGATCCGTGGGACCACTGCCGGCTCTTTAAAAATATTTGTTTTCCATTCTCAAAGGAGAAGGGGTCGCCTGTAGACCCTTTCCAATTTGCGAATGGGTTACTACCCCCTTCAAGGAGTTGGTAAAATATTAATGTTTTGCAACCATAACTCAGTTGCAAAACATTCATTCGTTCCATTCAGATTCGGTATTTGGAAGGGATGCCCTAAACACGCCCCTTTCAAATACCGAATCACGAACACAAATTGCCATTCACTAACCTGTTACTGAATCTCAATTTGTGTTTTGTACATATATAAAAGTATTTTTGCGGCGGGAAACGGTCCGATTGGTCATTTTCAATCATAAAAATGCTTCATACGTGTGCCCGTAGTCATTAACCCCTTTATTGGGGGCGTCAGTCACCGGTCGACGCTTGCACTACCTCTCCAGTGTGGCCGTAATTGACCGCTGACACTGAGGAGGCTTTAAAGGGAACCTCTGGTGCTTGCGCTGGAGATTTCCTATTTTTTCACTTCTGCTTCAGCCCCCATGATTAAGAAGGACATTTTTAGACCAGTTTTAGACAGTCAATAGGAGTGGCGGCTCGGTGGATGGAAGGGAGCTGAATCCGGAAGTGATTTTTCAGTTGGTGGAGTTTCAACCAGTGATTTGTCTGCCAGTGATTCTGAGGTACATGTTCAGGGCAGTTGTGATATCCCTTCGCAAGCACAATCTGTGCAGTGGAGAGGCAGTAGCAGGGTAGACTAAAACAAAGAGTAGGGACGTGTGGGAGCAAGCACAGTCAGCGTGCTCTCTTGGCAGCCCCTCCAATTTAGTGCAGATCCAAATTCCTGAGCTTACTTGAGATGCTGGAAGTATAATCAATATCGCAAATCTGTCTATTGACTATGTCCATCTCTTTCTGGATGTTGACTTCCTTGAGGAAATTTTGCACCAAACAAATTTGTGTGTCAAACAGTTTCTGAGGGAGAATGGAGACACCCTTGGGCCTCATTCTGGAGCACACTAGTGGACTCCCCCTTAACTTGGGGATTTGAAGAAATGTCTGGGCCATATGCTCAAAACAAGGATAGTATATAATCCCAGCGTACATTCTTAATGGTATACTCACACAGTTTGGGGAACACCCAGCTTCGTGCTGTTCAATGGCAGCGAGCAGTTTTTGCCATTACAGCGTGTGCTGTATTTCAATGATAATTCTTCTGAATTGACCCAGGACTATCCAGACATAATAGGTTGTTCAAAATTCAGGGGCAGATGTACGACCCGCCAATTATCGATTAGCTAATTGCGTCGCATTTGCGACTCGCTAATTGGAATGCACAACAGTGTCTCAGACACTGTTTGCAATTTCTAATGGGGTCGCAAATTGCTTGCCTCATTAATATTAATGAGGCAGGCGAAATTTGCGACCCCTTTAGGAATGGCTAGCATTCCCCTTTGTGAGCGGTTTACCACCTATTTGAAGTAGGCGGTGAACTGCGAGTGCAAAACATCAATACATAGCATGTTTGGGTCTTGGTCAGTATGAAAGTCTCTGTGTGTGGTGAATGAAAGGCGTGTGAATGGACTGTAAAGAGGTGGTGCCTTGACAGGGCTTTACAGCTCACCTTCAGTAGTCATGGGTACAATATTTGGATACTATTATTATTATTTACTCTTTGAAGCTAGCACTTACAGAGGTGCCTAAACCAACCTGTGTAAGTTGGTGGTTTATTTCTGAAGAGAGAGTAGCAACTTCTCACATGTTAGAGAACTGAACACACAGTGGTGTCAATGTGATGTAACGTGCCTTCAACTCACTTTCTAACAATGCCTTGCAAACATAAACTTAAGTAAATTGCTAAGATCATGCATTTATTTACTTTTGGAATGCAAATTTTTAGACTCTGTGGTGATCTACAAATTGCCAACCACCCAGCATTACCACAAGTCTCAACATAAAAAATGGAACACAATTTTTGTACATCGGCCTAGTGCTCATGGTAGAAACAGTCATAAAACATAGAAGGAAAATCTTCTTTCCCATTCATAACCTATGTTTTATTTCTAGTGTGGATTTTGTGATCGACTGCTACCAAGCAAAACCTACCAAACTCTGACACGTTTGAAGACTAGACACCCCGAGCAGATGAGGGTGGTGTGACTTGAATGCACCTCACAAGGCTAAAACAAAAATTTCCTCACTTTTCCGTGGTGGAAAGTTCTGAAATCTGTAGGAGCCATAAATCTCCTACCACCCATGATTCCCCAATAAAAAATGTACCTCCGTGTAAGGGACTCCAATTGACCTTGGTTTG